>NC_133161.1:7360000-7985000 GCF_040802235.1 Manis javanica | reverse complement strand
ATTCTTCGCAGAAGGTGAGTGCTGCTTGCATTCTCTTGAATGCACATGTGCCGCCTTTCTCTCCTGCCCTAACCCCTTACCTGTCTCCAGCCAACAGTGCTTATCGTATGTTTTTCCATAAGTAGCTATCAAATATTCAGTTAATCAGAAAGGACCAATTAAATATCAAATATCCCCAAGTAAAGAAAAATGAAGAAGAAAGGTCTGTAGTGAATTGGAAATTAGTCTTCCCAACTTTAACATGTCTATATCTAACATATCCTTTCTTAAAAATTAATAAAATCTTCACATTTGACTGACTTATTTTAATCTAGAAAAACAGAGTTTTATAACCACAACTCATTAAATCCCACATCAATTTTGTGAACTCAAATTCCTCGTCAAAGTAAGACTATGAAAGTTTTTCCTCTGTCCAAACAGAAAGTAAAATCCTATAACCTTGAATATCTTTGTAATTAAGCAAATCTGCCCTATATACTTTTTTCTTCTAATTCATGCTGACTACAGAAAATGTGGTAGATGAGGTTGGCTTTAAGGGCACAAAAGCAAAGGGGACCTGCTCACATGGAGAGTCTTGCCCCAACCCCAGCTCTGCTCTTATTACCTATGAAACCTTGGGCAAGTTCATTGATCCTTTCTAGAATCAATTTCATATTTATCAGGTGAATATGGAAATACCTGTTCTCTAACATTGTAAGTATTAGTTAAAGAGATTAATAGAAAATGTCATGTGCTTAGCAATTGTTAAATGGCAACCATTTGAATAATCACTTAGAGAACATTTTGTGTTCCAAGTCAGAAATAAGTTAGTTAAGGATGAGATTGAATATAAGCTTGTGATCTATGAGCCTATAGTTCTAACTATTAAGGAAATTGACGAGGTGTAAATCTTATATAGAATTTAAGATGATCTTTTCCAATTCTGAAAACACCAGGTACGTGAAATCCAGAGTGGCTGCAATTTTATTAGTTGAGAACTCGTGGGTAGCGGCAGATGTAGAACTGAACCCACAAGTCTGTCGTCAATTCCCCCCGTCTCACATCGCTTTTATGTTCTTTGTGCCCCGTATCATATAATTTCATGAGGAGTTAATTATACTTTATGAGGGTATTCTTCAAGTGTGCCAGTGATTTTTTCAAGACACGAACAGTTTCTTATACAGCATTCCTATCCTCAGCAACCAAAAATGTACCTTTCACAATATAGGTACTCATTTTTAAGTTGATTTTTTAAAGATGGAAATGATTAGAGATTCATTTCTGATTTCACTTAGATTTTAGTGGCTATTAAAGTTAGGAATCTTTAAGCAAATGGCAAAAGTGGTAATTTTTATATAATTTTTATATCTCTATATAGATATATATTTATACCTATAGTTTTATGTCTAAGTGATTATCTTTTTTTTTTATTGAAGGGTAGTTGACACACAGTATTACATTAGTTTCAGGTGTACAACACAGTGATTCAACATTTATATACATGATAATTCTAGCTACCAGCTGTCACCATACAAAGTTGTTACAATAGTTTGACTATATTCCTTATGCTATACATTACATCCCGGTTACTTATTTATTTTACAATTGGAAGTCTGTACTTTTTTGTTTGTTTGTTTTTTGAGAGGGCATCTCTCATATTTATTGATCAAATGGTTGTTAACAACAATAAAATTCTGTATAGGGGAGTCAATGCTCAATGCACAATCATTAATCCACCCCAAGCCTAATTTTCATCAGTCTCCAATCTTCTGAAGCATAATGAACAAGTTCTTACATGGTGAACAAATTCTTACATAGTGAATAAGTTACATGGTGAACAGTACAAGGGCAGTCATCACAGAAACTTTCGGTTTTGATCATGCATTATGAAGTGATTATCTTTTTATATCTATTTACTTTCCAAACTCAAAAGCAGAATTAAGATGGGGAAGGTTGGTTTTGTAGGAAACACATTGCAAGTTAATTCAGAGGTCTAGGAGCAAAACTTGATATCTGCAGCTGGAGCTTGACGTATAGGCACTCTAAGGCAACAGAGGTGATGTTGACCTATTATTTGAATAGAGGAGAGAAAAAAATCTTCTCTATGGCCCATAACAATTCTTTACATTGAGCTAAAAAGGTCTGTAGACAATAACTGTTAGCAGATCATTGCTAATGGAGTTCTAAGGTACTCCATTTGGTTCTGTTACCAATAAAGCTGAGAGATTTCAGGACTTGAGATCCCACCTCTAGTTGCCAAAACCTGGTGAGAACAGCGCAGGTCACACAGCCTGCTGCCTCTCAGTGCCCCTGGTCAGCTGAGATCACCTTGTGCATGGGCTTCCCTTATTTTAAAAATGAAAAACATACCATATTAAAGTTTTTTTTGCCCTGTAGATGTGTTGGTAAAAATTTCTGACCTATTATATTTTATACATTTTACTTAAAATATAATAGATTTAAGATTTCCTAAAATTCTTGCTGTGATCAGTCCCAATTTAAGACTAGTGTGTGCATATGTTCTCACAGACTCTAGCTTTTCTTACTGAAAAACTGAATTTGAGCAGTGTGCAAAACATCATAATCATGGAAAATAGTCAAGATGAAAAATATCGGCATAAATAAATAGATTCCCTCTCTTCAACATCAACCATGAGGAGTATTTCATTTCCATTTTTATTTAGAAGACCACATTTTAGATCAGATCTAGTGGAGGGCAAGAACTGTATATTATTATTATAAATTATGAGTGGTATTTTATCACATTTTTTAACTACATTACAATATTTATAATATAACAGTAACAATAAAAACACCAGTTTAAACAATGCATGTGTCCACATGCAAGAGCTATTCTAAACTCACTCCATAGTACATCTTAGATCTAACAGGTAATATGTGACTTTGGGAAAAATCTGAATACATATGTATCTTCCAGATTCTGTTTCTCTAGTGGCTCCCTGACTGACACAGGAGCTTACTTCTGCAGAATCACCTTACTATGCCAGATGGCCTGGCCCACTCAGAGGAGTGAAGCCCTCACAATTACGGATCCTACCAGCATTCAATGGAAGGGAAATGCACAGTCCTGTGTACTGGGCGCAGGGGATCATGGGATCATCCCAGCGTCCTGCTGCCCACAGCTATTTAGTTTATCCTCCAACTATTTTGTTTTTCTTTTTTTCCCCTAGTTAGCACTGTTCAGTGGGGAAGAAACAATAGGCCTTTCCAAGATGAGAGAATAAAAAAGCAGTTATAGGGAAAGGAAGAGGTCACAAAAGTAATAAAATTAAAATTTGTTGCAGCATGGGAGTTAATCATGATATAAAACTTGTATCTGTGTTGATAATCATAGATCCGATACCCCAAAACTCTTCAGTTGTGAATCTAAAAGCTGTTTGCTTATTCTCATTCTCTGTTCTCTGTGGTACTTGGAGCAAGGCTGTTCAATTGGACTTCCTGTGGTGGAGGAAATACTCTGTATCTGCTCTGTCCAGTGCAGGAACCATTAGCCACATGTCGCTGTTGAGCACTTGAAGTGTAGCTAGCGTGGTTGAGAAATGAATCTTTAAAAAATATATTTAAATTTAAGTAAATTTTTAATTGAGTTTGAATTTAAATAACCACGTTTGGATACCAGCTGCAGTATTAGAGCAGCTGTAGAGGATAATCTGTTGTCACAGCTGGGCTTCTGTAGGGACCTAGATAGCCTTGGCTTTAAGTAAGAGCTGTGGTATGTCTGCATTTCAGCACCTATTTTTTTAATGTGAACTCAAAAAATGATTTCCCTGGAAATCTCTTTCAACCTGCAGTGAAAGAGACTAGTTTAGGATTATGATCTTCACATATTATAATTCCACGTGCTTTGTTTTTTGCTTTAAAGAAAATATGCTGTACCTAGCTACAACCAGTTACAGAAATTAAGTAAATAATATATTCTTTTTTTCACATGGAAATGGTAGTCTTTTGAGGAGTACTGGGTTTAAAAATGTAAGCAGGCATAAATGCAGAAGCCCAAAGAGTACTTTGTGGTTGGGGATATGTATCAGCTGATCCGGACTGTCAGTTCTTCTGTACCCTAAATTATGGATGGATAGCCCATCGTAAGGCTCAAGTGCCCTGAGAAGTGTCACTGTATTAAGCACACATATCAGTGGATCCCTATTTTGGGATTTCTGAGATTCCCGTATGAGGCTGGCCAGCTGCTGGGTCCCAGAGAGCCCAGAGAGACTGCTAGCACAACTGACCCAATACTCAGCGCTACGACCGCTCGCCTTGATTTCTACATGCCCTACCTCTGGGTCTACTCTACGGTGGAATGCCAGAGACTTTGAAGGACTTCCCACTTGTCATTAAGACGGCAGTCTTGCCAGGAGTGAGGAATGCAAGGATGCAGGGCTCTGGAATGTGATGAGGGCTCCCTGCTTTTGTTCTCTTCTTAGAGCCACGATTCCATGTCAGGCAACTTGAGCCTGTCAGTTTCTCTTGAATATGCTCATATTGAGGGCGGAAGGGCATGAGGAATGAAGACGGGATTCTCAGATTCTCATTTAGAAAGAATTTACACCAGAACACAGAAATTTAAACCTACATAACAGATACCTCTGTTTTCAAAAGAAACTTAGTAAAACAGTTCAATCCAGCCTTCTTACTGATCCTCGGGGGCTCATCGTTTCATCTGCAAATGGCCCATCAAAGTGTTTAGTAAGATTTTTCCATAAGATAAATTTTCCAGCAATGTTTTAAAATTGTGAATGTTTTTTTTTCTAGCAAGTAATTAGGTAATATGGTCAAAGTTATGCAGCTAACAGATAGGAAACAGATTACCCTGAATAAAAGGATGTATACTTCTTGCAACCATGCCCTCTGGGACAAGAGTAGGACTCCCCTGTGCATCACTGAACAAGCAGTAGGTGCATGCCTCGACCGTACTATTGATATTATGCTTTAATTCTCTCTCTACATGACTGCAGTACCCAAATATGCAATGAGTTCCTGAAGGCAGAAAAACATTTCATATCAATTTTTGTAACCCCAGACCCTAGTATCTTCTGTGGCACCTAATTACAGCAATCAATGAATGCTTTATAAGGTCCATTGTTCATCTAACAAATATTTGCTGGTCATATATAAGAAAATAACACTTAAGCTGATATATGATGAATGAGGGAGAATGACAGAAATGAAAAAGAGGGCAAGGTTAGTTAGGGTTAAGGAGGGGGCATGGAATGGGTGCACTAGTAAGTTAATGAATGGCAGAAAAATACTGGTGTGTGTAGTACTAGACAGAGGACTAAAACTTTTATTTCAGGTCATTTTTAGGAGTTCTGACCATTTATATCAACAGTATTTGATAATAATATTCATTTATTCAATAAAAATTACAGAAACCAACCATGTGCTAAGGGCAGGGGATGTGCCCTGGCGTCATGGTGGGGAGGAAACAGTCTCTGCCTTCGTGGCAAAACTGCACCGTGGAGGCACCGTGAGAGCTGCGCTCGTTGCAGACGGGGCTCTGAGGGCACTAGGTGCCAATGGAGATGCGACCTCATCAGGAAGCAAAGGGAAAGTTCCTCCAAGGAAATGATGGCTGGTTGGGTGGTGGAGGTACTAAAGGAAGGAGCAAAGTGATGGTCCAGATAGACAAAAGAGCATTGCAATGTTGGGGCCAGAAAGGGAAGGTGGTGTGGCTGAGACACAGAAAGTGAATGACGGCCTGATGTGAAGTAAGGCTGGTGGGTTGGGATCCTGACACATGACTTTTTAGGCTATGGCACTGATGTTTTGTGTTAGAAGCCCGGAGGAATACCACTGAGGTATCTTAAGCTGAAAGTCTGTCTGTACGGGGAGTGACGGAGATGTGCCGGGAAGTGTCACCTCACCGTATCTGTTCCGTGTAAGCCTTGCTCTGGCTACAGTGCAGAGGACAAGGCTGTGAGCAGTAAGCGGAGACGTGGGGGCGCAGGCAGCTGTGCTGTGCTGTGGTCCAGGTAAGAGAGGGCAGCTCGAACTGAAAGGGTGGTAGGACAGTGGAAATAAGTGGAAGGATTTAAGAGATGTTTGAAGATAAAATCTACACAACTTGGGGATGGATTGACTATGTGCTGTGGTGGAAAAAGGTGCTGAGAGTGACTCCCATGTGTCTGGCCTTACCAGCTGTTGGGTGGTGCAGTGCACAGAGGGAGGGGCTAATGGTGGAGGATCTAGTTTGAAGGAAGTATCATGAGTCTGCTTTTTCAAATGTTGAAAGTGAAGTGCATTTCCACCATCTACAAGGTGTCTCGCAGACAAATGAGTAATAAAGGACTGGAGACCTCAGTGCCAATAGGCTAAGAGACACATTGGTGGTTTGGGAAGGTAACTGAAGCCATATTGGATGAGATTACCTGGGTGTGACTATAGCCTGAGAATAGCAGGCATGCCAGACTGATCTTGAGAACAACAGAAGCTAAGGCTGAACAATGGGCCATAAGCTGCAGGGGAAACAGAGAATGAATGGCCGGTCAACCAGGGCAGGTCCAGAAGAGGGCTGTGACCAGAGAGCATGTCGGGAGGATAGAAGGGGGCCCCAGCGATGAAACCGTGGAGTTTGTGTAAGATGAGGACTGAAAACCTGTCCACTAATTTAGTAAAATTGAAGTTGATGATGACCACAGCACCAAGTATTTATCGAAGTGATGGGAACTGAAACCACAGTGACATGAATTAAAGAGTGTGTGAGAGTTTTAGGAGATTGAATCGGAAAGCATGGGATGGCATTTCTAAGTTCAACGTAGCATCATGTAATAGAATAAGTACCAGGCAGTTAATTTGTTCCCTTAAATAAGTTTGCTTTTGGAATCAAGGTAGTTAATTGAATTACTTTCTAAATCATTTCTTAGTATATGACAATATAGTAGCTATTCCATTCTGTAGAATTTACTTAAGTTTTTTCACTCTGGATGAAGAACCTGAGAGAATCCAAAATTTCAGTGGCATCCCCTCAAAACCAACATGTCTCTCTGAAAATCATTCTGTTCTCCTGCTTTTGTTGTTTCTGGAGATCGGCAACTGCTCTCCTATTTATATCTGCCTGATACCCTTGAATGGTGTACTCGGTTGGGCTAAACTATAAGTTTAAATAAGCAATGACATTCCCTTTTCCTTTTTACAGATGACATGTACCATTTGGCTACCAAAAAATGTTCATTTCTTCGTCTCTGATTATGGCATTGCTACCAACCCATCTTTTCCTCACCATCCTCATATTCATTAAGTGATTTCCCTACCTGTTTTTTCTGTTTATGTGGTTGGCCAGTTGACATTTTTAAAAATGTAAACAATAGCCTCATGCACTGATTAGCATTTCTTCATGTTCATATTTTAAGAGCCCCTTTTGATATAAGATATTTGCTTTTTTATTCTTCTTTCCAAATTCCTTGTATGGTAACTTTTATAAGTGCTATACTTTGTATGGTTAACTTTAAATAGAAATGTGCCAGTGAAACAGACAGATCAAATTATAACATCAAATACAAATCAAATTAAAAATCAGAACTGTTCTTTATAATGATACCATTATGAGTCCTTGAAGTAAAATTACATCGTCAATTGGGAGGGTTGTGTTTTGCCTTATTTGTGTGTATGTGAATACATTTCCGTTGAAAGTAAGATTACAGTGCAGAATTCTCAAACTTGCAGGTAGATTTCAAAGCTGGAACTAGTCTAATAGCTCTGCTTGGTCTAAAAATGTTTTGCTCCTTCTGAAGCATTTTTTCTTCCTTATATCTAAAGGTACTACATTTATAACCAAGCTATTTGGAGGCACATATCGTGGATGTGATGAGATTGCTATATGGACTCCTGGTCCATTTTAGGAAGTTGTCATTTACCCTGTGTTTACACAATAGTGTTATTCTCTGGTTGTTGAATACAGAAAAGGTTTTAAATACCTTTCCAACTATGGAAAGTTCAAAGTTGACTAAAGTGGAAATTATAATACATGGAAATAAAAATGCACTCATAAATTTTATTTTAAATGTTAAATGTTCTAGTTCTGTCAATGGATATGTATTTTGTGCCAGTAAATAATATTTGATTGCACATTTGACTGGAATTATTGGCTGAGAGAGATTATTATCCTATCCTTATACCATGTGTTGATTTAACCTAAGGCTTGAGCTCTCTTGGCTTTGGCTGCCACATTTCTCCAAGTCCCTTTGCTTTTATATACCCTTTTATCTAAAACTTAAAAAAATTCTCACGGCATGCAGTAGCATACAGTGCAGACTAGATTACAGTACGTTTCACCTTCCAGCTCCACCCAGCACAAAAGCTTTTATCACTAAGAATTCTGGTACTTTTTTGCCTCTTTGGGTAATATTGTGAGAATTAGATCAAGTCTATAAAGCATTCCAGAATAACACTAATAGAAGTATATGGCTCTATGACATATGATGAAGTTTTTAACATGATCTTGTTAAGTGAATGCATTTCTGATTGAAATCAGTTGCAACTTTCAGAGTAATTTTGAACCTGCTACATTTTTAATGGTGAAAAGATATGTGATGTTTAATAATGAAAAAAAGTATTTAGCTTAGCCAAAGGCTCTGGATGTTGTTCCTTGTCACTTCTCCCTGTCCCTATAAATTTCATTAATATTATGGGAGATATCAATGAATAATAGACAATATTTAGATTATTTATATTTCCTCCTTAATAGAATTCTGATTTTACTACAGAAACAAATGCAAGATTTATAATTTTAAAAAAAGGAAGGAGGAGAAAAACAATGCTGTCAAGGTCAAATTAACTATTTGCATTTTTAAAAAGCTAGTTTTCTTCTAATGGCAGATACTGCAAATGTATAGCAATAACCCGTCAGCTGGCAAATAAGCAGCTTCTTATTAGTCTCCTGAGATTCCTTAAAACACAACTGCTTCTTTTCCTTCCAGTGATACTTCTGGCATTAGATGTTTTATTGAATTACTTAGGAAATATTTTTAATTCAGCTTCTTAAAATAACAAACTACTTTCAACTGAAGAAAATAGAGTATTTGTTTTTTGTTTCCCACGTATCCTTATTGTTTCTATAGCTCACATCTCTTTTCTTTTTCTAATGAAACAAAGTTTTAAAAGATTAATTTTTCTCCTTTGTTCCCTTACAAAGGTAAACCTATAATTGCATCCTTAGTTGTACAGCACAGGTGGCTTTAATTTCTTTCCCTTTGGTGTTTGAAGAAAGCGAATGCACTTGCGATTAACTGTACATGTATTTTTTTTTCATTTTCACATTTCATTCAGTGAAAACAAAAGATGGGATTATGATTATTTTCCACAAAAGGAAAAGCTTTACAGCAATAGTGGTGATGGGCATTTTCATACTCTAAGGTTAAAGGAAATACCCCATATGCTCTGAAACTTAATCTAATAGCAAAACATTTTCTGACTCTCTAATCTTCTGCCATTATTGTCAGTGGATACATATCAAATGCATATGTGTCCATAGTTCCCAGTTTGGCCACTGTCTGGCAAAAATTTCCCATTTAGGAACCTCAGTAGAGTAGTTGAATGCAAAAATACTGTGGAGCGCACTAGTTTCAAACCCCGTCCTTACCTTTTTGTACCTGCCTTGGGTAAGTTATGCGACCTTTCTGTGCTTCAATTCTCTCACCTTAACATGGGAAGAATTACAATACCTATATTATAGGGTTATCATAAGGATTAGGTAAACTAATATTTATAAAGATCCTGGAACATATAGCAAGCACTATATAAATGTAAAATATATGCAATTAAAATATGGTTGTAATATACACAGGCTCCAGACAGAATAGGCATGGACAGAGAGATACCACTGCCTCCACTCCCTCTCATTATCCTCTATATTCTCACGCTTATTGTTACCCACTAAAAGGGAATATTAAGTCCCTATTTCTCTTGCCCATGACTTCTGTTTTACCTTTCTTTCTTTGTTCAAGGTGTACTAAACTTTTTAGATGACGCTCCTATTCTTCTTTAGAGTCATCTACATAGTTATGTAAACCAACATGCATTTTATCATCTGTGCAGACTGAAAAGATTGGAGTGCATCTAAGATCGCACGTCTCCTGCAAAACATACTTTGAAAGAATTACATTGGGAAGGAAGACAACATTTCCACTGCCAACTTTATCTGCCAAATCATTGGTAGTTGACTTTCTGTGAAAGGGTTAAGCATGTTCTGTATCAAATATTCAGTTACTCATTAATTAAAGTAGAACAAATTCAATATTTTTTTTATTCGGCAGATTAACCAGAAACCACCATGTTTGCAATTTATATTCATCCTGTAAACTGCATATGCATTAAACATCTCCATCTGGAGTCTTGGTGATTGTTTTTCTCCCATCTCATGCTTGATAAGCTGTTACTGATTAGACAGGGAATTCTGAAGCTGTTCAAAGCACAGATTTGTTAAAGCTCTATTACCTTATTTTTCTTTACTTCTTAACAGATCTTGCTTGATGTCTGCAGGTTCCATTTTGGCTGCAGTCTGGATAGAAGCTTTAGGTCCCTTGGCCATGATGGTTTAACATAGAAAACATTATTCTGTGTCTCCCTCATTTTTCTAAAAACTCCACTATCTAGTCTCTTTATACTATACCTTCTTTACTTGTCTTATGTGGTTTGGTGTTAAATCTTTACTCTGTGCTATCCTCTGTAATAAAAAATAACCGGCGTATTTTGATGCATAGTATTTTCTAAGCATTGTTTCAAGACTTCCCATGTTTTGACTCCTTAAATCCTCACCAACTATCCTAACAAGTAGATGTTATTATTATCTCACTTAATAGATCAGGAATCTAGACCACAAGTTAGTTGAATAATGTCCCCAGATGGAATAGTTAGCAAGTAATAGAGTTCAGCATGAACCCAGACACTCTGTAACTGTAGGCCCCATGCTTCCAGCCACCACACTGTGGGCCTTGCAGAGCTGTCTTTATCCCTCTGACATCAGGGCATGCCCTTGGAAATGTAGCTCCTGTGCAAAACTGATATTTGCAAGAGCCACAGCTTTAGATTTCCTGTATAATGCACATCCTAACTTTCCGGGTTACCTATTAGGAGTCATTCAATGGACAAAAAAATGGAGCATAGTCTGTGTGAAGTGAATAATCAGAACAACTAATAACATGAAACACAACAATTATGTAGATTCTATTTTTTGAAAATCACCATCTGTTTATCCCGTCCTGTACACTATTTGTAGCTGATGATGGTTACCATCATGTGTCATCAGCACCATATGTATTTTATGCATTTTTAAACAGAGGGTCAACAGAGATATTTTTTTTGTAAAAGGCCACAGCGTTGGTGAGTAGTAGAATCAGAATTCAAATTACAGTCCTTTTTTTCCGTAGCTATATGCTTTACTTTTTTATCAATTGGTTATTTAGTCTAAAAAGAGATCTGATGGACATGAGATTCACCCAGCTAAGTCAAATAAACTCTGACCAGAAGGTGACTGATGTTATAAACAGGTCTCTTGCAGCCTCTTCCTGTATGGTATGAATTTGAATTTTTGGATTTGTGCATATTCTAAAAATCACTTTGTCAACTGTTCCTGGAGGAAATTAGGTATTTAAAGGAATGAGTGAGTGTTTCAAGGCAGTCTCTCACTGTGTAAACATTGGGATGATTAAAATTGAAGGTTTACACTTATCAACTGTTCCAAAGGTTACATAGATTATTTTCTTTGCAGTTTCTATCTAGTTCATACATCTTATTTATACTTCCAACATTTTAGCAGCCTAAAGGCTAAACTTAACAAATAGTGATTCATTGAATAAACTAAATAATTTGTACATTAATTAATACACGTGTGAAAGACTAGGAAAAATCTAGTGCCCGGCTAGAGTTTGGGATTTTCATGGTTTAAATAAGCCATCCCTTGCACTTTTGTTGAATAACCAGCAGTCTCTCTCTGCCATATCATTTATTTTCTCACCCTAACAGGAATAGAGGAGACAGGGCGTTCCTCCTCTTCTGTGCTTTTAAAGAGAAAAATTGTCATATTTTTAGGCAAAAATAGAAAATACACATTTAAGGTTGCCTTAGTCCTCTTTAACAAAATCTGACCCAAACTGGTTCAAAAACAAGGAAACTTAACTTTCCAAATAACAAAAAGTTCAGTGGTGGAGCAGAGAGCAGAGTTGTATGATATTGTAGCCTGATGATATTGTAGCCGTTCTTGTATCTTTATGTGCGCATCTGGCCCTGAGGCTGGCTGCTGTCCTCCTGTCACGATGGCAGCCTCCTTTACGTTCTCACACTGACACTGCGATTTTCCAGTTTTCCAAGGTAGGATGAGGCCGTATGTTTTGCTATCTCCTTATTAGGAATGAAGAAGCCTTACCCACAGAGCCCTCTCCGTCCACCTCCTTCATCCGCTGTGGCCGTTACTGCTTTACATGCCCACATATAAGCCAGATAATGGCAGAGGGAATGAGGTCGCCATGGTTGACTTGTCAATTTAGAATTGTCTCTGTTGCTGAGGAAAGGGTCTCCTTCACTTCAATTGTACGGGGAATTATATGGGGCCACCTGGATGAAATCAAGACTCATCTCAGAACAAAAAAAGAGGAAATGAATGTTGGCTGAGCAAGCAAGAGTGTTTGCTGCAATTCCTAATGTACATCTCTGCTTCTAGAAGAATGGCAATAATGGCAAACTAATGTCTGGTATATGATGAATGTTATGTCTTCTCATTAGTGATTTGGAGAAGCAAACAGTAATATCAACTCCCACTTCTTCTATATATATATATTCTAATACATGCATTATATTTAAAATACCTTGTATATATATTATTAATATTATATTAAAATTATATAAATGCTCTTCTCAGCCTTAATAGACTGCCTTGCTTTAAGATTAAAAGTACAGGTCATTTTCTGAATGTAGACATGAAACCATAGAAGAAAACTCATAGAAGAAAAAAAACATAGGCAAAAATCTCTTTAATCATATGCATGAGCAATTTTTTTTCTGGACATATCTCCCTGGGCAAGGAAAACAAAATAAAAATGAACAAGTGGGACTACATCAAAACTTCTGTACAGCAAAGGAAACCACCAACAGAACAATAAGGCATCCTATAGTATGGGAGAATATTCATAAATGATTTATCTCATAAGAGGTTAACATCCCAAATATATAAAGAACTCATATGCCTCAATACCCAAAAAGCAAATAACTTAATTAAAAAATGGGCAGAGGATCTGAACAGACATTTCTCCAAAGAAGAAATACAGATGGCCAACAGACACATGAAAAGATGCTCCACATCCTTTTCATCAGGGAAATACAAATCAAAACCACAATGAGATATCACCTCACACCAGTAAGGATGGCCACCATCCAAAAGACAATAAAGAAAAAGTGTTGACAAGAATGTGCAGAAAAAGGGAACTTCCTGCACTTTTGGTGGTAATTTAAATTGGTACAGCCACTATGGGAAACAGTATGAACATTTTTCAGAAAACTGAACACAGAAATAACTTACAACCCAGTAACTCCACTTCTAGGAATTTACCCAAAGAAAATAAAATCCCTGATGCAAAAAGACATATGCACCCCTATGTTTATTGCTACATTATTTGCAATGGCCAATATATGGAAGCAACCAAAGTATCAAACAACAGATAAATGGATAAAGAAGATGTGGTACATATACACAATGGAATATTATTCAGCCTAAAAAAGAAATCCTGCTATTTGTGACATGGATGGACCTAGGGGGTATTATTAAATAAACCAGGCATAGAAAGACAAATACCGTGTGATTGTCAGTTATTTGTGGAATCTAAAACCAAAACAAAACAAAATGAAGAAAATAGCAGTAGAGTCATAAACACTGAGAAGTGACTGGCGATTACCTTGGAGGACAGGTTTGGGTGAATAGGTGAGGAGGGTCAGAGAGAGAAAGCAGCACAAAAATCTCAATCATAATATAAATTGGTCATGGCTTCAGTAGGGCAGCACAGAGAACGCAGCTGACGATTCTGTAACATCTTTCTAGGTTGATGGATAGTAACTGGGCTGGTGGGGGTGAGGATTTAATAGTGTGTGTAACTGTTGAACCACTGTGTTGTATACTTGAAACCAATGTAATATTATGTATTATATATGCTTCAATAAAAAAAATTACATAGACTGCAATGGAGTATGGGGTGGATTCGATAATAAAGGTGAATGTAATAACCACATTGTTTTTCTTGTGAAACCTTCGTAAGAGTGTATATCAATGATACCTTAATAAAATATATATATATATATATATACACAATCAGCTATGAAGCACTGGCCAGATGATATGCAGTAAAACTTACACATTTATAGGAAAAGTCTATGTATTTTAGCTCTTACAAATAGTTAAGCATATGGTTTTACAAGAGTTATCACCTATGGTATTATTCTGTAGCCCAGACAAAAAGGATACAGACAAATAAAACACTACTAGGAGATAGGTTACAAAGTCATTAAAGATGCTATTATTTTCAAGGCACTTTTCTTAAGCAAATTATTTTTGTTACATCAAAAGACACCATTAAATCATGTAATTTACAAAACCAAAAATCTATGCTTCCTTAATTTTGAGGAAAAAATAAAACCCCTTCTCCCTCCCTCCCCACCCGCTCTCCTGCACCCCTCCCCTTTGGTAACCATTAGTCCCTTCTTGGAGTTTGAGTCTGCTGCTATTTTGTCCTTCAGTTTTGCTTTGTATTCTCCACAAATGAGGGAAATCAGTTGGTATTTGTCTTCCTCTGCCTGACTTATTTCACTGAGCATAATAGCCTCTAGCTCCACCCATGTTCTTGCAAATGTTAGGATTTGTTTCTTTCTTATGGCTGAATAATATTCCATTGTGTATATGTACCACATCTTCTTTATCCATTCATCTACTGATGGACACTTAGGTTGCTTCCATTTCTTGGCTATTGTAAATAGTGCTGCAATAAACAGAGGGGTGCATATGTCTTTTTGCATCAGGGATTTTATTTTCTTTGGGTAAATTCCTAGGAGTGGAAATCCTGGGTCAAATGGTATTTCTATTTTTCATTTTTTGAGGAACCTCCATATTGCTTTACACAATGGTTGAACTAGTTTACATTCCCACCAGCAGTGTAGGAGGGTTCCCCTTCCTCCACATCCTCACGAACATTTGTTGTTCCCAGTCTTTTTGATATTGGCCATCCTACCTGGTGTGAGGAGGTATCTCATTGTGGTTTTAATTTGCATTTCCCT
Source organism: Manis javanica (assembly GCF_040802235.1). Taxonomy (NCBI): domain Eukaryota; kingdom Metazoa; phylum Chordata; class Mammalia; order Pholidota; family Manidae; genus Manis; species Manis javanica. The sequence goes on along the minus strand of NC_133161.1, from coordinate 7,969,754 downwards.
GATAAATAGCGATGTGGAGCATCTTTTCAAGTGCTTGTTGTCCATCTGAATTTCTTCTTTGGAGAAGTGTCTGTTCAGATCTTCTGCCCATTTTTTAATTGGATTATTTCCTTTTTGTTTGCTGAGGTGCATGAGCTCTTTGTATATTTTGGATGTCAACCCTTTATCAGATCTGTCATTTATGAATATATTCTCTCATACTGTAGGATGCCTTTTTGTTCTGCTGATGGTGTCCTTTGCTGTACAGGAACTTTTTACCATAATGTAGTCCCATTTGTTCATTTTTAATTTTGTTTCCCTTGGCAGGGAGATGCATTCAGGAAAAAGTTGCTCATGTTTACATTCAAGAGATTTTTGTTTATGTTTTCTTCTAAGAGTTCTATAGTTCCATGACATACATTCAGGTATTTGATCTATTTTGAGTTTACTTTTGTGTATGGGGTTTAATCCAGTTTCATTCTCTTGCATGCAGCTCTCCAGTTTTGCCAACACCAGCTGTTGAAGAGGCTGTCATTTCCCTTTTGTATGTCCATGGCTCCTTTATTGTATATTAATTGACCATATATGTTTGGGTTTATATCTGGCCTCACTAATCTGTTCCATTGGTCTATGGGTCTGTTTTTGTGCCAGTACCAAATTGTCCTGATTACTGTGGCTTTGTAGTAGAGCTTGAAGTCAGGGAGAATTATCTCCCCGCTTTATTCTTCCTTCTCAGGATTGTTTTGGCTATTTGGGGTATTTTGTGGTTCCATATGAATTTTAGAACTATTTGCTCTAGTTCATTGAAGAATGCTAAGAATGCTCTTGGTATTTTGATAGGGATTGCATTGAATCTGTAGATTGCTTTAAGCAGGATGGCCATTTTGACAATATTAATTCTTCCTATCCATGAGCATGGGATGTGTTTCCATTTTTTGGTGTCTTCTTTAGTTTCTCTCATGAGTGTCTTGTAGTTTTTAGAGTATAGGTCTTTCACTTCCTTGGTTAGGCTTATTCCTAGGTATTTTATTCTTTTTGATGCAATTGTGAATGGAATTGTTTTCCTGATTTCTCTTTCTGATAGTTCATCATTAGTATATAGGAATGCAATAGATTTCTGTGTATTAATTTTGTCTCCTGCAACTTTGCTGAATTCAGATATTAGATCTAGTAGTTTGGGAGTGGGTTCTTTAGGGTTTTTTATGTACAATATCATGTCATCTGCAAACAGGGACTGTTTAAATATCATGTCATCTGCAAACAGGGACTGTTTAACTTCTTCTTTACCAATCTGGATAACTTTTATTTCTTTGAGTTGTTTGATTGCCATGGCTAGGACCTCCAGAACTATGCTGAATAGTAGTGGGAGAGTGGGCATCCTTGTCTTGTTCCTGATCTCAAAGGAAAAGCTTTCAGAATCTCACTGTTAAGTATGATGTTGGCTGTGGGTTTGTCATATAACACCTTAATTATGTTCATGTACTTGCCCTCTGTACCCATTTTGTTGAGAGTTTTTATCAAGAACTGATGTTGAATTTTATTGAATGCTTTTTCAGCATCTATGGAGATGATCATGTGGTTTTTGTTTTTCTTACTGTTGATGTTTGGTGATGTTGATGGATTTTTGAATATTGTACCATCCTTCCATCCCTGGAATAAATCCTACTTGATCATGATGGATGATCTTTGATGTATTTTTGAATTTAGTTTGCTAATATTTTGTTGAGTATTTTTTGCATCTATGTCCATCAGGGATATCGGTCTGTAATTTTTTTTTTCTGTGGTTTCTTTGCCTGGTTTTGGTGTTATAGTGTTGCTTGCCTTGTAGAATGAGTTTGGGACAATTTCCTCCTCTTCTATTTTTTTGAAACCTTTAAAAGGTATGGGTATTAGGTATTCACTAAATATTTGATAAAATTCAGCAGTGAAGCCATATTGTCCAGGATTTTGTTCCTAGGTAGTTTTTTGATTACCAGTTCAATTCCATTGTTGCTAAATGGTCTATTGAGATTTTCTGTTTCTTCCTGGGTCAGCTGTGCAAGGTTGTATTTTTCTAGAAAGTTGTCCATTTCTTCTATGTGATACAGTTTGTTAGCATGTAATTTTTCATAGTATTCTCCCATAATTCTTTGTATTTTTGTGGTGTCCAGAGTGATTTTTTCTTTCTCATTTCTGTTTCTTTTGATGTGTGTAGACTCTTTTTTTCTTAGTAAGTCTGGCTCGTGGTTTATCTATTTTGTTTATTTTCTCAAAGAACCAGCACCTGCTTTCATTGATTCTTTCTATTGATTTATTCTTCTTGGTATTATTTATTTTACTCTTATCTTTATTATATCCCTCCTTCTATTGACTTTGGGTTTCATTTGTTCTTCTTTTTCTAGTTTCATTACTTGTGAGTTTAGACTGTTCATATGCAATTGTTCTTCTTTCCAGAGGTAGGCCTGTATTTCAGTATTCTTCCCTCTTAGTATGGCCTTTGCTGCATCCCACAGATTTTGTGGTGTTGAATTATTGTTGTCATTTGTCTTCTTATATTGCTTGGTCTCTCTTTTTATTTGGTCAGTGGTAAATTGATTATTTAGGAGCATGTTGTTAAGCATCCATGTGTTTGTGAGCCTTTTCATTTTCTTTGCATAATTTAATTCTAATTTCATACCTTTAGGGTCTGAAAAGCTGGTTGGTACAATTTTAATCTTTTTGATTTTACTGAGTCTCTTTTTGTGGCCTAGTATACTATCTATTCATGAAAATGTTACATATGCACTTGAGAAGAATGTGTATCCAGTTACTTTTGGATGGAGTGTTCTGTAGATTTCCATTTGGTCCATCTGTTCTAATATGTTGTTCAGTGCCTATGTGACCTTACTTATTTTCTGACTGGTTGATCTGTCCTTTGGAGTGAGTGGTGTGTTGAAGTTTCCTAAAATAAAGGAATTACTTTCTACTTCCCCCTTTAATTCAGTTAGTATTTGTTTCACATTTGTAGGTGATACTGTGTTGGGTGCATGGATATTTATAATTGTTGTATCCTCTAGTTGGATTGACCCCTTTATCATTATGTAATGTCCTTTTTTGTTTCTTGTTTCTTTCTTTGTTTTGAAGTCTATTTTGTCTGATACACATATTGTAACTCCTGTTTTTTTCTTGCTATTAGTTGCATGAAATATCTTTTCCATCCCTTTATTTTCAGTCTGTGCATGTCTTTGGGTTTGAAGTGAGTCTATTGTAGGCAGCATATAGACGGGTGTTTTTTTTATCCATTCAGTTACTCTGGTTCTGTTGATTGGTGCATTCAGACTGTTTGCATTTATGGTGATTATCAATAGGTATGTACTGATTGCCATTTCAGGCTTTAGATTTGTGGTTACCAAAGGTTCAAGGGTGATTTCCTTACTATCTAACAGTCTAATTTAACTCACTTAGTATGCTATTACAAACACAACCTAAAGGTTCCTTTTTTCCTCCTTTTTCTTCCTACTCTCTTTATATATTAGGTATCATATTCTGTATTCTTTGTCTATACCTTGATTGACTTTTGGGGTAGTTGATTTGATTTTGTATCTACTTAGTAATTAATTGTTCTACTTTCTTTACTTTATTTCCCCTGCTGACAGGTATTTTTCCTTAGGAACACTTTCATCTGTAGCAGTCCCTCTAAAATACACTGTAGAGGTGGTTTGTGGGAGGTAAATTCTCTCAGCTTTTGCTTGTCTGAAAAATGTTTAATCCCTCCTTCAAATTTAAATGATAATCTTTCTGGGTAGGTTATTCTTGGTTCAAGGCCCTTCTGTTTCATTGCATTAAATATATCATGCCACTCCCTTCTAGCCTGTAAGGTTTTTTTGAGAAGTTTGATGATAGCCTGATGGGTCTACCTTTGTATGTGATGTTTTTTCTCTCTAGCTGCTTTTGAAAGTCTGTCCTTATCCTTGATCTTTGCCATTTTAGTTATTATATGTCTTGATGTTGTCTTCCTTGGGTCCCTTGTGTTGTGAGATCTGTGCACCTCCATGGCCTGAGAGACTATCTCCTTCCCCAGATTGAGGATTTGGGCAATTACCTCCTCAAAGACGCTTTCTATCCCTTTTTCTCTCTCTTCTTCTTGTACCCCTATAATGTGAATATTGTTCCGTTTGGATTGGTCACACAGTTCTCTCAATATTCTTTCATTCCTAGAGATCTTTTTTTCTCTCTGTGACTCAGCTTCTTTGTATTCCTCCCCTCTCATTTCTATTCCCTTTACTGTCTCTTCTACTATATCTAATCTGATTTTAAATCTCTCCATTGTATGTTTCATTTCAGATATGAAATTTCTTAATGATTGAATTTCCATCCTAAATTCGTCCCAGCTTTCTTGAATATTTTTCTGTACCTCCATGAGCATGTTTATGATTTTTATTTAGAACTCTTTCAGGAAGATTGGTGAGTTCAATTTTACTTGGTCCTTTTTGTGGTGTTTGTGAGATTTGGGGTTGAACCAGCTTCCTTTGACATTTCGTAGTTGTATGGCTCACTCTTGTGCCCAGAAGCTCTTGCCTCTGGAGCTCCTGGAGTGATGTTGAGGGCTGCAGGGGAGCAGCATTGGTCCCTGGTTTGAGAAAAGAGCTGTTTCCTGTTTCCCAGCTGCAGTGCCTTTCTCCCCTGTCAGAACCAGTGGGCCGAGCACACAGGTGTAAGCACTGTGCTTTGTGTATTAGTTGCTGTAGGTGTGGCCTCCCTGTGTATGTTTTGATGCCAGGTTATGAACTGCTGGTTTGTGAGCCAGTGCTGGCTGGCCAGTAGGAAGGCATAGCAGTCTGTGTATCATGGTTGGAAGCCTAGGAACTGAGTAGGCAGTCAGGGGGATGGAGCACCTGAAGCTCCTTAAAGTTCCCAACCTGCTGGGCAGAGCGCACCCAGACAACCTTGTCCCCCTTGTATCCCATACTCCTGAGCCTTAAGCTCTATGTAATCCCTACTCCTTCAGCAGCCCTCTCCCTGCTAGTAAGCCTCTCAGGCCACCTGCCTTTCCTTTGTTCCAGAGTAGCCAGATGTGAATCCCTGCCCTCTACAAATGGCTGGAATTTGTCTCTCCAAGTATTCTGCCTGTCTTAGCTTTCCAACCCCACTAATCTCCAGAGCACCATGCAATGTAGGTTTGTGCTCCCAGAGCAGATCTCCAGGGCTGGGTATTCAGCAGTCCTAGGCTTCCACCCACTTCTTGCTCCATTTCTCTTCCTCCCACTGGTAAGCTGGAGTGGGGGAAGGGCTCAGGTCCCAGTGGATCAAGGCTTTGGTACGTTACCCTGTTTCCTGAGATGTGCTCTGTTCTCCAGGTGTATGCAGTCTGGTGCAGTCTTCTTTTATACTGTTCCTTTAGGATTAGTTGTATTAACTATATTTTTGTGTTATATGTGGTTTTGGGAGGAGTTCTCTGTCTCATCTCTCATGCTGCCATCTTTAACCTCTGATTCTATATTTTCAAATTCCCTTTATGCCTAGTCATTTAAAAAATTTGTTGCATCCCATCTTGTCATTCAGAAACTCTTTCACATGCCATCCTCTGATCCAGAGATCTGGAGATATAAATAAGTTATGGCAGTGAACAAATCATTTGCTTCTTCAAACCAAATATCCTATGTAATTCTGTAGAAATTATATAGCTACTGCACACACACACAAAAGTCCTGCAAGTCAAACAGTAGTCATTTTTCACAAAGAAATTTTCCTTTCAACCCTGGAGCCTCATTATAACAGAACTTGAAATGATGAGAAATCCAATGAGGCATGTCACCGAAAGCAGTTTCCTAGTGTAGGTTCTAAGAAAAATTCATTGTAATGTTTTCAACTTTAATGTTAATCAGTGGCATAAAGTCTAAGAAAAAAATTAATAGGTATACTAATAAAGGGACACTTTAATGGTAATACAATGAAAATATTGAATTGTATTATTGAAATAGCAAACAAAGGGGTATCTCTTGACTCAGTGAGTTATGAAAGAGGAAAGGTTTGAGGAATACGAGTTCAAAGAAAAGAAACAAGTAATAAAGAAGAAAATAAATGCAGAGAGCAAAGAGTGAAACTGATAAGAGGAAATAACAAAGGAATTTAATGTTTTTTTCCTTAGTAATCTAATAACATATTGACTATGCTCTTTTTGATATATGCACAGAATATGGTTAATCTTGGTCTCCCTCTTTCGTGTAACTCTTCCATCAACTAATTTTCATTTGGGAAATTGATTTCATCTTTAACAGAGTAAAAATTGTTGAAGCAAAGTACAGGCAAAACCCCAGCAAAGTGTACTATGGAACTTTAAAAAAAGTAAAGATATGGTTAATTTTTGCTTCTGTTACACTTGCATGTTGAGGATAATCTTATTCCTGCCTCTGTTGTGATTAGGGGGATGATGCCATTAGAGGAAGGAGACATAAATAACTAGCTGTGTTGGTAATTCTGTGTATGTTCTCACTATTATCAGCTTTGCTGGCTTTGCTTTATATGGTGAAATTTCAAAGACTTAAGGAACTGTTCTTCGGGTCAACTTACCCTTTCATGAACTGTTCTCTGGGGCCTCAAGTTCCCTCTGTAGCATTTCTTTCCTTTGAGTTAAGTGCTGTTACCATTAAAGTCTTTAAAACCTTAAGCATCATTAGATACTTCTGTCTTAATGTGAATTTTTCTATCAGATACTTTGCAGTGTTTGTTCATATGTTGAATGAGTGAGGGAGGGTAATGGACAATCACTGAAATGGAAGGATGTCAAAGAGATCATCATTTCCACTGTTTTGATTTTTTTTTTTAATCAGGGCTAGCCCTAGCAAATACCGTGTATAATTGGTGTAAGAATGATTTCTGCATGTATGTACAAGCATGTGTGTTTGTATGTAAGGGGGAGTGAGTTTATATATGCTATTTTTTTTCAAGTATTATTTGTATCTCATATGTCTGGCTTATTTGAGCCCTATAAGTATTGGCTACTGGTCTTTTGACATTTCTATTTAATTTTTAATGGAATTCCTCATAAAATAGATATCATAGAAACAGCATTTTTTTTCATTCCTGGAATAACAATTTAAATACAAACTGTAGGAAGTATTAACAATGGCTGGTTGTGTTTTATTCAATAGAAAAATCCATTGCATGTAATTGTCATATTTTTACTATAGTGCAATAAATTTTTTTAGAGCAGAGTTTGGACTGTGCACAAAATTCTTGTTTGCATTTATGAATCTCCCTAATCCCTGGATTCTGACTCGCATTATTCTAATTCATATTTCAGAACTTCCCCAAATTTCAAGAGGAAAGATTTATCAAATCATCAAACAGCTGTTCCAAATTTTGGATCTTGGAAAATAAAGTCAAGAATCTCTATGGAACAGTGAAACTTTAGCAGGGGAAGAGGATTATTTCTTATATAAATAGTAAAGCTCAATGGCAACTTTCAAAATCAAGAGTTTTGATATTAGAAAACTAGAATTAGAGAAGAAAATAATTAAAGTTGCAAAGCTCTTTTTGCCCATGTATTTTTTAAGTAAGGAGTATTTTCCAATATTGAAGCCATATTACAGAGAAACTCAAGTAACAAAATACATAATAGTCTCTCTTACAAACAACAGCAGATCTACAATATTTGAAAACATATGTAATTCAAGACTGGGCGATTGAATCTTGAGAGACTGTGTCAGGACCAAAAGCTGTCTGCTTACCTCTCCTAACACATTGTAAGGGCCCAGGCTGTCCACCCAAGATGGCTTAGCTGGGTGGCTCCAAAGGAGGTTGGTTTCTACCAGGATCTTGTGGGAACCACACTACTCCAGCTTTTGCCACCGCAGATTGAGTTCCTTGTTTCCCAGCAGAGGTTGTAGCTTCGTTCTGACTCTGCTTGTTTCGGCCTTCCACTTCTTCGACATCTTGTGCCAGCGCCACTTGCTTAGGAATTTAAAGTCCTCAGAATCCTGTCCCTCCTACTTTACTGTCTCCACCAGCACCAGGCTTTATACTTTGCTCCCTCTGTCACTGTCTGTAAATGCTCTCTTTACAAGCCTTCACATCCTATGCATAAAAACTTTATAAATTGCCCCTGCCACCGCTTACACAGAGTCACTGTGAAAAACATTTTTGTCAGGCTTTTCTCACATATGTCTAAAATTTTGCACTTTTTCTTTTATTTTAACTTGATTTGGCTAATATATTCTTAACTGCAGCATTGTGATTTAGCAATTGAGACATTTTATTCATCTTGAACTCCTCAGAATCTCATCAAATTTAGTCATAAAGTAAAAAAGTGGAAGCACGTCTTTGTTGTAAATCTAGACTCTGAGTTTCAGTTGATAAATTTAAACATTTAAAAACCATAGGTTACATTGAATGCATACATTTCACTCAGATGTTGTGATGATGAATTCTTATATTCAGTAAATATTAGGTGCTTTCTGGATAGCATATTCATGAGCTATAAAGGAATTATGACCGTGTTACCCTGCTGTGGAAAGAATCACAGATCAAGGCCTTGAATTCAAGTCTCAGTTTGAAAATCTTCATGTGACGTTGTTTGGACAAGCTACTGACCCTCAGCCTACATCTCAGGTCTCTCAGGTTAGAGTGAGAGGGTTATGCCAGATGATCTCCAGAAGCACCTTGCTTGCCCTGAAATGGTATTTAGTACACTGAAGAGAAGAAACAGAGGTGACAGACTCATTACCCTTTCCCGTTCATCTTACTCTTTCATATTTTACTGCCATCCTGACTGGGGAGCAAAATAAGCCCCATGAGTGAAGGCAGCAAAAGCATAGAACAGTAATGGTCCCTCCGTCTCCAAGCATGCCACCCCAAGTTTCCCTAAATCCACTAGTGCTGTTTTATACGTCTGACCCTCTTCTCCTTCCTGGCCTGAGTCAATGTCGCCAAGTGGGTGAATTATAATATTTATTTCAAATCAGTTAAACATCTTAACACATGATAACAGTATAAGTAATGTTTATTAGCAGCTTACAATGTACCAGATAGTGTTTTAAGTGCTTTACCTGTATTTACTGGTTCACTCTTTACGCTGTGTCATTACATTCACCTTTTTGATGACCAAGGAAGTGGAAGCTTAGAGAAGCTTTATAACGTATCACAGGTCACAAGGCTCTCCAACCAAAAAGCACAAATTAGACCCAGGCAGTCTTCATTAAATCACTATGTCACTCCTCCAGCTACTGTGAACCAAGGTTGGTGGCACTGAAGACGTAAAGTCCCTTCCTTGGAGGCAATCTTGATTTAATGAAGACAAATATGAAAAAAAATAAACGTTACAATTCTTTGTTATTTTACAAGAACTGCGCTGTTGTTTTAAGCTAAATTCCATCAGAAAGGAAGGGAAGCGTGACTTACAGCTGAATGCGACCAAATCTTTGATTTCATACCTCCTCAAGGTCATGCATTCATTCTTACTGGCCCTAGGCATCTGTAGCCATGAATGTTTTCCTTAACCCGCTCAAATAATTTTGTTCCCATATTCTAGAATTAAAATAATTAAATTTTCTCTTCTATGTCTATTTAAACATTACCAAGACAGTAAGAATATAATTTAATGACTTATCTATCATTATAAATCACTTTGTTAGGTTCCACTCCTAGAAGCCACTATGTAATAAATGATTATTATTTGTTTTCTTTTAAAAAATAGTATGAACAGTTATATGTGGTATTTAGAATATCTCTAGGCATTTAATAGTATTTTTACTCCAATTTTCAAATTTTGACACTTTGTAAATACATTTTAACTGATTGTCCAAAGTTTCACCCATGGAATTTCACCCATGAAAATATTTCAGTGTCTCTGGAGTGTATGTTTGAAAATTCCTTGTCAGAATGTCTAATTGATAATGTGCTAAAGTAATTAGGAATGTGAATATGGTCTAAAATTGAAAATTCTGCCTTTCTAGAATCTTTCTTAAAATCCAAAACTAAGAACACATTTATAGTTCTTTGTGAGTTTGACCAAATTGCCCAGAGTAAGAGATGCTTAATTTTGGACCTGAATGGACTCTACCTAAGAGATTACTTGTCCCTGTCCTTCCTTGTGCAGGCCTAGAGGTGACTGACCTACCCAAAGGTAAGGACAGGGTTAGGTATGAGGTCTCTGGGCTCAGGTCCAGTGCATTCCCGAAGCCTGATGGAATGAGGGGTCATCATTCCATTGATTCTATAACATACTTTTTGGGTCATGAGAAAGCTGGCATCATTTAAATTTTCTAATAAACTTTCTGCCTCAGTGTGCCATTTATCCCTGTAGAGTGAAGACATGTGCTTTGCTTCCATGTCTACATTAAGAGAAACTCAACCATTGACATTTTAAGGACTTAACCACCCTACTATAAATAGCACTTGTGACAGTGTTACATCTGTCATGCCTTGGGAAGTGCATAAATTGTTAGGGTTGACCTAAATTGTAAAAAAAGTCAAATGCAGAAAGTTGAAAATAGGATGTGTAGGCACTGTATCCAAATGTGTCCTATTTGCAAATTCAGTTCCTTCTTTAATAGCCCTCCCTCTAGAAAACTTTCCCAAATTTCATGTGAATTTGTGACATTTGTCTACTTTTATATTTTCTGAATCCAAAATGATAATTTCCTTGAGGCTACAAAATTGTGCAACTTCACCAGCAGGTTTCTAATATTTCTGATAGCTCAAGCTTTTTATGCAAGAGAAAATGCCAGATCTCTCTAGGAGAAACCCTTGATTTATGTTAGAAGAAATTCAAAGTTTAAATTAAACAAAAGAATATCTAAAATTCTTAAAATATAAGAAGTCAACTTCAAGGTTATTTATAACCCTAAAGTGATTTAGGCTTTAGAGGGAGACAGACTAATTTTTCCATTTGAATAGATTCAGAAAAATATGCCTTTTTATGCTGCAAATGTCAAGAAGATTATTTCCTATACTGTCAGAAAAAGTAGGCAATCATCAAATGACTAAAAAAAAAAAATCTGGGCCTTTACCTCATGGGAAATGCAAGTGGAGAGAGGTGGTTTAGATTCTGTGATTTTCTAGGAATCTGTGAGATTCTATACAATGTGGAGGAGGAGGAGGCCCCCATAGATTATGTGACTGGCCTCAGAATTAAAAGGACATAAGGCAGATTCATGAAAGAATAAAATTTTATATTTTTATGTGTACTTCAGAGTCTTCAGAAGAAAAATGAAGACCCAAATAAGCCATTAAGCCCAAAGGCTTATATATATTTTTAAATAAAAAATGATAAATTATAGGTATGTGACAAGACATAAGGGATTAGGCTATGGACAAAAAAATCAGGGGACAGAAATTAGGCAATATTTGGGGGAAACTAATGGAAGATTAGGGTGATTTTAGTAGGTTTGTTTGTACAGATCCTGACTCCCAGTTTGGCTATCTCTGGTGATAAGAATGTTTCCATTTTCTTCCTGACACAGGAAAAACCCCTTCTTCACGGGAAATTTTATGACCTGCTTTTAGGATGAATGAAGGCAGTCAGAAGCCTGCTATTTCTCAAGTGCCTTCAGCCCAAACTAATCCATTTGCCAAACCAGTGTGTTTTAGGGTGTCATGTTCTGAATCCCTTCACAATCAGTGTACTAGCAAGACTGGGTTTACTGTTGAGAAAGTGCTTAATGAATTGTAGTCATTAGATACGTGAACCACAGAGTTTAGTTGCAGTAAGCATGTGAGGAATGAGAGACTTGCCTTGGAAAGCTTTAGCTGTAAATTACTAAAATGCATGGCTAAGCAGTGTGGAGAAAAAAAGGCATACAGTTTTCTAATGATACTGTGTAGCATTACATTCATCAGTGAAGAGATCTGCAATTTGTTGATTATTTTCCTCAATAACAATTTAAATATTTCTTACTATGTTTTCACTTTCATATATATGGCAGCTTGAAATGGTTCTTTATTTTTCTGTTAAAAGAAATGAGTGCAATGTAAATAGTCAATTCTCATGATTCACAGTAGTTTTCCTTTATTAAGTTTCTGAATTTGCAAATACAATTAGTAAAAACAAAAAGTTTCTGAATTAGCAAAAAAATGTGAGCTCCCCGGGTTAGGTACCTGCGAGCCTCTAATCACTACAGTTTTGTCAACCAGTCAGTACATAACCTTGCTTTATTTCTGTTTAAAAACATTTTACCTAGTATGTATTGTTGACTTATTAACATTCAATCAATATATCAACTGTAACTTATGCCCAAACAGAGCTTATCTAACACATGTCTTTTGTCCATAAGGCACATCATAGCCTTCTGTGCTTCAAAACACTAGACAGCACTGTAACCCTACTGTTGGGAGACAGACATTTTAAACAGTGAAATCATCCCAAAATGCAAAAAGTGGCACTAATAGATGATGGAAAGAACACTACTTTTCCAGTATGTGAATTGAAATGAGAAGAGCATTGCCTTGCTCAAACTTAGCTGGAAATGTGAACACCAGGTGACTCAAAATCTTTGCCTTTTGCACATATCCATGAATGGGCATATAAATAAATTTTAGTGAGTAAGCACATTTGCAAATACAGAATCTGCCAGTAATGATCATCTATGCGTGTTAATTTGTACTACTTTTAGGAATACATGTATTTCTTTTAAGAAAATCTTCTCTCCGAAATCTCAGTGGATGAATTGCAGGTTTATGGTGTTTTCTTTCTTTGCTTCCTATGTTTAGTGTAGTTATATGGTTGGCATAGAGTGGTATATCTTTATATTATATGATAGCATTAAAATTTGTTTTCTTTACCCGCCTAAAGAATTTGCCAAATAACTTTCTAAAGAATTTGCTATTTGAGAAATAAAATTTCTTGTTGATACATATTGCACTAATTCACAGATAAGTTATGATATTGTGGAAAATAAATTTTATTTTTCAGACTGATTATGATCCATCTAGTCTGATAGTTTGACAATATCCAAGTGTAAAGAGATGTGTAGCCAATAAAAAACCGTAACAGTAGGGTACTAGATAGCAACCTCTGCATATTCAAACTCAAATCAGCTGCTCAACATTTAAAACTGGGGAGATTTAATTAAAATGTCAGATTTATGAGCTTTCTTGAGAATTGAATGTTTGAATAGCACCAAAACTGCTGCACAGATTCAGTTTGCTACAGGTAGACAGAGCCCCCCCTCTCTTACACTAACGATACATCTCAAACACTCCCTGTTGTTTTTCCACTATCAAGACAAGTGGAATTTTTAAGCCATTAATTTAGCATCTTTTCCCTATTGGTTTTTTGATTAGGTAGAATATTATCTGTTATCCACATCTCTGTGAAAAGTGAGAAGGTAAAAGACAGATCAATGATTTTACAACAAGCCAGCATCACTTATTTGTATGAATTTCTTGTCCCCTCTGAACAATGAGGTTATGACTTTTAATTTCAGAAGCTTCCAATTATTTTAGCCCTGTCAGGACTGGTTCTCTGCACAAGTCGTAGGAGCATTGCTCATTTATAGAAATGAATTAATACAGCCTGCTCACCATGGCCTCCGTGGGCATATGGGTGTCATGAAGTAATGGATGTCCCCCAAGTTCACAGTGAATCAGATTCCCTCCAGAGCCCCGGTCACTGAGGTGTGTTGACGACTGGGCCACAGAGTGCTATTTATTGCTTTACCAGACAGGACCCAGCCGCTCTAGCGGCGGGGAGAGGGCACATTATGTCACAACATGTGTACATTCTGAGCATTATTAATCCTATTTTATGATTCAGATAAAAGATGCACCCAAAGGTGTGTGAAATAAAACCCAAAATAAAACGAAGCTGTAATGTACTACATCCTACACATAATCTCAAACATACTCAGCAAAGTTCCAATCTCTTGCAAGCTAGTACAAATCATTTGTACCAACTTATTTGGCTTTCAGGAAAATACAGAAAGTAAAACAAAAAAAAAAAATGGCAGTCTTCCCTAGTCACTTAGTGCATACTTCTTGTCCAGGAAACTCTATAGATGGTGTTCATAAGTGTATATACTGTTTGGAAAAATATTGATTTTACATTTTTAGATGAACGTTATTTTTTAAGATATGGATTTGAATGAGGTAAAGTATTAAAATGTGCAATAGGTAAAGAAGTGGCAAACGTCTGGTGTTTTGAAAAATTAGAGTGGTGCAAATAACTGAATTCACATCATTAGCATATTTCAAGGAGGAACTTTTGATATTTTGTTTCTGATTTTAAGGACTTCAGTTCCTTTAAAACCCTGATGCCAGTGACTGTAATGGGGTATGTGGTGGGGACTTGATAAAGGGGGGAATCTAGTAAGAACAGTGTTGCTCATGGGATTGTATATTAATGATACCAAAATAAAACAAACGAACAAAAAAAAAACACCTGATACTTGTGGTAGTGGACTTGTCAGACTGCTGAAGAAAACTGTGACTGTAAATACACACCTGAAATTCTTTGATCACTCTAGAAACCTCACCTACTTCACAGTTCTAGGTCGCAGCAATGCATGGTCAGAAAGCTTTGCATTCTTCAATGACAGTCGTCTTCTGAATTCTGGCTTGGTTTAACCTTTGTCAGCACTATTAGACTGTCAGCTTTTCTGAGGTCTGTGCTGTCTTCTACCACCCCACCCTCCCCACTCCACTCTTCCACATCAGCACAAGAGTTATCTTCCCAAGATGCAAACCTGAACATGCGCCTTGGCCTTAGGACACCATCATTACTCACATAGATCCATGGCTTCCATGGCTTCTCCACGTTCCAGTTACCCATGACCCTGTCCTATTAACATCACACAGAACAGCTGAGCTCTTTGAAACAATTGAATATACTGTCCCCCCAACTCTCTGAATTTTTATTCAGTCTTAATTATCTTTTAACAAGAAAGCTCATCTGTTAGTTCTTGCTTAAAACTCGCCCCTTTTCCTCAGTGGCTTCACCTTCTTAGCACAATGCTCTGGGTGTAGAAAGTATTTCAGTGAATGCTGGTTGATACCAGACATTTGATATTGGTTTCTGAAATGTACTTTGAAGGGGAGTACATTTTTAGATATACTTTGATTTTTCTCTTCTTTTCTTTTCTAAGATACAGTAAGAGGATTTTCTGCAGAGGATGTTTTAGAATATAGTGTATCTGTGATATAGTAAGGCTACAGGTGTGTTTTAAAATATAATATAGTGATAGAAAATACTTCAAGGTACAGTAAACCAGCATATCAGGAAACAACTGCCATTGAAAGTTTATTACTCGCAATTCCCGAATGGAAGGGGCCTGTCATTGTGGGGGGAGTTGGGGGGCCCGCAAAGGGACCACCAGGATCAGTTAGGAGGCAGAGGGGAAAGAGAAGATGGGCAAGAACCCATATCGTGGTTTCCGCAGAAAGGAATGGGTGAGGCCGCGTAAGCAGGCTTAGGATTGGCTAGTTTCAATGTTTTCAGCAGTCTCTGGGGCACAGGGACTATCCCTGTTTGTGTGGTACCAGCCCTGGGGTGCTTAGGGCGGGTGCCTCATGGCCTGGGTGTAAGAGCCCAGAGGACATAGCTGGGCTGTGGGCTCTGGAATGGCTGGTCGTTTTGGGAGCCTGTGCTTGCAGCAGTCGGCTAGCCCTGGGGAGGCAGTGCATCCAGCATCAGCAAGGGCTAGACGTCAGAGCATCAGAGAACAGGAAATAAAAGATAGAGTTAATAAAGAGGGCAAAGTAGAAGCAAGCTGTTGGCAGCTGCAAGAGATGGCCAGGGTGGTCAACACGCCCACCCGGATGTGTCCGCCATTCCCCTTGTTGATCCAGGGAATTTCTCTCTTCTTCAGCATTATGTAAAATACCATAAAAGCATCAAAGGAAGTCCCTAAAGCAAGTCACCATCCTTTAGCCCATATAATTTGAAATTTGGTCCAACACTGACAGCAGGGTTTTAAACGGAACTAGCAACAGCAGTGTGTTTAACTGAATAGTGACAAAAATCTTAAATAAACGTTAGGAATAATTAATATCAAAATACATTCTGGGGGATTTCTTGATTTCTGGGTCCCTTCCTCATCTGTGGAATATTTACTTAGGATAGATAATCTTTTCCCAAGCAGAAAATAGATTGTGTATGGTGAAAAGCTGTAGAGCTATTTCCAGTAAGCAGCAGTATTTTCACAGAGAAGGCAAATCTAATTTGTTTGACTTTTTGATTTACAAAAATAAATAAAAATAGCTTTTACATGGATTTTCTACAAATAGATTTTATGCTAATTTTCAGAAATTGCTTATTATCTCTGTATTATCAGATATATTAGAAATATAGCCCTGCTTAGAAGTGAATTATTTTGATTTTCTGATGTCCTGTGTATGTGTGTGTGTGTATGTATGACTGTTTTCAGGGAAGCAAGGAGAACCCCTTGTCTTTTGATGTTGAATAATATGAATTCAAAGTAATGATTTCCCTGCATGTTATTCAAGTGGACCAATCATGTGACTAGTCAATCATGATTCTCTTTATTATATAATTATTGTATAATATTATGTATTGTTCCCATCATAATTATTGTTTTTCATGAAATAATTTGATAATAAAAATGCATAGGAGCAAGCCCATCTTGCTGCTTTTCAGATGGTTATAGAATATCAATAAATATTTATCTCAAGTTTGTGTCAAATTACTTGGTTAAAAGGTGTTTAACATTTATTAACTTTGATCTTAGAATAGGCAAGTTTCTCTTAATCTCATTCACTTGAAAGGAAAACCTTTATTTTGTGTTTAAACTCATGCTAGAGTTTACTCTTTTAATCTTTGACTTATAAACAAATGACTCCAGTATGAGTACAATAAAACCATCTCATGTTTCAGACTATGTTTTCACATTGGAAACCCGCAGTTGTAATATTTATAGAAATGCATGCCACTGTATCATGTGTAGGTCTGTACTTACAGAGTAAACGGCATTGCACAGATACGGTTTTAGAGGAAAATGAAAACAGTGAAATTCCCCTTTTGCCTATGTTGTCTAAACACCAATTACATTTAGATCAGTGTAAGAAGTGTTTATTGTGCCAGAATTACCAAGTGGAATGATCCAGAGTCTGTGCCTTAGGACAGCTTAAAGCCCACAGAGGAAATCAAATCATAAAGAGACAATTTCAAAAGATGAGAAGGGATGCAAGGAACGTGTGCAAAGGTGCCATGGGGCAATAGGCAAGGGCTGTTTCACACAAGGAAAGCTTTTCTAGTCTGTGAGGCCATCTGAAGCTTGGAGGAGGTCTGCGTTTAAACTAGATGGAAAAAATAATGCTGTTGAACGAGGTGTGCCTAGCAGGAGGAAAGGCACTAGGTGAAGTTAGCAAGGGATCTGGTCGGTTTGCCACTGTTTGCATATGAAGAAGAAGGTGGTACTAAAATGTAAGCTGAGTGGGGAAGGCGAGAGCTCTGTCATTAAGGGTCTAGGGGACCAGACTGAAGAGCTTTTCAGCAAAACGTTTATTTCTGAAAGATCCTTTTAGCTTCTGTGTGGAGGAGAGATTTAAGGGAAATTAGGCTGGAGGATGGAATGCCCATTAATGAAGCTGATGTGGTAGGCAGGGGGTGAAAGGAGAGAAGGCTGGAGGCGGTACATATAAAAAGTAAGCTGTATGTTTGAAAAACAGACGTACTAAATTTCACAAACTGGATATGGAACAGATGCGGATACAAGAATAAGAGCAGTGGGGCCCAGAAAAAGAATTATGTGTTAGACAGGTAGCGTTAGATTTGCCTGTGGAAGGTCCGTGTGGGTCAGCCTTCCAGGCAATTAGATGTTGGAATCCAAATTTTATGGAGACGTGAAACCAGACTCCTGATGTCGTCGTCGTTATACCTTGAGTTATTCAGCACTTAAAGGCAAAGAAACACATTTTTAAGGAGAAATATTGCACAAAATATGAGATTCTAACCTTCATTAAAGAGCCTTTAAGATTTTTTTTCCCCCAAGTAGAGTGATTTTTCAGAGTCGATCTCTAGATCATTTTTTCAAGAATCTGCAGAAGGTTCATTTGCTGCTATTACTCTAAATTAGCTGTTCTTGACATTTTGGAATCTATTGTAACTTTATTTCAATCCAAACCACAGATATATTGAAAGAAAAAGTAGTGGATTAGAAAAAAGAAATTAATCAGATCAAACAGTATGCAGATGAAATGAGATAGACTGTGTTCCAGTGGAATTAATGTCTGTCAGTTAAATAATATAAGTCAGTTGATCATAATGGAATGATTTTTTTTTCCTATCACTACACACACAAAAAAAATAGTAGCCTGACATTACCATTGTTTTTCTCTGACAATTAAACCTTGGATATATGAGTAGTTGTGGCACAAAGGTATATCAGAACGATTCTCAAAATTTCTTCAAATCTAGTGATTCTAATTTTTAATGAAAAAGAAATATAACAGTGTTTATTACACTTAATTCGAGCTTATTAAAATATGAGAGACAACATGCAATCATTCAACAAATACTTTGAGTATTGACTGTTTCTCTGACACTGTTATAAGTACTGGGCTTCAGGATGGAGCAAAACAAATATCTCATGCATACATTTTCAGAGACGGAAACATACTATAATATATAAGCATTTAAATATGTCAGGTAGGGATAAATGTTATGAAGAAAAGTAGAAGTGACTGAGTAGATAGTGAGGGTGACAAATAACTATTTTGTGAAGAATGGTCAACATCTGACATTAAAGAAAAGAATACATTGATTTGCATTTCTGTAACATTTACAAAACTTAGCAAATTCCACCTTGTATAATTTTTAAACTTTAAATATATGTAAAATTCTCGAAAGTGACTCAGATATTTATTTATATAAATTATATAATGTTAAATTCTGTACTAAGTTATTCATATGCTTTACCAGTATCTTCATAAGAGCAACCACTTAGAAATTTAAAGAAAGAAAATAATTGTCAAAGTGCTCAAGAATCTAACTACTAGATGGTCTTCATAGAAATGTTTGGATTTGTTGAAAACTGCAAATAATTTTGGTTTAATAAATAGTGTGCAAAGTAGGAAATTCTTTTAAATCTGAAGCTCATATGTAAAATGGAATATTATGCAGCTATTAAAAATTTCATGAAAACACTTCATAACAGAAAAAAATACTGAAATAATATATAGAGAAAAACATTAACAGTATTTTGATGCCTATGTGTAATTGTAAATAATTTTAAATGACTTAGTTTTGCTTTCTTATGATATGAAATTTTTACAGGGAGTACTTATTAATTTTATGATAAATATTTTAAAATATTAAACCTTATGCATTACCAAATAAATATGAATAGTCACTTTAATGTATTTACATAGTAATCAGTAAACACTTAAATATTAATAATTGTAACTGCCTTTGAAAGTCACTGTTTATGTAAAAACATTAGATTAAATTGCAAAGAACTTCAAAATCATAGCAAATCCTTATGAAACAGATTACTAAGAAAGGTCTGTTTTTGTCCTCTTTTTCTCTCAGTAATTATTTGTGTGGAAGAATTTATCAAATAGGTAGTATAAAATTGTGTTTACTAATAGCAAATTCATTGTGTGCTTTGTATAAAGCAAAGCATACAAATTAAAAACAACCTTAAACCTTGTCAATACCACCCTACAATAGAAGAAATGAGGACTCCTTGGAAAAATGGCTGATTCTAGGTCTGGGCATGATGAGCTTAGAGCATCTTATAGCGCCAGAAAGTGAGAGAGAGAGACAGAGAGAAACAGAGAGACCCATGGGGGAGAGAGAAGAGCAGAGAGATGGGGAGGGGAAAGGAGAGGACAGAAGAGAACTGAGGAGGCAGTGGTGGCGCCTTGGCAAGGACACCCAGGAGCCAACCAGAAAGAGCCTCCCAGTGGCTAAAGCTGGAATGATTTGAATAATGATCATGTTGTATTTAAACTCAAAGAATAAATAAACATACAGAATTCCACAATGATTGAATGAATGAATGGACAAATCTTCCTTACACAAGAACTCCGCACTCCAGGAGGTGGCGCTTAATTCTCCTCAAGTATGGGCCATATTACGGTGACTCATTTCCACAGAATTGAGTACAGAAAGGGAAAAACAGTAACTTCATAGTGAAGAAACTTCGCAGCACCACTAGTGGGAAGTCATGTTGGAACGGTGCTTCCCCGGCGAGGGAGGTGATGAGCAGGACGCCGCAATTCCGTGGTATTCTCCCCAAGCGGCAGTGACAGTAGCTCCACTCTGCGCTTCTCTATTGTTAAACTTCCTTTCAACAATAAGCTTTTATTACATTTGTACTAAAAGAGACAGTTAAGGTATTTTTTAAAATATTAATATTTTAGATGGTGAACAATATCCAAACTCAGAACGACAATTTGATGAATTGGGCACATTACCAGCTTTCTGAGTTATTGTTAGAAACAAAATTGTAGAAGCCCTATGATTTTCCATTCACTTTTTGACTAGCCATTATTGTTCAGATTGCTTAAACAGTTCAACCATACATATTTAATCACTGCATAGGAAACTTAATTCTAGGGGGTGATAAGAAATCGGGTAATAGGGGAGAAAAAAGGTGGTTTGTCCCAAAATAAGCACAACATATTATTAGATATCAAATGAAATGTTAATGTACTTTTGTAGGAAATAGAGCAAAATTCTGATGGATTTTACAATATCACAGACTCTTAAAATTATATTATATGTGTTTATGTATAAACTACGTATCATAGATCATTTCTAGGAATTTTATAATTTTGAAGCTAATTCTAAGCTCTCATCCACATGCTGATATTATACAAGCATTTACCCATTCATAGAACAACTTTATTTCATAGTGTGAAAAGTCTAGCTTGCAGAGCATTTCATTAGTATCTCAGCTGAAACTAATAACTGACCACTGACCACTTAACCATTTGTAAGAAGATGCTTGGTCCACACAGTGTTCTTTCATATATGTTTTTAATATCCTAGAACTGTCTGAGGGAATAAATCATACCCATCCTTTCCATCACTTTTTCCATTGCACTAAAAGTAAGGAAAGAAAGGCATCAGCATTTGCATAAGTCACTCTTATGTACCTGGAGCGGAATATAGATTTTGATTTAGGAGAAGTTATAGAAGGGGCAAAATCTTCCCTCTATCTAAGCTTAGGGAACATTTACTTCCTGAGAGATGAATGAGAATATTTTATGTCAATTAATATATATTGAAGGTATATAAAACAGTGATGTGTCTATTATTCAACTGTCACTGATAGGAAATTGACTGCAAAATTATGTTCTAGAGTTCAGAAGTTACTCCCTCCTTCTGACTTGGATTATGCACTTTTCAAGACAAAAAGTAATTTCTGCCAACTGCAGGGTTATAAATGTAACCTGGGATCTGATAATCAGATTCCACTTTATCTCTCTTTTATCTCTCATCACAGATGATAAAGATATCATGAGTAGACTTCAGCTGTAACAGAATAGATGATTAAGCTAAAGAGTAATTGGCTTCACAGTGTTAGAAGAAGCCAAAACTTGAAGGCGACTTTTTCCCCCATAGTAAAATAAACTTCTATGATTCAGTTTCAGAGAACAGAATTTTGTTGATTAAGAACGTCTTTTTATGGGCCATAAAGAATTGACTGTAAGAATTAAACTTTAAAGTGCAAAGTTGTGTTTTTCTTTCTGAACTTTTTAGAATGCAACAATTCTCTAAACTATCATTTAAAAACATGAATACTTGAGATAATAGGATACATATTTTTAAAGCATTTCAAGTCCATCAATGATTTGAAAGGAAAGCTTAATTTTACTTTTAAGTGAGATTTCAAGTAAGTATATTCGTGACAGTTCACTTGATACAATTAGAAGAGAGCAAAGCTTGTCAAGCAGTGCAAAAGAAAGGAAAAAGAGTAAATGCAACTATCGTAGCTCTACACCTCGATGGAAGCTACCTTGGGTAGCCTGCCCTTGTTACGGGGGAACCAAAATATTTCCTGGATGATTAAAGTGAAGACATGCCAGAGAACTAAGACATGAAATGAGAAAATAGTTCTCTGACAGACTTTAAACTTGCTATTAGTTTTCTCCAGTGTTTCCCTGTGGAGTTCTTTATCAAGACTGCCCCAAACTGAGAGGCAGGCTTCATCCGGGTTTGTAATTCTAAGGTAATTAGAGCTCTTCCAGTTTGACTACGTTTTTTATGATTTCTACTTAGAAGCCAAAGGAAATGTTTTTAAACATATTTATAATGATAAGAGTCTAATGGTAACTAAGCTTCTGTTTGTGTTCAGAATTTGATCTGCATGATGGCAGTTTATCTTGGAGTGCACAGGTTGTAACCCATTAACCAATGGTGTATAATCACTGAGATCCTCTCATTTTCTATATCTGGTGGGAATAAGTAGCAGTTTTGAAACTAATCCCTACCATCACCTATTTATGAGGATGGTGACAAAACTGTTCAAACTTCTGAAAATTTCAGATAATTTCCTGTCTTCAGTGAAATTCCCTACAGGTGAGAACTGTTACAGTTACAGAACAGGCTAGTTATTTGTTCTTCTAACTCATATATGGGTGCAGATGTCTTTGTTTAGCATAATCAAAAACATGGGCAGCCCACTTCTCTATTCATAGGTGAGGGGCAGACGAGGAATTTGAAGCAGACATGCAGCCCAGGAGCGAATGGTAAGGAGCTTTTTAAAGTTCAATTAGCTGTGAATTCTGCATGCTAACAAAGTTTACTAAAAGCCTAGTGGAATGTAGAAACCATTAGAAACATGAGTATGCCATCAAATGCTGCATTCCAAGATTCATTTTTATGTTGAAAAAGGCAAATTTGTAAGCAAAATGTATTTTTCAAAATCATGTAGAATTAGTCTTATTTAAGGAGGAAAATACTGAAATGTCATAATACCTCAGGGATTAAAAAATTTACTTTTTAAAGTAAACTCCATACTCTCAAGTTGAAATCTGAAGCCCAAACTCACTGATGGAATTTGTTAGCATTGCAGTTGAAGTAAGATTTATATTGATAAAGGTCTCTCTGATCATTCTTTGTTAATATTCCTCATAAAATCCACTTCAGGACACACAATAAACCAAAAGAAGAAATGGAACAAGAACACAGAACTCCAGATTTTTTCAGGAAAAAGGTCACTTCTTACTCATATATATTGTGCAGCAGGCCCACATCCATTGGAAGTGGATATATTTCACACTGGCTTGTGACCTACAATAGTGGAACTAAAATGTTATTTATTTCTTCTTTTAGGGGCTGATGTTATCAACTTTGATGGCCATGTTGTGTTACCATATAGATTCAGAAACAAGAAGATGAAAACACTGAAGGATGTCATTGCCTTGAAGTTTAAAACCTCTGAAAGTGAAGGGGTCATCTTGCATGGAGAAGGACAGCAAGGGGATTACATTACTTTGGAACTAAAAAAAGCCAAGCTGGTCTTCAGCTTAAACCTAGGTATGTTCTGCCTTTTGGCATTGTTCTTTCCTTTTATTAGTAGTCCATTAATAAAAGGCTAATGTTGCTTATCCTCAAAATGTAAATTATAAATAGAGTTCACATTACGCTGTCAGTTCATTTTCAGTTATTGAGAAGCTTATTAAAATTATTAATCAAACATCTGTACTACGCAGGGTACTATGCTGGCATCACAGTAGTGAACAAACGTAGAAGGGCCTTAAGTTCATGAAGTTCATGACCTAGTGGAGAAGTTGGACGATATATTATCTATTATTTTAAAACAACTAAATTGTAAGAAATGACTTCAAATAAGGATAAGTAGTATAAAATCAACAAAATAGTCTGATATGATAAAGGATACTTCAGGGGCAAGAGGGTTCAACATGAGACTATGGATTGGAAACACCCTTCAGGATAAGACATATTCAAGCTGAGATCTGAGTGACAAAACCCAGCCATGAGCATCTCAGGAGGAAGGGCCTTTCAAAGGAAGGCATCACTGAAGACAAAGACTTGGGATGCTCGAGGGACAGGGAGGAGGCTGCTGTGGATAGACAGAAGGAGGAGGTGGGAGAGAATACGGAATCGGAAAGTCAGTGATTGTTTAAATCCTGTAAGATCCTGCACAGTATGGGAAAGGTTTAGGTAATATTTTTTTTAGAATGGCAAGTCATTGTGAGGCTTTAATCTATAAGGCATCATGATCTTATTATAACAAGTTTACTGAGATTTTTGTAAGAGCAAATGTTTGTCTTAGTGTGAGTCTAAGCTGGACGTGTGTGTAGTACAGTGAGAGGTGGCCCTGGCTTGCGGGCAGGGGCTGTCAGTGCAGATGCAGGTAAATGGGTCTACTTAGGAGACACTTTTAGTGATAAATTCAGCATGATTTGTAATGGATTAGGTGTGGCATAAGAAAGAGAATGAATAGAGGATAATGTATAGGGTATGAGCTTGAACTCCAGATGGACATTAGTGCCATTTTCAGAAGTAGAGAAAACTCTGTTTTCTCTGTACAGTTTATTCTAGTAGAAGGTTATTAGTTTCCTCTACTAGAGGAACCCTATATATGATTTGTTTGGATCTGGTACATTTTAGTTGCCCATTAGATATCAAACTTGACTTTTCTACTAGGGAGTAGCACGGATGAGTTTAGAGAAGAAGGTCGCTAAATGCAGACAGAATTGGACAATGAACAGAAGTAATCTGAATATGTGGTTTCACAGAGACCAGGGAAAGAAAAGAGCTGCCGAGTTCACCTAAAATGTCACATAAGATAAAGACAGAAAAGTGAATATTGGCTTAGGTAACGTAGAGGTTACTGTTGATTGACTCTCAATGGGACAGAAAGGACAGTAATTTTTCTGTCATAGGTTAAGAAAAGATGAGAATGTAGAAATGAATATTGCAAATATAATAAACTAGAAATGAAGGAATTAGAGCAATGAAATGTTCTCTGGAGAATGAAGTAAACTCAAAGAAGGAGTTCCTGTTTTGTTTGGGGTCTTTGTTGTTTTTAAGTCTCTTGTTTGACTAAAGATTCCAGAATTTGTGCAGAAATTGAAGGGCATCATACATTCCATAAATTTTCCTGTTTTAATAGTATTAGAGTTCTACAAAAATTTTGTTACCTAAAATATGTTAATAACTAAAATTCACATGTTAAATGTCTCCTGATAGAAAGCTCGAAACTGAAGAACAGAATACAAAAACCAATCCTGTCTTTTTGACTTGCTTGTCCAAACATTCCTAAATATGACTTGCGTCCCCTAAATTAAATTTTATGACTTTGAAAATCATTATTATACTAAAAAAATATAATTTCAATTAGTCTTTTTGTTGGTAGTACTTGATACAGTGCCTACAAGGATTTACCTTTTGTTACAAAACTTTCCCCATTCAGTATCTGATCTGATAGAAATAGCATCTATTAAAAAAGAAACAAAATCACAAAAAAACTGTATTAGTGAATTACACAGATACATTACATTTTTTACATTAAAATAAGCTTAAAACTGGAATGCATGCAAAAACTTAGGAAAATGCAAATGTCAAATACAGAAGTTTAATGTCATTCATGTATATGAATTCATAGCACTTCATAAGAATATCAAAACTTTAAGAGAAAATATAGGCAAAGGATATAAAGGTAACTCAGAGGAAAAATTATAAACATTCTATAATCATATACTCAATCACAAATATCTATAAAAGAAATGCACATGAAATAACGATTCCAGTTTTTGTCAAGTAAATAAATCAACTTTAAAATAGTAACAGTATTGGAGAATATGTGACAGGATTCTTTGCACTCTACATCATTCTTTGTTCTTTGTTCTTTATATCAGAAAATATTTTTAGGAAAACAGTTTGACAATAGACCTTCATATGTATAAAATTACCTATATATTTTAGTCCAGTAATCATATGAAATAATGAGAAATGACTACAGGATTGAAGTGCAAGGATATACTTTGCAATCTTAATTACAACCTCAAAAATTGAACAAAAACAGTTAGACATATAGAAATATGTTCATATACATTTAAAATGTCTGAATAATTTTAATTATATGGAAAATACTATGCAATGTTAAATGAAAACTGTAGCATAAAAATATATCAATATTTTCATATTGAGTGTATGTACATATAAGTTGTATATATATAATTAAAAGCATATTTATGGTAAAAAGTTCAGAAGGAAATGGACCAAACTCTTATTAGTGGTGGAAATGAGTGATTACATTTTACATATGAATTCTTCAGAATATTCTCTACTTTTAATAATGAACATGTATTCGTGTATTACATGGGAAAAAAATAGCCCTAAATCATTTTTGAAAAGATTCAATGAGAGATAAAGAGAGATGGCTGGGATATCAGTAAACAAAAAATAAGTACTCTTAAAAAATATGCATGGACATCACACACACACTCAGAGCACTGGGTTATATCTGAAGATGTTTATTTTTTCAAACATTTCTCCTTTTTTTAAAAAAAAGAATCAAGTAGACTTGTAAAGAATAGACTTACAGAGTAGACATTTAATGTCCACTGTGCTTTATAAAGGTGTGACATTACTTTCCTGAAACAAGTTCCTGCTCATATGACCTCACAGAAAAGACCATTACCCTTCACTGGAAATACATTCACTCAGATGTTCACTGTCATTCTTTAATGCCATTACTTAAATATCAGGCACATCTCTCTGCTACGCAGTCTTCCGGTCTAAACACTTAAAGTAATAAAATGGAGAGTAGCCTTCTATTTAAATTTATTCTTCTTTTCTTTCTTCATGCTCCCTCATGCCATGTTCATATACAATCATGATCACAGTCAAAATCACACATCAACATTTGATTTCCTCACCAAAAGGGAAGAAAATTTGATTTAAGAAACCGTAGAAAAATGTCAGGTATGGGCATCATTAGCATTCCAAAAATGAAAAAAAAAAAATTTAATACTCCAGTCAATCATGTGTTTCTCATTTTTATTATGCTATTTATTCTGAAACCATAGTATATTTTTGTTGCAGTTAGTTTTACTGACCATAAAAAATAATGCTTGATTGGAGAAAATAGAAAGTGGTATAAAATATGTAAACAGTATACAGAAATGACCTTGATAAACATTTTGGATTCTCATAATGTTTCATTCTTACTTATAGTCTTGTTCTGTTGCTCTGGAAATCTTCTTTCAAAACTAGATTAATGCTTTGTATATATTTTTGCAGGACTTTATTTTAAAGTATAACTTGAGTAAATTTTCCATGCCATTCAATATTACACTGGGTTTAAGATAATGCATGGCTTTTTAGAGTCAGAGAAAACTGAAAAATGTCATGCTGGTTTTCTTGACTAATAATAATAGTAATAATAATAATAGCAATAGCAAAAAGCTGTTAACAGGTAACATTAATGAATGTTCACTATATGCCAGGAAGCACACTAAATTCTTTGCATGTGTTAACTAATTTAATCCTCACTGCAACCTTGTAAAGCAGGTACTGTTACTTTCTCCATTTTACATAAGAAGAAACAGAAACAGAGGCCCAGAGGAGCTGTCAACTTCCCGAGGATCAGGGAGCAAGCCCCGGGGTGCAGCCAGCACTCTCGCTGCAGGGCCCATGGGGCACTGGCGATATAAGGAGCCTACCAAACTTAACAGATTTCATGGCCCCGTTAAATACAGACAACACTCATTTTGGCTCTTTTTAAAGGAGCAGACTCTTTTCCACCTTTAATAACTTTTTATGTATTTTGAATACAGAGCTGGTTTTAAGTGTGGTTATATCCTGGTTTCCCATCTTACTGTCAGTAGAGTTTCAGAGGTCAGCCGTGGCAGTGTAAATGACAGGTTTCCTGCTAAGCGGAGGTGGCACGGTGTCATCGCCTTGTTTCTTTTCCACTCCTGTGATCCAGGAAGCAACCAGCTTGGCCCCATCAACGGCCACACGTCCGTGAGGACGGGCAGTCTGCTGGATGATCACCACTGGCACTCCGTGGTCATCGAGCGCCAGGGCCGGAGCATCAACCTCACCCTGGACCGGCGCGTGCAGCACTTCCGCAGCAACGGGGAATTCGACTACCTGGACTTGGACTATGAGGTAACCGAGAGCACGTGACTTGCCGCTACTTAGCCTCCTACTATGTGCATTCCTGTTGATCACAAACTTTCCTACACCATTTTCAGGTTACTCTCCAAAGAAAAACTAACGAACAACTTCAAAACTGAATTTACTAATGTCTTTTTATTCATTTTTAAATTTGCAATCATGCATATTTGAAATAGTTTGGAAATCTTCATACGAAAGTAATCATTTGAAGAGAAGGGACCATTTACATGTCATCAGGGCTCTACCAAGTCCAGTGTAAGGGTAGGTTGTAATCTTGCCATTGGTAGGTAATTATAAATGACCTATTCTTGAAAATGTACAGCACTTTACAAACACAGGTTACCTAGTATTTATAACAAAATACTGAATGAGAACTCCTAAGTTCTGATTTATATTAAATTATTTATGCATTCATGATTAGAGATATTCTTTTGACAAGTTCTATATTCTCAAATATAACTATTGTACAAGAAATAAAGTAAAATATAGAATATTTTAAAGAGTTTGTCCACAAATAAAAGGGTGTCTTTTACCTTTCAAATGATAAAAGATAAAAAAATAACCAACAATCCTACTGGTGCCATAAAAACTGTATATTCCCATACTATATGGGTCAGCATTTAATGTTTTTTAATAAATTATTTAGAGAGCAACTCAACTTTAAAGTGCCCACCAAAAATGTAACTCATATGTAGAGATAAGAGTTCTGTAAGATGTTCATCACAGTGCTAAATATACTAAGAGAAAAAGGATAATGCTAAATGAACAAAAAGAGATAGCAGGGAAATAATTAGGATGGAATGTTATTCAGCAAGAGGTTTCCAATCTTACTTACTTCATGGAACCCATCGTGTCTCATTAAACTGTCCACAATTTAAAGTTGTCCTAGACCATTCTGTAATAGATCCAGACAACTAAGTGTGTATGTCCTAACAGCTTGGTAACCTTTTGAGAAAAATACATATAAAATAAAATAATGATTTTTTTTATTTTTAAAAATTAAAATAACAGTATTCAGTAACGGGATGATCATACTTGCAGTGCACAGCTTCCCAGATTTTGGAATCGTATTTGACACTGCCATCCTCATTTTCTGTCCAGCTTCCATGCAACACTGTTTTTATCATAGTGACCAAAAACCCATCTTCACAAAGACAGGGCATCATCAAAAGCAAGGTCACAGGATGTTGGAGTGGTGAGCTACCTCAGGCTAGAGTTTCACTCAATGCCCAGAACATACCAAGTATTGCTGCAATTCCATGAAAAATGTAAAAGGATATGAGGACACCCCTATGAGTTTGTTGTGCCACCTCAGTGTGCCTTGGTCGCCACTTTGAAACTGTGGATATGTATCTATAGTATATATATACACATACATACACATTTATGTGTGTTAACAACATACATGAAATTTTAAGAATATAGAATATACTTACCATAAAATAAGTGAAAATGCCAGGATTTACAACTGTGTTTTCTATTTTCTTTATATGTTTAAATAGTTTCAAGATGAATATATTACATATATTCCTGAATAGGAGTTTAAAATAGATCATGCTATATAAACCCTGATATGAGACTTTATTAGCATTTAAACACACTTAAGATTATCAGGAAATAATGCTCCACTGTTACCTCTTTAAAGCAAAATGATTGTTGAAAGGGAAAGAATGTGAAAATCCCAGAAATGTGTCTATCTTCTCTAAATTTGAATAATTCTTTGCTTAGGTGACTTATAGTCCACTATAGGAGAGAACTTAGAGATGAATTATTCATCCTCCATTAATAAACTTTGAAGTACCATAGAAGAGGTGAGAAATCCTGGAACATTAGCAATGGGCAAACACAATTCCAATTTTCAAAACACAGAATTAAAAATTTGGGGTCATGGACTCTATTGAATTTGTGATGAAATCTATGAATATTCATGCACACATAGTACTTTTCATACAAGGTCAGCAGTTTTAAGGACACTTTGACACCCATCAGTATACAATGCCATGTTTGAGAACCTGAGCTGTAGACTATAATGACTCAGACCCTAGGAAGAAATTTAAATTTGCTAATCAAGTTTCAGGATGAATCGGCTTCTTTCTCTTTGTAGAGCTACTGCCTGATTTTTCTGTTAGACGCTGCAGTTCTCCAATACAAGTGGTTGGGTGTACTTTATATCTCTACACATTTATCACTACACAAAAGGGCCTCTCTTTGTTTGAAGAAAGTTAGGGAAGATAGAAAAGTCATCTTTGAGTGTTTCTGCATATATCTCCTTGATTCATACAGTGACGAGACTCAAACCTCAAAAGGAGCTTGTTAGAGTAACGAAACTCTTATCACTCAGAGCATTCCACGGCTTTTAGGAGTTCCGTGCCCTGAACAAAGACCGAATATTTGTATTATATCACACCACTGTACAGTATTCCCATCATATAGATGCATACATACAAATAGCTTCAAGAGCACACATGATGCTAAAATGTAGAGCTGAGGTCTGAGCAGTTAGTAATTTCCATTTAATGTAATTCGTTTAAAGCTTATATAATTCCGGTTTTAACAATGGCTCTGGCAGTTCTCACGAGCCTGGATGAGCAGGACCCAGCACACCCGGGGAGCAAATCCAGTAGCACCTATCACCGTTCCCAGAGCATCGTGGAGGAAACAATGGAAAACAAGTTTTCTCCTTTGAGATAACTCGGCGTGGGCCTTTTTTCTGGATGATGGCCTACAGGCTCATGTCAGTCACCTCTCTGTAGCCCATTTATACTACAAAGTGAGCCAATCACCATTTGTAGTCCAGCTGCTAACCGCAGGAGACCTGAGGGGGGTGCTAGTTGTGTACGGATGCCTTTGACTTCCTTCTGCCCGCTCTCAGCCAGCGAGACAAAGGGCAGGAACAGCATGCTGATGAATGGCCTGGCCGCTCTCCTCCAGATAGATTCCAGGACACGCCGCCTCTGGAGGCTGTGCTGCTGCCGAATCAGTACTGCTCTCCTTGGGAGGTAGAAATGCAGAACCTGGTTAGGATTCGGAGAAAATCCAGCTAGGATTTTGAGACACTCAATTGCATGGGCTCAAATTGGAGCAAAAGGGCCTGGGTTTGCATCCTTTTTGCTCCTTACTGATTGTGTGGCAGTAGACAAATCATATCCCCCTTTGGTAAAATGAATATAATAGCACATCTCTCGTAGCGTTATATGAGGAGGCAACCGGAAGTAATAGAAATGGCCATCTGTATCAGTTATGGTTAATTAGACTGCATGTAATAGATGGCTGTTTATTCTCTTCCATGTAAAAGGAGTCTGTAGGTGGGTAGCTCTGGGCTCAAATGGCATCTGAAAGGAAAATGAAAGGTCCAAAGTAAAGAAGCTATGCACGCTAAGAAGAAGTAAACAGTTTACACTAGCATTTGTACTATTCCAGATGTGACACTGCATGTCATTAAGTGTGAATTTTATTGGGGAAGAATTGATAAACTGCAAACAGAAAATACAACATTCCATTTAAGTATCAAGAATTCTTATCTTTGATATTCGGTATATCTTTTTGGTACCTTGTAAGTTCAGTACCATTTAAAAATATTTCCCTAATAATTCGACTGTTTTAGATGACTTTATATTTTGCTTTTGGTACTTTCCTAATTCTTTTTAATATATTTATTCTCACTTTTCCCATTTTTTTCCTATAATTAGATTCTATAGTAAATAACACATATTCACTTAACCATTAATAATTAATGTGAGTTTAAGTGAGGTCTTTCATTTTTTGTATTGTCCCATAAACGATCATTAGTTTGTTCATTTTTTCCTTAAAACTAATTAAGCATTTAAAATGCCATGATGCTAAATACAATAACATAATTTGCTAATGGCCTCCTAGATCACAGAGAACTTTGCTTTATGGTTCAGATATGAAGCCTTAATATTTAAAATGTCTTAACCATTGCCTCAATTTTCAAAAGCCTGTAAGAAAAATTGATAATCATTACACTGAATAATAATTAGAAGATATATATACATATCTCAAATCTGGATTACATATCTTGGTATTGCAGCTACAATGAGTAGTTAGATGCATTCGCTACTAATTCACTCAATGCAGTAAACATCATTATTGGCAATATATGTTTATTAAGTATCATTTTGTATTATGCAAAACTGATGCTATAAAACTGTAATTTGACCAAAGTTATGGGAAAAAATATACTCTCTTTTTATAGTCAATAGTAGCCAGAGAATCACAAGAGGGAGCCTATAGTTTAAGCCTGTACTTCTCCAGTTATAGCCCCCAAGTCCTAAGATGTACCTAATCAATGTAGTAATTAAACTTTTTGAGCTATTTTCTGTATTCAAAATAAGTCCAATGAATTTATGTCTATAATAGTCATTGAACTATAAGAAATCTACAATAAGAAATACAGTATTTCTTGCCTTTGGCTCTAGTTTTATCAACTAGATATCTCTAGATCCTTAGAAGCATTTACTGATAGTATGTCTTTGAATGATAAACATAAATATGTGTTTTTAATATTACTTAGTAAACGAAGTTGCTGCATAAAACCTTTTAAAATAGTATCAGAAAAATATATATAAAATGTCTTTTGGGTAACAAAAATGCATTGTTACAGTTTTTTTGTTCAGTTTATAATCTAATTGCCAGAATTAATGTCACTAATGTGTACTTAAATAATAACATAATTTAACAATCAGTAGATTTTGAAGGCAGAAAAAACATCTGCATGTATTGGTTGAGGTAAAGATAATTGACCTTGGCTGTAGTGACAGTTTGTCTAACTCATTGTGAATGCTGTTTTTTTTTAAGTCGAATGCAGTGTGAATGTTTACATTTTATTTTGTTTTCCAAGATAACCTTTGGGGGCATACCTTTCTCTGGTAAGCCAAGTTCCAGCAGTAGCAAGAATTTCAAAGGCTGCATGGAAAGTATTAACTACAATGGCATCAACATAACTGACCTTGCGAGAAGGAAGAAACTGGAACCCTCAAATGTGGTAAGATTTTTCACCACCAAAATGTTGGCTCATAGAAAAGTGGAAAGACATTTTGTTTTCAATGGAATATTGAATAACAACAGCATCATAGCATTGTCCATCATGCTTGCGTTGGGCTCAAGTGTATGAAACTAATTTTAAAGTTACCTGCAAATGTGGAGATACAGGGTATACTCTAGGAATAGATCATTGATGATAAATGCTGTGCAGATGCGGCAGTTGCTGGATCCCCCATAACAGAGGAACAGGCATACTTCGGTGTATGTTTCTGGCAGTTCAGCAGCCCTTAAATTGACAGCATCATGTTGCCAAATGTCTGAGCACATACAGCTTTCCATGTCTTATTTATGATTTAATTTAATATTTTAAAAGCATTAAAATCAGGAACTTTATTATATTTACTTCCATGCTTCCAAAGATAATTCATTCAAATATGTAAATAAACAGACTTTTTGTCGAAGCTCTATCATACTAAATATTCGACAGTTAAATACAGACTGATTGCCATTGGGGAGAGAAAGCTATGCCACAAGCTCAGTGTCATCTTCTGATTCTGGTGTAAGGTGTTCCCAGGTTAAATATTTCAGGAAGGAGACAAAAATTGAAGCATGCTCTAGCACATCTTCCCCATGACACTGCTTAGGATCACTGAAAGATACCAACTTAAAAATTTAGTATGTGTGTTTGTTATGGTTCTGCAAGAATAGGAGCTCCTTCAACTCAGAAGTGTTACTTGGGAGAGCCTGGGGTTCCAGAGACCCATACCTTTGAAGGCCACTGAACAGGAGATAATATAATGAATGTTTGCATTGTGGGCTAAAAGAGCCCTGAAGGCCTTGTTGCCCCACATTTGAGCCTCAGGTTTTCACAAAATGATTGGACAAATGGAAATCCCCTAATGAATAAATAGAGTTCAGGGTGGGTATAAGAGACTATAAAACAGTAATTTCATGTAGAATTTTTCATTGATAATGATTTTTTTTAAATAATAATGAATTTGGCCAATAGGCACATGAAAGATGCTCCACATCGCTAATTATCAGGGAAATGCAAATTAAAACCACAATAAGATATCACCTCATACCAGTTAGGATGGCCAACATAGAAAAGACTAGGAGCAGCAAATGCTGGCAAAGATGCAGAGAAAAGGGAACCACCCTACACTGCTGGTGGGAATGTAAACTAGTTCAACCACTGTGGAAAGAAATATGGAGGTTCCTCAAAAATCTACAAATAAAAATATCATTTGACCCGGGAATTCCACTCCTAGGAATTTACCCAAAGAAAACAAGGTGCCAGATTCAAAAAGACATATGCACTCCTATGTTTATTGGAGCACTAAATAGTAGCCAAGTTATAGAAGCAACCTAAGTGTCCATCAGTAGATGAATGGATAAAGAACAGGTGGTACATAGACACAATGGAATACTACTCATCCATAAGAAAGAAACAAATCCTACCATTTGCAACAACATGGATGGAGCTAGAGGGTATTATGCTTAGTGAAATAAGCCAGGCCGAGAAAGACAAGTACCAAATGATTTCCCTCATTTGTGGAGTATAGCAATGAAGCAAAACTGAAGGAACAAAATAGCAGCAGACTCACAGACTCCAAGAAGGGACTAGTGGTTACCAAAGGGGAGGGGTGGGGGAGGGTGGGTGGGGAGGGAGGGAGAAGGGGATTGTGGGGTATCATGATTGGTGCACATGCTGTGTGTGGGGTCACAGAGAAGATAGTGTAGCTCAGAGAAGACAAATAGGAACTCTGTGGCATCTTACTACACTGATGGACAGTGACTGCAATGGGGTATGTGGTGGGGACTCAATAATAAGGGTGAATGTAATAACCACATTGTTTTTTATGTGAAACCTTCATAAAAGTATATATCAATGATACCTCAAAGAAAAGTTTATACCTCTAAAAAAAATAAATAATACTGCATTTATATTAAGAATGAAAGACAACTTTGATGAAATTATCTCCTAATTTGACTGATGGGAAAAACAGTCATAGTTCCATTCACAGGCAACACAGGTAACAGTGTGTGAGGCATGTTATATTATTGATGATGTGAGAACAGTACTGCAGAGAGAGATCGTCATAAACATTTTGTGGATTAGAAAACAGATTTTACCTGCTAAAATAACTTTGCAGGTGACTGAATGTGAGTGACAAACATATTGTGGATTCACAGTAATGACCCCCGAGGTCACAGTCTCCTTCCATCATGTGTTATTTCTTATCTAGAACAATATCAATATACATGCTGTTTTAAGCTTTGGATAAAATGGCACCAGGGTCCTTTTGTGTTTTCAGAAATTGTTGCTTAGGATAAAAAGGTACAGAATCCAAATCATCAAATACTTGCACCTTTAGGAAGAGGTAAAGTGTTATTTGTGCCCAGTTTCCCAGGTGATCCTGACATGTACTCATTAGGTACCCAAACTACAGAGAATTTCGGTATGGAGACAAATTCCAAAAACTACTTTATCTGCAAAGTATATGGGGTCATAAATGCTATTTTATATTGAATAGCAAAGATATTTAGTAAAGCATACATCATCTATAATTATATTTGTTAAAATAGAATGAGCAGATTTAGAATAAACTTTTAAACAAAGATATACATATATATTAAAATTTTGGACAGAATAAAGAGAAATAGGACATTTTTTAGGCAACCCTACAAAGGCAAGTATTTATGTAGGGAATTTGTTCTCAAAGTTGTCAGGTGCTAATATTTCATTGAAATTGACTGGACACTCATCCTGCACCCCTCTCCATAAACATACACATTATCCCATGTTGGTTTGCAAATTTCAGGAGCTTCCCGGATGTAATCTGAAATCAGCCCCTATATACAGATGGTAAGGGGAGACCAGAGAAAGATGCAGACCACTCCAGATTGGTAGGTGGCAGGTTTAATAAGCAAGGAAACTTACTTATGAGGTTTGTCTTGGGTGGCTTCAAGATGGGTAGATTTCTGTATGCTCCTGCCAGAATTTCTAGCATTTATGTAGAGGTCTTGACTAGCTTTAGTCAAAAACCCAGTCTACACAGCTCCAGGACCACATTTCTTCCTCAAGGCTGTATCCTGGGAGCAGTTCCTGGAACAGCAAAGGCAAGCAGAACACACTTCCAATGGCGGTGGAGGAGGTGGGGAGCCTCCCGCTGCTGAGTCCAGCTTGGGGGTCAGCTGGCAGCCATGTCTGCCTCATGACCTCCTCCAGCACTTCCTTATACACTGACTCCAGAGTCAGCACCACCTCAGGAAGGACCTTTAATTTTGCTGGGAGACAGTCTCTACAACATGGGCATGTGGTCAGTTAAAGCCCTGCAGTCATTATGAGTAGTCAGTTATTTTCATCTGTAAAAGTAGGCACTTAAAAATAATCATCTATGAAGGTATAGCACAAATTGAATTTGAATATTAATGCAGAGGGGCAGTCTGCCTTAGATGTAATGGTCAGTGTACCAAAATGGAAGAATAAAACATCTAGGGATTGATATATGTGTTGTTAAAAAAAGAAAATTGAAGAACCAGATGAAAATATCAGCAAATTATATTCCACAAAATATTATGGTGGGATAAAATAAGCCGAAAGCAGATGTAGATTTTTAGATCTTTAAAAGAATGGTACCCAATGCTGGAATATAAAATTCAGTATAACTAAATGGTGAATCAAATTTCTTTGCGCCAAATAGAGGGAGTGTGAGAGGGAAGGAGGACACTGTAATTACTACAAGTATTTTTTTTTTCATTTTGTATGTTTATACCACTATTTCAAGAAGCATTAATGCATTATAGTATATGCATACTTCATGGAAATTTAAATGGGCTTTTGAGTTGGATAACAAAATAACCTGAAATAAACATAACTGTGTTGATATTAAACATGGAGATAAAATCCAAGAATATTTGTCCCATAATATCAGTTTATAATAAGTGACAATCAAATGGCCATAGTTCCCACTGAGACTAGTAATGCATTAATAAACATTTGACGTAGGTCATCCAGAAAAGGCCAGTGGCCTCTCCTCCCTGGCAGATGCATCGTCAGGAATGGCACTTGTGTGGAAGCAGCAGCTCTTTACTGTCTTCAAGAAGTCTGGTGGTCCACACTTGTGCCCATAACACAGGGACACGTCCTATCCATGATCAGCCCACATCAGGCTGTCAGTCTGTAAATTCCATGATGGATGGTGCTTTTTATGCGTTCAACTTGATGGCCAATTGCTGCACCTGTTAGGTGCCCCCTCCGAATAGATTCGGCCAAGATACCCGACAGAATCCCCGTCACACTCCTGCATGTCAGAGTTTCACACAAGCTTAAACTCTGCATTGGCACGTGTAGGTCTTTAGCTTTGTCTGCTGCCTTATGTGGATGCCTCTTTTAATTCTGCATTTGCCTCAAAGCATGCCCTTCTGTTTTATAGGGAAATCTGAGTTTCTCGTGTGTGGAGCCCTACACAGTGCCTGTCTTTTTCAATGCTACCAGTTACCTGGAGGTGCCTGGAAGGCTCCACCAGGACCTGTTTTCGATCAGTTTCCAGTTCAGGACTTGGAACCCAAATGGCCTCCTGCTCTTCAGTCACTTTGCGGACAGTTTGGGCAATGTGGAGATTGACCTCACGGAAAGCAAAGTTGGCGTTCACATCAACATCACGCAGACCAA
Source organism: Manis javanica (assembly GCF_040802235.1). Taxonomy (NCBI): domain Eukaryota; kingdom Metazoa; phylum Chordata; class Mammalia; order Pholidota; family Manidae; genus Manis; species Manis javanica. The sequence goes on along the minus strand of NC_133161.1, from coordinate 7,932,075 downwards.
GATGAGCCAAACTGACATTTCCTCAGGTTAGTGAAATCTACCTGAAATCTAGTTTGCTGTCAAAACTGCTGTGATTTTCACAGCTAAAGGTGCCTTTGTCTTATTGGATGTCATGCATTCTTGTTGATGTTTGGATTCAGACTTTGAGATTCTTTTGTGGCTGCCCTGAGGGCTGATTGAATACAGGAGACTTGGAAACTTGCTGAGAAGGTACAGGGTAGGTAAGGAGGAAAGGTGGTTGAGGCTGGTTTTGACCACCACAGTCTTCTCTCCCTTACAAATTCTAGTTCCTACTTAATAGAACAATGAATATTCTTCTAAGTGAAAATTTTATGTTTAAGAACAAAGAATGTTTATTTTATGAACATAAGGCTATCTGGTCTCTTGATTTTTGTGGATATATAAATTCCTTTTACTATTAGTAATAAGAGTATATTAATGTAATTAGGACTTTAAAGATATATTTAACTGCCTCAATCAAGATCTCAAAGTGATCTTGCTCAATTTATGCAAATTTTCAGAACAAAACAAAACAAAAAATGAGGGGTGAGTATAAAGAGGAATGGTAAGACCTATTTATCAACCAAGGACAGACTGACCTGGCTGAATAGGGTAATTTTTAAATTTGACATCATGGTGGTATGATAAACTGGGCTTAGGTAATATTGTTCTTTATTTGAACAAACTTTACCAACCTTGGAATATTATTTGATTAATATGGTACAAAGAAATTTGAGAATGCAAAGTGAGATGTTATGAATGAAGAAAAATTAGGCATGAAATGGGACTAATAGACAGGGAAGTTTTTCACCAAATTCCTTTAGATGTTCCTTGTGCTAGTTGTTTTTATTTTATGAAGAGCTGCTTAGAAGTAGAAGACAGAGAGAAAACTAACATACACTGAGCACTCATACAGATGTGCCACTTACTGGGAGAGGAAGTTCATGACTGAACGGTCAACTGCCTGACTGCTGGCTTTGATTTCTACCTACACTGGGTTCATACATGATGCCTTATGTATACACCTGACACAGTTCTTAACTTGTATTATTTGTATGCATCTCATTTTCCCTTTGGGGTGTCAGCTTTTTGAGGGCAGAGGCCACACCTGTTCTATCTCTAGCATAAAGGACATTATCTGTAATATAATAGGTGCTTCAGAAATGTTTGTTGAGTTCAGCACTGTGGCCCTTGGAAATAGTGCACAGTGTCTCCTGCTAAAGGATATACATCTTTCCATAAAATAGGCTTTGTGTTTCTATATGGTATGATTATATGGATTATTAATGAAAAGGATTCAAGGAAGACATAGGGACTGTCACATCAGAGGTTTATCCGAATTATTGAAATAAAAAGCTATTGTGAAATAGCGGGGCACTTACTTTTTCTGTCTTGCTTTGTTTTGCTTTTTACTTGAATTTTCAGAGTCAATATGATTGATCAACCATATTTTTTCACTACTCCCAGTATAAGTTCACCTGGGGAGATTTAGAGCAAATAGAAAATGTCTGGCGAGACCTGAATAGCACATAAAACAAATACACGTACAAACATTTACCACTGTTGAAAAACTCCCCACTTGATTCTGTTGTGATTAATGATTCTTTTCTAATGACTAAACTCATAAAAACATAACTGTGAAGGCCTCCCTCCTGGCATTCTCTGAACGAATCCAGCTTCCTGGTGGTTTTCTGTGTAACAGGAACCATCATGATGGAAAGAATAGAATCATAAACATAGAGATCAATAAACATTTACTGATTTAATTTGGTCTAATCTAGGACTCCAAAAGACTCCATTTTAATTTAAACTGTGTTTATTAAAAAATAAAAGAACAAAAGACTCTAATATGCAATAACTAATTTACTTAATAGATTTGCTTACATATGATAAAGTTGGACTTTAGATATTTTTGGCAATTTAGCCAAGATTCTGTGCAAATTAAGGGAAACTCGTATGAAATCTCAACATTTATACAGCCTCACTTTTATATATTCCAATGCAAATAACTTAGTGTTTCAAATACTTCCTTTTTTTCCTATACACATAGTGGAAACTAAGATCAGTTATCATTGCTGAAGTTTGAGAAAAGTTAAATAAAGAGACACATACATTTTAAAAAGTTGTTTCTTATACTCTTATTTAAAAAGTGTTTATTAAAAAAATACAGGAAAGAAAGAACAAAGGAATCCAGTATGTGACTACATTCATTCATCTTATAAAAACATGTGGAGTCCACAGAAGACAATTTTTATCTGTATTTAAAAAGTCTTACCAAATTCAGTTAAATTCAGTAACTTACCAAATTCAGTAACTTTTAGTGTAGGTACTAAAACTGGGAAAATAATTAATTTAGAAAGATAAGTTAACCCAGGACACTAATGTTTGCTTTAACAAAGGGAAATAGTTTTTATATTATGTCTACCCTATTCTCATTAAAAGCATGAGCATTAAAGAATGCCAGTCTTTTTCACTGAATTTTTGAAATAGGTTGATTGCAAAAATGTAGAGGACATAGAAAATTTGGGAGACAAAATCTCTAAAAAGATTTTGGTGTGTACACATATGAGCACAGACAATACTTCCAAAGTAGTGTATTGAAAGGTTAATATAGTGATGCACAGATACTTTAATACATTCTTGTAATTTGATTTTGTTTTTAGTTAAGTTCTGTGGTCCAAAATGAACATCGCTCACATGATTCAAACACCTTTTTTATTCCATGTTGAACAACATTGCCTTTTGAAGATGAATTCAAAATAAATTCTGTAATTTAGGGAATATTCAATATACTTCACCTTCTCCTTATATTTTTCCCTTCAAGTTATGATTAATTTTCAGGTGTTCTTAGTCATTGACAGTGGAATGAACTTGTAAAATTCAAACTCTGACTAAGCTTGAATTTCAAGTCACCTTGAAAACTGAGTGGGTTATCTTTCCATGGAAGTATTTTCCAACTTGCAACATCAAATTTTGTAAAACATTCCACACTATTTATTTCTATTTAGAATAGTAGTTACTGACTGGTGAATACATATTTGTGCATTACTTGAAGTAGTAAGTGATAAAAGGAAAAAAAGCAGACGCTGAAAGGGTTAAATGGATAATATGTGTTCACCATAAGGAAAATTTTTATTTTAGTTTTCATATTCAGAACCCTGAGAAAGGTGCGTCTAGAGACCTGTGCATGATTTTTTTAAAGTTACTTTACCAGATTTTTTGAGGTATGGTTGGCAAATTAAAAAGCGTACATATTTAGGTGGTACAATGTGATTTTTTTAAAGGTGGTATATAGTGTGATGATTCAATATATGCACTGTGAAATGATTACCACAATCAATTAACACATCCATCACCTCACATAGTTACTTTTGTGTGTGTGTGTGTGTGTGTGTGTGGTGAGTACATTGAAGATCTACTCTCTTAGCAAATTGCAAGTATATAATGTAGTATTATTAACTATAATCACTATGCTGTACATTAGATTCCCATTTCATAACTGAAAGTTTATATCCTTTGACCAGTATCTTCCCATTTTTCCTGCCTGTTCTACTCCCTTCCATAAATTTGACTTTTTTAGATTCTGCACATTAGTAAGATCATTAAATATTTGTCTTTCTGTATCTGGCTTATTTCTCTTAGCATAATGTCCTCCAGGTTCTAATGATTTTGGTGGGAACCCAGTAAGAAAACATTTTATATCATTCCCTAATACCTACTGAAGTAAAGTTTCATGAACTAAAACTTTCTTTGCTACTTTAAATGTTCTCTGATAATTTTGATCTTTCTTTTCTATCTTTTTCATTTTAAAAATTCTATTACCCACTGATTTCAAGACCTATAAAGAAGTATGACTCATAGTTTGTGAAACATTGACCTACAGATTTGTCTTCACATTCCGAAGGTTGGAATTTTTTAAAGCTCTAATTGCCTGGATACAGATCTTAGAATAATGCTCTAAAGTTGTGGTCTCCCCATATTAGTAAGGTCATAAAATATGAGTCAGCATTTATATAGTGGAAAGAATGTGATTCCTATAGATGACTACTCTCACCTATGGAAAAAATATCAATTTCCATTGATGTAAACAAAGCCTTTCAGAAAAGCCACTCAGAATATGCCCTGCTCCTAATTCAACTGTGCACTAAGCTCAAGTATTAGAACCTTCTTGTTTTGTTTGTATAGACATTACTCCAATTTTAGAATGGCTTTTTTGCATCCACACTGCTTCAGAAACATGTGTTCAACAAGAATAATCTTTTTTTTATTTCCGTCTCCAAAAAAAAAATCTTTTCGTGACTTTTGTTTTATTTATTTTTAGCACAATTCCCTTTGTAAACCTTTGAGTTCGATTTGGGTGTGTTGAAGGAAGGTATCTTAGTCCATTCAGGCTGCTATAATGAAATAGCATAGTCTGGGTAGCTTACAAACCAAAGACATCTATTCATCATAGTTCAGGGGCTGGAAGCTCAAGATCAGGCTGCTCACATGTTTGAGTTCTGGTGAAGAAGGCGCTCTTCCAGATTGCAGACAGCTAACTTCTTGCAGTGTCCTCACATGGTGGGAGGGGCTGGGGAGTTCTGGGGTCTTTTTATAAAAGTATTAATTCCATTCATGAGGGTTCCACGCTCATGATGTTAAGCCAAGTCCCCACTATCACAATGGGCATTAGGATTTCAACTTATGAATTTGGTGGGGACACAAACATTCACATCATAGCAGGAGTAAATGTTTTTCTTGGGTTGGTGTACAGCTGGGGAACTTGCTGGTATATATTGGCAAGTTCCCAGTTCAGTGTCAGTAAATGCGTTTCCTTGAGGTTGTCCCTGGCACTATGTGTCCTAAGCAAATAAAGTATCTCTTCTCTTGATTTTGTGAACATTTAAAATACAGATAGTATATTGATATTTGAATTAATTCATGCTAACTTCCAAAGTTCATTGATAACATGCATCATGAGGTTTCTTTTTCATCACATAAGAAAAATGATTTAGTTTGTAATATTGTGTTTTGTTTATTGAGAAATGACTTTCAGCTCTATGATTTCAAATTACAGATATACAAGATTTCTTAAAATTAATTTTCATAAGTCAAAAATTAAGTAATGTTTATCTAAGCATAATTCACATACTTGGAAAAATTTTTATTTTTATGGTGCCTTACAGCAAAGTGATTGGAGAAGTATTTAGTAGTATATATTATATTCCTTAATTTAACTTTAAATCATAATTATTAGAGGTCTTGAAAGTGTCACTCCCCTTTGATCTATTAAATGTGTATAATTCAGAATCTAGAGAAATATGTACACAGAAATTTATCACAGCATATATGAAATAATAATTTTAGATGAAGAGGTGATTTTAAAGAATGTGTCCTTATATGAAATGCCATATGTCATTAGAAATCATGTTTCTCAAGTAATATTTAATGCCACTGGAAAATATAGAGAATGAAAATGTTTATAAGAATTTATATGGAATATGACCCTGATATTATTATTTTAATACATAGGTAACTAGAAAATAGTTCAAAATGAAGTAAAATCTTAATAATACTAAAAAGTGATCATCTCTGATTGGGGAGTTGTCAATCCATTACTAACAACTTATTTTAAATTGAAGTGTAGTTGATATACAATATTATGTTGGTTTCAGTATACAATACACTGATTCAACAGTTAGACACCTTATTAAGTCATCACCCCAGCTAGCAGTTACTATCTGTCAACACAGAAAGATGTTACAGAACCACTGACCATATTCTCCATGCTGCACTTCCAGCCCTGTGACCAACTTATATTATAACTGAGGATTCTGTGCCCCTTTATCCCCCTCACCCTCCTTATCCACCTACCCTATCCCCCCCAATGATAACCACCAGTCACTTCTCAGTGTCTCTGAGTCTACTGCTCTTTTGTTAATTTTGTTTTGTTTTTAGATTCCTCAAATAAGTAAAATCATATGGCATTTGTCTTTCTCCTCCTGACTTATTTCACTTAGCATAATACCTTCTAGGTCCTTCCATGTTGTCACAAAGGGCATGATTTCTTTCTTTTTTATGGCTGATAATATTCTATTGTGTATATGTACCACATCTTCTTTGTCTTTTCATCTATTGATTGACACTTTGGTTGCTTCCATATCTTGTCTATTGTAAGCAATGTGGTGAAAAATATAGGGGTGAATGTATCTTTTTGAATCAGGGATTCTGTTTTCTTTGGGTTAATCCCTGGGAGTGACTTTGCTGCATTGTATGGTATTTCTATTTTTAATTTTTTGAGTAACCTCCATGCTGCTTTCCATAGTGGCTGCACCGATTTGCATTCCCACCAACTTCTTGATACATTCTCCATATATAGTTCCGGGAGTAAGCGGGTTCTCCTATTGGTGCAAGTTCCCTATGAATCCGGTAAAACTGAGGAAGAACAGTGGGAAGGGCTAAAGGGTTCAGTTAAAGGGTTTTATTGCTCACAGCTCAGTCTCTCACTTGGCTTCCCCTGGCACTCTCCCAAGTCCTTCCCCTGCAGACCCCAACTAGCCCCCTCTGTTGGACCCTCCAGCCCCAGCTCTCTTCTCCTACCCACCCCTTCCAGGGGGAACTCCATGGACAGGTCGCTGGGGACTGGCCAGCACCAGACCATTTAGGTACCAGGAATGGAGGAGGAGAGAATGGCCATTTTCTCTCCACCCCTTGCCCCAGATTGACTGAAGGCTCTGCTGTGATAAACATCCATTGGTATGTAAATGGACCATTAGTCACCACCACTATGTAAGCCAGGTGAAAATTCTGGGTGGAAATTTCCATTTACCCCACACAATAATATCCAGATTTTTCTACAATAAATATCAATTACTGTTGAAAAAAAGAGAGAAAGGTATATTCTAAGATAGTTAAGGACAGAATGATATCTCCCAAAACTATAATGTTTAACATTACTATGAATGGAAATTACACAGAGTAAGTTATACCAATTTAGAAGTTCTAGTTTTCCTATTCAATTATCAGCATATACATAGTCCATTTTTTTAAAAAGTTTGCCCTTAATGAGGTCCAAATTAATTTTCTGAATTGCATTTATATAACAAATACAGCATTTAATATTCAGATGCAGAAATGTGGGTGTTGGGTCTATGAGCCTTTACATGAGATTAATTTTGAGCTAATACCACACCTTACACATAATTTTAAACCTATGTTTTTTCAGGATGGATAGATAGATAGATGAATTCCTATTTAAAGAAATTTTCTCTTTAAACTGTTGCTAACTCTCAAGGAACAACAGATTTAATTTTTCTCTCTTAATGGTGAATCAATGGAAACAGATCTCTTTATTCCCAAATAATTTACATATACTTCTGACAAAAATATAGTTAAAAATTAATTTTAGTGTTCCTTACTTTTTGATGATCTTCTAGATATCCAAGATGTTCAAGGAAAATTCAGAAATCCATCATCATTTAAGATGCTAAAGACAAAACATAGCTCTGGGTTCTTACAGGAGGATAAGCCTAAGGAAGTTTGATTCATAGAGTACTGTGCTCATTTTAATTAGAAGTCTAGATTTGTGCTGGGATAGCATATTTCCTCTTCTTTAGTAAAAGCCAAAAGTGAGCTGGATATAGATCTATACATAGAGATATATAGATACAACTGAAATTAACGTGGACATACCTACAATACAGTTTGCTGATGTTATTATTTTATTCTCCCAAATTCACAAAAACTCTTGCTATGAGAGCCACATGGTACCAAGTAAAAGCCTTCAAATGAATTGTATGTTGCTCCTGGGCAGTTCACCTGACTTTTTACTATATTTCAATTCCCCAAGTAGCTGTACTGTCATCATGCAAGCTGAATGGAAATCTACCTTAAATTATACTTCAGTGCATGCTGGTGCATTTTCACATCAATAGAAGCATTGTATTCCAACATGAAAGGAAAAAGAGGCTGGGGGAAAGTTTTGTGATATTAGGTATTGACTTACTCTTTGGGAAGCAAAGGGGACCTTTTAATATATAGTCAGACCCCAGGATAGTTTGTACAAGGTTTCTGGACCTTTTAAAAACAGTTTTTTTTTCCAGGGAAGATGAATAAAACATGATTGTTTGTATGTGTATTTAATTTTTTTAAAAAATTGCAAGTAGAGGATAAAATTGGTAAACTTAGGTGAACAGAAGAGAGGTAGAAGATCCAAAAAGAGACCAGGTAATGTTTTAAAAGCTTCAACTTGCTATACAAGTAAATTAATCAAAGAGAGAAAAAATGGGACATCACTTCTACAAACTATGAGAGTAAAATGAATTATGCAAGACAGCAAAGAACACAGCTCAGGAACCCAAAATTTAATATGTGGATATACTTGAAGATGCTTCCAAACAAGAAGGCAGGGCACAGGAGCAGGTTAGTTTTGCTGAGAGGGCCCATTTCTTTACCGTTCAAGTAAGTTTGAGGGCTGAAACTCCTCTGATACATGATAGACTGGTAAACTTAAGCATTGTTTATTTATATACGAGAGAGATAAGTCAACTATATTAGCATTCTCCATAGGAACAACCAATGGACTAGTTAAAGAGAGAAAGACTTTTGTTAGAAGAACACAGGCTGAGAGGTTCTGAGAACTGCAGTTCCAGGCGGGAGACCCAAGAGAACCTATGGCATAGTTCTCCACTCCAGGTCCAAAGGCCCAAGAACCAGGAAAGGCAATGGTGTAAAATCCAGTTTGGAAGATGGCAGGCTCAAAACTGAAGAGCTGTTATGTCAGTTTAATTCTAAAGTCAAGAAAAGACAAGTGTTCTGGCTAGAAGACAGGCAGAGAGAATTCTCCTTTCCTCTATTTTTGTTCTGTTCAGGCCTGCATCAGATTGGATGTGGCCCACCACACGGGGGAGATCCACCTGCTTTACCCAGTCTACTGACTCAAATGTTAATCTCACCCAGAAACACCTTCACAGTCACACCCAGGGTAATATTTAACTCAACAACCCGGCACCCTGTGGCCTAGTCAAGGGACACATAAAATCAACCGTCACATCAACTTTAGATATTTTTGCCTTGGACTACATAATTTTGTTTTAAATAGTTATCAAAATCAATAGGGTTGGCATAGCAATCAAACAGAGATTGGTTACCTCCACGATCAGGAAGTCATAAGACTGAAACAAAGTGAAGTCTCTAGGCTGAAACCTGCTCTCACTCCCCCAGTGTCCCCATTACCCTCAGGATGAGAATTTCCTAGGGGAATTAACTCAAGCAGGGTGTTCAGACTGTGAGACAGCACTAGTGACTGTCATCTACCTTTCTTTCTTTCATGATTTTTAAGCAATTTAAGCCATCCAACATGTGAAGAATATAGGCTTATTGGGTTATCTGTTGCTTTGTTATAATTAGTTATGAAAATAATCCTCCTTGGGAAAGGGAGCACGCAGATTCTGGTAAAGCTGATTGGGAACCTCCAAAATTAACTCGAGATCAGCTTAAAGAATGATTCCTGTGGATACTTTCTGAGATGTTTACAACATCTATTTCTTTTTTTTTAAATTGAAGTATCATTGATATACAATCTGATATTGGTTTGAAGTATACAACACAGTGGATCAACAGTTACCCACATTATTAAATCATCACTGCCACTAGTGCAGTGACCATCTGCCAACAAAGGAAGATGTTGCAGAGTCATTGGCTGTATTCTCCATGCTGTACTACCATCCCTTAAGTGACCAATTTATGATTCAGATTATTTTGCCTTTTTATCCCCCTTGTCCACCCCACCTACCCATCCGAATCCCTTCCCCATGGTTACCACCAGTCACTTCTCAGTGTCAAGTTAACTGCTATTTTGTTCATTTATTTTTGTTTTTAGATTCCACAGATAAGTGGAATTATTTCCCTTAGCATAATATCTTCTAGTCCATTCATGTTGCTGCAAATAACAGGATTTCTTTCTTTCTTATGGCTGAATCATAGCCCATCATGAATATGTACAACTTCTTTATCCATTCATCATCTATTGATGGACACTTTGGTAGCTTCCATATATTGGTTATTGTAAACAATGTGGTGATAAACATAGGGGGTGCATATATCTTTTTGAATCAGGGATTTTGTTTTCTTTGGGAAAATTCCTTAAAGTGGAATTACTAGATTGTATGGTATTTCTGTTTTTAATTTTTTGAGGAACCTCCACATTGCTTTCCATAGTAACTGCACTAATTTACACTCCACCAACAGTGGGAACATCCTCACCAACACTTGTTATTTCTTGTCTTTTGGATAGTTGCCATTATAACTGGTGTGAGGTGATATCTTACTGCATTTTGATTTTCATTTCACTGGTGATCAGCAATGTGGAGCATCTTTCATGTGCCTGTTGGCCATCTGTATTTCTTCTTTGGAAAAATGTCTGTTTAGGTCTTCTGCCCATTTTGTAATTAGTGGTTATTTGTTGGGGTTGGTTTTGGTGTTGAGGTATATGAGCTCTTTATATAAATTTGGATGTTATCCCCTTATCTATTGGATAAATCATTTATGAATATATCCTCCCATACTGTGGGATGCCTTTTTGTTCCGTTGATGGTTTCCTTTGCTGTACAGGAGCTTTTTAGTTTGATGTAGTCCCACTTTTTCATGTTCCTCTTGTCTGAGGACATATGTCCAGGAAAAAATTGCTCATGATTATGTTCAAAAGATTTTTGCCTATGTTTTCTTCTGAGTTTTACGGTTTCATGACTTACATTCAGGCCAAGGACCCATTTTGAGTTTACTTTTGTTTATGGAGTTAGACAGTGATCCAGTTTCATTCTCTTACATGGAGCTTCCAGTTTTCCCAATGCCATTTATTGAAGAGGATGTCTTTTCCCTATTGTATATTCATCACTCCTTTATTATATATTAATTGACCATATATATGTAGGTTTATATTTGGGATCTCTATTCTGCTCCATTGATCTTTGGATCTGTTCTTGTGCCTGTACCATACTATTTTGATTACTGTAGCTTTGTAGTAGAGCTTGAAGTCAGGGAGAATGATACCCCCCAGCTTTCTTCTTTCTAAGGATTGCTTTGGTTGTTGGGGACTTCTGTGGTTCCATATGAATTTTAGGATTATTTGCTCTAGTTCACTGAAAAATACCATTGGTATTTTGATAGAGATTGCATTGAATCTGTAAATTGCTTTGGGCAGGATGGCTGTTTTGGCAATATTTATTCTTCCTAACCATGAGCATGGGATAGATTTCCATTTATTTATGTTTTCTTTAATTTCTCTTATGATTATTGTAGTTTTCAGAGTAGGTCTTTCACCTCCTTGGTTTTATTTATTCCTAAGTATTTATTCTTTTTGATGTAATTGTGATTGCAATTATTTTCCATATTTCTCTTTGTGCCAGTCCATTGTGAGTATTTAGGACTGCAGCAGATTTCTGTGTACTAATTTTGTATCCTGCAACTTTGCTGAATCCAGTTATTAGTTTAATAGATTTTTGGAGGACTCTTTTGGGTTTTCTGTATATAATATCATGTCATCTGCAAACAGTGACAGTTTTACTTCTTCCTTGCCAATTTGGATCCTTTTATCTCTTTATCTCATTTGATTGCCTTGGCTGGGACCCCCAGTTCTATGTTGAGTAAAAATACCACATATATTTCTTAGCCTCTTTCCTTCGTTCATTAAAGCTCTGAATAAGAAAATTTGGGCGGAGTCACACAATACTTCTTAGAAAGTATTTACTTTTGGTAGCGTCATATCAGAAAATAATTATGTATATGGACCAATCTTTTAATAACTTAATTTTATGTTTTATTTTAATTCTGATACAGTTCCCTTGAAGCCTGTCTAACCCTAGCACAGACCCTAGTTCTGATAGCTGAATTCCTACAGTTGTTTCTGAGTCCTCTTTCTTCTGTCCAGCTGCTTGCTACCTTTTGTCTGCAAGACTCAGGCTAAATCTTTGTTACAGCACTTACTAGCTTCTGATGTTTTCTGCAAGATGCCGATAACTTTCCTAGTATACCCAGTCTTCTAGTACTTCCAGTCTTACTTGTAGCAGTTCTGTTTATTCCAGGATACTTTCAGAAACTGGATCCCTATTGCAGAACCTGTGTCCAAGGGCTGGGATCTTGTTGCCTTTGGGCATACCACCATGCTTCCCATTCCCTGCCTGGATTACAGAGCAATGCTCACTCTGATTTCCCAGCAGACCTCCTCTCCTCTCATTTCAACCCTGGCATTTTATCTTTAACCCTGTCTTGAGTCTTGGCTGCAGCCACCTATTCCCTACAAATATTTTCTGCCCCTTTGGGCACAAGTTTAACCAACTTCCAACCTGAAATGCCTCTATGAATCCTGTGCGGATCCATGCCAAGTCTTCGCCTCCCTCTGTCTCTGTTATCAAATTCCTTATTGCTCCTTGGCATGCCTGTGATTGATTGTGGGGCTGGAGAACCACAAGCTTAGAAGTAGTAGACTGTACCCAGGGCCCCTCTTGGCTTTGGCTGGGTGCAGATGGTCATCTGACATCATTGCCAAAATTCCAGTAGAGAGGAATCTACACTCTTAATGCTGTACATCATTATGGGAGCAGGAGTCAGAAAAGCTGTCTTGTTAGGAAAGGGGGTCCCCTGGAGCCCAATGGCTGATGCAAGCCTGCACCTCCACTGTGCATTCTCAGACCTGCTGATCCAGCTCTCTACTAAGGAGCCAAAGGTTTGGAGGAAATGAGACTCTAGGAACACAAGATACATTTCTCATCTAGCCCTTAGATTGCAGTGATGACTGTGATGGTAACTAATGGCTACTGAATGCTTACACCATGCCCGCTATTGTGTTAAATCCTTTTCACTAATTGTCTTGCTTAAGGCTCCAATGACCTCGTGAGTTAGGTTTTATTGTGAAACCTTGTTTGTCATTTATATCAATGGTAAAATTATTCTTCTAGTGACCCAAGTTCAAAACCTTGAGAAAAATTGAGTTTTGCTCTCCATTATTGCCTAGCACACATGAGTTGCAAGTACCACCAATTCTTTTGAAATGCTTCATCAATCCTTTGTCTCCTGTTTCTAGTTCAGAAAATCATTGCTTGAAAATATAATCAAGGCATCTTAATTGCCAAAAAGATTGTTTCTTTTCAATCATCCTGTTGAAATGGTATAGTAGTTAAAAGCATGGACTATGGAGTCAGACTGCCTACTGGCTAACACTGATTTAGGTGGTTCTTTGTTCTAGTCACTGTTTATTTAAACAAATATAATGTACATAGATGTATTAAGTCACTTAATTCAGTAACTCCACAACATAAAAATCATCTTCTGCATTGTGTAGATGAAAAAACAGAGGCATGGAGATACAATAACTCACCCAGACTCCTCCAGCTAGTGAACAGCAAGCCCAAAAAGTAGTCCAGAAACTTTGAGCTTAAAATCAGTACTCTTGGCCACTCTGCCATACTGCTTCTCACGTTCATTCAACACGTGGATTTCCATTCATGCGTGGTCAGGTATTGTTGACTGTGACACACCTGAAATATTTGTTGAAGGAGCATGTAGCACCAATGATGTCCTCTTAACATCCCATTGGGGTTTTCCCAGGATACTTTTAAATAATCTTCCTGGGGCTCTCTTCCCCTCCTGGAATGAGCCAGGAGCTCTATTCTCTCACTTTGTTTCTAAATAAAAGCCTGTACCTTGCTCCCCTAAAAAAAAAATAATAATAAAATAAATAAATAAATATATAAATAAAATAATCTTCCTTATTGTTTCTCATTTCTCCCTCACATTATTCAAGTCTTTCTAAAATGCTTATTTCCCATTATCTAAAGAATAAATCCTACTCTCTTAGCGTGCCATGTAAAAGCACACGCAAATTGAGCGCACCTGGAGATTTTGGCCTCTTTTGTCCACTGTATACCATGAATTCTGACTACTTTCTGTACCATAAACTCTTGACTATTTTCTGTTGTATTCCAGGAACCTCTTCCTCTATATGCCATCCTGGCAAAATTCTGCTCATTCTTTAAGGTCCAGTTTTAGTATCAGTACCATTGCCTTTCTCAAACCCGGGGGAACAACCTACAATTCTGTAGTAAAGCACTTCGTATCTTGAGTGAGAAGTATTTTCCCTTGTTCCATTTTAAATTGCAAACGCCTGCACTAACATGTCCCTCTCCTCTGTGTACTCCTAACACTCATCATGACACTTGGCAGATAATAGATGTCCAATATTTTTCATCTTTGATGTTTTTGCTAGAGCCACACATGGACAGCTGAAGAGTGCCTGGCCTCTCTCTGCCTTCTGCTCTACACAAATTTAATCCACACATTCTCTCCTGATTAAAATCCCGAAGTGACTGCTTCCATTGTGTCCCTGAAAAGCCTCCCATGAAGCCCTTGGATGTCCTCCACAAAAAGCCTGAGTGCATCCCATGTTGATCAAATCCATGTAAAATTTCAAATAACTTTTGTTTTCACTTGTTTAATGACATTAAGTTATATAGTTCAGAAACTTAACTAATCTGGTTGAAAATGCTTAAATTTACTAAAGCTTTTTGATGGCCAAATTCCTTTCCTTACTTCTGCCTATCTACCTTTGAGCCTAGCACAATGTTTTACTTGGGGCATGTTTTCAAATATGCAGTTGATTGATTTTTTTAATGAACTGATACCAAGATATTATAGACTGTAACTTTATAATTCTGTTGTCTTCATCAATTTTATATGAACCAAACTCATTGTGAAATGAGAGTAGCAAGAGGAAATAATTACTTAACTGTAGGAGGTTAATGTGTGTGAAATTGATCAGGACCTGAATTTTGATGTGATACTTTTACAGCAAGAAGATTTGTTTTTTAAGGTATTGAAGCCTAGAGCTAGCTCTACTGGGTAAATTATTATATGAATAAAATAACAGCATCTAAGATTTCCCAAAAAAAAAATATTTTTAAGGGCAGGACCTAAGACCTGAAATTAGTCATATTCCTATGTATTTATTCTTTCACACAGAATAGAAAAATAGAAATGTGCATGATTAAAATTAACTTAGCTTTATGCTCTTCCTCAGGCCTGGGAATGTATTTGACATGATAACTCTGGGGAAAAGAAGGGAGTCAGTGTTTTCATACCTTCTACTTCAGGCCCCTGCTCTCCAGTGAGTTCTATACTTGCTTAAAGCAGAGACTCCCCATTCGTTGTAGGAGCCTAGTATGACTTGCTTTGTCAAGGGAAAAGGTCTCTTGAATGATCAACTTATGTTGTCCTGATTTCTATTTTCGCTGCTCTAGGCAATAACCCTTTCTCTGTTAGATAGCTAAATGATAAAATAAAAACTGCAGAGCAGCTTTATAGGAGACATGGATATGGAAGAATGAATGGCCCCTCCATCATCCTTCCATGCCAAGCCTAACACAGGTACCTATGTATCCTAGGTTCACATGAGACTTAGGAGACCGAGGTACACCACAGACTTGGTGCACTTGCAGTACGCTTTCTTCAGCTATGATGGGAAGAATAGAGTTCAACAATTCTCTGCCTTTTCCTACATTCTTTATAGTGCAGTGTTGTACAGGAAAATTTGAAATCTGGATCATGCATGTAGGTCCACTGGCAGATGAGTCTCTAACCTTTCCTAACCAAGAGCTATGCATTCTATTTCATGTGGGATAATCAGCAGTACAGGCATTCATAGCAAATAGTTTGTTTATAAAAAGCTTGATGAGGGAAATACAACCCTGGATAGTCTCTATAAGAAATATTTCCCTTAGGAAACTGAAAAAAAAAGAAGGTGCTTTCTATGTTTATGTATTGTTTGACTGCCCGGAGCAGTTCTGTAATACTCGGCGCAGTGTATCACATGGAACGGCCAGCGGGCATCACTACTGAAAACAGGTGCGGAATGTGAGCGCTGCTGCTGTGAACGAGCGTCGCCAGCCCTGACGCCGCTGACCAGTGCTGAGTGACTGTGTGGGAGCGTGGAGGTGCATGTGCAAGCTTTAAAACAACAGCGAAGCTTTCTATCGTCAATGACGTTTTTATGAAAAACCCTTGAAATTCAGTAATTGTATTTCTAATTGAGTGCTATAATGTCTCCTTTTCCCATGTCTGAATGATTTAGAACAGAAAAGATTTAATCAGTCGGATGATATGACCTTAAACAAGTCAGAATTATAGCTCAACCAGACCTTCTGTAAAATGCTCGGTTTCTTCCACTCCCTTTTCTCAAACATTTGAACATTTACTATTAAGTGACAAAAAAATAGCTATTCCTAGCTTTTCCGGTTCCCTTTTTATTCCTCAGTAAAACCACAGATGTTACCATAGGGAGTAGGGAGAAGAAATCTTGAGGATGGAATCTCTGACGTGGTGGTTCTGAACTGGGAGTGATTTTAACCCCTAGGGTATATTTGACAATGTCTGTAGACATTTTTTTATTGTCACAAACTGGTGTGTTTTACTGGGATCTAGAGGGTAGAGGACAAAGATGCTGCTAAATATCCCACAAAATATAGGACCATCCCCCACTCCCAAACAAGAATATATTTGATCCAAAATGTCAATAATGCCCAAGTTGAGATCCCTGATCTGAAAGATCTCTACTGTTATGCTCCAAAAACTGATGCCCTGAAGAGAAGAGTCCAGGCTTACTCTGTGGACTTCCACTTTCTCCTGTGCTAAACAAATAATCAACCTAAATAAGTTGCTTTAGTTGCTTTCAAGCCCATTTTAGAGTTTCTTTTCTTCATCATTTTGCTCTATGATGTATTTCCCAGTATTTATATATGCTTTGAAAAATCCCAGACCACTCCCTTTTATTTTACTTTTGCTTTCTTTGTGAAACTTTTTCACTTCAAAACCATGAAGAGACATGGTTGATTTACTCTGGTGTGGTCAGACCACTGAGACAGTTCTCCCAGCAAATGCTCAGGGGCACTATTCTAAAGCGTGTCTTATTATTATCTTTCCTCTGTTATTCATATTCCAAAGTCTGGTTTTCTAAATATGTAAACTCTGTAGTAACTTGCTTCACTATAACTTGTTCCTGACATTTTTATCTGTCAGAAGCACAATTAAAAATTATGTGTCTACGTGTAAGTTAGGCATTAGGCAGTAGATAATTATCTAAATGATCAAAGCAATTGATTGTCAATTCAAGTTTTACAAACATTTAACTATATTGATGGTACAGAAAAGACAGAGTCTCAGAATGGAAAGGAACCTGCTGTCTATTACTCTTCAAAATGTGTTCCTTATAGGTATAAGTAGAGAGACAAAAGAGAGAGAACTGAAGAGATAATATGGCATTGGGGGGAGCCCAGCACACCTCCGTCCCACCACCGTTCGGCTGCTTCTGCATAGGGGTCCTCAGGATCT
The DNA here is from genome assembly GCF_040802235.1 of Manis javanica. Classification (NCBI taxonomy): domain Eukaryota; kingdom Metazoa; phylum Chordata; class Mammalia; order Pholidota; family Manidae; genus Manis; species Manis javanica. The sequence goes on along the minus strand of NC_133161.1, from coordinate 7,914,720 downwards.
CCTTGAGTCCTCTCTGAGTCGTCAGCTTAGGAATTTCTCCTCGTCAGCTGCTCGTTTTGTGACTCATGGTAGCTGAGATGCTGTTCCTCATCCACAGATGGTGTACAGAGAAGCTCCACCTTCCCTTTACTATCCTTACCTTCCTTCCTACCCTTTATTACCCTGGTCTTTGATCTTCACAAAAAGCTCACATACCAGTATGGGGGAATCATAAAATAGAGAAATTACAAAGTAAGAGGATAAAAGTCACAGTCCTCCATAAAAATCCTCTCAGCTATGCAGTCTCTGTCTTGTTTGCAGATCGCAAACCCACATATCCACACACACACTCACAGATGTGCACCCACAAATCTTCCCTGTATCAATCATTATTCCCTGTATCAATCATTATTACACTTTGAGTATACACAGAGTGCCCTCATTGCACTAATATTTAATGAGAACTGAGAGATGCTAAATATAGCAATTATTTATATATTATAATAAAAGCTATAAAGGAAATAAAACCATATATGGTAAAGAGTACAGGGTGTTAAATTTAGACTCAGATATAAAAGATAAAAAAAGGTCAAGCTGGGATAGGTAAAACCCAAAGTACAAAGGTCCTACAATTAGAAATCATGTGATTGTTCAAGAATTGTTTTGAAAATTTTTAAAAATGGTGGGGGGCATGAAGGAAGAACTGAATTTGGACAGATAGGTAAACTCCAGTTATGGGAGGTGTAATAAGTTACCTTAATAAGTAAGAAGTTAGGATTGAAACTCATTGAAAGATTTCTTTCAGGAAGTGCTTTTCTCTGGTTTTGAAATGATCTCTCTGGCTACTATGTAAATAATAAATTAGATAAATAGCTAAAGGGATAGATGTAATAGAAGATCATAGAGTGGGCTTATAGACAGGCAATCTGGAGAAAAGGAGACAGTGCAGAATCTGTTGCATAATCCAAGAGTAAGATAATGGCATGGTTAACTAAGATGACAGTAGTGCACATGGAGAGAAGTTAAAGGATTTGGCAAATATTTAAAAGGTAGAACCATTAGAACTTGGTAGTAGATTCTGTGGGAAGTGTTAAAATGCAAATATTTCTGGAAGAAATTTCGTATCTTTTTCCTGAGACCCAATTTTGATGTGAATATTGTGCAAGAAATGATTAGGAGGCAGATACTACTGGAAAGTGAGAGGAGAGCCTGGCAGGAAACCAATCAAGTGTTCTGCGCAGGACCGTGGCTGCCCCGGGCGCAGCTCTCCGAGAAAAGCTCACATTTCCTTTTTTCTCCAGGGTCGAGGCACTTCCTCAAGGTGCTTTTTCTGGACGTTCTATTCAAGACTGATCTTTATTTTCTATTATTGAACTCTGTTCATGCCCTTCACCATCTTTTTAAAAAACATATTCAACTATATTATTTCAATTTTTCTTTCTTGTTTATCTCTACCACTAAGAATTAAAAAATTCTTAAACTGTAAGACTTGGTATCCCACATCCTGGTTCCACAGTTTCCCAAGGTCCTAACTCAGAGTCTGGCATAGATACACACGCGTGATGCCTTTGGCTGGATGGATGAGCCCAAGAATACATGAACAGTACAAAGGAGTTTGGGATACTTTTTAGGCCATCCAGATATAAATACCCCATATTTCTTAGAAAAGGAATAATCATTAAACTTTAATCCTAATTTTTATATTACATTTATGCTTTCATTATCAGTGATTCATTATAGTGGGACATTATAATGATTTTTAAAAGAACATTAATAATGTCACATTAAATCAGCAATAACAGAAACAGCTTTTATGCTTTTCATGTTCTAAAGAAGTAATAAAAACACCAACTAAATGACAGTTTAAAAATGTGAAGTTTTGTTTGCAAATCTCTCATTTCATTGTGCTCCTAAGAACAGTCTTCTTTTTTTACTTTCTCCAGTGATTTCTCATCTTTAGCTTTAAAAGGGAAAAGTGATTAAACGTCAAAACAGAGAACTCTGCATTTTAGTTTTTCAAGTTAATTAAAATTTCATGGGCCTTTTGGAAACAGTCATATGGAAACTTCCAATAATAATCACATCAGCTTCTAATGGAACAAGTTTCCACCAAGCTTAAAAGACCTTTTATGTTTTTATAAATCCATTTTGAATGATAGCTGAAAAAAAATAAGTTCAGCTCTTCCCTATTAATGCTATTTATGATAACAGTTCTTCAGAGGTTTTATTTCTGCACCGTGCAATCATGGATTACATGCACAACAGGACCATGTGCTGCATGCATTTATGAAAAGAAACCACTTTTCACACTGCTCAGTTAAATCACGTCTTATTCTTCTGACCTGAGATTCAGCAGTTAACCTACTCATTAGTTGTGAAGAATATGGGACATGAAGTTGTGGTTTAATGCAGGCATTAGCACATCTTAAAATAAAATGTAGGCGTTTGTGTCCCAGGGTGAATTTTCTTCAGTATTAAAAAGCATTGGCAATGCCTTAATCTATAGCAAAGGCTAAGTAGTGGAATATTCTGTCTCTGTCACTCTCTCTTCCTATGTGTGCCACAATGAGTAATGTCCTTGTTGAGCATCTCCTGGAGGCTGTGCACCAAGCAATCCACTTAGAAGATACAGAGAGGAATAAAACAGGCTCTCCGCAAGCAGAAGCCTGTTTTGTACTAGAAAGGAAGAGATGGATTTCTAACAAAAAATCACAATGCAGTGTAATAAATTCCATGCACATCATGCATACATGTTGCTTTGAGTACAAACAGTGTTCTGTCTTGCTTCCTGGGGGAGTCACTGGAGATTTGACAGAGGAAATAACATTTCATCTGAGACATAAAGGAAAGGGCCAGGTTCTCAATGTGGGCAGGGGATGTGTTGGTCTAAATAGGAAAAGGAAACACCGCTTGCAAGGTATGAAATTGCAGTATAATCAGGAAGCTGTAGGGGTGTCTGGACCACGTGACTGAAAATACTGAAAAGGAGCAGGTAGTTCTAATACCAGTTCAAATTGGGAAGTTCTTGGGGGGGAACCTATCCTTTTCTGTGGGTAGCTATTTCAAGTATTTAAATAATGATGAAGATTTTATTATCAAATTTGCATTTCAGAAATGTGATATTTTGGTAATATTTAACCATTATGTTGCCAGTTTTTAAAAAGTATGTGGGTTATTAAAATACCTATGCATGAGATTTGGTTAAAATAAATTACTTTATTTTAAAGGAAAGATCATCTAGAAAGTTAGTTATATCTGTTTATCTATGGTGCTCAAATACTGAATGAAGCCTTTTAAACAAGAACCCTTTTTTAGAAATATAATCAATGTACTCATTCTTCAATTTTGATTAAATTTACCAATCTTCATATTACTATGCTCAGGTTTCACATGAGCGACATCGTGGTCACTAGACTCCCCACTATTATCAAGTGCCCACCACAGACCCCATTACAGTCACTGTCCATCAGCGTAGTGAGATGCTATAGAGTCACTACTTGTCTTCTCTGTGCTCTACTGCCTGCCCCGTGCCCCCCCCCATATAATGTATACTAATCATAATGCTCCTTGATTCTCTTGTCCCTCCCTTCCCACCCACTGTCCCCTTTGGTAACTGCAAGTCCATTCTTGGGTTCTGTGAGTCTGCTGCTGTTTTGTTCTTCAGTTCCTGTTTTGTTCTTATACTCCATAGATGAGTGAAATTATTTGGTACTTGTCATTCTCCACATGGCTTATTTCACTGAGCATAATACCCTCTAGCTCCACCTATGTTGTTGCAAATGATAGGATTTGTTTTCTTCTTATGGCTGAATAATATGTCATTGTGTATATGTACCACCTCTTCTTTATCCATTCATCTACTGATGGACACTTAGGTTGCTTCCATTTCTTGGCTATTGTAAATAGTGCAGCAATAAACAGAGGGGTGCATATGTCTTTTTGAATCTGAGAAGTTGTTTTCTTTGGGTAAATTCCTAGGAGTGGAATTCCGGGTCAAATGGTATTTATATGTTTAGTTCTTTTAGGAACCTCGATATTGCTTTCCACAATAGTTGAACTAGTTTACATTCCCACAAGCTGTGTAGGAGGGTTCCCCTTTCTCTGCATCTTTGCCAGCATTTGTTCTTGCTTGTCTTTTGGATGTTGTCCATCCTAACTGGCGTGTGGTGATAACTCACTGTGGTTTTAATTTGCATTTCCCTGATTATTAGTGATGTGGAGCATCTTTTCATTTGTCTGTCGGCCATTTGAATTTCTTCTTTGGAGAATTGTCTGTTCATATCCTCCATCTATTTTTAATAGGGTTATTTGCCTTTTGGGTGTTGAGGCTTGTAAGCTTATATTTTGGATGTCAACCCCTTATCAGTTATGTCATTTATGAATATATTCTCCCATACTGTAGGATGCCTTTTTTCTTCTGCTGATGGTGTCCTTTGCTGTACAGAAGCTTTTTAGCATGATGTAGTCCCATTTGTTCATTTTTTCTTTTGTTTCCCTTCCTCAAAGAGACATGTTCATGAAAAAGTTGCTCATGTTTATATTCAAGAGAGTTTCAGTTGTGGTTTTTTCTAAGAGTTTTATGGTTTTATGACTCACATTCAGGTGTTTGATCCATTTGGAGTTTTCTTTTGTGTATGGACTTAGGCAGTAATCCAGTTTCATTGTCTTACATGTAGTTGTCCAGTTTTGCCAACACCAGCTGTTGAAGAGGCAGTCATTTCCCCATTGTATGTCCATGGCTAATTTATCATATATTAATTGGCCATATATGTGTGGATTTATAACTGGCCTCTCTTATTCTATTCCATTGATCTATGGGTCTGTTCTTGTGCCAGTACCAAATTGTTTTGATTACTGTGGCTTTGTAGAAGAGCTTGAAGTTTGGGAGCATAATCCTCCCTGCTTTATTCTTCCTTCTAAGAATCGTTTTGGCTATTCAGGGTCTTCTGTGTTTCCATATGAATTTTAGAACTCTTTGTTCTAGTTCATTGAAAATGCTGTTGTTATTTTCATAGGGTTTGCATTGAATCTGTAGATTGCTTTAGGTAGGATGACCATTTTGACAATATTAATTCTTCCTACCCAGGAACATGGGATGTATTTCCATTTATTAGTGTCCTCTTTAATATCTATCATGAGTGTTTTGTAGTTTTCCAGATATAGTTTTTTCACATCCTTCATTATGTTTATTCCTAGGTATTTTGTTCTTTTTGATGCAATTGTGAATGGAATTGTTTTCCTGATTTCTCTTTCTGCTAGTTCCTCATTAGTATATAGAAATGCAACAGATTTCTGTGTATTAATCTTGTATCCTGCAATGTTGCTGAATTCATATATTAGATCTAGTAGTTTTGGAGTGAATTCTTCAAGGTTTTTTATGTACAATATCATGTCATCTGCAAAAAGTGACAGTTTAACTTCTTCCTTACCAATCTGGATGCCTTTTATTACTTTATATTGTCTGATTGCTATGGCTAGGACCTCCAATACAATGTTGAATGTAAGTAGGGAGACTGGGCATCCTTGTCTTGTTCCTGATCTTAAAGGAAAAGCTTTCAGCTTTTCACTGTTTAGTATGATGTTGGCTGTGGGTCTGTTGTATATGGCCTTTATTGTGTTGAGACGCTTGCCCTCTATACCCATTTTTTGAGCATTTTTATCATGAATGGATGTTGAGTTTTATCAAATGCTTTTTCAGCATCTTTGGAGATGATCATATGATTTTTTCCTTATTTTAGTTGATGTGGTGTATGATGTTGATGGATTTTTTAATGTACCATCTTTGCATCCCTGGAATAAATTCCAGTTGATCCTGATGGATGATCTTATTTTTTAATTTGGCTTGCTAATATTTTGTTGAGTATTTTTACATCTATGTTCTTCAGGGATATTGGTCTGTAATTTTCTTTTTTTGTGGTGTCTTTGCCTGATTTTGGAATTAGAGTGATGATGTCCTCATAGAATGAGTTTGGGAGTATTCCCTCCTCTTGTACTTTTTGGAAAACTTTAAGGAGGATGGGTATTACGTCTTCACTAAATGTTTGATAAAATTCAGTGGTGAAAGCATCTGGTCTGGGATTTTTGTTCTTAGGTAGTTTTTTGAATAACAGTTCAATTTTATTGCTGGTAATTGATCTGTTCAGATTTTCTGTTTCTTCCTTGGTCAGTCTTGGAAGGTTGTATTTTTCTGGAAAGTTGTTTCTTATAGATTATCCAATTTCTTAGCATCTATTTTTTCATTGTATTCTTTCATTATTCTTTGTATTTCTTTGGTGTCTGTAATGACTTTTCCTTTCTCATTTCTTATTCTGTTTATATGTGTAGACACTCTTTTTTTTCTTGATAAATCCAGCTAGGGGTTCATCTATTTTATTTTCTCAAAGAACCAACTCCTGGTTTCATTAATTTTTTCTATTTTTTTCTTCTCAATTTTACATATTTCTTCTTTGATCTTTATTATGTTCTTCCTTCTACTGACTTTGGGCCTCATTTGTTCTTCTTTTTCCAGTTTCAATAATTGTGAACTTAGACTGTTCATGTGGGATTGTTCTTTCTTCTTTCTTGAGATAAGCCTGAAATTGCTATATTATTTTCTCTTAGAACTGCCTTCATTGTATCCCACAGAAGTTGGGATGCTGAGCTGTTGTTTTCATTTGTCTCCATATATTGCTTGATCTCTGTTTTTATTTGGTCATTGATCCATTGATTATTCAGAAGCATGTTGTTAAGGCTTCATGTGTTTGCAAGCCTTTTTGTGTTGTTTTGTACAATTTATTTCTAGTTTCATACCTTTGTGATCTGAGAAGTTGGTTGGTATAATTTCAGTCTTTTTTATATCCTGAGGCTCTTTTTGTGGCCTAGTATGTGATCCATTCTGGAAAATGTTCTATGTGCACTTGAGAAGAATGTGTATCCTGTTGCTTTTGTGTGGTGTGTTCTATAGATTTCTGTTAGGTCCATCTGTTCTAGTGTGTTGTTCAGTGCCTCTGTGTCCTTACTTATTTTCTGCCTGGTTGATCTCCTTTGGAGTGAGTGGTTTGTTGAAGTCTCCTAGAATGAATGTACTGCATTCTGTTTCCCCCTTTAGTTCTGTTAGTATTTGTTGTACATATTTGGGTGCTCCTATGTTGGGTGCATAGATATTTGTAATGGTTACATCCTCTTGTCAGATTGACCCCTTTATCATTATATAATGTCTCTGTCTCAGCTTCTTTGTATTCCTGTTCTCTAATTTCTATTCCATTTACCATCTCCTCTACCTCATCTAATCTGCCTGTAAGTCCCTCCATTGCATGTTTCATTTTAGCTACTATATTTTTTAAGGTGTCTATCTCCCTCCTGAATTTATCCCTTATCTCTTGAATATTTTTCTGTTGCTCTATTAGCATGCTTATGACTTTTATTTTGAATTCCTTCTCAGGACGATTGGTGATTTCAGTCTCACTGACCCCTCTTTCTGGTGTTTGAGGGATTTTGGATTGAACAAATTTCTTCTGCCTTTCCATAGTTCTATTGGATAGTGAAAAATATTAAGTTTGTGTAGGCGGTACCCTTTAGTGCTCAGAAGCCCTGCGCTTCAGAGCTGCCCAGTACCTGGAGCGATGGCAGTAGTCTCAGGTGATTGTTTTCCATGCCTACCATAAAGAGCAAGCTGTTTCCTGCTTCCTAGCCACAGAGCCAGCCTCTGCTGTCAGGGCCAGTGAGCCGTGCAGAGGGATCAGCCTCTGGGTTAATACCCTAAGCTGCTGTGGGCAGGGTGCCTCTGAATGGCCTGGAGTAATGGTGGGGTCACAGGTGAGTGGTGCTGAGGCCTGCCGGGAGGACAGAGCCCTTTCCTTCTTACCGGCCACAGTGCCTGTCTCCATTGTCAGGGCCAGTGAGACACGCTCAGGGAGCAGCTTCTGGCTTAATCCCCTAAGCTGCTGTGGGCAGGGCTGCCCTCCGGCTTGTCTGGAACTATGGCAGGGGCAGTGGGTTTGCAAACAGGTGCCAGTCAGGAGGAAGTAGCGGCAAGATGCTTATCATGGTAAGGGACCTCAGGTCTGCCTTGCCAGCCAGGGGGATGGAGTGCCTGAAGCTCTTTAAGGAATAGTTGTATTTCATATTATATGTAGCTTTTGGAGGAGATTTCTGCCTCACTTCTCACACCACCATCTTTTTTCACTACCCCCCCTACCATACTTTCTAAAGACCATGATCTACAGATATTTTTTTCATACTTATGAATTCATTTATACAATATGATTGACCTGTTATCAACAAACAATAATTAATGACACATCTAATTAACTGTCATTATTTGGAGTTGTCTAATCCTGTAGTCATATCTCACAACTCAGAATATGTAAGGAAGGCATGTCACTACTACCTAAACTAATAATCATGCAAAATACTTAACTAAGAACTTAATCTATTATCCATCTATGAATTATATATCTTTATGTGATATGAATAAAATATTTTCGGTACAAAAGCTGCAACACAGAAATAACACAAATTTTTCAAGAGCTTTTAGATACTTGGTGTTAAGTACCTGAGAAAGTACAATTTGTAAGACCCCAGAAACATAAAGAGCTTGCTTGATGAATTTTATTTTGAACTATCTAGTCACTGAACTATTCATGACTGACAAATTTGTTTGTCAATATCACAAATACTCACAAGCCATGATAGCTGTTTTCTTGAATATCATCATAAAATTGGGAAGTTTTACCAGAGAATTTCAATTGATATAAAAATGAATATTCAATATATAGACCCTGTAAGTGATGTTGATGGATCCTTATCATTTAGTATATCCAGGCTATTTTTATGGTTTATATTCATGTTTTTAGGAATCAAACTTGTTTATTAAATTATGGAACTATGGAATAAAATGCCTGTGGCCCAAATGAGGAAAAGGTTTCTGGGAGTTCATAATTGCAGAAGTCTTATGTTGCAAACAGTATTGCTGAAGGCTTCTGTCCCTGTCCAGATTTTATTTTTAATTATTATAGCTGTATTTTAATTACCACAAGCACCTACCTTTATTGTTATTTTTATTGTTATGTAAGGTGAACACCACCAACTTTTATTGCACACAGTATGCCCATCACAGGAAATATAGAGATTTAAAATCTTGGAAGAATTCAGAGCTTAATAAATAAGATATAAAATATAGGGAGAGAACCAAGATGGTGGTGTGTGTAGAGCAGCGGAAACTTCCTCCCAAAACCATATATATTTTTGAAAATACAACAAATACAACTATTCCTAAAAGAGAGACCAGAAGACACAGGACAACAGCTAGACTACATCCACACCTGCAAGAACTCAGCACCTTGTGAAGGGGGTAAGATACAAGCCCCGGCCTGGCAGGACCTGAGTGCCCCTCCCCCCAGCTCCCAGTGGGAGGAGGGAAGTCAGAGCAGGGAGGGAGAGGAAGCACAGGACTGCTAAACACACAGCCCTAGCCATCCGCACAGAGCGCAGACACAGTGCATGTGTGGGGTGCTGGATACTAGGGAAATAGGACAGTAAGACCTGTGAGCAGGTCCCTGCAGCCGACGCACCCAGGACAAAGTACAGCAAGTGCTTTTTGAAAGTTTTAAAGGGACAGGGACCCCACAGCTGGATAGAAGCACCCTGGGACACTTAGCCCAGCAGCTGGGAATCCAGGGGGAACTCTGGGCACCTGAACCCCCGCAGCATAGCTCGGAGGCCCCTCACCATGATGAACAGCCTCCTGCCTGTTCCCCCTCCGACACAGCTCTGCCATATTGGAGCAGCAGCCTGAGGCAGGCCACGCCCACAGCAACTGCAGAGCTACATAAACTCCATAGCAGCCGGGCAAGATCAGAAGCCCCATCTGCACTCAGCTGCCCAGCATAAGCTGCTGTTCTCCCAGGAGAGGAAGGCCACAAACTGGCAAGAAGGGACTTTCTCTTACCCAACACATGTGCCAGCTCCTCACAAATATATCTATTGCCATGAAAAGGCAGAAGAAATTGATACAGATGAAGATCACAGAGGCAAACCCTGAGAAGGAGATAGACCTAACCAGTCTTCCTGAAAAAGAATTAAAAATAAAGCTCATAACCATGCTGACGGAACTGCAGAGAAATAAGCAAAAGCTAAGGGATGAAGTCCGGAGGGAGATTACAGAAATGAAACAATCTCTGGAAGGATTTATAAACAGAATGGATAAGATGCAAGAGGCCATTGATGGAATAGAAACCAGAGAACAGGAACGCATAGAAGCTGACACAGAGAGAGATAAAAGGATCTCCAGGAATAAAACAATATTAAGAGAACTGTGTGACCAATCCAAAAGGAACAATGTCCGCATTATAGGGATACCAGAAGAATAAGAGACAGAAAAAGGAATAGAAAGAGTATTTGAAGAAATTATTGCTGAAAACTTCCCCAAACTGGGGGAGGAAATAATCGATCAGACTGTGGTAGTGTACAGAACTCCCAACAGAAAGGACTCAAGGAGGACAACACCAAGACACATAATAATTAAAATGGCAAAGATCAAGGACAAGGACAGAGTTTTAAAGGCAGCTAGAGAGAGGAAAATGGTCACCTATAAAGGAAAACCCATCAGGCTATAATCAGATTTCTCAACAGAAACCTTACAGGCCAGAAGAGAATGGCATGATGTATTTAATGCAATGAAACAGAAGGGCCTTGAACCAAGGATACTGTATTCAGCACGATTATCATTTAAATATGAAGGAGGAATTAAACAATTCCCAGACAAGCAAAAGTTGAGGGAATTTGCCTCCCACAAACCGCCTCTACAGGGTATTCTAGAGGGACTGCTCTAGATGGGAGCACTTCTAAGACTAAATAGATGTCACCAGAGAAAATAAAATCACACAGCAAAGAAAGCTGGCCAACCAAATACTAAATAAAGGCAAAAAATGAAATCAACTACCCGCAAAAGCAGTTAAAGGAAGCACAAAAGAGCACAGAATAAAACAACCAACATATAAAGAACAGAGGTGGAGGAATAAGAAGAGAGAAAAATAAAGAATGACCAGACAGTGTTTAAAATAGCTCAATAAGTGAGTTAAGTTAGACAGTAAGATACCAAAGAAGCTAATATTGAACCTTTGGCAATCACGAATCTAAAGCCTGCAATGGCAGTAAGTACATATCTTTCAATAATCACCCTAAATATAAATGGGCTGAATGCACCAATCAAAAGATACAGAATAATAGAATGGATAAAAAAGCAAGACCCATCTCTGTACTGCTTACAAGAGACTCACCTCAAATCCAAAGACTATAGGAACAAAGAAAGATTGAAGGAACAAAACAGCAGCAGAATCATAGAACGTAAGAATGGACTAATGGTTACCAAAGGGAAAGGGACTGGGGAGAAAGGGAGGGAAGGGAGGGATAAGGGTGGGGAAAAAGACAGGGGGCATTACGATTAGCATGTATAGTATGTGGAGGGGTCACGGGGAGGGCTGTGCAACACGGAGAGGACAAGTAGTGAGTCTACAGCATCTTACTACGCTGATGGACAGTGACTGTAATGAGGTTTGTGGGGGGGATTTGGTGAAGGGGGGACCCTAGTAAACATAATATTCTTCATGTAATGGTAGATTAATGACAACAAAATAAATAAATAAAAATTAAAAAAACAAAATTTGAAAAAATATATAGTACTATACATTAAGTAGTAGAAGTATGTATAAGTATGTATTTAAAAGAAGCAACTACATCTGAGGGTGAAGATTTAAGATTTATTTTTAATGTTTAAGCCAAAAAAAACTATGTAAGTATAGAGAAGTAAGGAGGAATGGAGGGTGATACCATCATTGGGACAGAATGCTCTCATTCCCAGAGGTGATTTGTTCTCAGATGCCCAGAAGCAAAAAAGCAGCAATGGCTTTGCTCAGCAAGTATAGCGCTGATCATGAAGAATTTTGCATCCTATATAAAGAAGCTATCACTTAAGAGCACTTGAAAACCATTAAAAGATTTTTAGAAGTAACATCAGTTTTTGTTACTAGCAACAGGGAAATGGTGAGAAGGGAAGAGATTCAAGAGACAGTGAGCACGTAAGTTTTAAAGGACTTACATCATCAGTTGGTTCGAGTAGGTAAGCAAGAAAAGGGAGATACTGGGGGCTGTGTAATTTAAGACTTGGGCAATTTCATGAATGCAATTGATAATAATAGAGATAAATAAATATATATATATGAAGAAACAGCATATATGGTGATAGTTAATTCAGTTTAGGACATGTGGTGTTTGAAGTTCACTTGGATATTGAACTCTGATTTGCATCCGGCAGAAGTACGAGGATGTGTATTCTTCTCTTAGTATTTGGGTATATGGCACACGGGTAAGTAAAGCTCCTGTGAGGGTATTTATATCCTGCATAATATCTTTAAGCTGGACTATCCTTTTGGCACAAGTATGCACAATAAATGTATATAATTGTGCAGATACAATGTATGAGTGTCTGCTTACCACTGTGGACTTGGGGCCGGATGCAGTGCCTGGAACGTAGTAGGAACTCAACATGAGTATATACAGGGGTCCATCCAGTCTTTTCTCTAAGAGGATTTTTCTAAGTGTCTTGTTGCAAGTTCTCTTGTTCCCAATTTGGTTTAAAATAAGAGAACTGACACACCCTTCCCTAAACACTGGCATCTTCACTAGTGTATCTGCTCTTTTTTTACTAGAACCCTTTCCTCAGTTTGAAGTAGCCAAGGGTTATTTCTGCTTCATACAGAATTGAAATATCTTCCTGTGAATCTAGCCATTCAAGAATTCCCCTTCTTGCACATTATCATGGAGATGCAATCCCAGCAGAACCTTACAGAGTTTATTTAATGAGTCTTTATTTTCCATCCAGAAAAACTCTATTGTGAGTTACCTGCTTTGATCTTTCTCTTGCTCCAGAGTAACAGAAGGAGAGCCCAGGAAGGGCTGTGTTATATGACAACACTTCATCAATTAATATGGGACTTGCCCCATATATGCAAGCAGATCATATATTATCAGTGGAAGCTTTTGCACTTAAACAAACCAACAACAAAAAACATAGCCTATGTTAAAGCAAAAAACATCTTTGGCAACCTCTTGTGTGTCTGTTTGCACTCTCACATATGTTCTTTCTTTCTCTCAGTAGTGAACGTTTATCAATATTCTACTCTAAGCATAGGGGTACACCCACCTATAGCTTGTCAATTGAATGGCCCATCTATATTCTTATGTAGCTTAATATGTGAATCCGTGTATCACTGCTTAAAACTTAATGTTTTAATCTGCAGAGCTCATTTAGTAAAAGAAAAAAGTAATTTGTCATTTAACTGTTATGACAAATAATTTTATGCAGCACAAAGTAAGAAACCTCTTTTTATAAGCTAACAGCTGTTATTGCTTCTGATCTCTTAATAATCAGTCAATCCATTGTCAGTGGCAAAGTCATCCAGCATTTCTCCATGTGTTGCACATGGGTGTAGACAGGTATGAACTTAGTGATTGAGAATGTCTTCTGTGAATGTAATGATGCTGGAAATCTCTGGTCATAAGAGGCCCTTCACACAGTATTTACTGTCCACGTTACTTTTCTCTGTCTCCACCCATCAGTCAGTGAGTCAGATTGGTTGTCAGGTTTGAGAACTGATGGAATTGTTACCAAATCTTCAAATCATTACACAGTTTTAGCAAATCAAGACGCACAAACATCTGTCATTGTGGCTAATGTATGTCAACTGAGCTAAGTAAAGCATAAAACCACGCCTGACTTTTAGGAAGAGAGGAGAAACCCCGTGTCTGACTCAAGTGTATACATTAATATTCCTTTAACAGCCTTGTCACATGAGCACAAAGGCTTATAGCCCCAGATACAGTCTTTTCTCACTCATGGGTTTTCACTTCAGCTGGGGCTGGGTTCAAATCTGCTCTGTATGCGTTTCATCTTGGGACTAGTGGAGTTCAGGTTCTTCAGTTTTCATGGCGGTGAAAGACATGCATACCCAAGCCGCTCACACAAGTTCAAACCTTTGCCGTGAAAACTAGAGAAGGGTGGAGGACAGCTAGGGAAACTCAACACAGGCTGCAGAACCGCCTCTGTGTGTTTTATATGCAAGAACCAAGATACCTGAGGAGTGCCTCAGTGTAGCTGATGGTGCCAAGAGCCAGGAGGGAGGGAAGGGACCATGAGTCTCAGGTCATCAAAGTCAGAAAGGAATAGATAACCAAGCTCAACATTAAAAAAGAAAAAAAAAATTCTTGACAGTCATCTTCTTAAAATCTGAGAAATTTATCTATCAAACTGGGAAAATTACCTAGTACCTATTATTAATAACTTAAAATATGTGACTTAAACTTTTAGTGTGCTGTTTTATTTTAATGAAGTTAATATATTCTTGAATATTTTAACAAGTTTTATTTCTGACTTTTTTTTTAACTCTAAGTTACTTGACAGACTTCTTCCGAAGTATTTAAGCTCCTATGGCTGATAGTACATTATGAAAACTCCTTTGTTTCGGCATACAATTATTTAGGCCACAAATTGTCATGGAATTTTTTTATACAGTTATTTCATCAGTTCAATTAAACTGTAACTTTCTGTCGGGCTGCCTGTGGATTATATCTTCTATGGTATCTAGAAGAGTGCTTGGAAGGTAAATGTTGAAGAAATTTCTGTCAATGAATCTATCTAGTATCCATATCTAGTATCCATATAACATATATCCTGATAGAAAAAAAACTTTTGTTAACTAGTTTTTTTCTATCAGGATATATGTTCAGAGTGCATAGATTAAACCACATTGAACAAAATGCATGCATTAACTATTTTGTGTTATAGAAATCACATTGGTATTAGAAAATACTCTCCTTTAACTCTATGTGTCCAGAAGTGATTTTGTCATTATTTGCTGACAAAAAGCATTATATTTGTATGTGGCCTTAATGACAGAGACAGGTATCCAACTCTGGAAATGTATGAGCTTGTGGGGTTTCTAAAGTGGACATCTCAACTGGAAGAACAGAGTAACACACACACACACACACACACACACACACACACACACACACACAACCTTTTTCCATTTTCTGTTCTTTAGCAAAATTATTTTAGCTTTTCCAAGTCAGACATTCAGTTGTATAAGGTTGAGTTTACAAAAGTAAGATGCATTCTGAAACTCAAGATAAAGCAAAATGCAAGGAGAAAATGAAAATCTGTTTCTCTGTAAATCCCTCATTTAGAAAGGTACATAGTGACTTTTTTGGTGACAGGTTTGCATGACAGATGTTTATGCCCGAGCTATGCCACAGATAAATGAAAGATTTTATTCACAAGTGATCTTGGCGTGCTCATGTTGAAAAGGCAAAAACGTAATTGAAAGAACACTTGTTGATTTTCAAATTTTAGTAAATTAGGAAACAAAAGGAGACTGTTTCTAACTATTTCTCATTTTTGGAAATCCAGTTGTGAGAGTCATTAGGGACCGACATTTAAGGGGACTGAGTTTACAAAGCGGGTAGAGGCTGTTTGCTCATATCCAGACACCTGACCCGCAGTTGCCTCCAGATAAACAGACTTGTTTTATGGACAGGCTCCACTCCAAACATGGCTTAAAAAAACTTGTATCAAGCATGATTCCTATTTAAGTATGCTTTTATCTTTAAAAATCTACTTACTAAAATAATTTTAGTCCTTATCCTAAGATAGTTAAATGTAATAAGGAATAGTATTTAAATGACTAGTATTTTGGTCTAACAGATTTTTAGAATTGGAAGTGAAATTTAAAGCTGCTTAGTCAACACTCTTTAACTATGAAAACATTGAAGTCCAGAAAGTTTACAAGATTAGTTTTTCTCAGTTTAAATTTTCTTCTCTTCTATTTGTTGTGGATTCTCACTTTAGTTTTGCTCTTCAGACTGAGGGAACACCATCAACTTTTGGTTAAAATTGGTCCTTCCATAGTTTTTGCTTTTTTCAATGCTCCAGGCTGGCTCTCTTCTGCTGCTTATAGACTTCAAATGAAACCCAAGACTTGATAAGAAAATTTGGTTGCCATTTTTGGAATCGTTTTTATTTATTTCAGCGAGGAGGTAATTTCTCTTTTCTCCTAATTTCATTATCTAAGATGCTTGCCAGGCAAAAAGTGAATCTTATTAGGCTCTGTTTGACTTAGCTGTTCAAGTAGACTGATCAAGGTGGGGGGGGTGCCAAGGTGGGGGGCCAATGTGCATAGTATCGAAAAAACTCCACAAAAGAACCTCATATGAACCTGTTTGAAAAGTATTGATCAAGTCCAATGTTCTCATTTTCAAACTAAGGGAATAAGGATCCCATAGCCAAATGATATGCCTAGTTTTAAGTAAATTTGATAGTGGTTTTATTAGAAAACCTCTGTATCTGGAATTGTCCCACCACTATATGCCTGCTGTTTTCTTATCCTTCTTCCCCCCTGATCAACCCTAGCAAAAAAATCAGATGAATCATATGCAACCTGACATTTTCCTTTCTTAACTATTCTCATCTTTACATCTTTGACTTCTACGGAAATAGTTGACGTCATTAATTTTTGTTTTCTCCGTTATCTGTTGTACCTTCACACTCACAGACCTTCATGGTGTTCACCAGGATTCCCAGAAAGATGGTACAACAACGTTCTATCTCTGATATTACGTGGTGAACATTTTTATAATGGAGTTAACTTTTCTCTAATATTTGTAATCACTTTTAGTTTCTTTATTAGATGGTGCAATTATAGCACTGGCTGTAAACCCCAAAATATGTGTGTATTACTAGGTTTAAAGATAGATTTCAAACGTCATCTGTACGTAATGTCAAATGTAGACATTTAAAATAAGAGATAAGAGTTATGACGTTATTTTAAGAGCTTTCTATGTCAGAGATTTTGAGATGCAAGAAGTTGCTATAGTAAATATGAAATTTTTCTCCTAATTAATTCAGACATGAGAGAAGTTACTGTCTAATCATTCCCTAAATTTGCTTTGGTATATAAGTATTCATAATCTTCCCATATGATAAAGATTTTGTTTGATTTAAGTTCATTTCTAAAATGTCTGAGCAGTTTCCCGTACTTACTGAAATGAAAAACATCCATCTGAAAACTTGAAAAAATTTAATATTTTATATTAGAGTTCTATTTTGAAACTTTTTCATTGCTATAGTATTAGGAAAATGAATTTTGTACATTCATTAACTAAAGGTAAGTTTCAGAAATCAGTTAGTTTTAATAGATTTGTAATCTTTTCAACAGATTATTACAAACCAAATGCGACGTATTACAGGCTAGAAATTTAGTTATTCCCTTTCCTACAGCTCTTGTGTAAATTATGATCCTCGTGAGGGGGAAAATAAGAGTATAGTTGGTATTATATGTTACATATGATAAAGGTATACTTGTGTTACTGTCCTTTACACATGTTGTGGTTTATTTTTTTTACAAATTGGAGGTTGTGGTAACTTTGCTTCAAGCAAGCCTGTTGGCACCATTTTTTCAACAGCATTTGCTCACACTGTGTCTCTGTGTTGCATTTTGGTTATTCTTGCAATATTTCAAACTTTTTCATTATTATTATATTTGTTATGATAACTTGTGTTAATGACTCACTGAAAACTCAGATTATGGTTAGCAATTTTTAGCAATCAAGTATTTTGAAATTAAGCTATGTACACTTATTTTGGACAATGCTATCGCACACTTAATAGACCACATTATAGTGCAAACGTAACTATTATATGCACTGGGAAGCCAAAAGAATGGTTTTATGGGGATTTCCTGGTACATAGCATATTGTTTTGCTACTTCTA
Organism: Manis javanica; assembly: GCF_040802235.1. Lineage (NCBI taxonomy): Eukaryota > Metazoa > Chordata > Mammalia > Pholidota > Manidae > Manis > Manis javanica. The sequence continues at coordinate 7,896,938 of NC_133161.1, read as the reverse complement.
GGATTTTCTCCTGGCCTTTAACTTTTCACTTTTAATTATAACGTGTCTGGGTGCGGGTCTCCTTGGGTTTCCGTCGTGTGTAACTCTGCGCTTCCTGGATCTGGATGAAACTTCTTTCCCCAGGTTGGGGAAGTTTTCAGCTATTATTTCTTCAAATAATATTTATATGCCTCTTTATCTTATCCTTCTGGGATGTGTATAATGGGAATGTTGGTCCACTAAGTCCCTTAAGTTATCTTCACTTTTTTCATTCCTTTTGTCTTTTTGCTGCTCTGATCGAGTGAGTCCACTGTCTCCAAGTTCACTGATCCCCTCTTCTGATCCATCTAGTCGGCTACTGCACCCCTCTATAGAGTATTTTTCAGTTACTGTATTCTTCAATTTGATGATGTGTATTTGCTACTTTCTTCTTTCTCTCTCGCTGTTGAAGTTCTCACTGTGTTCATCAATTCTTCTCTTGAGTTTCAGTGAGCATCTTTAGGGCCATTATTTTGAACTCTTTATCAAGTGGGTTGCTTATCTCCATTAAGGACATTTTCTGAGGTTTTATCTTGACCTTTCATTTGAGATTTATTTCTCTGTTTCTTCATTTTCTATGATTTGCTGTGTTGATTTCTATGTATTAGATAAAACAGCCACCTCTCCCAGACTTGAAGGGCTCATGTAGTAAATGAACCTTATATTCAACCTGCTGTAGATCTTGGTTTTCCCTTAAACCTTTGTGTTTGTCCAAGCAGCCTGTTTTATTTTTAGTGGCCCCCACAAGTTGAGGGTATGCTAAGACCTGTCTCTGTCCCAAAGAGGAGGATCTCAACAGGGCCTAGACATATGCCAACCCAGAAGCCTGCCCGTCCGGAGGATGAATCTCCAGAACAAAGAGGCCTCTTTCACAGAAACACTGGGGGGTTTAGTCAGCTGTCTGTGCAGTGCCCTGGGGGTAGTAGCTGGCAAAGAATGATCTCTCCTTTTGTTATAGTCCCATGGGATCCAGGAACACAGGCTCTGCTGGTCACCAGAGCTAGGAGATCAAAGGGGTTCCCTGGATGGCAGCCACAACAGGGCACTGGACATTTGCACAAGCTCGTGTCCAGGAGATACTGATGCTCCTGAGCACAGCAGGCAGAGAGTGAAGATAGCACCCACCACCCTTCGAGGTCTCTGGTGAAGATTACAGTAAGCCTTTAGGTGTGTGTTTAATTATAAGGCTGCCCTCAGGCCTTAGCTATGAAAACAGGCTAATAGGCCTCTTTCACAGTAGGACTGGATGCCTTGATCTGTTGCCTTTTGTTCTGCCCTGAAAGTGGTAGCCAGTTAAGAGTGATTTCTCTGTTGGTTACAGTCCTTGGGACCTATGTGTTAGCCTCACTGGTCACCAGAGACAGGCGACCTAAAGGTGTTCCTGGCAGCGGCCATAAAGTTAGACTGACGACAAGGGTTCAAGCTCCCTTCCCTGAGATGCCGGCAAGCTGGAGTGAGGCACAGAGAGAGTGTGGACATGGTGCCCGCCAGCTTCCATCCCCAGGCAATACGCTAACAGGCCCCGGATGTGTGTTAAATAGATTCTTGCACCTCAAGCCAGTGCTTAGGATAAGCAAAGAAGACTGTTCACATAAAATCTTGGTTCTTCCAAAACAGCAGCAGAATCATAGAACCTAAGAATGGACTAACAGTTACCAAAGGGAAAGGGACTGGGGAGGATGGGTGGGAAGGGGGGGATAAGGGCGGGGGAAAAAGAAAAGGGGCATTACAATTAGCATGTATAGTGCGTGGGGGGCACGGGGAGGGCTGTGCAACACAGAGAAGACAAGTAGTGATTTTTATAGCATCTTACTACGCAGATGGACAGTGACTGTGAAGAGGTATGTGGGGGGAACTTGGTGAAGGGGGGAGCCTAGTTAACATAATGTTCTTCATGTAATTGTAGATTAATGATACCAAAATAAAATTTAAAAAATCTTGGTTCTTCTCAATTAGCTGCCTCTGTGCTGGACCCTGGAGAGACTAAGTTCAAGCACACAAGCCATTTAAGAATCTTTTATCAGTTCATTATAGCATTGTGGGTCTCATGGACACAAGTCACACTATTTTCCAAAGATAGGTATTTTAGGGGCTTGTCTCTCAGATTTAGTTTTTAAAAGTTGGGGTACCTGATGTGGTGTTTAAACCCTTTGCTCTTCTGGAAGCTCAGGTTTTGAGTTCCCTTCTGTTTGTGGGTTGCTCTGCTGGGGGTGGGGTTGATGGTGAGATCGTATCTCAGCCTCTTCTGCCTGCTTTCCTAGTGTAGGTATCACTCAGCTGCTTTTTGTCGTTTTTTCTTCCCCCCAGAGGAAACTGTTCCATATGTAGCTGTAAATTTAGTGTATCCATGGGAAGAGGTTTGTTCAGGATTCCCCTATATTGCCATCTTGAATTTGCACCCAAATCAGTGCTATTATAAAATAAAATCACTTTAGCAATCTCAGATTAAACAGTACAAGTCATTTCAATCAAGCAGAGTTCTTTTCACTCTTTCGAATAACTCCATCAAATGTGTAAAGCATAATGTTCATGGAAAACCAGTAAAAGAAAAATACATGTTGCTTTTCCATACATACATGGAAATCTGGGTACCAATTATTTTTTTTCTTTATCACACTCTAATGAAACCATCTTGGCTTAAGAAAATTAATAAACTTGTGAGTTCCTAAATTCATATTACTGAATCATGGGCCTCATCTAAATTTGAAGTTCTAGCTTCAAAAAGAGAATATGTATGGGATGAGAACCATTGTGTGCAAAGGGAATCAAAATAGAGCAGTTACATTATTCAGTTTCAGTTACAGAAATGATCAAAAAGTGAAGCAACCTAGAAAAAAAAAAGTGAAGCCACCTGTGATGGAATGGTATCTGTAATCAAATGGCACAAGAGTCAGTTTATTTACTCATAATTGGTATCTTCAATTTATAGGTACAGTGTTTCGTTTGGGTTTTGGGGGGCTTAAGTCAAGTTGTTGCGTCAGTTTAGTGATAGCTATTATGAAGAATCTATTTCATGACTTCATTTCTGCCTTCTCCACCTTTATATTTGGTATATACCATGTAATTATATATTTAGGAAGTCCATTGAAGTATATCTTAGTGTTTTTAGAATTCGACAGCAATCATACCATAGACTGGGTGGCTTAGAGACAACAGGAATTTATTTCTCAGTTCTGGAGGCTGGAAATCAGAGGTCAGGTTGCCACCATGGTCTGATTCTCGTGAGGGCCCTATTCTGGCTTGCAGACTGCCGACTTCTCATTGGGTCTGGAGAACAGAGAAAGGAACCAAGCTTTCTCATGATTCTCCTAAGGGCACCCGTCCCACTCATGAGGGTGCCACCCTCATGACCTCATCTAATCCTAGTTACCTCCCTAGGCTCCACCGGCTAATACCACCACACTGGTGGATAGGGTTTCAGTATCTGAGTTTGGTCCATTCAGTCTGTATCAAGGGTTTTTGAGCATGGAAATATAGTTATACTGGCTAACCAGTTTCTGATTAAAATAGTGTCTGGAAATTGAGTCAAGGATTATTTATTCTATTTGCTAACTAGCTATAAATTGTGTATTTCCTCATAATATGGAAACTGATAGTGAAATATATTCCTTGGGTGAGAAAAAAAAAGGGATACCTGCAGTTAAATAATTCAAAATGCCATTCATTCAATACACATTAGTTGAATGCCTAGAATTAAGACACTATGGTTGACATTGTTGGGGAAACAGAGCTGATTAACATGATGTATCTGCCCTTTCTGGATAAGATTCTCACTAATATTGCTTCCTTTTAATTTCCACTTTTATTACCTTTCTTAATGATGCTATTCTCAGTTGATCATTTTGAAGATAAGCAGATTTTCCAATGACTACTTAAAGTGTATCAGTAACAGTTTTCTTCTCTGTTCTATCTGTGTAGAGACAAAGGTTTATTCTTTCCTTGACATTTATGGCATCCCATGTACCTGTGCTCCATGAAAGGTTACCTAAATCATATTGCCTATTCCAAATAGACAATAATTAACACTAAAAACGTCAAAGGAAGGGTAAAATCCTCTATAGGGCAACATTGAGTTGATTGATGAATTATAACTAAAGAATGATGAATTGTGTATTCCCCTTTCATTTAAAATATTGGCTAATAAATATATTGATTTTTAAGACTCATTCTGTTATTCATTAGAATTATTGCCATACACTTACCTTCTGAATTTTATCCTGGTATTTAATCAGATCAAATATTTTCTAAGGTATTTGTAACTTCATTGTTACAATTTCTCAGTTCATGTTAGTTTAAGCTTTTGTAAGATACTCCATTGTTCAGGTGATTATGCACAATGAGGCACAGAGACAAAGTAGTTACTTACTTTAAAAAAAAAAATCAAAGCTTACCAGTAGAGAAATTCTGACTGACTGAGAAATAGTATTAGGAAGATTCCTTGGAGCTGAATCCAAGGGTCTAAAATAAGAAGAGCTCAAGATGTTTTTGTAAATTAATATTGGGTGTTCATATGCCCAAAATTAGAAAATGTGCACTAAGTGTCAGGGTTAACATGTACTATGTAATTTGACATAATATTTAACTCTAAATACTTATTGGCAGCCAAGACACAAAAAAACACACAAAAGTTACTTAGATCTTAGAAAGAAAGAACCATAACTCTAGCAATAAATGTTTTTTTTTAATGGCATTAAAATCTGTAGCTTTTCACTTGGATCTTAAAATGGGGAAATGGACACTGTTCTTAACAACTCTTGGGACAAGACATTCAAAAATGGATTTCTTGAATTTAAGGACATAAAACTAAGGTCCAGTGAAGTCTATTCTAATATGATACAGATATAGAACATTTTGATTATCTAAATTGATTTCGTTCAGTTTCTGATCCACCTTCCCATTAACTAGTCTGTATTTTTTACCACTTACTAGTTATTCTTAGAAATTCTTTTTCCTACTCAGTCATTTTTTGAAAAACATAGTGCTGAATTTATTATTTTCACCTTCATTTACTTGTCAACAAAGTTAATCTTGTTTCTGTCCTTACCCCTTTAATTGAAGTGGTCTAAGTTAAATCTTGCCACTTTTATGCCCCAGTCCAGTGGAAATTGTTTAGCTCTTACCTAATGCTTTCTGCAACACCTTATGCATATTAGCTATTCACTTTCAATCTCTCTGTTCTCTTGATTTCCTTATTTGTTCTACTTATGCTACTGTGTTCATTCCTCCTATGTTTATAACTTGTGCATTTTCTGCCTTAAATATTGATTTTCTCTGTGTTTTCTTTTTTAACTCACCACTCTTCTAACTTTATGCACTATCTTAGCTTCAGTCCTTCTATTCACATGCTTTCAGCAATCAGATGACATGATAAAGGGGCCATCAAAGGTATAACATTTGTAAACATTTATATACCCAACATAGGAGCACCTAAATATATAGAGCAAATATTAACAGACCTAAAGGAAGAAATAGATAGCATTAAAATAATAGGAGGGATTTTAATGCCTTACTGGCATCAATAGGTAGATAGCCCAGATATGGAAAATTAATAAGGAAACATCAGCACTAAATGACATATTAGACCAGATGGACTTAACAGATAGATACAGAACATCCCATCCCAAAGGAACAGAATACACATTCTTCTCGTGTGCATATGAAATATTCTCCAGGATAGATCATGTTAAGCCACAAAACAAGTCTTAAGAAGACTAACTCATACCAAGTGATATGCTACTGAAAACCAGTGGGCCAATAAATAAATCAAAAGGAAATTTAAAAAGAAAAAAAACACAACAACCTTGAAACAAATAAAACTAGAACAGATTTTTCTATATCCTGTAAGTTTGGTCTGTATTTCCAAGAAGGAAGTTTATAGCAATAAATATCAAGAAACGAGAAAAACCTCAAACAACCTAACTTTACACTTAAAGGTGCTAGAAAAAGAAGAACAAAGTCCAAAGTTAGTAGAAGGAAGTAAATAACAAAGATCAGAACAGAAATAAAGTAGGGACTAAAAAGAAAATAGAGAAGATCAATGAAACTAAGAGTTGGTTCTTTGAAAAAATAAACAAAATTGACAAACCTTTAGGTAGACTCACCAAGAAAAAAAAAGAGGGGACTCAGCAAAATCAGAAATGGGGAAGGAGACATTGCAGTTGATACCATAGAACTACAACAGGTCATAAGGCTGCTATCAACAATTATATGCCAACAAATTTCCAAACCTAGAAGAAATGGATATATTCTTAGAAACATGCAAATTACCAAGACTGTATTAGGAAGAATTAGAAAATCTGAACAGACAAATTATTCATAAGGAGATTGACTTTATCAAAAAACTTTCAACAAACAACACCCAGGACCAGATCATGTCACTGTGAATTCTGCAAAATATTTAAATAAGAATGAATACCAGTTCTAAAACTCTTCTAAAAAATTTGAAGAGGAGGGAACACTTCCAAACTCATTTTATGAGGCCAGCATTACCCTGGTACCAAAACTAGTCAAGGACACCACAAGAAGAGAAAATTACAGGCAATATCCTTGATGAACATAGATGCAAAAATCTTAAAACTGAATTCAACAATACATTAAAAGATTACCATGATCAAATGGAATTTATTCCAGAGATGCAAAGATGATTCAATACCTGCAAATCAATGTGCTAAACTACTTTAATAAAATGAAGGATAAAAATCATATGACCATCTCAATAGATGCAGAAAAAGAGCATGTGAAAAAATTCAACATGCTCTTATGATAAAAACTCTCAAAATGAATGTAGAAGAAACATACCTCATAATATTTATAGGCCATTTATGAAAAGTCGACAGCTAACATCATGTTAAAAGCTTTTACTCTAAAATAAAAAAATAAGACAAGGATGCCTATTATCACCACTTCTATTTAACATAATATTAGAAGTACTAACCTGAGCAATTAGGCACCAGAAATAAAAGACATCCAAATCAAAAAGAACAAGTAAAAATTGTTCCTATTTGAAGATGACATATATGTAAAACAACCCTAAAGGCTTCACCAAGAAACTGTTAAAATTAATTAACTAATTCAGAAAAGTTGCAGGATAGAAAACCTATATATACAAATACAACTGTGTTTCTATGCACAAATAAACTTACAGAAATAGAAATTAGGAGAGCAATCTCATTTACAATTGCACCAATAAGTGTAACACACATAGGAATATATCTAACCAAGAAGGTAAAGACCTGTATACTGAAAACTGTGAGAAACTGATGGAAGATATTGAAGAAAACACAAATAATGTAGAATTGTATGAAACTCTCTAATTCAAGGACATCAGTAACAGGTATAAGAACTAAATATGCCTAAAACAGGAGTAGGGCCTCTACTCTTACTTCTGAACTGTGTCCTCAAAAATATCTCATCAGCACAACAAAGCCAATGAATTGCAGGTCATCCTGCTAACCTCCTAATCATATGAGCAGGAACTGAGCTGTTATTTGTTTTTAACTTTTATTTTCTTCCCAATATTTAGTTATTTGTTCAATTCCTTTCTAAATCCCCTTACATAATTGTCTTTTCCCATGACCACTCCCAAATCCAAATCCTTAGTATTCTTAATAAAATGAGTAAATTAGCTTCCAAAATGCTGTTTCTGATCCAGCTATCCATTTCTTTCAATCCACTCTAAATCTGACATAATCTTACTCACACTACTAAAGTATGGCTCTGCTCATGTCACTCTTGCTTATGCTTTTCAGTACCTGCCTTTCCATTACAAATATTGAAAATCCTAAAATTACTAGCCAAAGGAGGCTCAATCTGTATTTTCTGCCTTTTGATCCTTATCTTCCATGAAAGGGACATATGTTAGAGAAAAAAGAACCATAACTTACAAGGTAAGCCCTGTAAAATATAGTGAGAACCAAAAATCTGCATAAATGATTAAGGGTTCTGTACCCAATTCCAGTGTGGGGGGGAAGGTTCCCCCCACCCACCCCAGCCGAGTGTCCTATAATTCAACTCAATTCTGACAGTAACTACCCGGAGGTAGTGTCAGATCTCACTAGGAAAGAGCACAGTTTCACAAGACTGCCCACATGCACTTCAGGTGCTAATCTCAAGTCCAGGCTGGCATCTGGACTTCTGACCAACCTACTGGCTAGAGATGAGAGGTTCCAATGACTCTTTCCTCAAGTTCAATTAATTTGCTAGAGGGCTCATAGAACTCAGAAGCATTGTACTTACCAGATTTCTGGTCCATTATAACAGGATATAGCTCAGGAACAGTAGAAGAAATGCATATGTGGAAAGGGTGAGCAGCCTCCGAGCCCTCTGTGAGTGCTGTGGGCTTCCCAAGTCTCCCTGTTTTCACCGACCTGAAAGCTCTCTGAAGTCGGTCCTTGTGGGGTTTTATGGAGGCTTCATTCCATAGGCATGACTGACCAAATCATTGGGCCACTGGTGATTGATTCAACCTCCAGCTCTGCTCCTCTCCCTGCAGGTCAGGGGGTGGGACTGAAAGTTCTGACCCTATAACCACATGATTAGTTCCTCTGGTGACCAGCGCCCCCCATCCTCATGTGCTCTCCAAAAGTCACTTCATTAACAAACACAGTGAGGTGGATGGAGGCTTATTATGAAGGACAGACACCTACTTCATCTTTATGGCTCTGAAGCAATTTCAGGAACTCAGGACAGGAGACCGAACTGTTGTCACTCAGGATCCCAAGGGTTTGGGGAGCTGTGAGCCAGGAACTGTGGGTGTACTCTGTCTCTCTCTCCCTTTATATATATACACACACATACACACACACACACAATACTGCAATGATATATATGCTTATAGTAATATTACTATGCTCACATTACAATGAATATTCTTCAGATTTTTGGGCTCTGTACCATTTGGCAAAACAACAAATGCCTGGATTTCTTATGCCAATCATTCACCATTGAGAAAAAAGGAAAGGGAAGGAGAAGGGAAGGTAGAGAATAAGGAACGAAAAGAAAAATAATTATTTTTCATGACAGAAATGAAAGACAAAAGACAAATACCATATTATACCCCTCTGGACTACTTTGTAATACTGGGAACATACTATAATGTATCAATTTACTATAGATCATACTGTATGAAGCAATAATTATGAAAACTGTCATGATTCCCTGAAATTCAAGTTGAATGAGTCTTCAAATCAAGCTGAATTAGATTCCATCACAATGAGAAAACATCTGAGAGATTATTTAATGGTAAAATTCTCTCTGCAGAGAAGACAGAGAAAGGCATACATAAAGCCAGTCTGCAATCAAAAGAGGGTATATGGCTGCTCAGTGCTGTGAGTGATGGGTAGATTGAGTGCTGAACTCTATTAGCTATGCACAGAAATTGTAAGTATTTATTCTAGAAACTACATATCTTGAAGCACCCAGGATTAAAACTTCCAAGATAAAGATTTTGTCCAGTCTGTTACAGGTAATGGAAATACATGGCCCTTCCACTCTCTCTACTACCTGTCAAATTCTACACGTCCTTCAAACTGTTCTCCTTGAAACCATTCCAGACTATTCTGGTCTGAAGTCTTTCATCAGCACTATTTAGACTGTCTTAAATACTTATTTGATAATGAACCATAAATCTTCTGTTAGATGCTACGACTCAGTTTTTGGTATAAACCATTTGTGCATCCATATTTTCACACATTTATCTATCTCCCTTTCTATGCTTAGATGGCACTTTCCCCCACCATGAAACCACAGATAATTGAAAAATAGCAAAGAAGGGGAAGGGGCATAGAGAAGGACATCACAAATATGCCTGGAACTGGCCCTGAGGCCCACCCCCAGCACTGCGGGTATCAATCCAGGAGGGAGGCTGCAGTGACAGTACGCCAACCACAGGAGGACTTCCTTGGGCATTCTTGGGATGAAGCACCAGGCAGTGCAATGGTTTGACTTTCCTAGTGTCTGTGTTCATCACGGCTCTCAGCAGATAACACTAAGAGTCTCAGGCAGACAGGAAGACTAGAATGAGCTCTCTTAACAGTCTAGAGTCAGAATCAATACTGTTTCTGCAAACCTCTATCAAACTTTTCCCACTCTCCTTTCATAAACTAATCAGGATAACATGAACACCTAGATCAACAATTGGTCATATATCCTGATATCAAAGGTTACTTGGAGTGGAAGAGAAGTTCTTTTATGTCCCTACTTCAAATAGGATCTAAAAGCTTTCCTATGGCTGCTCTGAGCGTTCAGTAAAAGCCCTGTCCTCATGCCGTGAGCTAGATGTGGAAGGAGCCTCTTACTCTCAGAGTGACTTAATGAGGACTTTCTGAAGATAACTCAACTGGAAGATCAGAAAGCCTACCCTGGATCATAGTTGAGTAGAACTGAAAATACATTCACCTTATTACTTGGAAAATAAGTATTTCTCAACATAAAAGAAGAACTAAATTTGATACATCTGGTGCCTCAACAATGCCTATACTTAATTTAGTGTTATAGTTTTAATACACCTTTTAAACACTTTCCCTCTTACTCTGTTGTTGGTCATTGTAATTCTTTTAATTAATGATTAAACAGGCATTTATTGAGCACTTAAGATAAACCAGGTACTTTGCTAGTTGTTGCAAATGGTACAATTTGCTTTTTTCTTACGGCTGAGTAGTATTCCATTGTGTATATGTACCACCTCTTCTTTATCCATTCATCTACTGATGGACACTTAGGTTGCTTCCATTTCTTGGCTATTGTAAATAGTGCTGCGATAAACATAGGGGTGCATATGTCTTTTTGAATCTGATAACTTGTTTTCTTTGGGAAAATTATTAGGATTGGAACTCCTGGGTCAAATGGTATTTCTATTTTTAGTTTTTTGAGGAACCTCCATATTTCCTTCCACAATTGTTGAACTAGATTACATTCCCACTAGCAGTGTAGGAGGGTGACCCTTTCTCTGCATCCTTGCTAGCATTTGTTTTTCCCAGTCTTTTCTATGTTGGCCAATAAAACTGGTGGAAAGTGATATCTTATTGTGGTTTTAATTTGCATTTCCTTGATAATTAGCGATGTGGGGCAAGTTTTCATGTGTCTGTTGGAGATCTGAATTTCTTCTTTGGAGAATTGTCTGTTCATATCCTCCATCCATTTTTTAATAGAGTTTTATGCCTTTTGGTGTTAAGGTGTGTGAGTGCTTTAAATATTTTGGATTTAAACCCTTTGTTGGATATGACCTTTACAAATATATTCTCCCATACTGTAGGATGCCTTTTTGTTCTGCTGATGGTGTCCTTTGCTGTACAGAAGATTTTTAGCTTGATGCAGTCCCGTTTGTTCATTTTTGCTTTTGTTTCCCTTGCTTGAGGATATGCATTCAGGAAAAAGTTGCTCATATTTATATTCAAGAGATTTGTGCCTAAGTTTTCTTCTAAGAGTTTTATGGTTTCATGACTTACGTTCAGGTCTTTGATATATTTTGAGTTTACTTTTGTGTATGGAGTTAGACAATAATCCATTTTCATTGTCTTGCATGTAGCTGTCCAGTTTTGCCAACACAAGTTGTTGAAGAGGCTGTCATTTCCCCATTGTATGTCCATGGCTCCTTTATCATATATAAATTGACCATATATGCTTGGGTTTATACCTGGACCCTGTAGTCTGTTCCATTGGTCTATAGGTTTGTTCTTGTGCCAGTACCAAATTATCTTGATTACGGTGGCTTTGTAGTAGAGTTTGAAGTCGGGGAGCATAATACCCCCAGCTTTATTCTTCTTTCTCAGGATTACTTTGGCTATTCAGGGTCTTTTGTGGTTCCATATGAATTTTAGAACAATTTTCTATTTTTTCATTGAATAATGCTGTTGGTATTTTGATAGGGATTGCACTGAATCTGTAGATTGCTTTAGGCAGGATGGCCATTTTGATAATATTAATTCTTCCTATCCATGAGCACAGGATGTGTTTCCATATTGGTATCTTCTTTAATTTCTCTCACGAGTGTCTTGTAGTTTTCAGGGTATAGGTCTTTTACTTCCCTGGTTATGTTTATTCCTAGGTATTTTATTCTTTTTGATGCAATTGTGAATGGAATTGTCTTCCTGATTTTTCTTTCTGTTAATTCATCGTTAGTGTATAGCAATGCAACAGATTTCTACGTATTAATTTTCTATCCTGCAACTATACTGAAGTCAGATATTAGATCTAGTGGTTTTGAAGTGGATTATTTAGGGGTTTTTATGTACAATATCATGTCATTTGCAAACAGTGACGGTTTAACTTCTCTTTTACCAATCTGGATGCCTGTTATTTCTTTGTGCTGTCTGATTGCTGGGGCTAGGACCTCCAGAACTATGCTCAATAGAAGTGGGGAGTGTGGGCATTCTTGTCTTGTTCCTGATCTTAAAGAGAAAACTTTCAGCTTCTTACTGTTAAGTATGATGTTGGCTGTGGGTTTGTCACATATGGCCTTTATTATGTTGAGGTACTTGCCCTCTATATCCATTTAGCTGAGAGTTTTTATCATGAATGGATGTTGAATTTTGTTGAATGCATTTTCAGCATCCATGGAGATGATCATGTGGTTTTTGTCTTTCTTTTTCTTGATGTCGTGGATGATATTGATGGATTTTCGAATACTGTACCATCCTTGCACCCCTGGAATAAATCCTACTTGATACTGATGAATGATCCCCTTGATGCATTTTTTAATTCAGCTTGTTAATATTTTGTTGAGTATTTTTGCATCTATGTTCATCAGGGATATTGGTCTGTAATTTTCTTTTTTGTGGTGTCTTTGCCTGGTTTTGGTATTAGAGTGATGCTAGCCTCATAGAATGAGTTTGGAAGTATTCCCTCCTATTCTATTTTTTGGAAAACTTTAAGGAGAATGGGTATTAGGTCTTCACTAAATGTTTGATAAAATTCAGTGGTGAAGCCATCTGGTCCAGTGGTTTTGTTCTTAGGTAGGTTTTTGATTACCTATTCAATTTTGTTGCTGGTAATTGGTCTATTCAGATTTTCTGTTTCTTCCTTGGTCAGCCTTGGAAGGTTGTATTTTTCTAGAAAGTTGTCCATTTCTTCTAGGTTATCTAGTTTGTTAGCATATCATTTTTCATAGTATTCTCTAATAATTCTTTGTATTTCTGTGGGGTCCGTAGTGATTTTTCCTTTCTCATTTCTGATTCTGTTTGTGTGTAGATTCTCTCTTTTTCTTAATAAGTCTGGCTAGGGTTTTGTCTATTTTGTTTATTTTCTTGAAGAACCAGCTCCTGCTTTCATTGATTCTTTCTATTGTTTTATTCTTGTTGATTTTATTTATTTCAGCTCTAATCTTTATTATGCCCTTCCTTCTACTGACTTTGGGTCTCATTTGTCCTTCTTTTTCTAGTTTCATTAATTGTAACTTTAGACAGTTCATATGGGATTGTTCTGCTTTCTTGAGGGAGGCCTGTATTGTAGTATACTTCCCTCTTAGCACCGCCTTTGCTGCATCCCACACATTTTGCGGTGTTGAATTCTTGTTGTCATTTGTCTCCATATATTGCTTGATCTCTGTTTTCATTTGGTCATTGATCCATTGATTGTTTAGGAGCATGTTGTTATGCCTCCATGTGTTTGGGCTTTTCATTTTCTTTGCATAATTTATTTCTAGTTTCATCCCTTTGTGGTCTAAGATGCTGATTGGTACAATTTCAATCTGTTTGAATTTACTGAGGCTCTTTTTGTACCATATAGTATATGATCTATTCTGGAAAATTTTCCAAGTGCACTTAAGAGGAATGTGTATGCTGCTGCTTTTGGGTGTAGAGTTCTGAACATGTCCATTAGTTCCATCCATCCTAATATATTGTTCAGTGCCTCTGTGTCCTTATTTATTTTTTGTCTCATTGATCTGCCCTTTGGAGTGAATGGTTTTTTGAAGTCTCCTAAAATGAATGCATTGCATTCTATTTCCCCTGTAATTCTGTTCACATTTGTTTCACATATGTATGTGCTCCTTTGTTGGGTGTATAGATATTTATAATGGTCATATCCTCTTGTTGGACTGACCCCTTCATCATTATGTAATGTCCTTCTTTGTTTCTTGTTACTTTCTTTGTTTTTAAGTCTATTTTGTGTGATACAACTTCTACAACTCCTGCTTTTTTCTCCCTATTAGTTGCATGAAATATCTTTCCATCCCTTCACTTTTAGTTTCTGTATGTCTTTGGGTTTGAAGTGAGTCTCTTGTAGGCCTCATGTAGATGGGTCCTGTTTTTTTATCCATTCAGTGACTGTATATCTTTTGATAGGTGCATTTGGGCCATTTTGATTTATGTCATTATCAATAGATATGTACTTATTGCCATTGCAGACTTTAGAATACTGGTTACCAAAGGTTCAAGGGCAATTCCCTTCTATTGAAAATTCTTGTATGCTATTACAGACACAAAATCATGGTTCTTTTATTTTTTCTTCCTCCTCCATTATTTATATATTAGGTATCATATTCAGTACTCTGTCTATCCCTTAACTGACTCTTGGGGTTATTTCATTGATTTTGCATCTGCTTAGTAATAAATTTTTCTACTTTAATTACTGTGGTTTTATTTCTCCTGATGACAGTTATTTAGCCTTAGAAACACTTCTATCTATAGAAGTCTCTCCATAATGCACTGTAGAGATGGTTTGTGGGAGGTAAATTCTCTCAGGTTTTGCTTATCTGTAAACTGTTTAATCCCTCCTTCAAATTTAAATGATAATCTTGTGATGTAGAGTATTATTGGTTCATGGCCCTTATGTTTCATTGCATTAAATATATCATGCCTCTCCCTCTGGCCTGTAAGGTTTCTGTTGAGAAGTCTGATGATCCCGATGGGTTTTCCTTTGTATATAACTTTTTTTCTCTCTCTACCTACTTTTAGAAGTCCATCATTATCCTTGATCTTTGCCATTTTAATTACTATATGTCTTGGTATTATCTTCCTTGGGTCCCTTGTTTGGAGATCTGTGAACCTCCATGGTCTGTGAGACTATCTCCTTCTCCAGACTGAGGAAGTTTTCAGCAATTACCTTCTCAAAGACACTTTCTATCCCTTTTTCTCTATCTTCTTCTTCTGGTACCCCTATAATGCGAACATTGTTCTGTTTGGACTGGTCACACAATTCTCTCAATATTATTTCATTCCTAGAGATCCTTTTTTCTCATTGTGCCTCAGCGTCTTTGTATTCCTCTTCTCTAATTTCTATTCCAGTTACTGTCTACTACATCTAATCTGCTTTTAAATCTCTCCATTGTATTTTTCATTTCAAATACTGAATTTTTTAATGATTGAATCTCCATCCTAAATTCATCTCTGAGTTCTTGAATAATTTTCTGTGTGTTCATGAGCATGTTAATGATTTTTATTTTGAAAACTCTTTGTGGAAGATTGATGAGTTCAATTTCACTTCTCCCTCTGATGTTTGTGAGATTTTGGGTTGAACCAGGTTCTTTGACATTTCATATTTGTATGTGGCACCCTCTAGTGCCCAGAGGGTCTACTCTCTGGAGCTGCTCAGTGCCTGGAGCAATATCAGAGTCCACAGGGAACTGGCACTGGTGCCTGGGGGTGGGAAAAAGCTGTTTCCTGCTTCCTGGCTGCTGTGCCTTTCTCCCCTGTCAGAACCAGTGGGCCAAGTGCACAGGTGTAAGCCTCTGTGCTTTGGGTTAGTAGCTGCCATAGGCGGGGCCTTCCTCTTTCTGGCCTGGCCCCAGGGCAGGGACTGCTGGTTGGTGAGCCAGTGCCGACAGCCCTGGAGAAAGGCTCAGCAGGGTACATATCACAGTGAGGGCCTCAGAGATGCTTGTCCAGCCAGGGCAATGAAGCTCCTGAAGCACTTGAAAGTTCCCAAACTGGTGGAAAGAGTGCTTTTGGATAATTTTATCCACCTATCTTTTCTCCTGAGCAGCAAGCTCTGTTCAATTTTTGCCCCTTTAGTAGCCCTCTTGCTGTTAGGAAGTCTCTCAGACTGCCTGCATTTCTTTTGTCCCAGAGCAGCCAGATGTGGATCCCTGTTTTCCACAGTGGCTGGAATCTCAGTCTCTCTAAGTATTCTGCCTGTCTTAGCTTTCCAATCCCACAGATCTCCAGATCACCGTGAAGTGTAGGTTTGTGCTCTTAGAGCATATCTCCATGACTTTGTATTCAGCAGTCATACACTTCCACCCACTGTCCGCTCCAATTCTTTTTTCTTCCCACCAGTGAACTGGAGTGGGGTAATGGCTTGCATCCCACCAGATCATGGCTTTGGTACATTACCCTGTTCTGTAAGGTCTGCTCTTTTCTTCAGGTGTATGGAGTCTGGCACAGCCTTCTTTCTTGTTGCTCTTTTAGGATTAGTTGTATTAGCTGTATTTTCATATTATGTGTGGTTTTGGGAGGAGGTCTCTGTCTCATCTCTCATGCCAGCATCTTTCATCCTCTCATATCTACTCAACTTTTAATTGTAGATCCAAACCAACATTCTAAGAAATGATAATCAAATTAATGGGATAAAAATGGAAATGAAAGGAAATTAACATAATTTGCTGATGATAAAAACATTTATGTAGAAAACTACTAAAGAATAAAGAGAAAATTACTATAAAAATACTTTGGCATGGCAAAATAATTGAATATAAATATACTAATATACAATAGTCAGTGGTATTTCTACCCACCTATAATAAACATCTAGAACATATAATTAAAAAGAAATTATAACTTGCAATAGTTATCAGTGAAGTTATCTTAGTAGTAGTGTTAGGAATGGATAGTACCAAAATGTACAGGACTACTTTGAGAAAAAAAATTAAAAATTATTATACAACATTATAAAGTACTAAATAGAGGTGTATACAGTGAACATGAATTTTGAAAATTGGCAAATACTGTTCAAGTTAAGTTATAGAGGTAGTGTAATTCCATTAAAATCTCCAGAGATTTTTTTTAACCCCTAGAATTTTATAAGTGTATTCCATGATTTGTGTGGGATAATAATGAATTCAGAACTACCAGCATATCTCTGAAGAAGAACAAAAAAGAGAAATATATCCTTCAATTTGCATTTCAACAATTGTGGGAACAGTTTGTGGACAATCACAGGACTATAGATCTTAAGATCTTATAATACCAGGGGATAAAGAATTTGATGAGGTGAGGAGAATAGAATGCCAAGAAAAATACTGAGCATGTCAGATCTGCAGGTGGAAGATACATATATACATATATACACATACTGATATATGATATATATTCAGATATATGATAGATATATAGACAGATAGATATAAAGATAATTTAGACATTAAGTGCTTCAATGTTAAAATGAAGTTTTAAAATAATTAGTAGAATGTATAGGTGAGTATCTTTTAGAGTATGGATTAAGGAGAAATTTCTTAAGGAGACACAGTACGCTAACTATAAAAGTTTGATACATTCAACTTTATTAAACCTAAGAATTTTTCATATCAAAGACATGTTAAGGAATGAAAAAAAACCTTAAGTCTAGCAGATGTTAGACTTCAGACAAATGGTTAGTAACAAGAATGTAGAGAGAAAAATTTGATAGAATTTTCATTTGAAAAACATGTTCAACATCATCTGTGGTTAGGAAAATGAAAATAAAGACCATATAATTTAGTCAGATTTTACTAACAGATATAGTCAATAGGCAAAATTAACAGTTTGACAATACAAAATATTGAGGGACATGTGGATTCGCAAAGTAACTTAGCCATTACCGATGGGGTAAAAGAAGGAGCATGAAGGAAAAGGAAAGTAAGACTTAAAAGAGGCAGAAGCATATTATGCAATGTGTTGAATACTGTGATAAGTAATTTGTTTTTTTATTTGAAATAAATGACAGTATAAGTTTGGGATATTGCATAAGTATACTTTAGTTTTAGGAAAGTTACATATGACATTTTATGAGTATATGACAAGATAATTGAACTCTTCATTGAAATATTATAGCATAATTGTACATAAGTCATATATAATACAACAGCCAACTACTCATTTTAACATCAATTTTTTTGGTCCTAATATACTAAAAATTTTGTTGTAAAAGTCATACCTGATTGTACTCAATTTTTTCCTATGAGAGTAATCATTTAGCTAACAAATGTTAAATTCACAAGGTTCCATTTTGTGAATATTTGGATCTTTTGACAGTTCATACACATGTTTATTCTTTATATTGTTGTATTTCTCTTGAGCTATATCTTCTATTGAGTGTTCTCAGAGAAAGTATAAAATATGTCTGTACCCAGGAATAGAATTTGCTCTAATAACCACATTTGTATTCTCTTCACCTAGGAAGTCGCTATGAGGACACAATTTAAGAATGGATTGTATAGGTCAGAGTTGGTCACTGTAGGAGATAATCATGAAATCTCAGTAGCTTAACAAAGTAGAAGCTTACTTCTCACTCATCAAAAATGCAACTGATGGCAGCAGGGAGGGAGGGGAACACTTCCTCTGCACAATCAGTAAGGGTGTAAAATCCTGCCAGCTGTCATGGGAAGAAAGAGAATGAGGAATCATGCTTGTAGGTTTTTATGTGCCAGGGTTAGAGGTGGCACACATCACTTCCGCCTGCATTCCATTGGCCAGACCCCAGTAAAATGCTACTGCTGCCCCCGCCCCATTACCCTGGTTGCAGAAGGTGCTGGGACAAAGTCCTTGCTTGCAGGTCCTTCCCAGCAACAGTCTCACACTGTGGATAGGTATACGTAAACAGTGCCTAAGATTGATAAAATAGAAGTGACAGGACACTGCACAGGATGAAAAAGTATAAGCATGAGACTGTGTGGACCCGATTTCAAATAAGTCACCATAAAAGACAAGAAATCTCATAGTATTGCTGACTTCTGGGCAATTAATATGGAAGTAGAGTAAAAGGGTTTGGCTTGGGCAAGGCAGGATGGCACTATCAGAGGCCAAAGATAAGAGAAAATGCATTTCAGAAGCACCTGTGGCAGAGTGAATGGAGAGAGAACAGAGAATCATACCTAAAACAGTCCTTTCTTACGGACGGTGGATATAAGCCCGTATTTTAAGAATTAGAGTTCATCAAGATATATTATTTTACTGGGGAAAAAACTTCTCATTCCTTTACCATGTTTAAAAAATGTAAATCTCTATATATCTTTAACTACCAAATATGACAGTGCTGAGGAAATTAAAGGAAATATTTGCAAACTTACAAAACCTACCATTGACATTTACTGAAGAAGACAGTTTAACACTGAAATAGTTCAACTAAAGATGGACTTTTTTTTAAAAGCAGATAAAGTGCAAAGGAGTATTAATGGAGGACATTTTACTTTATAAAGAATTTTATCAAAATTGTTATTTTCAATGAGTTGTCAATATCAGGAAGGCTTTTGCATTCAGTTCTTTCAGAAAAATGTTATAAAATGTTCTGAGGCAATTCTCTGAAGAAGGACTTAAAGCTGCAAATCAAATGAAGTGCTTTCTTTGTCATCACTGAAGGCTAATATGCTCAAGAGTACCTTTCACATTAAACAGGAGAAGTAAGAACCAAAGCAGAGTGTTTGGCTAAGCAAAGCCTGTTAACTCTAATTAGCCAGTATTTCACAGCTGTGACTGTAGAGCCTATTCATTAATAAAGAGGAAAAATCAATATTTACTTTCTTTTTCTTTTAGTAAATGCATTTTAGAGTCCTTGTGTTAATTTGTTACGTTTTAAAATTACCCTTTTTAATAAATTTCTTTAGAGATGTTGGAGTAATTACATTACCTAAAAATAAGGTGTACTCATGCAGCACATTATTTTCAGAGAGAAAAATGACATCAACCACACACTAAGCACATCAGTTTCATTTTTTGAACCTTGTTATTTAATGTATAGTCCTTTCCCAATGTTAAACTTTCTAAGCTTTATTAATTGCCTTAAACTGAAACTTAAGTATTTTGGGGGCATCTTTTACATGACCGTAGCATAGAATTAAGTAAATTTGTGAATCTTGAACTTTTTCTTAGATAGTAGTTCTTTTTTTTTTTTTAGATAATTATTTTTTATTGAAGGGTAGTTGACATATAGTATTACATTAGTTTCAGGTGTACAACACAGTGATTGAACATTTATATACATGATAATTCTAGGTACCAGCTATCACCATACCAAGTTGTCACAATATTTTGACTATATTCCTTATGCTATACATTACATCCCAGTTACTTACTTATTTTACAATTGGAAGTGTGTACTTTATTTATTTATTTTATTTATTTATTTATTTATTTTTTTGTGAGGGCATCTCTTCTATTTTTTTTTATCAAAAGGTTGTTAACAACAATAAAATTCTGTATAGGGGACTCAATGCTCAATGTATAATCATTAATCCACCCCAAGCCTAATTCTCATCAGTCTCCAATCTTCTGAAGTATAATGAACAAGTTCTTACATGGTGAACAAATTGTTACATAGTGAATAAGTTACATGGTGAATAGTACAAGGGCAGTCATCACAGAAACTTTCGGTTTTGCTCATGCATTATGAACTATAAACAGTCAGTTCAAATATGAATATTCGTTTGATTTTTATACTTGATTTATATGTGGATACCACTTTTCTCTCTTTATTATTATTATTTTTAATAAAATGCTGAAGTGGTAGGTAGACGCAAGATAAAGGTAGAAAACATAGTTTAGTGCTGTAAGAGGGCAAATGTAGATGATCAGGTGTGTGCCTGTAGACTAAGTATCAATCCAAGCTAGACACGGGCAACAAAACATCCACGGATGCAGAAGATTTCTCTCAGAACAGGGGGGGCGGAGGTTCTGAGCCTCACCTCTGTTGATCCCCAATTCCTCACCTGATGGCCCCCCTGCGACTGTGCCTGTCTTAGGTTGTTCCTCCCTTGAGGAATCTTACCCGTCTCTGGCTAACCAGTCATCTTCCGGGGCCATACAGGGAAATGTAAAGTTGGTAAGTGAGAGAGAAGCCATATTGTTTGAAAAGGTTAGCTTTTTACTTCTTTGCAGCTTTATGCCCTGTGGCTTCTATGCCCAGCATTTGTCTTGAGGTATCTTTACCACTTGGAGGAATTATGATACTCGGTAAATTCGATATGAGGCACGAATTCTATTTATGGGTTGTAATTAGGAAGGAAGAAGAAAAGCTATAGAGGTAGCATATGGAAGAAAACATGGGAAGATTGATTATTTCTTTGACATAAGATAGTAGTTTTGTCTGCTCTGTTTCTAATCTGTATTATTTATATAATGAAATAGGCTGCTTCTGTTTTACAGTCTTGTAATCCATTTTTACTGAAGTTTAGTACTCAATTTTCTATGCTATGTAATGGAAAGAATTTTAGTGTTTGTGAAAGAAGCATGTATACAGTGTAAAAGAAAGGAAATAATTTAATCATATTCATAAGTATTAAGAATACTTTAATTATTCATTCAGCAGCAATGACTATTAGATTGTCACCCAACTCAAGGGCATTTAAAATAAATGTGATAAATATAGATAAAATGTGATATTTTACAAATATAGATAAACATGATAAAATAATAGATATTTAAATAGATATGTTTTATAAATATAGATAAATGTGACAAAATAGAGGAGTTCTCAGTCATAATTTCATTTTAATTTAGTTTTATCACTGGAATTTTTTGGATTTGTGAGAATTGTGTTAATGGTTACTCTAACTAGTTAGTATCTTAGATTAAGCTTGAATAAGATCAGACTGTAACAGTGGATGACTGCTAGCATGTAGAAACCATGAAAAGAACAGAAATATTGTAGTATGTCTTATTTAAATTAAAGTTTAAAAAAATTCTTAATGTCTATTTTTATTTTATGTCAAAACTCCATCTTGGATAGTCTAACTCAAGTCACCAATAAATAGGTACTAGCTAGCAGCTAAAAAAATATTGATCATAAATCAGGAATATCTTCAGGCAGCTCACAGTCTAGAAAAGCCTAATTAAGATTTGTAATTAGAAATTTAAATCACACAGCAAATCTCAGACTTGGAAGGGCCCTTTATGCCATGTAGTCCAACTACTCCATGATACAGATGGCCAACCTGGACTTCATTTTCATGAGTTGTCTTTCTCAATGTGCCAAAACTGTTTAGTGGTATATCCAGCCAATTTGTTAAATAAGGCTTTTTTTTTAGACAAGTTCAGTAAGACATTATAAAACTGTTATATAAAAGAGAGATATGAGGACATTATTCCCCTGTCTTCTAGTTTTCTCAGTTTGAAGCTTGATGCAAGATGATCGATAGCACCAGCTTTGGGGACAGTCATACCTCAGTTAAATTCCACATTGGCTTCATGTGTGCACTTTTGACAGGCACCATAGTCTCTGAATGGAGATCATTATATGAGCTGCAAATGGGAATAACCTCTATCTCAGGGAATTATTACTATCTCTCGTTGTAACTGGAATGTGGCATATGCCTAGTAAAGAAGTGGCTATTATAATCGAGTTTTATTCCCATATCAAGCCTACCAGAGAGTTGATATCTGGTATTAATAATTAGTGATGTATTCTTTCTACTATACATGAATGATCATTTGTGGGCCTTTTCTAAAAAGTATAAACTTTTGATCCATTATAGAAATGCCACCTATTGTAAGAAACTAAAATAAGGATATTTATCCATTCAATAATTATTGGGTAAAACAGTGACTAAAGTTTTTGAAGAATAAGCTTGGGGATTCTTCTACCTTCGTAGCTCCTATATGCCTCAACTCTAAGACAAGTATCCATCCAAAGTCACTTAGGTATTACCTCACTGCCACTTCGTCACTGCAGTCAGGGGTGAGAGTATCTGGGGTTGTACTGGATCACTCCTAAGATTGCCCTACTTCTAAGTTTTCCCCTCCATGAGCTCTTTTCTGTTTAACCAGCTGGGTTTGGATTTTCTCTGACCTGAAACAGAAGTGTCTGATCTGATGCAGAGTCGAAAAGCCTCAGAATTGAGAGTGAAGGTGTATCTGACATACTTATGAAGCATGTACAATGCAGATTATGTGGGAAACACTTTAAGACAGAGGCCAAGTAATTTATAAAATGACTGAAGATTGAAATCAGCTTACTCCAAAGTAGGGCAGGGTGTCATAAAGGGTGACAAAATTGAAGCCATCCCTTAACCTTGTAGAACTCCTGGCAGAGAAAACAATGGGTACACTAAAAGTAATTTTGTGAATCAGCACATTAGTTTGGAGGAGGAATGGAGGGGGGGAAGATGGAAAGAGACCAGAGGGAGAGGCAGGGGGAATGGGAAAATGAAGAGGTGACCACAGTGGAATCAAACAAAATAAAAATTTAAAGAAAAACCATATTTGGAAAATTTAACACTTCTAAATGCTCCAAAGAAATTACAGAACAGAAATGTAAAAAACTTGTTTACAAATAAAAGGCAACCAAACTGCTAAGGAAGAAGTAAAAAGGTTACCATTTGCAGATGACATGATACCATATATAGAAAACCATGAAGACTCTACCGAAAAACTACCAGAATTAATAAATGCAGTAAAAGTTGCAGGATATAAAATCAATATACAGAAATCTGTTGCATTTCTATATACAAAAAGTGAACAGAAAGAGGCATTAAGAAATCCCATTTACAATTGCATCAAAAAGAATAAAATACTTAGGAACAAATTTAACCAAGGAAGTGAAAGAACTACAAGGAAAACTATAAGACATTGATGAAAGAGGTTAAAGAAGACACAGATAAATGGGAAGCTGTTTAATTATCATGGATAAAAAACTAATATTGGTAAAATAGCCAACTTCTCAAACAGTCTACAGATTCCATACGATCCCTATCAAAATACCAATAGCATTTTTCACTGAACTAGAGCAAATAATGCTAAAATTTCTATGGAGCCACAAAAAAGAAACCACAAACAACCCAAGCAATCCAGAGAAAGAACAAAGCTGGGGATATCATGCTCCCTGGTTTCAAACCATACTACAAAGCTCCAGTCATCAAAACAGCATAGTACTGACATAAGAACAGATACATAGAGTAATAGAAAAGAAGACAGAGACCACAAATAAGCCCAATCCTATATGGTTAATTAGTATATCATAAAGGTGGCAAGAATATACAGTGGGGAAAAACCACTCCCTTCAATAGATTATGTTGGGAAAACTGGACAGCTGCATGTAAAAGAATGAAACTGGATCACCGTCTTAGACCATACAGAAAAATAAACTCTAAATGGATGAAAGACCTAAATATAAGACCTGAAACCATACAACTTCTAGAAGACATAGGCAGTAAACTATTGAACATCAACATGAGTAATTTTTTTCTGGAATAGGTTTCCCCAGCCAAGGGAAACAAAAGCAAAAATAGACAAGTGGGACTACATCAGAGTAAAAAGCTTCTGCATAGCAAAGAAAACCATAAAAAAAAAACAAAAAGGCAATCTACTGATTGGAGAATATATTTGCAAATGATATATTTGATAAGGGGTTAATATCCAAAATAATAAAGAACTCATACAACTCAACACCAAATGATCAAATTAAAAGTGGGCATAGCACCTGACTAGACAACAAAATGAAGAATGAAAAAGGAGACACTGCGACTGATAACACAAAAATACAATGGATCATAAGAGACTTCTATGAACAACTATATGCCAACAATCTGGACAACTTAAAAGAAATGGAAAAATTGTTAGAGACATACAACCTACCAAGACTGAATCAGGAAGAAATAGAAAATCTGAACAGACAATTTGTAATCAAATATCTCTCAACCAAGAAAAATCCAGAACCAGGTGACTTTGCTGATGAATTCCATGAAACGTTTCATGAAGAATTAATGCTCAAACTCCTCCAAAAAATTGAAGAGGAGGGAATGTTCCTAAACTCATTTTACAAGGCCAGAATTACCCTGATACAAAGGTCAAAAGCCAAAAAATCCAGAAAAAGAAATTAAAGGCCAATATCCCTGATGAATATAGATGTAAAAATTCCAATAAAATATTAGCAAACTAATATTAACAAGTTAACAGCACATTAAAAAAATCACCATGATTAGGTGGGATTTCCCCTTGATATGCAAGGAGGGTTCATTGTATACAAATTAATAAATATGATACATTGCATGAATACAATGAAAGGGAAAAATCCTGATAAACTCAATAAATGCAGAAAAAAGTACTTGGGAAAATTCAACTATTCATGATAAAAATTCTTAAGAAATCAGGTATGCAGGAAATATACCTCAACATAGTAAAGGCCACATATGACAAGCCCACAGATAGCATCATACGTAGTGGTGAAAGTGAAAGCCTTTCCTTTAAGATGAGGAACCAGACAAGTGTACGCACTCCTACCACTCTTACTCAACATAGGACTGGAAGTTCTAGCTACAGCAGTCAGACAACAACAACAACAACAAAGACAAGAAGTATTAGAATGACAAAGGAAGAAATAAAATTGTCTCTGTTTGCAGATGACATGATTTTCTATATAGAATAATAAGGACTCCACCAAAAAACGATTACATCTAATCAACACATTAAGTGAAGTTGCAGGATACAAAATTAACATACAAAAACCCACAGTGTTGCTTTAACAAAAAATTATCAAAAAAAAGAAAGAAAAAGATCCCATTTAAAATAGCATCAAAAACAATAAAATGCATATGAATAAATTTAAGTGAGGAGGTAAAATATCTTTATACTGAAAAGTACAAGAAAGTTTGATGAAAGAAATTGAAGAGGTCATGAATAAATGGAAAACTATCCCACGTTCATGGATTAGATGAATTAATGTTAAAATGTCACTATTACTCAAGGCCATCTATAGATTCAGTGCAATCTCTATCAAGATTCTAATGGCATTTTTTTACAGAGTAAAAAAAAAAAACCATAAAATGTATATGGAACCACAAAAGATCCCAGAGCCAAACAATCCTGAGAAGAATAATAAAGTGGAAGGCATTACGCTCCCTGACTTCAAACTATATTATAAGCTATAGTAATCAAAACAGTATGGTGCTGTCATAATAAGCACACAGACCAATGGAGAGCCAAACATATATGGTCAATTAATTTACAACGAAGAATCCAAGAATATGCAATGGGGAAACGATAGACTCTTCAATAAATGGTGTTGGGAAAACTAGACAACCACATGAAAAAGAATGAGACTGAACTCCAATCTTACACCATTTACAAAAGCTCAAAATATATTAAAGATTTGAACATAGCATAGGACGTGAGACCACAAAACTCCTAGAAGAAAGTATATACAGTGAGCTCCTTGATGTCAGTCTTGGTAATGATTTAAAGGATTTGACACCAAAAACAGAACAAAAGCAAAATAAACAAGAGGGACTATATCAAACTAAAAGGATTCTACACAGCAAAGGACACCATAAACAAAATTAAAGGCAACCTACTGAATGGTTGAAATATTTGAAAATCTCATATCTGATAAGGGGTTAATATCTAAGATATATAAAGAACTCTATCAGCTCAATAGCAAATATTAATAATAAAAATAATCCAATTAAAAAATGGACAAAAGACCTGAACATTTTTCCAAAGAAGATATATGCAAAGATACTCAAAATCATTCAGCACTAGGGAAGTGCAAATCAAAACCACCACTAGATATCAACTCCCCCCTGTTAGAATGGATATTATCAAAACACAAGAGATAACAAATGCTAGTAAAGATGTGAATAATAGGGAACCCTTGTGCACTTTTAGCGGGATTGTAAACTAGTACAGTCACAGTGGAAAACAATTTGGAGGTTCCTCAAAAAAATTTAAAAATTATAACTACTATATGATCCTACAATTCTATTTCTAGGAATATATCTGAAGGAAGATGTTATTTATACACACACACACACACAGATACACACACACACACACACATATATACACAGAGTGGAATATCATTCAGCAATAAAAATAAAAATTCTGTCATTGTGACAAAAGAGATGAACAGAGAGGGCATCATGCTAAATGAAAAAAGTCAGACAGAGAAAGGCAAATACTGTTTGATATAACATATATATGGACCAACCCTCAACCTCCCCCCACCAAAAAAAAAAAGAAGAAAATACATTATAGGAAAAGAGATCAGATTTCCAGTCACCAGGAAGGCAGGTAGGGGGTGGAGGGAAAGGGAGTTGGATAAAAATGGTCTAAAGATACAAACTTCTGGCAGTATGATAAACAAGTACTAGGGATGTAACATACAACATAGTGACTATAGTTAACACTGCTGAATGATATACAGAAAAGTTGTAAAGAGAGTAAATCCTTTGTAGAAGGAACATAGAGAACTGGACAAATTATGAGGCACTTATTTTTTCCTTTTAATTTCACATGAATTAGGCGTTTCTGACAGATGCTATATACATGGAATTTCTCTCCTAAGCAAATGAAAATAACAGAAAGAAAAGTCTGAAGAATGAGGATTTACATTTACTACCATTAGAAAAAGATACATATACCTGATAGTTCTTTCCTGGTACAAGTATAAATAATCATAGAAATCACAGAAACACACTAATATTATGTTTTACTTTCCATACAGCATCCGCACTGCATAACATAATAGTCCTCCATATTTTCTGGTTTATCTATAGAAACAGTGAAGAAAATTACATGCAGAATGATCATATTCACAATTGCATGCATAAACCATATAACACTGACCAGATACAATATACAAACAAGGTCGCATTGTAGCCTTCACATGTCTGTGGAAGTGCTGCAAAACTAAATAGCTGCCACACAATTAAATGCTCACTTACACTGCCGTTTATATTTAAATAAAATATAACTCTACATACATTCTAAGTATAAGTGCATATACAGCTGTATGTATATATTGATTAACATGAATTGACAAAATACTGAAAAAGTTTGGAACTAAATGTTCCAAAATAATTCTCAAAGTGAGTAAACAAAATTTTAAATCTCCCCTCTACTCTGACTTCCAGTCTTTGTTCAAATTACACTGCTCCTTGAAGATAGTCTTTGATTCCCAGATGTATTTATATTCCCAAAGTACTCAGTCCATCACCTGGCATATCATCTGGCATATATAGAGCTATGTGGATGTCTTTCAGTGTCCTAGAAACATAAAGAACATTTTTATTTTTACTATTCATTATGATTCGTGGTCTGGAGTAAGTTCTTGGGGAGCTGGTATGCTAATATCAAACATCAAAACTTGTTTTCTTGATGTGCCCATGAAGAAAAATAAGAATGTCCTTAATGTCTTTTCCTAGTTTGTTGTGTTACGAGAGCTATGTTGTAAAATGAGAGAAAGTTTCTCTATTAATAAGGTGTATGACAACACTTAATTATGAGAATGTGAACATAAGAAATTTTTATCAGTCATTCTTTGGGTCATTATCACATTTCATCTGCATAGAATTTCCATAGCAGTGAACACTGAGTGTATCATTAGTGTTGTAGTAGTGTTGGTTTAAGGGCAGAGGATATTGATATGTATTCTATTCATGACAATCCCTAAAGAAATAATTAAAATCAATTTGCATAAATCCCCATGAGCAATGATATACCCATCACCTTGCCAGTTAGTTTGCAGCATTCAGTTGGCTGGCAAACTGGAGAATTTATGAAGCATTAAACTATGTAACTATTAGATTAAATTCTCTGTAACATTATATATACATATAGTGCTTTATAAAGGAGATATGAAAAATGTTAACTGGACTGATCTCAGAAGACAGAAGAAGTCCATTACGGTTTTTAAATGACTAAATTCAGATGATAAGAAAAATTATCAAGAATCTAACCTGGAATATTTAAAGATATACATATTAGATAGGTTGTTCTAAAGAGAAAGAAAAAAGGAGGTGAAAAATATGGATGTAAAATGACTCATTCTGTACGTTCTTGAAGTGGAGAGCCAGGAGAGGGGAGGCCCAGGGAGATTGAAGAGCCCTGGGAAATCCTCTTTGGTTCCTTGGATTTTGTGGATGGGAAGCCGGAGCCTGGAGGAGAGTGTTCAGCTCAAGGCAGCGCAGCTAGAAAGCGACAGGTCCCTAACTGCTAATACAGTGTGTTTCTAGTAGACCCCAAACTTAATTTAATGCAGGGAGTAAGCTAATGACCAATTTCCATAAAATACACATTAAAATTACAGTTAAATACCACTTTTGTTAGTATACAAGACTGGGATCAAATCCTGACATTTAAGAAAATGGAGGGACAGAACAAAGCCACAAACAATTTTTTGGCGGACTGTACAGTGAGCCACATTTTAGTGCAAGGATAGGCATGTCTTATATCTTTGGAAACTCAACCTACCAATTTTACATTCTGGATGTTTGGTTTCCTTTAAGGAAGACAGTTACATATATGATGGTGAAAAGTGCTGTTTCTTGAGTTGAAAAGAAAAATCCAGCTAACTCTAGGCTTTGCATTTCTTATTTATTTGATTTTGTTTTTTGCCTTTGGATTTCTAGCCAGCTCCAAAGAGTTCCAAGTCTGCAAACTCTTCATGAACCCCAAATTTGCCAAGCCTTCCACACGGTGTAACGACATCTAAACAACACTCCAAAAGATAGAAAAGTATAAACGGGACAACAGGAACATGGATAACCCTGTTTTTTAAAAATGCAAAGCTGAATTCTATCTGAAAAGATCCTGTTCTTGCTGGTTGGTCATAAAAGCTGAGGAGAATATGTGTGAACATTTGGGTGAGTGGGGGAGGACCATTGAAAATCAAAATACAGAAACCATGACTTGCAAATGACCCACAGTTTCTGAGAGGTTGTTTCATACACATCAGTTAAAAAGGAAATAAATGTTCAGTTAAAAGAAAATAGAAATAGTACTTTGTTCTCCTCAACATTTTCTAAACTGGCAGGGCACAAAAGATTCAGTGTCTGATTCTCTGCTCTGGCTGGTACGGCTTTCCCGAGTGGTCCCCAGCGTTCCACCCTGCCTCCTGGGGGAACACCAGCTTGGCCTCCGTTCCCTGCTGGTCTGCTCCCCTAGCCTCCCAGGAAGATGGGGTGCTTGTCTTTCTCAGGATTACTCCTAGTCT
Source organism: Manis javanica (assembly GCF_040802235.1). Taxonomy (NCBI): domain Eukaryota; kingdom Metazoa; phylum Chordata; class Mammalia; order Pholidota; family Manidae; genus Manis; species Manis javanica. The sequence continues at coordinate 7,866,869 of NC_133161.1, read as the reverse complement.
TTGTATTGTCTCCCATACCACAGAGAGCCTGCTCAGCATGATCACACCCTCTCCTGCATCTTTCTCCTCTCTGCCTCCTGTAACACCACTCGTCTGGGTGTGGGCCTCACACCAACCTCAGCAACACCCAGTGCGAACGCTGTGGCCAGATCCCAGACCTCCTGACTCAAGCTCGGGAGCCGAGCTCAGCGATCTGCATTTTAATCAGTCCCTCAGGTGTTCTGAAGCAGGCCAGCATTTAAGAACCACAGCCCTACTGTGATTAGATGGTTATAATGTACAAAAACCATGAGTTGCAAATGACCCACCATTTCTGAGTGGTTGTTCCACACACATCAGTCACAGACGAAGTAAAGGTTCAATTAAAAGAAAATAGTACTTTGTTCTCCATGACATTCTCCAAAGAGAGATACTGTAAAGATACTTTCATATCTAAAGATATTCTGCCTTTTAAGAAATCACAACACATCCCTGGGCTTCTCTTTCCCTTAACTGTCAAATTCCTCAGAGGATTTGTTCTCCTTTCTCATACAGTCTTTACTTTTTAACCCATTGGCTACAATCAGTGTCATTGTACATTTTGAGAAATTACATGTTTGGATTGATTTTAGTGCTGCCAAATAATTACAGGGCTATCTAAAGGTGGGAATACAGTAATTTATGGATTGGTAGGTTAATTTCTCTAGTGCTGTTTGACTGTAGTGGGCCTATTCTTCTAGTCTTACTCAGGACTCCTCTGGAGAAGAGGTAAAGTGATATTCAGTGTAAGGGATTGTTATTTTCTCAGTCTACCAAACACACCATCAGATGTCTTAGAAAAGTGCTGACAAGTAATGGTAGCTGGACAGCCTGAGTTGAGAATCTGGCTCCTTCATGTGTCACAATAATAAAAGTTATTATTACTATTAATATTAATATTTGGTTCCTAACAATATGCAAAGCTATTCATGTGCTTTTCCCTTTAAAACTTTACAAAACCCAGTGAAATATGTTTAATTCCGATTTTTCAGAAAAGGAAATTGAAATTTTGAGCTAATGAGGTATTTGAAAAGTTGGCAGTGAGCTGGATCTCAAACCAAGGTCTAAGTCTGTAGAACAGGCTGTTAATGATACCTGTTGGGAAGACGTGTATGGATCCATCCATTCATCTATTTATTAGCTCATTGCAAAAATTTTTGTTTAGCCTCTGACATCTAAGGGACACTGGGCTAGGCTCTAGGGACCCAGAAAAGAAAGACACAGTCCTCAAGGATTCACGTTCCAAGGGAGAGACAAATAACTGAACCAGTCCAGTCCATTTCTGTAACAGCCATGGTCTAGAGCCACCCAGCATGCCCAGGGGGCATGGACAGTGTACAGGGCATGGAGCCCAGGGTGGGGCGCTCAGGGATGCCTCCCGTGCATGGCATTTGAATTTTGACGGAGGAACAAGGGTCAGTCAGGAAACAAATCACAGGAAAACAACATGGGAAGGGACATTTCAGGTAAAAGGGACAGCACGTGTAAAGGGTGAGAGGCCTGATAAATTTGTCATACTTGACAAACTTCAAGTTTGGCATGGCTGAAGGAGATGAGAATGAAGCAAAAGGCAGGACCGTGAGGACGCTTGAGCTGCACTAAGGAACAGGAATCTATCTAGAGGGCAAGGGAGAGGCCGAAGAATTTTAAGCAAAAGAGTGAGATTTAGAAAGACCACACTATTAATAGTGCGGAGAATGAATTTGAAACCTGGAAGGAATGAGTACCCTGAACCACCTTATATTCTGCTGTTTTAAGAGGAGCCAGCTATCTGGATTCTAACTGTAATGTGGTGAATTGTGTCACACAAAAATTCATATTGGAAGAAAGCTGAAGTCTTCATTCTAGTACCTCACAACGTGATTGTATTTAGGATATTTAAAGAGAGAGTTAAATTAAGAAGAGGTCCTATGGATGTGTCCTAACCCAGTAAGACCAGAGTCCTTATAAAATACAATTAGGAATGCACAGTTGAAGGACCATGTGTGGACATGGAGGGAAGATGGCTATCCACAAGCCAAGGACAGAGACCTCAGAAGAAACCAGCCCTGCTGACACCTTCATTTCAGACTTCTTCCCTCATGGACAGTGAGAAATGTTGTGGTGAGCAAATATGTGGTGGAAGTACATTTTAGCTGGGAAAGATAATTACCAGGGTCATATTTTCTTTAGTGCTTGTGCAAGGGAAAAAAGAACAACAACTAAGATTTTGCACCTTTGCCACAGACCTGTCTGTAGGATGAATTAGTGTGATAGAAAGCATTTGAACCCTTACGAGGAAGGGCCACTGTGTTAAATTCAGCATAATCTTTAGTCTAAATCTCTTGTTGGAGTGGGAAGTGCAAATATGTGCCCCCACCTGAATACAAAGGAATAAAACCCTACTTAAGCACTCCTGACAGTTTTTCATGCCCACTTGAGATTCGGTCATCCGAAACTGGCCATCCCTAGCAGGCAGGGAAGTGCCTCTATGCTACATCCTTGTAGCTGCCATAAGCAGGGCCACTCTCTGGCCTGGCACAATTGTGGGGGTAGCAGGCTTGTGAGATGGTCCCAGCGGGAGGAAGTCTGCGTATCGTGGTGGGGGTCCTTGGCACTGTGTTGCCAGCCAGGGGGATGGAGACCTGAAATTCCTGAAAGTTCCCAACCTGCCAGGCTGAGTGCACTGGGACAGTTTTGTCCACCTGTACTTTCTCCTGAACAGCAAGCTCTGCTCCATCCTTGCCCCTCTAGCAGCCCTCTCACTGTTGGGAAGTCTCTCTGAGTGTCTGCCTTTCTTTTGTCCCAGAGCAGCTGGTGGTGGGTACCTTTTCTCCATAAGTGGCTGGAATCTTAGTCTTTCCAAGTATTCCACCTGTCTTAGCTTTCCAACCCCACTAATCCTCAGAGCACCATATAATGTCTAGATTCATGCTTCCAGAGCAGATCTCCAGGGCTGGGTGTTTAGCAGTCCTATGCCTCCACCCACTTTCCACTCCATTTCTCTTCCTCCCACCAGTGAGTTGGTGTGGGGAAGGTCTTGGGTCCATCCAGACTGTGGCTTTGGTACTTTAGCCTTTTTTGTGAGGTCTACTGTTTTCTCCAGGTGTATGCAGTCTGTTGAATCCTTCTTTCCTTTTGCTCTTTCAGGATTAGTTGTATTTACTATATTTTCATATTATATGTGGTTTTGGGAAGAGGTTTCTGTCTCACTTCTCATGCTGCCATCTTTAAGCCTATGTGTAAACATTTTTAAAAGTCTATTATTCTTTTAAAATATGTTTTAAAAGTCAGTAATTACTGCTTAAAAAGAAATGGAAAACTTAAAACCTATTCATAAAATATTTAATGATCTATTTTACATTTATAAATATTAGATATTAATATGTAATCTTTAAAAAATTTATTCATAAAAGAGAATATATAAAATAGTTTAACACTACCTTAAAAACACTTAAAACATGGCTAACCAAAAATACCAGTGTAATAGGTTGCTGTTATCCTTTATTGGTAATTTTTTTTTTTTTGTAGAGACAAAGATAAATTGCAAATTGTAGACTTCACCATTTTTGCTACTTTCTTGTTTAATAAAGTAAGTTTATGTTCTGGAAGCCACCCTATATCCTACCCTGTATATTATATAAGTTATAATTTCCAGTGATAATTGGTGACATAAATAATGAGTTCAAAACCCTGAGTCATCCTTACTCATCAGGCAAATACTTTTAGATTTATTGCCTTGGTTTTAGCACAACAAAAACACACAATATTAAAGTTTTGGAAGATTTAAAAAATGAAGAAACAAATAGATGGTTCTAGTTAACCAAAATGGAACAAGAATTTAACCAGAATGATCAACAATCTGGAAAACTGCACTCTAGCTAGTTGAGGTTTTAGCATCATGCCACGAGAGGAGGCCACATACAAATTTGCCTCCCAGAGTAAGGGCTATTAATCTTTATATTTGGGAGTATTGAAATTCCAGCAGGAAGCCTCACAAAATATAGTCAGCTCAAGTGGTAGACAGTAAGACATGTAAGACTTTCCTTTTGCAGGTAATACACTATGAAAGCTGAAATAGTATATACTGTGTTTCAAACTCATTTAGTAATTATTTAAACACATAACAGCCTCTTGCTGATTTTTCAGTGAATTATTTTGTACATTATGTGCTTTTGCTTCAGTTAGGGTCCTTTCTAAGTTTTGATTGAATAGAGTTTATTTTTCCAAGTCCCTCCGCCACTGGCAAGCTAACAAGTTCCTCGGGGATTGTGGATGATGCTGAGATTTTTCAGAGAAATGAAGTTCGCCTGTCACCACTGCCTTGCCTGCTTCCTTGAGGCAGGTCCAGGGAATACGGACTGCTTTTTAGAAGTTAGAAAATTAGTTGCAAATTCTCTTTTTTTAAACAAACAACAACAACATTGTTTCATCGTCTCAGGAAATGTGGAATTAGTTATAGATAATTGTCTCGTTTTTAATTTGAAGGATGGGATTTCTGTGAGAATCCATGCAAACACATATTGACAAGGCTGCTTTGTGCTTAGAAGGAGTGAGTTATTCAACCTCAGCCACACTCAGGACAGACCTGCTCACAAGAAAAATCAATACTCATAACAGATAATCTCAGAAAATAATAAAATAGTTCAACATCTGAGCAGCCTGATTTAAAATAGAAGAAATCCAAACATCCAAAAATAATACTCAAAGAACATGCAATCGAAAATAGTAACGTAAAAAGAGACATAATTCAAGGCCTAAGGAAATGAAAATCATTTAGAATAGCATGTATGATTCTAAAAGAAAAATCTAAAAAATAGTGGTACAAATTATTTTGAAGGGAGTAAAAGTCAAAAAAAAAACCTCTAAAACATAGATGAACAAAGGTAAAATCTCCAACTATCTAATAGTCATAGATCCAAAATATTGAGACCCTCCTAGAGGTATTAGGAGAGGCACTGAGAGTTACAGGTATAAGTTTTGTCAAGTTTTCAAGGAAAAGATCAATCCTTTGCTATGCACCCCTTTCCAGACCATAGAAAAATATAGAACTTCTTATGTTCAAATACTCATTGACTTAGGTCTACATCTGATATAAATTGCTTACCAAAGAAAAAAGCTTCAAGCCAAATTCATTTATGACTCTAAGTGCGAAGATCCACTTATGGAGAAAGACAATGAATTTGAACTATGTAGGAATATAATACATCCCATTAGTAGGTAAAATTAATTCCCATAATATTTACATTGGTAGAGAAAATTTATTTGATAAATTCAATACCAATTCCTGATTAAAATTTTTAGTAACCCAAGAGTGAATTTTCACCTGTTAAACGTGAGTGAAGTTTATCAATCCAGTTCAATAACTAGAGTGTATTAAATGGTGAAATAGAGATAGCCCCATACAGTTGAGAGCAAGAACTCTATTACTAATATTGAAAATGTAATTCTGGAGTTTTAAGCCAATGCAATTTGAAAAGTAAAAGGAGAAAATAAAGCTATAATTATTAGGAAGGTAAAAATATAATTTTATTTTTAAAACTGTTGTAATTATCTGAGACAAATCTTGAGAATAATCTAAAAAGTTTTCCAGATCAATGATATTATATATTCACATACATATAAATCCTTCCCATACATAGAAATTTAAAATTACATTATTATAAAATGAATACTGTATTGTTTTTCACATGTATATTATCATTGATATCAGGATAGTCTTAGATACAGGACTAATTAGAAAACAAGTAAAATTTATGGAGCTCAAATACATTTATGTATATACACTTGTATACATGCAGATACATATGTATATAAAATTGCTAGTTGCAGTATTATATCGAGTGTTCCTACTAAACTCTATTAATGTTACCAGCTAGAATAAAAAAGAAGAGATTGTTCATGATAGCACAGGATAAACTACATCTGTAAATAAATGCAATAGGAAAAATATGATACTCCATTAATAAAAAAAGACAGTTTTCCTGATGAATATGAAAGATGGCTTAAAAAATTTAAAAAGTTGTCTTATAAGCATATATGGTATAAAGCTCTTACTTTTCCATAAAATAGTTGTTTAATTGTAATAAATATTTCAAAAAGATTTTTGAATCTAAAGTTATAGTGACTGGAAGAATAATAATCGAAGTGATCAAGTTACGGTATTGTACACAGTGTTCCTAAAATCCCATTTTAAAACTGACATTAACAAAAACAAAACAAAAACAAAAAAACAAGGCTCTCTTAAGGTAATATGTAGAAATCCTGGGTAATAAAAACTTTAAGATTTTTAGCACAAAGCCACATTAGAAATCAACACTCTAAAATATTACATTGCCCAATGATACTATCCTATGTTCTAGTTATAGTTCCTTTTGAAATAAATACTATAGTCTGAAAAGCAAAGAGAATTTTCATGGCTAGGTTACTGTTATTCTGTCTTCTGTTCTGCTTTGTATATGATTTTTTTAAATTGTTATTTTGTTCCAATTTCATACCTAGACAGAACTCCAGTCGGCATTTTCATACTGGCTTTTGTTCACAATTTAAATTATTATACCTCTTCCCTCTAAATTCAACACCCATAAGAGTATTTGAAGGTCAAGGAAGGGTTTTGATCAGTTCAAGTTAGGAGAATAGCAAACCTCTAGTCAAAGATACAAAGTCTAGGAGAGAAGACCATATAGAAATTCCTATGAATTGTTTTAGTTACATTCCCCTGTGTGTCTGAAAAACATAGATGAAGGAAGATTAAATAAAAGCATTAAAAGGTAAAGAGGCCATATACATTCTGGGCTTGGACTTAAAATCACAAATCTGCCCATTTTATGATAGTTATGATAAACACACGCATATATTCAGATATGTCTGTAACATATGCAAATACTACATGGATAATTATGGGAGGTATAATGTATGTAATTCTACAGAAGAATAAGTACAACTCCATTTAAAAAAATATTACGAGGACTTGAAAAATAATGGGCATATTCCTGCTAATGGACACTTTAAATCAGTCATTTTAAGTAAAACAATGAACTGCTTTCATCTATCAAACCCCACTGTAAAAAACAAAAACACAAACTTCATTTAATGGATTACTGTCAGAATAAACTGCATAATACTGTTCAAAGAATGGTGATGCAATTGCCAGGGAAAATATATTAGTATATTTGCCACAGGCAAAATATATTAGAATCACTAATATATTAGTATTTTTGCCACATTATCACCAATCTTTTTTTAGTCTAAAATACTCTAATTGCCAAAAAATCTTAAACATTTAACTGAACAATTTGCATTTACCTTTACCCCTTTAGATAAAAACAGCACTCTCGGGAATTTAAAGGAGTCTAAGTAATTGACAAGGACCTGTTCTATAGCTGGAAGCACAGAGGCTGCCCTGAGGTAGCAGAGGCAGTGGCTGCAAGTCCCGAGTCTGTGCTGGATCCCAGCTCTGCCATTTGATAAGTTTGTGACATTGAGCAAGTTACTCAACATCTATGACTTTGTCTCCTTGTGAAATGGACATAGCAATATTCCTAACTTACAGAGTGGGTGTGAAGATTTAATGTGCTTGTATAGATCAGTAAGTCTATTGAACAATGTCTGGCAAATAAGCACTAAATGATTAGTAGCAATTATTACATCCCTTAAGGACAGATAGTTTATATGTGTACAAACAGGAGAGCCATTTCATGGTTCGGATCAGGAAGACAGGTTATATCAGGGGTCTGCAGCTAGTTGCTCTTACATGCTATTTTTAAAGTATGGTCTTACATTTTTAAGTGATTGGGCTAAACCAAAACTGTAATATTTTGTGACACCTTAAAATCACATGAAATACAAGTTTCAGTGTCCATGAAGTTTTATTGGAACAGTTATGCCAGAGTTGAATATGGCCACAAAGTTTGAAGTACTGACACTCTTTTACAGAAAAGGTTTGCTGATTCGTGGGCAATATTTTAATATAACAGTGTTACCTTTCTTCCATTCTTGAGTACAGCACTAGAATGATTTAATAACTTTCATTTTTTCCAAGAAGTAAAGGATTATATTATTAAGGAATCTTTAGTTTGAAATTTTTTATTGGCAATGGCTCCTTAATATTTCTAAAAATATAAAATGGAGGAAGTCAAAATTAATGTTTTCCAATTTATCTAACTTTATTAACATCATTGTTTCTTAATATATACACACATTCATAAGTTTATGTATATGTCAATCAGGGATACATTCTTTATGATTAAACATATTCACATAGATACAGAACTATATTGCAAATATATTCGTGCTGCATTAATTATTCCTGTTCTTTTTAACTCCAAAGCTTTTTTTTGTTTTGAGTGAATAGGGCTTATTTTCTGATTCCTCTTGCCAAGCTCTCTAATGGCTTTCTCAATGCATGCTTTTAAATATGGTAACAGATCTATCTCACACAATTTTTAATCTCCCACCATTGCCTAGTATGTTGAAAGCAATGTCTAGGCCATTTGATAAATGTTCATTGAGATTTATTGACTAGTTAAGTAAAACATATCAAGGAATCCTCAATAATCGTGACTGCATTTACCATATCATAAGGCCTTTCAAATAGAAGCCACAATTTAAAAGTTCTAAGATAATTACAGAAATAAATTCAGTACCATATTGTTCAGTACAAAGTACAGCTGTCAATCACAAATCCAATTTTCAGTGACATCATGTGAATGTAGAGGACTTCAAAACTGCGCTCTTGTAACTGAGTGGAAATGGCACTTGGGGCTCCCTTTGCTTTGTGGTCCTGAATATTTTTAACATAATTAATTACTTGTTTCGCTAAAATTCTATCTTAATAGCTCAAAATGTACTGGGAATAAATATAATACATAGTAAAAATGAATTTTTTTACTCAAGTGTATGAAAGTTAAGAGTTGCTATAAATCGAGAGAGCAAAAATGCAGAGCAGAGGAAGTTTTGAGTCAGTATAAGGAGTTCAATTCTAGGTATGCTGAGTATAAGGTATCTCAATTACCTCAGGGGAGATGTTGAATATACCAATCTGGAGTTCAGGGGACCATCAGGTCTGGAGACATGAACCGAGGCAACTCCTCCACATGCAGCTGGTGTTTAAAGGTGTGAGATTGGATGGGATTGCTAAGGGGATGAGAGCAAAAAGAAAAAGGGGAAGAAGTCCAAGGACTGATCCATTTGTTCTCTGACGTTAAATGGTTGGTGAGACGGGGAGGAAACAGGAATTAGATGAAGAACGAATGACTGAGTTGGTGTGCTCCGTGCTTACTGATGAAATTGTCTCATGGAACTGTGGGACCACCTCGGTCAGATACTGCTCATGAGTCACACAACATGAGGACTGAAGGTAGACCACTATCTTTAGCACACGCAGGTCTGACGTGTTGTTTGGAGCAGTTCCAAGTACTAATAGAAGGAAAATAATCGGAATCAGCAAGCGTAGATCCTTCTAATGTTTTTAAATTGGGTTTTGTTGCAAAAGGGAGAAGAAAAATAGGGCAGTATAGCTGGAGAGGGAAAGACAGTTAAGGTTTTCTTTTTTCTTTTAATGGAAGAAATGTATTTGTATGATAACGGAATGAATTAGCAGAGAGGAAAACAATTGAAGTGCAGGATAAAGGGATGAAAGTGCTGGAGAAATGTCCTTGAGCAGGTGTGGGAGAGAGGGTTCAGTGGTAAGAGAAGCAGCCTGCCTTAGAAACTGGGGCAGCACATCTTATTAACAGGTGGGAAAGCTGAGTTGGGACTGGATGGATGTAAGGGCCTCTTTGCCTTCACGGGAGGATTCACAGTTCCATATAAGGTACTCTTTAACTAAATAAACCTCTAATCACACAATTTTAGTGAACTTAAAATGAAGAATTCCCATCAGGATATCAAAGTTTTTCTTCTGAGATAAAGAGGCTAATTAGAGCCTCTTAAATCCTACTATGGAAATATAACTGGGAAAGCATTTCTCTAGCTGAATGAATATAGGCCATTTAGAGAACACGAAATTCATTCTTTCCTGTATGTCTGGCAGGGCCTATAGCAACTCCAGGTTGCAAATGGGCTCATTCATTTGTGAACCAGGATTCATAGCTTTGCTCAAGCACAAGAAACAGCTTGAATGAAGCTCTCTTTAAAAAATTGTCACCAAAATTAAATTCATCTTAGTCAAACTTCTAACACAACTGTTTGAAAGCTCTGCATTTACATCAAAGAAGGCATTTTAAGATTTGGCAGTTGAGTGGATGGGTGGTCCATTTGGAAATGCTTTGTCATCCCTGTGTGAGCACAATAGTAATTCTGACCTGATAAGAAGAAAGTGTTTACACAAACCAAAACCACACTCTAGACTCTACCCTGCAGAAGCTTTCAGTCGGTGTCCTTAAACACTAGTGCGAGGTCAGTGACAGTTTCCAAATGAACTTGGTGGAAAAGGCCATTCATTTGTGGACCATATTTCCTTCGGGCTTAGCGGAAACTCCAGGGTAATAATTGATACTTTTGCACTCACCAGTGTATTTAAAATATGTTCTTGTCTATATGATAAGGTAAAAAAAAAGTTATTCAGATTTGAAAGAAAATAATGGAACATCTAATCCTTGGCTCTATAATGCTTTATATCCTGTAGTTTCAAAACATTTTCCCAAACAGTAAATACAAATCCCACTAAAAAGGTGGGGTGGGGGGGCGGGGAGTCTTAGTAATGCCTCCAAGTACAAGTTATCAAGCTTCATGTAAAAATAGTCACTAATAATATTCTCACAAAAAAATTCTAATATCGACATCCAGTTAAATATGTGATTCTATTATTTCATACATTCACCAAATGGTAAATGAATAGCATACTTTTGAAGAAATCTGATGCTTCTTACCCTCTTCCTGACTGAGTTTATTTTTCATTTAAGACACCAGCAGGACTTAAACTTTCATGTTTTTGTATCTCTGAAGAACAACTGCTGAAATTACCTTCATTGCTGTATGATGGGTAACTGGCAGGCAGACCAAAACATGCCATGTGGCTACTCAGATTCACTTTTAATATTACTAAAAAATTCAGAAGAATAATAGTTTCGCTGTTTGTATATTTATGAACAAATCAGACAGGCTGTGTTGTGATCCAGTCTGTGGCTGGGCATTTGGCTTTTCAGATCATCAGTGACCCAAGAAAAGAGCCAGGTTTAAGGAAGGTTTATATACTCCTTCAGTAAGATCTGCATGATATTTTCAGAGATGCTTTCCATCATAAAATCAGAGTATCTTTATAAACAAAACTTGGAATAAGCAGTTGAGAACAAAATAACCTACCTAGGTTGTGGCTGGGTTCACAAACATTGCCTGCTCCCTCCATGAAGCAGGCTGCCTGTGTCCGGGATGGAGGAACACACCTGGCAGACTGCCCCTGGGAACCTGGTTAGTCTGCCACGTGCACAAATGGAGGTGCCTACTCAGACTGCAGTGCTTGTTCTCTTAACATCTGATGGCATCTTGACTTGCTGTCGTAATGCCACAAGTTAATTGAACTGAGATAATCTTATCAAATGTGATGTACAGAGGAAAAGTTATTCCACAAAAACCTACTTTAGTGATTTGGAAAGACTCCCAGTCAAGAATCATCAACTCATCTCAAATGATAGCGATCTGATCATTAACTTCTACTCTAAAGAAGTTATTACAAAGCCACACACACACACACACCTAACTTACTTTTTTTTTTATTTTGGTATCATTAACCTACAATTACAGAAAGAACATTATGTTTACTAGGTTCCCCCCTTCACCAAGTCCCCCCCACATACCCCATCTGCATAGTAAGATGCTGTAAAATCACTATTTGTCTTCTCTGTGTTGCGCAGCCCTCCCCGTGCCCCCTACGTACTGTACATGCTAATTGTAGTGCCTTCTTTCTTTTTCCCCGCCCTTATCCCTTCCTTCCCACCCATCATCCCCAGTCCCTTTGCCTTTGGTAACTATTAGTCCATAATTGGGTTCTGTGATTCTGCTGCTGTTTTGTTCCTTCAGTTTTCCTTTGATCTTATACTCCACATATGAGTGAAATCATTTGGTACTTGTCCTTCTCCGCTTGGCTTATTTCACTGAGCATAATACCCTCTAGCTCCATCCATGTTGTTGCGAATGGTAGGATCTGTTTTATTTGTTATGGCTGCGTACTATTCCATTGTGTATATGTACCACATCTTCTTTATCCATTCATCTACTGATGGACACTTAGGTTGCTTCCATATCATGGCTATTGTAAACAGTGCAGCGATAAACATAGCGGTGCATCTGTCTTTTCCAAACTGGAGTGCTGCATTCTTAGGGTAAATTCCTAGAAGTGGAATTCCTGGGTCAAATGGTATTTCTATTTTGAGCATTCTGAGGAACCTCCATACTGCTTTCCACAATGGTTGAACTAGTTTACATTCCCACCAGCAGTGTGGGAAGGTGCCCCTTTCTCCACAACCTCTCCAACATTTGTTGTTGTCTGTCTTTTCAATGATGGCGATCCTTACTGGTGTGAGGTGATATCTCATTGTGGTTTTAATTTGCATTTCTCTGATGACTAGCAATATGGAGCATCTTTTCATGTGTCTGTTGGCCATCTGGATTTCTTCTTTAGAGAACTGTCTATTCAGCTCCTCTGCCCATTTTTTAATTGGATTATTTGCTTTTTGTTTGTTGAGGCATGTGAGCTCTTTATATATTTTGGATGTCAATCCTTTATCGGATCTCTCATTTATGAATATGGTCTCCCATACTATAGGATGCCTTTTTGTTCTATTGATGGTGTCCTTTGCTGTACAGAGGCTTTTTAGCTTGATATAGTCCCACTTGTTCAATTTTCCCTTTGTTTCCCTTGCCTGGGGAGATATGTTCATGAAGAAGTCACTTATGTTTATGTCCATGAGATTTTTGCCTATGTTTTTTTCTAAGAGTTTTATGGTTTCATGACTTACATTCAGGTCTTTGATGCATTTGGAGTTTACTTTTGTGGATGGTGTTAGACAGTGATCCAGTTTCACTCTCTTACATGTAGCTGTCCAGTTGTGCCAGCACTATCTCTTGAAAAGACTGTCATTTCCACATTGTATGTCCATAGCTCCTTTATCAAATATTAATTGGCCATCTATGTTTGGGTTAATGTCTGGAGTCTCTATTCTGTTCCACTGGTCTGTGGCTCTGTTCTTGTGCCTGTACCAAATTGTCTTGATTACTTTGGCTTAGTAGTAGAGCTTGAAGTTGGGGAGTGAGATCCCCCCCACTTTATTTTTCCTTCTCAGGATTGCATTGGCTATTCAGGGTCTTTGACGATTCCATATGAATTTTTGAACTATTCGTTGCATTTCACTGAAGAATGCTATTGGTAATTTGATGGGGATTGCATCGAATCTGTATATTGCTTTGGCAGGATGGCCGTTTTGACGATATTAATGCTTCCTAGCCAGGAGCATGGGATGAGTTTCCACTTGTTAGTGACCTCTTTAATTTCTCTTAAGGGTGTCTTGTAGTTTTCAGGCTATAGGTCTTTCACTTCCTTGGTTGGTTTTAGTCCTAGGTATTTTATTCTTTTTGATGCTATTGTGAATGGAATTGTTTTCCTGATTTCTCTATTAGTTCATTGTTGGTGTATAGGAAAGCTACAGATTTCTATGTGTTAATTTTGTATCCTGCAACTTTGCTGTATTCCGATATCAGTTCTAGTAGTTTTGCAGTGGAGTCTTTAGGGTTTTTTGTGTACAATATCATGTCATCTGCAAATAGTGACAGTTTGATTTCTTCTTTACCAATTTGGGTGCTTTGTATTTCTTTGTTTTGTCTGATTGCCATGGTTAGGACCTCCAGAACTATGCTGAATAACAGTGGGGAGAGTGGGCATCCCTGTTTTGTCCCCGGTCTCAGAGGAAAAGCTTTCAGCCTCTCGCTGTTCAGTATGATGTTAGCTGTGGGTTTATCTTGTATGGCCTTTATTATGTTGAGTTACTTGCCCTCTATTCCCATTTTTTTTGAGAGTTTTTATCATGAATGAATGTTGAATTTTGTTGAATGCTTTTTCAGCATCTATGGAGATGATCATGTTGTTTTTGTCTTTCTTTTTGTTGATGTGGTGGATGATGTTGATGGACTTTCGAATGTAGTACCATCCTTGCATCCCTGGGATGAATCCCACTTGGTCATGGTGTACGATCCTTTTGATGTATTTTTGAATTCAGTTTGCTAATATTTTGTTGAGTATTTTTGCATCTACGTTCATCAGGAATATTGGCCTGTAGTTTTCTTTTTTGGTGGGGTCTTTGCCTAGTTTTGGTATTAGGGTGATGTTAGCTTCATAGAATAAGTTTGGGAGTATCCCCTCCTCTTCTATTTTTTGGAAAACTTTAAGGAGAATGGATATTATGTCTTCCCTGTATGTCTTATCAAATTCTGAGGTGAATCCATCTGGCCCGGAGGTTTTGTTCTTTGGTAGTTTTTTGATTACTGCTTCAATTTCACTGCTGGTATTGGTCTGTTTAGATTTTCTGTTTCTGTCTGGGTCAGTCTTGGAAGATTGTATTTTTCTAGGAAGTTATCCATTTCTCCTAGGTTTCCACGCTTGTTAGCATATAGGTTTTCATAGTACTCACTAATAATTCTTTGTATTTCTGTGGGGTCCGTCGTCATTTTTCCTTTCTCATTTCTGATAATGTTGATTTGTGTTGACTCTCTTTTCCTCTTAATAAGTTTCGCTAGAGGCTTATCTATTTTGTTTATTTTCTCGAAGAACCAGCTCTTGGTTTCATTGATTTTTTCTATTGTTTTATTCTTCTCAGTTTTATTGATTTCTTCTCTGATCTTTATTATGTCCCTCCTTCTGCTGACCATAGGCCTCATTTGTTCTTGTTTTCCCAATTTCACTAATTGTGACATTAGACCATTCATTTGGGATTGTTCTGCCTTTTTAAAATATGCCTGGATTGCTATATACTTTCCTCATAAGACTGCTTTTGCTGCGTCCCACAGATGTTGGGGCTTTGTGTTATTGTTGTCATTTGTTTCCATATATTGCTGGATCTCCATTTTAATTTGGTCATTGATCCATTGATTATTTAGGAGCATGTTGTTAGCCTCCATGTGCTTGTGAGCCTTTTTGTTTTCTTTGTACAATTTAATTCTAGTTTTATACCTTTGTGGTCTGAAAAGTTGGTTGGTAGGATTTCAGTCTTTTGGAATTTACTGACTTTCTTTTTGTGGCCTAGTAAGTGGTCTATTCTGGAGAATGATGCATGTGCACTTGAGAAGAATGTGTATCCTGTTGCTTTTGGATGTAGAGTTCTATAGGTGTCTGTTAGGTCCATCTGTTCTAGCATGTTGTTCAGTGCCTCTGTGTCTTTACTTATTTTCTGTCTGGTGGATCTGTCCTTTGGGGTGAGTGGTGTGTTAAAGTCTCCCAAAATGAATGCATTGCATTCTATTTCCTCCTTTAATTCTGTTAGTATTTGTTTCACATATATTGGTGCTCCTGTATTGGGTGCATATATATTTATAATGGTTATATCCTCTTGTTGGACTATACCATTTATCATTATGTAATGTCTTTCTTTATCTCTTGCTACTTTCTTTATTTTGAGGTCTATTTTGTCTGATACTAGTATTGCAGCACCTGCTTTTTTCTCTCTGTTGTTTGCATGAAATATCTTTCTCCAACCCTTGACTTTTAATCTGTGCATGTATTTGGGTTTGAGGTGAGTCTCTTGTAAGTAGCATATAGATGGGTTTTGCTTTTTTATCCATTCTATTACTCTGTGTCTTTTCATTGGTGCATTCAGTCCATTGACATTTAGGGTGATTATTGAGAGGTATGAACTTATTGCCATTGCAGGCTTTAAGTTTGTGGTTACCAAAGGTTCAGGGTTAGCTTGTTTACTACCTTACAGTCTGACCTCACTCGCTTATTGAGCTTTTATAAACACAGTCTGATGATTATTTCTTTCCCTTCTTTTTCCTCCTCCATTCTTCATATTTTGTGTGTTTTGTTCTGTGCTCTTTTGAGGAGTGCTCCCATCTAGAGCCGTCCCTCTAAGATACCCTGTAGAGGTGGTTTGTGGGAGGCAAATTTCCTCAACTTTTGCTTGTCTGGGAATTGTTTAATCCCTCCTTCATATTTAAATGATAATCTTGATGGATACAGTAGTCTTGGTTCAAGGCCCTTCTGTTTCATTGCATTAAGTATATCATGCCATTCTCTTCTGGCCTGTAGGGTTTCTGTTGAGAAGTCTGATGATACCCTGATGGGTTTTCCTTTGTAGGTGACCTTTTTTTTCTCTCTGGCTGCCTTTAATACTCTGTCCCTGTCCTTGGTCTTTGCCATTTTAGTTATTATGTGTCTTGGTGTTGTCCTCTTTGGATCCCGTCTCTCAGGATTTCCGTTCGCCTCCATAGTCTGAACAACTATTTCCTCCCTCAGTTTGGGGAAGTTCTCAGCAATTATTTCTTCAAAGACACTTTCTATCCCTTTTTCTCTCTCCTCTTCCTCTGGTACCCCTATAATGCGGATATTGTTCCATTTCGTATGGTCACACAGTTCTCTTAATATTGTTTCATTCCTGGAGATCCTTTTATCTCTCTCTGCATCAGCTTCTATGTGTTCCTGTTCTCTGGTTTCTATTGCATCAATGGCCTCTTGTATCTTATCCATTCTGTTTATAAATCCTTCCAGAGTTTGTTTCACTTCTGTAATCTCCCTCCGGACATCTGTGATCTCCCTCTGCATGTCTGTAATCTCCCTCTGGACTTCATCCCTTAGCTCTTGCATATTTCTCTGCAGCTCTGTCAGCATATTTATGATTTTTATTTTGAATTCTTTTTCTGGGAGACTAGTTAGATCTGCCTGTGCAGATCCTTTCTCAGTTGTAACTATCTTGGTCTGGACCAAATTTTTTTGCCTTTTCATGGTGATTGCAGTGGCTGTAGGGAGGTTATGGGTGTGTCAGCTGGGAGAAGAAAGTCCTTTCCTGCTTCCTGGATGCCTTGCCCTTCTCCGCTGCCTGTGACAGCTATCTACACTCCTGGAGCAGCCACTGGGTTAATCTCCTAAGCTGCTGTGGGCAAGGTGTCCATCAGAGCAGCGCGGAGCCCTGCGGGGACTGGCAGGAATGCCAGGTGCACTCCTCCATGCTAGCAGTGACCCTGCCAGGCAGCTGTGTGGCAGCAGCAGCAGCCTTTGGGTCTGGCCCGGGCAGCTGTGTGTTGGTCTGCGATTCCGGTCGGCTCCTGGGGGTGCACCTGCTCCCCCGTCTCCGCTGCCAGTGAGCACAGGGCTTTTCCATTCAGGCTTCTACTGGGCTCTGGCTTCACTGCCACCAGTGTGCGTGAGCCACACCCGGGCTGTTCGGTTGTGCTGCTGCAGGCTAGCCCTGTGGCGCATGGATCTGCTCTCAGTTCCTTCTAGCACTTCCGCCCCCAGTGTGCACTCCCACTCTCCTGCTACTCAGCCCATGTGTTGGGGTCTGCACCAGTTGGAGGAACAACTGGCAGGCTGTCTAGTCCTGTGAGGGGCTTCAGAGCTGCACTGCCTCCATTTAGTGCACCTAAGTTTCCCCGGTATTCCCAGGTGCCAGGACAACTTCATCCACCTATGGGGTCCCTGTCTCTTTAAGACTTTCAGAAAGCGCTCACTTTTCTTTTGTCTCAGGGGCGCCGGTTGCACAGACCTGCCCACAGGTTTTGCTTTTCCATTTCTCTAATATCTAGCACCCCATGCACCTTGTGTCTGCGTTCCGGGTGCAGATTTCTATAGCTGGTTGTTTACCAGTCCTGGGCTTTCACTCCCTCCCTGTTCTGACTCCTTTCTTCCACTGGGTTTTGGGTTGGGGGAGCGTTCGGTTCCCGCCTGGCTGCAGCTTGTATCTTACCCCCTTTGTGTGATGCTGAGTTCTCACAGATGTAGATGTATCCTGGCTGTTGTATTGCATCCACTGGTGTCTCTTTTAGGAATAGTTGCATTTATTGTATTTTCATAAATATATATGTTTTGGTTAGATTTCCTCTGAACTACTCACACTGCCATCTTCCCATGATCTAACTTGCTTTTAAAAGATTATACAGAGACCCAACTAGGAGACCCAAATAAAAAGAAAAAGAAAAATTAATTTCCTTCTTCAATCAACTGTTTTGTTTAAATGATCGTCAGTCTGGACCACATTTACTAATTTTTACATAGTAGTAATTTGTTGCCATATTCATTTAGAATTTGGTATATTTACTATGTTTCTTTATAATTCTTAATGAAAAGATTCTATTTTAAATAATTTTGTTTTCTAAGAAGTGCTTTATTAAAAAAAAGAAAGTAAGAAATACCACATATTATATTTCTGTCTGGGAAATGCAAAACACAAATTGGCAGGATAAATACTATGAGATCTCCACAATAAGAAATAATACTCAACAAGAAATCTAATTACTATTTTATTTATATCATTTTAAAATAATTTCAAGCTTACAGAAAAGCTGTAAATACAGAAGCATGAGCTTTTTTCATGAGTCATTTAAAAGTAAATTGACAAGCTGATGTCCCATCATGTCCAAATGTTTAGTGTCTGCTTTCCACATGAGGACATTCCCCTACCTTACCACAATGCAACTATCAGAGTCAGGAAATTAGTGTTATTTTATGATCTCACATCCCATTCGAGCTTCACCAGCTGTCCCAGTAACACCCTTTGAAACGAAAGGATCCAGTTTGAAATTACAGCTGGTATTTGTCTCACTCATCCATGTTTTCCTTTGTTCTGGAACATTTTCTGTCTTGCCTTGATTCCCAAAACCTTGACATTTTAAAACTTAGCAGTCATTTAATTTGTAGAATTTCAATTTGAGTTTGTGTAGTGTTTCCCCATCATTCTGTTCAATTTATGTGTCTTTGCTGGGAATGTCACTAAAGAGATGCTATATCGGTTTGACGATGCATGATTTCAGATCCCATTATTTTGATCATTTGATTAAGGCAGTGTCTGCCAGGCTTCTCCAATCTGAAAAGAGTTTTTTCCTTTGTAATTAATACATAGTTTATGAATGGTCTTTGAAGCATATAATGGTTTTATTACTCTCCCATTTATTACTTTCTGTTAGTATAGATTAATGGTTTAAAATTCATTGCTATTTTTACTTTTATTTTTTTTTATTGATACTCAAGTTGTTCCAGATTTGGCCAGTGGGAGCCCTTTCAAGCTGATGTTTTTGTCCTTTTATCATGGTTCCACTATTTTTCAAACATTTCTCTTGCTTTCTACCACAAACACATGTTCCAAGGTCACCTGGTACTCGACTTGCCCCAGACTAAATTCTTTTCCTATCAGCCTTGTCTCCAGGGAGTCTGAGTTCCTTTCAGTGGAGAATGACTGTTAGAAACCATGACCTGGATGTCAGAGGTGCCCGTTACCACTGTGGCATGGCTGCTCCGAGGCCTCTTCCGGGCAAAGTGAGGGGATATATGTATGGAAGTACACGGGCAGGTAGGTAAGTGGATGCATAGATAGAAGAGATAGTTACATACACACGTAGTTCTCTTTTTTCATTTATGGGAGATGATGAATTCACACCAGTCTTTCAGTACCACAGCGTTCACTCTGGTTTTCCACTCTCCCATAATTGTACTTTCTTCGAGTGAAGAAACCTGGCTGCCATTGTCTTAAGGTACTTAATTATATACTTAACCCCAGTTTGTACCCAGTTTCGCATCGCTGCTGCTTTCCCTGCACACCTCGCGCAGGCTGACACCCACCCCGTCCCAGGCAGCTCCCCTGCCTGCGTGGATGCCCTCCCCACCTTGCTCAGCCTCCGACAGCCCACGTCCAGCCTTTCCCCACATGGCGATGCCTCTTCACGCTGCTTAGACTCCAACACCCTGTGCAGTTGCCCCCGTTCCCTGTGCTCCCCATATCCCACTAGCCTCTGATTTCCCATGTCAGGCTGTTCTCTATATAATTATGTCTATTTGGCTATTTGCCACCCACTGAGTTAAAACTTACTTCAAAAATTTTATCTTGAGCTTGCTCAGTTTAAGAAACAATTCTATTCTTCTTTAAACATTTCACATACTTAATAGTCTGCATCTGATAATTCCAGTACAATTGAAATCAATAAATTCCACTTATGGTTTTACACACAGTCACTGTGGCATTCCCTTATTTGGTGATTTATTTTATTGTGAATTGTTTTAGTTTTAACCTATGAGAATCTTGATTACCTAAATTGATAGTGCTTTTCTCATTCTGCTTGGTGTTAGAGACACTAACACACTTCAGCCTATTGCATAGCAGAGTCGCTGGATACAAGAAACCCAGAACTAGAATTCTAGTAGCCCCGTACCTCCCACATCCAACTAATTATTCAATTCTTCCACCTCAGCTTCCTAAAATCCTCACCACCAGTGTCCTAAATCAGCTCTCCCTTGTCTATCTTCCATATGGCTCAAGAGATTATTGAACTAAATCTCACCCTCTGATTGCTACACCCAAAATTCCTTAAAGGCTCTAAAGTAAAATCTATACCCTTTGGCCGGTTAAATAACATGAAAACTTGGTCTTTTCCTGCCTGCCTATCTAGCCTCATATAGGACTTGCCCTCTTCTTTACCTGTTCAATTGTATTTACCAATAACAAAATTTTTGTAAAAGTTTCCCAAATGTTGGCACATGCTCAAAGTATTGTCTTCTCTAACCAGTTCAGTACTAACTCCCCAGAAGGGTTCTCTAACCTCCCTGTGTGGGTCTACCTTTCTGTCCCCCAGTGGTATCAAGTGTATTTACATATAACTCCACTGCAGCTCAGTTCACACAGTACTGTCAATGCGTATTTGAACGTCTGCGTTTCCAATGGAGCGCAAGTTCCTTAAGGCCCAAGATCATGTCTGTTCACTTGTGCATCACTAGTTCCTATCACAGACTAGCAGGGAGCAAAATCTGTGAGTAAGTGTGGCCTCCACTGTGGTTTACGTATGTGGAACTACCAATACTGCTGTACAAGTAAATAATGCTGTATAACTAAATTGCGCAAGAAAATTAAATCTGGAAATTTGGTCAGATGTGCATCCCAGTAAACTGTTACTAAAGCAGAAACATTATCGAACAGTTTGCAAAATAAGTATATGAATTATGATGATGCCTCCTCATTAAAACATTCCTGCACAAACACTTTCAGTCAGGTTATAAACACTCAATTTGCTTTAAAAATCAATAAGCAAGTTAATATAAACTCTAGAAATCTAAACTCCAAGCGGGAGTGCTGGTGAAAGCCAAGGAGGAGATACTAAATTTTGATTGTCACCAGATTTATAAATCAAAGTTTCATTCCCACGGACACACACGCACAGCCTCCTGCACAGACCTTCCCTAGATGCTCTAAGTCTTTCTTACCAGTCATCATAATCCTGATGAAGCAGGAAGCAGCTTTACTGATGGTTTGAATGGAATGCCATCAAAATTTTTCATTTTGTTCTTCTTTTACATCAGAATCAATAAATGTTAGTAAACTCCTCTGCTTAATTTTCCCACTGAGAATACAGTTTCTTTCTTGTTGTCTGTGACCAATACAACCTGTGTTTATGACCCATACTAGATCTTTGAGATTGAGGCCTATGACTTCTTCATCTGTATTTATTTCCCAGTAAACATAGGCAAATTCAGGCTCTCATACATTTCCTTTTATTAACCATTTATTGCCCCTTCCTCTGTCCCAGTTGTAGCTACAACTATTAATTTTTTGTAAGTTAACAAATATTCTAAAAGTGTCGTTCATTCAGTCTGCTAAGTCGCTGTGCTTCAGAGTAGAAGAATTACGTTTAAACCTTGCTATGGTTACTGTTAACAGTAATCAGTGTTAAGTCTTGCCTCAGGGTGAACCGCAAGAGATTTAGAGCAACTCCTCTTAAGAATGGTTATAATTCAATGCACTTTGATATACAAGGAGAGAGATACTCATTTACCATCCAACTCAAAAGAAGAAAATGAGAATGCAGCTAATTTAATAGATAGGGAATCTTCTTAAGAGCTTATCAAATAATCTAGTAGTCAGTAGATAGAATACTCTGCTTTGATAAGCTACAATGAGGAGGCTATCACAGAAGTGTTTTTGTATGTCTATTACATTTCCATCTCAAAACTTGGCCACCTCATTAGTAGGTTTTCATGATTGTGCGTACAAACTTAAATGCAGTAAACACTGAATGCACTGGGCATAGAAATTGCCTACAAAAGTTGATTATGTTTATAGTGGACAATACAGATAGTTGAATGAATTTTGCTTAATGTTTAAGGTTTTCTTTTTTTTTTTTTAGATAAGTATTTTTTATTGAAGGGTAGTTGACACACAGTATTACATTATTATTATTACATTAGTTTCAGGTGTACAACACAGTGATTAAACATTTATATACATGATAATTCTAGGTACCAGCTATCACCATACCAAGTTGTTACAATATTTTGACTATATTCCTTATGCTATACATTACATCCCGGTTACTTATTTATTTTACAATTGGAAGTGTGTACGTTTTTGTGTGTGTGTGTGAGGGCATTTCTCCTATTTGCTGATCAAATGGTTGTTAACAACAATAAAATTCTGTATAGGGGACTCAACGCTCAATGTATAATCATTAATCCACCCCAAGCCTAATATTCGTCAGTCTCCAATATTCTGAATCATAACGAACAAGTTCTTACATGGAGAATAAATTCTTACATAGTGAATAAGTTACATGGTAAACATTACAAGGGCAGTCATCACAGAAACTTTCGGTTTTGATCATGCATTATGAACTATAAACAGTCAGTTCAAATATGAATATTCATTTGATTTTTATACTTGATTTATATGTGGATACCACATTTCTCTCTTTATTATTATTATTTTTAATAAAATGCTGAAGTGGTAGGTAGATGCAAGATAAAAGTAGAAAGCATAGTTTAGTGTTGTGAGAGAGCAATTGTAGATGATCAGGTGTGTGCCTGTAGACTATGTGTTAATCCAAGCTAGACAAGGGCAATAAAACATCCATGGATGCAGCAGATTTCTCTCATAACAGGGGGGGAGAGGTGCTAAGCCTCACCTCTGTTGATCCCCAGTTTCTCACCTGATGGCCCTGCGACTGTGCCTGTCTTAGGTTGTTCCTCCCTTGAGGAATCTTACCCGTCTCTGGCTAACCAGTCATCTTCCGGGGCCATACAGGGAAATGTAAAGTTGGTAAGTGAGAGAGAAGCCATATTGTTTGAAAAGGATAGATTTTTACTTCTTTGCAGATTTATGCCCTGTGGCTTCTATGCCCAGCATTTGTCTTGAGGTATCTTTACCACTTGGAAGAATTATGATACTCAGTAATTTTCGATATGAGGCACTAATTCTACTAAAGGGTTGTAATTAGGAAGGAAGGAAGAAAAGCTATAGAAGTAGCAGACGGAAGAAAACATGGGAAGATTGATTATTCCTTTGACATATCTTCTTGTAGAGTAACTTAAGCATGTATAGGTTTTAAACTACGAATTAAATTGTGTACACACATTAACATAATAGGAATACAGTTACATAACCAAAGCAGACCTATAATTACCAGCCATCTCCAGTGAAACCAAGAAAACCAGTTAGGTACCCTAGGCATTTGTGAAAACTTATCTATGATATGGTGGATATTGTCCAACTGAACTTGAACAGTCTGAGAGAAATCAGACAAATCAAAACAACCTATTCCTGGGGACTGTTCACATCCCATATGCTCTTTTAACAGTAGATAGTCTGTAGTCGTAAGATTTTGGAGCGCTACAACTTGCACTTCTCCTAATTCCTGGTTGAGTTCCAACAGTATAGATCCAGTCAAATTTACTGTTTTACTGTATGCACAGGCCAGCTTAGATATCTCCTTCTTCATTCCCATGGCAAGTCCAGGAACCAGTGGGATGAATGCACTTACAACTGTAGCAGGCCGTGGATCTTTGTTGGGGTTTTTTGATGATCATCTTCTGGCATGAGTCTTCCAGAGAGTGCTGATGTTGGAAGTTCTTTTTCATATCGTATCTTAGTTCATTTTCGGGGAAGCCAAATTAGGCTTTGATCCTCTGTATAAACACAAACAGACCCTTTGCCTACACTTTTATATGCCCTTTATACCATTGTGTAGAACTCATTGGAGGTCAGCACACAGGAACTGCTTTTTTATTTTTTATTTTATTGTTAACATTAATCTACACTTACATGATGAATATTATGGTTACTAGGCTCTCCCCTATACCAGGTACCCATATAAACCCCTTTACCGTCACTGCCCATCAGCATAGCAAAGTGTTGTAGAAACACTACTTGTCTTCTCTGTGTTGTACAGCCCTCCCCTTTCTCCCACCCCTCCATGCATGCTAATCTTAATACCCCTCTTCTTCTGCCCCCCACCCTTATCCCTCCCTACACACCCATCCTCCCCAGTCCCTTTCCCTTTGGTACCTGTTAGTCCATTCTTGGGTTCTGTGATTCTGCTGCTGTTTTGTTCCTTCAGTTTTTCCTTTGTTCTTATACTCCACAGATGAGTGAAATCATTTGGTGTTTCTCTTTCTCTGCTTGGCTTATTTCACTGAGCATAATACCCTCCAGCTCCATCCATGTTGCTGCAAATGGTAGGATTTGCCCTTTTCTTATGGCTGAGTAGTATTCCATTGTGTATATGTGCCACATCTTCTTTATCCATTCATCTATCGATGGACATTTAGGTTGCTTCCAATTCTTGGCTATTGGAAATAGTGCTGCGATAAACATAGGGGTGCATCTGTCTTTCTCAAACTTGATTGCTGCATTCTTAGGGTAAATTGCTAGGAGTGGAATTCCTGAGTCAAATGGTAAGTCTGTTTTGAGCATTTTGATGTACCTCCATACTGCTTTCCACAATGGTTGAACTAATTTACATTCCCACCAGCAGTGTAGGAGGGTTCCCCTTTCTCCACAGCATCGCCAACATTTGTTGTTGTTTGTCTTTTGGATGGCAGCCATCCTTACTGGTGTGAGGTGATACCTCATTGTAGTTTTAATTTGAATTTCTCTGATAATTAGCGATGTGGAGCATCTTTTCATGTGTCTGTTAGCCATCTGTATTTCTTTTTTAGAGAACTGTCTGATCAGTTCATCTGCTCATTTTTTAATTGGGTTATTTGTTTTTTGTTTGTTAAGGTGTGTGAGCTCTTTATATATTCTGGACGTCAAGCTTTTATCGGATCTGTCATTTTCAAATATATTCTCCCATACTGTAGGGTTCCTTTCTGTTCTATTGATGGTGTCTTTTGCTGTACAGAAGCTTTTCAGCTTAATATAGTCCCACTTGCTCATTTTTGATGTTGTTTTCCTTGCCCGGGGAGATATGTTCAAGAAGAGATCACTCACATTTATGTCTAAGAGGTTTTTACCTATGTTTTTTTCCAAGAGTTTAATGATTTCATGACTTACATTCAGGTCTTTGATCCATTTTGAGTTTACTTTTGTATATGGGGTTAGACAATGGTCCAGTTTCATTCTCCTACATGTAGCTGTCCAGTTTTGCCAGCACCATCTGTTGAAGAGACGGTCATTTCGCCATTGTATGTCCACGGCTCCTCTATCAAATATTAATTGACCATATATGTTTTGGTTAGTGTCTGGATTCTCTAGTCTGTTCCATTGGTCTGTGGCTCTGTTCTTGTGCCAGTACCAAATTGTCTGGATTACGGTGGCTTTATAGTAGAGCTTGAAGTTGGGGAGTGAGATCCCCCCTACTTTATTCTTCTTTCTCAGAATTGCTTTGGCTATTCGGTGTATTTGGTGTTTCCATATGAATGTTTGAATTATTTGTTCCAGTTCATTGAAGAATGTTGCTGGTAGTTTCATAGGGATTGCATCAAATCTGTATATTGCTTTGGGCAGGATGGCCATTTTGACGATATTAATTCTTCCTAGCCATGAGCATGGGATGAGTTTCCATCTGTTAGTGTCCCCTTTAATTTCTCTTAAGAGTGACTTGTAGTTTTCACAGTATAGGTCTTTCACCTCCTTGGTTAGGTTTATTCCTAGGTATTTTATTTTTTTTGCTGCAATTGTGAATGGAGTTGTTTTCCTGATTTCTCTTTCTGTTGGTTCATTGATAGTGTATAGGAAAGCCACAGACTTCTGTGTGTTGATTTTGTATCCTGCAATTTTGCTGTATTCTGATATCAGCTCTAGTAGTTTTGGGGTGGAGTCTTTAGGGTTTTTTATATATAGTATCTTGTCATCTGCAAATAGTGACAGTTTCACTTCTTCTTTACCAATCTGGACTCCTTGTATTTCTTTGTTTTGTCTAATTGCTGTGGCTAGGACCTCCAGTACTATGTTAAATAACAGTGGGGAGAGTGGGCATCTCTGTCTAGTTACCTATCTCAGAGGAAAAGCTTTCAGCTTCTCTCTGTTCAATATAATGTTGGCTGTGGGTTTATCATATATGGCCTTTATTATGTTGAGGTAATTGCCCTCTATTCCCATTTTGCTGAGAGTTTTTATCATGAATGGATGTTGAATTTTGTTGAATGCTTTTTCAGCATCTATGGAGATGATCATGTTGTTTTTGTCTTTCTTTTTGTTGATGTGGTGGATGATATTGATGGACTTGCGAATGCAGTACCATCCTTGCATCCCTGGGATGAATCCCACTTGGTCATGGTGTACCATCCTTTTGATGTATTTTTGAATTCGGTTTGCTAATATTTTGTTGAGTATTTTTGCATCTACGTTCATCAGGAATATTGGCCTGTAGTTTTCTTTTTTGGTGGGGTCTTTGCCTAGTTTTGGTATTAGGGTGATGTTAGCTTCATAGAATAAGTTTTGGAGTATCCCCTCCTCTTCTATTTTTTGGAAAAATTTAAGGAGAATGGGTATTATGTCTTCCCTGTATGTCTTATAAAATTCTGAGGTAAATCCATCTGGCCCGGAGGTTTTGTTCTTTGGTAGTTTTTTGATTACTGCTTCAGTTTCACTGCTGGTAATTGGTCTGCTTAGATTTTCTGTTTCTGTCTGCGTCAGTCTTGGAAGATTGTATTTTTCTAGGAAGTTATCCATTTCTCCTAGGTTTCCACGCTTGTTAGCATATAGGTTTTCATAGTACTCACTAATAATTCTTTGTATTTCTGTGGGGTCCGTCGTCATTTTTCCTTTCTCATTTCTGATAATGTTGATTTGTGTTGACTCTCTTTTCCTCTTAATAAGTTTCACTAGAGGCTTATCTATTTTGTTCATTTTCTCGAAGAACCAGCTCTTGGTTTCATTGATTTTTGCTATTGTTTTATTCTTCTCAATTTTATTTATATCTTCTCTGATCTTTATTATGTCCCTCCTTCTGCTGACCTTAGGCCTCATTTGTTCTTGTTTTTCCAATTTTGATAATTGTGACATTAGATCATTTATTTGGGATTGTTCTTCCTTTTTTAAAAATGCCTGGATTGCTATATACTTTCCTCTTAAGACTGCTTTCTCTGTGTCCCTCAGATGTTGGGGCTTAGTGTTGTTGTTGTCGTTTGTTTCCATATATTGCTGGATCTCCATTTTGATTTGGTCATTGATCCATTGATTATTTAGGAGCATGTTTTTGAGCCTCCATGTGTTTGTGAGCCTTTTTGCTCTCTTTGTACAGTTTATTCCTAGTTTTATGCCTTTGTGGTCTGTAAAGTCGGTTGGTAAGATTTCAATCTTTTGGAATTTACTGAGGCTCTTTTTGTGGCCTAGTATGTGGTCTATTCTGGAGGATGTTCCATGTGCACTTGAGAAGAATGTGTATCCTGTTGCTTTTGGGTGTAGAGTTCTATAGATGTCTATTAGGTCCATCTGTTCTAGTGTGTTGTTCAGTGCCTCTGTGTCCTTACTTATTTTCTGTCTGGTGGATCTGTCCTTTGGAGTGAGTGGTGTATTGAAGTCTCCCAGAATGAATGCATTGCTTTCTATTTCCTCCTTTAGTTCTGTTAGTATTTGTTTCAGATATGTTGGTGCTCCTATATTGGTTGCATATATATTTATAATGGTTATATCCTCTTGTTGGACTGAGCCCTTTATCATTATGTAATGTCCTTTGTATTTTGTTACTTTCTTTATTTTGAAGTCTGTTTTGTCTGATACCAGAATTGCAACACCTGCTTTCTTATCTCTGTTGTTTGCATGAAATATCTTTTTCCATCCCTTGACTTTAAGTCTGTGCATGTCTTTGAGTTTGAGATGAGTCTCTTGTAAGCAGCATATGGATGGATCTTGCTCTTTTATCCATTTTATTACTCTGTGTCTTTTGATTGGTGCATTCAGTCCATTGACATTTAGGGTGATTATTGAGAGGTATGAACTTATTGCCATTGCAGGCTTTAAGTTTGTGGTTACCAAAGGTTCAGGGTTAGCTTGTTTACTACCTTACAGTCTGACCTCACTCACTTATTGAGCTTTTATAAACACAGTCTGATGATTATTTTTTTCCCTTCTTTTTCCTCCTCCTCAATTCTTCATATGTTGGGTGTTTTGTTTTGTGCTCTTTTTAGGAGTGCTCTCATCTAGAGCAGTCCCTGTAAGATGCCCTGTAGAGGTGGTTTGTGGGAGGCAAATTCCCTCAACTTTTGATTGTCTGGGAATTGTTTAATCCCTCCTTCATATTTAAATGATAATCGTGATGGATACAGTAGTTTTGGTTTGAGGCCCTTCTGTTTCATTGGATTAAGTATATCATGCCATTCTCTTCTGGCCTGTAGGGTTTCTGTTGAGAAGTCTGATGATACCCTGATGGGTTTTCCTTTGTAGGTGACCTTTTTTTTCTCTCTGGCTGCCTTTAATACTCTGTCCCTGTCCTTGGTCTTTGCCATTTTAGTTATGTGTCTTGGTGTTGCCCTCCTTGGATTCCTTGTCATGGGAGTTCTGTGTACCTCTGTGGTCTGAGAGGCCATTTCTTCCCCTAGTTTGGGGAAGTTTTCCACAATTATTTCTTCAAAGACACTTTCTATCCTTTTTTCTCTTTCTTCTTCTTCTGGTACCCCTATAATGGAGATATTGTTCCGTTTCGATTGGTCACTCAGCTCTCTCAGAATTCTTTCATTCCTGGAGATTCTTTTATCTCTCTCTGCATCAGCTTCTCTGTGTTCCTATTCTCTGTTTTCTAGTCCATTAATGGTCTCTTGCATCTCATCCATTCTGTTTTGAAGTCCTTCCAGAGCTTGTTTTATTTCTGTATTCTCCTTCCTTAGTTCTTGCATATTTCTCTGCAAATCCATCAGCATGGTTATGACTTTTGTTTTGAATTCTTTTTCAGGAAGACTGGTTAAATCTATCTCCCCAGGTTCCTGCTCAGGGGAAGATGTAGCAGATGCCAAACCTGTCTGGGTTAGTCTTGTTGGGATCATCTTTTTTTGCCTTTTCATGTTGACAGGTGCTATTGACTGTCAGCTGGGAGGACCAATCTTTTCACTTGCTACTGGCCTTTCTTTACTGGGACAACTGCGACCCCTAGTTGCTTGTGTTGGGTAATTGCATGTAGACTGGGTCTTTGTGTCTTGCCTGGCTGATATGGAGAAAACTCCCTTTCTGAGGGTGGGGCCTGCCTTAGGCTGCTTCTCTGCTTTCCCAGCACCCGGAGGAGTAGTGGACGGGGGGCTTGTTTGGCTGTTTACCTCCATGAGGGGTCTCAGAGCTGTTGCCCAGGGGGTTAGTGCGTCTGGATTTCCCTGTAATTTCCAGCCACTGGACTGTGACCTTTGTTGTTTCTGTCCAGCTGTTATGTCCCTGTCCCTTTAAGACCTTCAAAAAGCACTCGCTTTTCTTTGTCACAGGGGCATCAGCTTCGGAACCTGCTCAGAGGTCTTGCTGCCCTATTTCCCTAGTTTCCAGCCCTCCATGCATGCACTGTGTCTGTGCTCTGGTGCGGGTGGCTGTGGCTGGGTGTTTAGCAGTCCTGGGCTCCCTCTCCCTCCCGCTGGGAGCTGGGGGGAGGTGTGCTCGGGTCCTGCCAGGCCAGGGCTTGTATCTTACCCCTTTCACCAATTGCTGGGCTCTCGCACGAGTGGATGTAGTCTGGCTGTTGTCCTGTGTCTTCTGGTCTCTCTTTTCGGATTAGTTGTATTTGTTGTATTTTCAAAAATATATATGTTTTTGGGAGGAGATTCCCACTGTCCTACTCACGCCTCCATGTTGGCTCCGCCCTCCTGTTTAAGGTTTTCATTGGTGTTTCTAGAAACTAACCAAACACAATAAAAATATTTTGTAATCCCCAAACCATTAATGGGTCATGATTTTCTATGAAACTACAACAATATCACACATTTCCTCATTCTCTTTTCCATAATTGAAAGCATTTTCCACAGTGAGTGAGGCGGCAGTATGGCTAGTGTGAGCCCCAAGTCCAAATCCCTTTTTGTTTAATCTCTACCACTTCCCAGCCAAGTGATTTTTGGGAAAGCTTCGAAAATTTTGTGCCTCAGCTTCTTCATCTATAACATGAGGACAATAATAGTACTCATTTTATAACATCTTGTAAATGAACAAATACAGGTGAACTTGTCACAGAGTTAAATGTCAACAAATAGGACTGTCAGTTCCCTACACCTCTGCATAAGGACTATAGGGTGATTTGGCAGTCTTCCCTCCCATGCCCCAGGCATGTTCCCTTCCAGTTTTGGAATAAACAATTAAGCTAATTAGTTACTGTAATTTCCTGTCACCTACATTGGACTCAGCTCTAGGCTTCCACATCCTGTGTTGCATGAGCTCCTCAGCAGGATGCCTCCTCCATGTACTAGGCATCTCTCAGCACCCAAATTGCAGTTACTGAGCTGTGGGTTGAATAGCAGTCTTGGCTGTTTTTCAGTTTGGCCAGCATCAAAGTATAGACATTGTGTTTACTGTCCTAACATAATCTTGCTAAATTATATACTTGTAGAAGTAAACAAAACCCAAAAGAGAATATTCCATGCAGAAGGGCATTATTTCCACATTATGATTCATCTGATTTAAACACACACTTTTTGGTGCTAAAAAAAAATTCTATTTGAGCCTTGTTCATGTATGTATTTATTTTGGACAGGAAAAGAGGATAGAATGGGCAAAAGGTATAACCTGTACTTTGGTGTCTTTTTAATTTTTTAAATTTTGCAAAAATAAATGGCTCAGCCTAACCTGAATGGTTGAGTAAACCCTTTAATGCAAGGGGAGTGCCCCACCCTTCAGGTAGGATAACATCTGTATCTAAAATGCATCAAGGTTGTCCTGAGCTGTTGAGATATAGCTTCAGATGACAAGAATGAAGCAAGTCAGCCTTTACACAGAGTAGGGCTGTCTTGGAGGCAGAACTGGACTTCTAGGGTGAGGACAAGCATGTCTTTCTCTTCATTGGAATTCTGGTCATTCTGTCTGAGCGCTTGATATCAAAGCAGTGGAACTGGATCCAATCCTAGATACAAGTTTTAATTATGACTCCACACAGAAAATCATTTCATCTTGTCTTCTTATTCCTGTGTGTCTGAACTTTCCTGGTTGCCCTTGGTCTTAGTAACTTTTCTTTCCAGTGTGAAAACAACTAAGACAGGTGAAATCTCAGTGAATTTATTTTAGAATTGCCAGGTAAAAATACAGGATTCCCAGCTAAATTTGAATTTAAGATAAACAACAAACTGCTTTTGTGTAAGTATGTTGTATGCAATTCAAATTTAACTTCACATCCTGCATTTTAATGTGTTAAATCTGGCAAGCCTAACCTCATCTCTGATTATTGACACCTTTATAAAGCAGAAGAGACTTGTACAAAAACTGAGGTCTCACATGTTTACTTTTACTCCTCCTTACCATGCAAGACTAGCCCCATCTTTTGATTTGAATTTACTTGGTTTTCTGGTTTTCCAATTGTGTCATGAATGTTTTTCTTCTTTGACTACCTCCTCTTTACAACACAGTCAACTTCATCATTGTTTAATGTCCTGGCATTTTTTTTTTTTGGTGCTTCAACATTTGTATTTTTACCATTCTTGTAAAAAAGGGAATGATTTCAAAATTTTTATTACTATTAAATCTTCTCTGAATGACAAGTTTATTAAGGAATACTCAGATCTTTAATACACAGGATCAATATTCTACTGATATTCCCTTTGCCAGGCTTAGACTATGTTAAATGAAATATTCCTCTATTCTACATACCTAGAATTCTGGAAAAAATACTGTGCCTCTTTTTTTTAAATATGTGTCCAGTTTTGTAACTTCCTCTGTGGATTTCTTGTTTAAAATCCTTGTGTATATTATCTGAAGTGTGTGGATAGGAAGATTAATCTCCTTTTGACTGGTAGATTTTCCAGGTACTACCCATTCCAGATGATTTTGCACATGACTGCCATATTTTAAAATGGACACCTTGACCGTGTTGTTCCCCAGACCCTGAGGATTGCTTTAGCACTCTGAATCAAATGAAAACTTCATATCATTCCTTTTATTACTTTTTCCTAGGTTTATTATTCCCTTTTAGTAGTATCCTCCATTTTCATTTCACTACAATTATTTAAAAATAGGACTGTCCAACTGAAAGTCATCTTTGTGTATGTACCTAACCAACCCTAACGCTTGATCCACTCTACCTTCCTCCAAAACCAAAATGACAGCCTTCCCCTTCCTTAACAGTATGTTCTGCCCACCCAGTGACTTCTAGGATGTTCTGTTTAATTAACCCATTCGTTTTTCAAGCTACTATATCTGTCTTAACTCTTAATACACATTTGACTAATGTAATCATAACACAATGAAAAGAATATACATTTGAATGAAGTTCTGGCTGCTTCACTTTTGACAGATTGAATTATTTTCTATCAGTTTTACATCTCTAACAATTGGGATAATAATCCTTATCTAACAGGTTTGCTGAGAGGATTAAATATGATTCCATCTATGTCAACCAAACCATCCCTGGGTATACTTTAGGCACTAAATAGATGGTTGCCTTTTCCCATATAGGTATTTCTTTAAAAAAACAAATATTCTGCAGAGAGGGGCTATATATGGTATTAGTATATGCTCTTAAATGTGATATGCAATGGTGTTTTGACGAGTACAGTGTTTCTTTATTCACCTGACCTTATTGAGAAATAACTTTCCTAGATAACTGAACCTTACCTTTCTAAAAGTAAAAACTCATTTTTTTAAATCAATTTTAAAGAACTCTTACTGAAATAGAGTACATTCTTTTCTCCTTAAGAACATTTAACATGAACATATGACTATTAGATACATTAAACATTGCATCCACACTGTCCCTCTCCTTATGAAATGCCACAGATTGCCATGCTTTTGGTCTGTTTAGGTATTCTTCCAATTTCCTGTTGATAGTTAGGTTGCCAGGACCTGGATAACCTGACCCCCTCCTGCCTCTCCACCCACCAGCATCATTCCCAGTTCTCCCATATAACTTTCTCATTTAATGCTTCTTGTAGATCACCCAAGTTTTATTATGATAGGGAAACTAAAAGTACGCGGGGACCCAAGGAGCTCACCCATGCATAAAACTTTACCAAATCTGTTTAGTGACTAACTTTAGAGGCCTTACTGCTTATTTCCTGATTTTTAGTGATGCTCCTGGTGGTGGCTTTTCAATTAGAAATTTGTAGGTAAAGATGTTAAGGTTATGAGAAACTCACTGAGTAGTCTGTAAATCAATGCCACAAATTTTGGAACATTGGTTTCATATCTTCATTATCTGCTTAGCATCTCATTGTGTAAAATATCAGAAGGACTTTAATGCTGAAAAAGCTGTATCAAGAACAAATGTTTTTTTATGAATGTAATAGTATGATTACTAGTCAGCTAAAAGAACAGATCAAAATAATAATTTATTTTTATCAAGGTAACATTGATATACACTCTTATGAAGGTTTCACATAAAAAACAATGTGGTTACTACATTCACCCATATTATCGACTCCCCCCGATACCCCATTACAGTCACTGGCCTTTAGGGTAGTAAGATGCCACAGAGTCACTACTTGTTTTCTCTGTACTACACTGTCTTCCCCATGACCCCACACACACCATGTGCACTAATCATAATACCCCTCAGTTGCCTTCTCCCTCCCTCCCCAACTACCCTCCCCCATCCCTTCCTTTTGGCAACCACTAGTCCCTTCGGGAGTCTGTGAGTCTTCTATTTTGTTTCTTCAGTTTTGCTTTGTTATTATACTCCACAAATGAGGAAAATTATTTGGTATTTGTCTTTCTCTGCCTGACTTCACTGAGCATAATACCCTCTAGCTCCATCCATGTTGTTGCAAATGGTAATATTTGTTTCTTTCTTATGGCTGAATAGTATTCCATTGTGTATATGTACCACCTCTTCTTTATCCATTCATCTACTTATGGACACATAGGTTGCTTTCACATCTTGGCTATTGTAAATATTGCTGCAATAAACATAGGAGTGTATATGTCTTTTTGAATCTGAGAAGTTGATTTTTTTAGGTAAATTCCTAGGAGTGGAATTCCCGGGTCAAATGGTATTTCTATTTTTAGTTTTTTGAGAACCTCCATATTACTTTCCATAAGGATTGAACTAGTTTACATTCCCACCAGCAGTGTGGGAGGGTTACCCTTTCTCCACATCCTTGCCAGCATTTGTTGTTCCTAGACTTTTCAATGTTGGCCATCCTAACTGGTGTGAGGTGATATCTCATTGTGGTTTTAATTTGCATTTCCCTGATAATTAGCTATGTGGAGCATCCTTACATGTGCCTGTTGGCCTTCTGAATTTCTTCTTTGAAGAAGTGTCTGTTTATGTTCTCTGCCCATTTTTTAATAGGGTTATTTGCATTTGGGTGTTGAGGTGTGTGAGTCCTTTAAATATTTTGGATGTTAACCCCTTCTCAGATATGTTGTTTACAAACATATTCTCCCATACTGTAGGATGACTTTTTGTTCTTCTGATGGTGTTCTTTGCTGTACTGAAGCTTTTTAGCATGATGTAGTCCCATTGGTTCATTTTTGCTTTTGTTTCCTTTGCCTGAGGAGCTATGGTCAGGAAAAAGTTGCTCATGTTTATATTCAAGAGAGTTATGCCTATGTTTTCTTATAAGAGTTTTATGGATTTATGACTTACATTCATGTCCTTGATCCATTTTTAGTTTAATTTTGTGTATGGATTTAGACAATAATCCAGTTTCATCTCTTGCATGTAGCTGTCCAGTTTTGCCAACACCAGTTGTTAAAGAGGCTGTCATTTCCCGCTTGTATATCCATGGCTCCTTTATCATATATTAATTGACCATATATGCTTGGGTTTATATCTGGCTCTCTAGTCTGTTCCATTGATCTATGGGTCTGTTCTTGTGCCAGTACCAAATTACCTTGATTACTATGGCTTTGTAGTAGAGCTTGAAGTTGGGGATCATAATTGCCCCCACTTTATTCTTTCTTCTCAGGATTGCTTTGACTGTTCAGGGTCTTTTGTGGTTCTGTATGAATTTAAGAACTATTTGTTCTAGTTCATTGAAGAATGCTGTTGCTATTTTGATAGAGATTGCATTGAATCTGTAGATTACTTTAGGCAGGATGGCCATTTTGACAACATTAATTTTTCGTAACTATGAGCACGGGGTGTATTTCAATTTATTGATATCTTCTTTAATTTCTCTCATGAGTGTCTTGTAGTTTTCAGAGTATAAGTCTTTTTCTTCCTTGGTTAGGTTTATTCCATCCTAGGTATTTTATTCTATTTGATGTAATTGTGAATGGGCTTATTTTCCTGATTTCTCTTTCTGCTAGTTCTTCATTAGTGTATAGGAATGCAACATATTTCTGCATATTAATTTTGTATCCTGCAACTTTGCTGAATTCAGATATTAGATTTAGTAGTTTCAGAGTGGATTCTGTAGGGTTTTTTTATGTACAATATCATGTTATCTGCAAATAGTGACATTTTAACTTCTTCTTTATCAATATGGATTCCTTGTATTTCTTTGTTTTGTCCAATTGCTGTGGCTAGGACCTCCAGTACTATGTTGAATAACAGTGGGGAGAGTGGGCATCCCTGTCTTGTACCCGATCTCAGAGGAAAAGCTTTCAGCTTCTCACTGTTCAGTATGATGTTGTCTGTGGGTTTATCATATATGGCCTTTATTATGTTGAGGCACTTGCCCTCTATGCCCATTTTGTTGAGAGTTTTTATCATGAATGGATGTTGAATTTTGTCGAATGCTTTTTCAGCATCCATGGAGATGATCATGTGGTTTTTGTCTTTCTTTTCGTTGATGTGGTGGATGATGTTGATGGATTTTCAAATGCTGTACCATCCTTGCTCCCCTGGAATAAATCCTACTTGGTCATGGTGGATGATCCTTTTGATGTGTTTTTGATTTCAGTTATCTAATATTTTGTTGAGTATTTTTGCATCTATGTTCATAAGGGATATTGATATGTGATTTCATTTTTTGGGGTGTTTTTGCCTGGTTTTGGTATTAGAGTGATCCTGGCCTAGCAGAATGATTTTGGGAGTATTCCCTCCACTTGTACTTTTTTGAAAACTTTAATAAGGATGGGTATTAGGTCTTCACTAAATGTTCAATAAAATTCAGCGGTGAAGCCATCTCATTCAGGAGTTTTGTTCTTAAGTAATTTTTTTGATTACCAATTCAATTTCATTGCTGGGAATTGGTCTGTTCAGATTTTCTGGTTCTTCCTGAGTCAGCCTGAGAAGGTTGTATTTTTCTATAAAGTTGTCCATTTCTTCTAGGTTATCCAGTTTGTTTGTATATACTTTTTCATAGTATTCTCTAATAATTCTTTGTATATCTGTGGTGTCCATAATGATTTTTCCTTTCTCATTTCTGATTTTATTAATGTGTTTATTCTGTACTCTTTGTGTATCCACTTACTGACTTTGTAGGTAGCTGATTTAATGTTTCATTTGATTAGTAATAAATTGGTCTATCTCCTTTATTGTGGGTTTATATCCTCTGGTGACAGTTATTTAGCCTTAAGAGCAGTTCTCTCTAGAGCAGCCCCTTTAAAATACTCTGTAGAGATGGTTTGTGGGAGGAAAATTCCCTCAGCTTTTGCTTATCTGGAAATTGTTTAATCCCTCCTTCAAATTTAAATGATAATCTTGCTGGATAGAGTATTCTTGGTTTGAGGCCCTTCTGTTTCATTGAATTGAATATATCATGCCACTCCCTTCTTGCCTATAAAGTTTCTTCTGGGAAGTCTGATAATAGTCTGATGGGTTTTCCCTTGTATGTGATCTTCTTCCTCTCTTGGCTGCTTTTAATAATCTGTCCTTATCCTTGATCTTTGCCATTTTAATTATTATATGTCTTGGTGTTTTCTTCCTTGTCCCTTGTGTTGGCAGATTTGTGTACCTCCATGGCCTGAGAAACTATCTCCTTCCCCAGACTGGGGAAGTTTTCAGCAATTACCTCCTCAAAGTCGCTTTATATCCCTTTTTCTCTCTCTTCTTCTGGTACCCCTGTAATACAAATATTGTTCTGTTTGGATTGGTCACACAGTTCTCTCAATATTCTTTCTCTCTTAGCTTCAGCTTCTTTGTATTCTTCTTCCTTATTTTCTATTCCATGTACTTTTTTTTTCTACTTCATGTAACCTGCCTTGAAATTCTTCCATTGTATATTTCATTTTAGATGTTGTATTCCTTAATGGTTGATTCTAACTCCTGAGTTCTTCCCTGAGTTGTTGAATATTTTTCTGTACCCTCAT
The DNA here is from genome assembly GCF_040802235.1 of Manis javanica. Lineage (NCBI taxonomy): Eukaryota > Metazoa > Chordata > Mammalia > Pholidota > Manidae > Manis > Manis javanica. The sequence goes on along the minus strand of NC_133161.1, from coordinate 7,829,163 downwards.
GAGCATGTTTATAATTTTTTACTTTGAAATCTCTTTCAGGAAGATTGATGAGTTCAGTTTCATTTGGCTCTTTTTCTAGTGTTTGTTGTATTTTGGTTTGTGGCAGATTCTTTTGATGTTTTATATTTGTATGTGGTGCCCTCTAGTGCCCAGAAGCTCTAGTCTCTGGAGCTGCTCAGTCCCTGGAGTGATGTTTGGGGTTGCAGGGGAGTGGCACTGGTGCCTGGGGGGAAGAAAGAGCTGTTTCCTGCTTCCCAACTGTTGTGCCTGTCTCCACTGCCAGAAGCAGTAGACCAAGTGCACAGAAGTAAGACTCTATGTCTTGTGTTTTTTAGCTGTGTAGTTGGGGCCTCTGTATGACTGGGCTGTTGCCCAGGCAGGGGCCGTCAGTTTGCAGGCTGGTGCCGGCTGCCAGGAGGAAGGCGCAGCACTCTCTGTATCATGGTTGGGGCCCTTTCACCCGTGTAGCCAGGCAGGGGTATTGAGTACCTAAGGCTCCTGAAAGTTCCCAACCTGGTGGGAAGAGTCCACGTGGACAATTTTGTCCACCTTTCCTTTCTCCTGAGCAGCAAGCTCTGTGCAATCCTTCCCCCTTTAGCAGCCCTCTCACTGCTAGGAAGTCTCTCAGACTGCCCGCCTTTCTTTTGTCCCAGAGCAGCTGGATGTGAATCCCTGTTTTCCAAAAGCTGCTGGAACCTTAGTCTCTCCAAGTATTCTTCCTGTCTTAGCTTTCCAACCCTACTAATCTCCAGAACACCATGCAATGTGGGTTTGTGTTCCCAAAACAGATCTCCAGGGCTGGGTGTTCAGCAGTCCTAGGCCTCCACCCTTTCTGTTTCTCTTCATCCCACCAGTGAGCTGGGGTTGGTGAAGGGCTTGGGTCCCCTGGATCATGGCTTTGGTACATTACCTTGTTCTGTGAGGTATGTTCTTTTCTCCAGGCCTGTAGAGTCTGGCACATCCTTCTTTCCTGTTGCTCTTTCAGGATTAGTTTTATTAACTGTATTTTAGTATTATATGTGGTTTTGGGGGGAGGCCTCTGTCTCACCTCTGACAATACCATCTTTAATCCTCCCCCCAAAATAATAATTTGCTGTTATGACTTAACTTATTTTCCAAAAAGAAAAGTAAACATAGATAGGTCCTATTGATGAAAGAATATAGTTTCACCTCTGTGAACATGTCTTCTCTACACATAATCAATCTTTTATTCATTCACTCCTATTTGGGATGGGGGTGGGAATTCCATTTTTTACTTAATTAATTTAAGTTCCTTAGCTCCCATCCTTCCTAAGCCCCTTCATCCTTTTGTCCCAGTCTTCATTTCCAGCTTTACCTCCCACCAGGAAACTAAGTTACACATTATCTCAATTAAACTTTCTATTTTTCCTCACTCTTGCTCTCTGTATATCTTTGCCTGGGTCTGGCAGGTTTGGTTTCAAACATTAAAGAATTGTAGCAACACACACATGAACCAGACTTACCCCTTTCAGTTCAGTCTGGCAGATCAGAGATCAGGAATCATCATTAACCCAGTAAAAAGAGGATGAAGATGTTAATTTACAGGGAATGAACTTTAGTAGACCCCATATACTAAAAGAAACAACTTATCAGGTGCTACTTTTGCCTCCAAAATAATGATACCAGTTTCAGAAGTCCTACAGTTCTCTCTCCCTGGTTAGTTAAAAACCAGGGGTATAAAGCAGTCTCTCCACCATCCATCTATCCATTCATTCACTGGACAAACATTTTAGGTACCATTCTAGGTCCTAATGATACAATAATGAACAAAAGAGATGAAGTGTTGGTCCTCCAGGAGTAGTTTGGTTGGGGAGATAAGGCACTAAATAGACTTAAGATACAATAAATAGGGTAGGTTGATGGAAAATCATTTTTTTTAAATGGGTATTAGAGCTGACCTCCCTGAAGGGTGACATTTGAGCTAAGATTCAATAGAGAGGGTTTTGTGTTGTGGCATCATAGTCACCAAGGCCAAGGCACACTTGCTACTGTCCACATTCTCTTAAAAACCATTGACTTTAAAAATAACATGAAGTAGTTCTCAGCTTATTTTCTCATATAGGATGGATGTCTTTCTTAGACGCTTAGCGCTGTCATGTTATGAACTATATATAAGTCCAAAAAAAAGGAAGTTGCTCTAGAAAACAAAGCTGGGCAAAACAGTACCAGTGTAGGAAAACCCTTATTCTGCTGCCACACAAAGTCACTAAAATAGAAAAAGTAGGTGGTTTTGAGGGAAAAGAGAAAACAGTTTCTACCTCTGGAGGTTAAGTTTTCAATTTCCTCAAATACTGAGAATATTTTTTAAATACTTTTGATTTTGTCTAGAAAGGTAAATTTTATTATTTTTCTCTCCCTTTGATGTCCCTCAAAATATTATTAATTCTCATTTTGGAAATAAGTCCTTTTAATACTGCCATTGGATGAGGAACAAATAATCTACTTTGAAAAGGAAACAAAGTGTTCCCTCTGTGTGAGGCAGAGCTGCAACACATGGGAACACCTTGTGCTCGAAATGACTGTCGCCGTCATGAGTGCGCTGCTGGGACGGCGGGAGCAGCCCCTGCGTGAAGGGAGGTGCCCAGCCTTTGGTGGCGCTCCGCCCTGAGTGCGGGCATCCTGGAGCCGCACCCAGCCTCCGCAGCTTCCTCGCACGGCTTGATCCCAGGCAGCACTGCCAGTCAATTGGACCTGCTCTGTAAGAAAACACCTGTTTGCTTTCCCCGACCTAGAGTGCAGGTAAAACTCCAGCTTTCCTCTTTGGTTATTTTGAATGTTAGTTATTGTTTCTATACAAATAGTCACTTCAAACTTGTGTGAAAAAAATAATGAAAGAAAGGGTAATAACTATTTTAGAAAATTATAGCCCAGAACGCAACCTCAACAAACAAAGTTCTGGGAATCCACCAGTGAACAGAGCTGGAAGGATCTCCTAATCCACTTCATCCACCATTCATCAAGCCTTTACATCAGTCCCTACTGCGTATCCAATATTATACAAAGTACTATCATAGATTTTAAAGATTTAGAAAGCATGTCTCTATTTTTGAAATTAATAATCTGGCTGGGAATATTTTCACTAAAAATATTTTATTTTATGCTAAAATAGTTTCTTGTTATTTGGATTTTATCCCTTTTCCCCTCAAGATTCTTAGTAATTTCAATGAATGAAGTTGCTTGCCACAAGACACTAGATACATTTTATTGACTGCAGGACTGTTGCTGAGCAGTAGAATCAAGTGGCCTTCTTGGCAGCTGATCAGCATTAACCATAATGCCATCAAAACAGTGCTTAGAGTAGGTCACCTGTGGCACCATGCGGCCTCCATCACTCAATTGCTATTTGTATTCCTCCTTCCAAACTCCTGTACTTTCTTACCTATAATCCTTTTCTTCATTTAAAATATATTTTATGGGTATTCCTTCATTCATTCGGTCATTTATTCCTGCATTCATTGATCCAAAAATATTTGCTACCTATGACTTTTACTGCAAGTCAAGCACTTGTGAATACTAATCAAACACTGAGGAAAAAAGATCTGATTTCTAGAATTGACAAAATACTGTTTTTTTAAAAACTATCTTTAAGTTTTCTTTTTCTGTTAAACATTATTTGCATGAGTATTTGGAATACCGAGTTTCTCATAACAATGTTAAGGAGATATTAAAAATTGTGCACTGTATTATGAATTATAGTTTCCCGTGCCGTACATTAAATTCCCATGACTTGTTGATTTTATAGCTTAGAGTTTGTACTTTTTAACCCCTAACCTATTTTGAAAACAGGTGAGAAGAAAAACAAGAACTTGGAGAAGGTTCTGAGAGTATCTTATTAATACAAAGAGACCAAGTGACTTATAAGGTTGTGATTAAGCAGAGGGATATCACTTTGAAAATGACTCTGGCCTTGATGATCCACCTGTTCTTTGTGGAAAGAAAAAAAGCACAACATTTAATAATTGGGGAAAAATGTACACACACACACACTCACACACACACTTCTGAATACCAGAGGCCAGCAGGAAATTCTACCCAACCTAATTACTTCAAAATACAAAGTCAGCTCTGTGAATGAAGAGTTTGTACAGGATCAGAAAAACACTGAAGCATTATATGCTTACCACAGGAGCCCATTTTCTAGAAAATTTCCAAGGTCTCTATGGACCCCTGGAAGGGAATCACTTCTTTTACACCTGAGGATGTAGGGTTTATTCACCTTATGGGTCACTGAGTTTGATTTTAAGTTTATGAATAAACAAGTATTTTAATCAGATATTTCAAATCTATGTTCTATGCACCATGCAGAAGGCACAGGTTATCAAAGTTACTATCAATGCATTCTGTTCCCCTCCCAGAGAAACTACAACCGCAACTTGGTTAAGTTTTTAAAAACCTTCCTCCTGTGTGAAGTAACCACGGGGCCCCACAGGGGCATCGTCCAAGTGCTGAGGCCTTGCAGTGCCCCAAGAGCAGGGAGCCTTGTTTAGGGGGGCCTGTGACTCGCAGGAGCTGTTCCTCCGATGGGGGAGGCCGCTGGGGGGCAAGGAGGTTTCAGGTGCCTGCCTTCAGCCGCGCCCTCGCCCGCCACCGAGTCGGAGCCGAGGGACATTCGGCTGCCGGGAGCTGCTGAGCTGGTCGGTGGTTACACAGGTCGGATCATGATTGTTGAGGCCACTGGGGACTTGGGGCAGCAATTTCACTAAACACGGGGTGCTTCTTACCACAGGTACGCGGTCTCCTGGAGGCTTCTTCCCTGAGGCCCCCATGTGCTTTCACATGTGCTCAGTACCCCAATTAGAAGGCAGTTCAGCTTTGAGAGGTGTAACTGGCTATTTGATTAAAATGGGAACGTTTTCCATATCCTTAGAGGGCACGTCAGAATCACCAGGGAACCTTAGGGCCCTGACGCCAGAGCACGGCCTCCTGCTCCTGACATGGCGCAGGGGAGGTTATTTGGGGAACGAGTCTAACCTGCACAGGTGCCCCCCAGGAAATGTCTCCTGCATCCTCTCCCACCCCAGACTCTTAACCTGTCACTTCCGCAGCCCCCTCCTCCCAGTCTGAGAGTCTCCCACCCCCACGTGCTGGGACTGTCAGTCTGAGTCCACCTCCCTCCTCCCAGCGTGAGGAGAGTCTTGGTGTTTGGGGAGGAGAAAAAATGTGCGTCTTGTTTGAAGGGAATGATCAGAAAGGAATTTCCCATCAGGGTGGCTTATCTCAAGTTTGATTCCCTGACTGCTGCCATCCGCATCACATGGGAGCTGGCTAGGGATGCACATTCTCAGACTTGACAGATTTACAGACTCAGAAACTCCAGGGATGGAATCCGAGTTTTAACAAACCCTCCAAGTGATTCTGGTGCCAGCTGAGATAGGAGAGAATGACTGGTTGTCTCATGCTCTCCCTGGGCATCTCCTTGCCAAACTTGGGTTGCTTTGTTTAAAAAAGAACAAAGGAGAAAGACTTCCTGTTACTTGTACTTTTGTCTGGTGCTTGAATGACAAGAGGAAAGGCAATAAATTCCTACATACATACATACATGTGCCCTCTGCAAATAGAAAAAAAGAACAGCGTTTAGCCCATGGAAAGGATAAGTGATCCCTTACCCAGGGCACTGCGCCAGAGTTCTACCAGGAATTCTAATTACTTCTTGGGAGGGGCTATCGGGTGCATCTTGCAAAGAAGTTCTGTCTCACAGAACAACTTTTTACCTCAGATTCTTATCTCTTTTCACTAAGTTTTTCTTTTACTTTTTGTCACTTATAGTAATTTAAACTTCCTGAATCTCAATTGATTCATTTATAAAGTAGGGAAAATTTCTGACTCGAATAAAAAAGTCTAGGAAAAAATAATGATCTCTTCAGAGTGTTCCGAGATCTCTGATTGATCAGCCTTGTGCATTGAAGGGGAAAGGTAATAGGAGAAGTGGCTTTCTGTCCTGGGACTCCACTACCAACCACAGTCCCGGGCCCATGGCAGATGGATGTGTTCTAGCTACTGTATCAGTCAGACACTTTGGCAGTTCCAACTGTGTATTTACAAAAATGAACTCAATCCACATGCTTACCTTAGGAGGTAGATACAATTTATTATCCCCATGGTATGGATGACAGAACAGAGACACCGAAAGGTTGAAATAACCAGCCAGGCCCACCAGATGGTAAGCGGCAGAGTCCGGACTGGAGCTCAGGAAGGCTGCCTCCAGAGATGGTGCTCATGCCCTGTGTGCTCACCGACACCCTGTCATTCTGCTCCGTCCTCCAGTTACCAGCTTGGGCCTGGTCAGGGGTCAGAGTACCTTGGAGGCCCTTAAAGAAGTTGACATCCAGAGAGCCCCAGAGGGAGGGGGTGGAATGCCTGGTTAGGGAACTAAGCCCAGGCCATCTCCTTGTATCACTGCCTGCTGCGCGAGCTGATGCCTGCCCACTCATGGGTGTCACCAGCCCCTGGGCTGAGCCTTCTGTGCCGGATCTGAGCACCGGCTCTGTGTTCAACGGTGACATCCCCAGAGATGACACAGAAAGAGAGCCAGAAGCCCCTCTGACAGACAAGGGTTCCCCCGCCATGGACATGCTGCTCATCACCTCAGTAGGATCCCCATGTTCTTTTTTTTTTTGCTTTGTTATAATTAATCTACAATTACATGAGAACATTATGTTTACTAGGCTCCTCCCTTCACCAACTCCCCTCCACACACCCCATTACAGTCACTGTCCATCAGCGTAGTAAGATGCTGTAAAATCACTACTCGTCTTCTCTGTGTTGCACAGCCCTCCCTGTGCCCCCCCACATGCTAATTATATGTGCTAATTGTAATGCCCCCTTTCTTTTTCTCCACCCTTATCCCTCCCTTCCCACCCCTCCTCCCCAGTCCCTTTCTCTTTGGTAACTGTTAGTCCATTCTTGGGTTCTGTGAGTCTGCTGCTGTTTTCTTCCTGCAGTTTTTCTTTATTCTTATGCTCCACATATGAGTGAAATCATTTGATACTTGTCTTTCTCCGCCTGGCTTATATCACTGAGCATCATACCCTCTAGCTCCATCCATGTTGTTGCAAATGGTAGGTTTTGTTTTCTTCTTATGGCTGAATAATATTCCATTGTGTATATGTACCACATCTTCTTTATCCATTCATCTACTGATGGACACTTAGGTTGCTTCCATACCTTGGCTATTGTAAATAGTGCTGCGATAAACATAGGGGTGCATCTGTCTTTTTCAAACTGGGCTGCTGCATTCTTAGGGTAAATTCCCAGAAGTAGAATTCCTGGGTCAAATGGTATTTCTATTTTGAGCATTTTGAGGAACCTCCATACTGTTTTTCACAATGGTTGAACTAATTTACATTTCCACCAGCAGTGTAGCAGGACCCCCATATTCTTAAGAAAAAAAACATAACCTCACAGGATAGAAGAGGTTACTGCTGTGATGTTTTAGAGCCCCTGCCCCTTCATGAGGCTTTAACCGCATCACTTGCTCAGACGGTGTGAGCATGAAAGGATCCTGGCTGGGGGCCGGACACCAGCGGTTCTGGAGGCTTCAGGGCTGAGAACGCATAATGAGCAGGACTGTGGCCAACCGGAATGCTCCTGCCAGTCTGAGCACCCGCTGGGTCTTGGAGGCAGGGCTCAGGGGAGAAGCCCTCCCTCCAGGCAGCTGGACACCATGCGCCACTGATCACATCGGGTCCACAGTTTGGAAGGATCTTCAGGCTCCCGGCTTGACTGGTGGCCTCCGGATACTGTGCCCTAGAGAGGAGCCTTTTCTCAGTGTACCTTACATGCCAGGCCCCGTGCTGATGTGGTATCTTACTGGCAAGCCTTTCTCTTGTACAGCATAAATATTATTCCTATTTAACACATTGCTGAGGGCCGTGCATTTTAAGTTCTTGCTCTAGCCACACAGTAAGGAAAATGGGATTCATTCTCCAATATCCCTGATTCTAATCTAGGGTGTCTATTCTTTTAACCTCATGTATCTCTGAATTCTTGGCCTCTGACTTTTGGGGTATTTCATTGCCTTCATATGCCAGTGTTATGTCCTGGTGTGTGTGTGTGTGTGTGTGTGTGTGTGTGTGTGTGTGTGTGTGTGTGTGTGTGTGTGTGTGTGTGTGTGTTTGTTTTCCCTCTTCCATGGCCTTGTGAGAATGAGAGCTATCAGTCAAATTGTCGTGTAGAACTTGTCCCCACCGTGACTCAGTAGATGACCTCATAACTTTTAGAAGACCTTCATCACCAGAAGGCTACTACTGCTGTTCTTTTTCTCTAATAAACGATTTATATGCTTTCCTATAATGCAACTTACAATCAATATTCAAAACTGCATCAACAAAAACAGTTTTAACACCTCTGAAGTATTAAAGGAATAGAAAGGAAAAATTTACACTAAGTACCAGTGTAAAAATGAAATTCTACTCTCAAAATAATGATTTTGGAGCAGATAATAGTTTATAGCTATAGGAGGTTTTTATTATTTTAAGAGCTTCAACTTTTATATTTTTTGTTTTCCATTAATTCTTTTGGTAAAAGAAATATAATAATAGAGAAATGCTTTACGTTTTTACTTAAAGGTGTACTATGTTTACAGTCAACCATATGAGTTTTCCTATTTTCAATTATGTAGAGAGAATAAACATTTGATGCACTTGAATAACTTCATAGTTTACAAGGCTTGCTTATATTGCTGAATATATTTAAGCTCATTCCAAACAGACAGCCTGACATCTTAAAATCTGAGGTATTGACTTTGGACTGCAGTTAAGCCAATTTTTTTACTCTCATTGGAAGCACTGAATTGAAACGCTGTAATCTTCTCTTGAACCATCTTCCATTTCATGTTTCAGCAGAGACTTAATTGTTCTTTGAGGAATTTCTAACTCTAAAAATGGTGGCAATTTATAATCCAAAGAAATATAATTATCTTGCTCAGAAAAGAGAAGAAACGTAGAATTGCCTTTATTTTTAAATTACAATTACAATCATATATTGGAAGCACATGGGAAAAATTTAGACATAAAATTATGATGGGAAGAGCCTGCAACAAAGAGGAAGCGTGAGTACATAATGATCCTCTGCTCGGGAGAGAGAATTCTGGGTATTTATGCATTTGTTTTTCAGGCCTGTGAAAGGCCTGGGGCAGCAGCTTGTGTATTACCTTTTTGGTTGTCTTTGGCAGCAGCTGTATTTGCTTACAGTGTTGAGTACTATATATTTTTTATGCTTTGGATACTATGTATTTTTTAAATGGAAGTCTACTGGAGTTAAATTTGTACTTATTCTAGAATTTTATAAGTTTTGAGGTAAAGTTTTCATGACTTGTCAAAAAATAGCGAATAATTAATGTCATGATACATTTTATAATAAAATCAGTGTTCATTCATTTGCCTATACATGTTGGGTGACAATCTCTACATATATTTTCATAGGGAAAAGGATGTGTGTTATGGGTGTTTGAAAAATAAGAATATAGTCTCAGTGTTCAAAAAGTGGAACTTGCTGGAATGGAGTAAGGACTGCGGGAGGTGTTCCCTGGAGATAGCCGGGCAAGCATCGTGCGCTCTCTCCGTGACACACTGAAGTGACAGGCCCTGTGGTTTGTGAGCAAGAAAGACTTTGTGATCTAGAAGGAGAAAATGAGACCTTCTGATTCTCAGCATGTGGGGGGAGGACCTTGTTGTCTTTAGATTGTATAAGTCAAAGGGCAATTTGCAGGGGGTGTTGATAGCTATATTTGAAAGGGGGTCTGCATTTGTCTAGGGACATAAAACATTATGGTTCTCTCGTTGGCAGGGGTCACTGAGCTTGAAAGTGGCGTGATAAGTGAGTGAGGGGCGACAGATGTGGCTTCAGTACACAGAACAATCACAGACTCTGGGGTCACAGTGATGACCTGGACTAAGTGGTGGCAATGAGAATGAAGAAGGAGGGCGGTAGGGCTGGGCTTCGAAGGGGGGAAACGGAGAGGATGACTGACCACGTGTAAGTCCGGGAGGGAGAAGGGGTTATGAATGAGTCCGGGGTCTGAAACCTGATGACTAACATTTAAAGGTCTACTTTGCACCGTCGGGAAGTCTCTGCCCATGTGAGGAGCAGAGAGGAGACGGGGCTGCGGATGGACTTCAGAGCTTGGGGCAGCAGCAGTGTAGCTAAATGAAAATAAGGGGGGACAGGAGACCCAACTGAAGATGAAGATTTGGATATAAGTTAGGTCCTAGTTGGTTGACTTTGAGTGGAATCCCTAGGAAACGATACCAGGACTGGTTCTTAGAGAATTTAGTGTTCTTAGGAAATAAAAGAAAAGTAACAAGGCACGGGAACAGAAGAATTATTAGAGGTGATAGGAGAAAAAAAGAAAGAAAAGTGAAGCCCAAGTAACAGAGAATTTCACAAGAAATGGGCCCTGGGAAGCATCAGACACACTTGGGCCTCGGGAGACTGAAAAAGGCTTCAGTTTGGGCATAAATTCATTGGTGACTTTTGAGAAAATAGCTTTAGAGGCATAAAGTAGCTGCTTAGATTAGCAGGAAATAAGTGACTCATTATAGAAGTGCAGTAGTTCAGCGCCCAGCAGGCAGTCTTTCAGGGTCACATTGAGACCTAGAAGGTGATCGTGTGCCACCTCTGGTGCCAGCTCACTCGGAAGTCTATTGAGTAGGAGGCAGATTTGCCAGGCAGGGTGGCATCAGATGGCCCCAGTCAGTCAAAAGTCCCTGAAGCAGCCCGCTCAGCACTCCAGCCCAATATGCAGAGGACAGGCCTTTTGGTGTCCCAGGTAACAGCCCAGGTGCACGGAGATAAGATTTCACAGTGGCAGGTGCAGGACACCCTGTCTTAGAAGTCTTCTTATGGTAGACATTACCCCTGATAAAAATCCCATAGTCATGAAACATACCCAGCTACAGTAGTCACCCTATTCATCAGGGCCAGTGCTATGGAATAACCATCAGGCATTCAGGCATATTGATATTTCTCCAGCCAGTGCAATTTATTTAAAAAAAGGAAAGATGATAGGGGATTTGTGGTCATGGAGTGAGCTCCAATCAGAGATGAGCGTGAAAAAGCTAAGGACCCTGTCTATGTAAGACGATGACAAAACAGAAGGGAAGTGGCTCTCCATGGAATGCAGACTGCATGAAGAAACATGTGGTGCTTGGAAGCATGTAACAGACATGTTGAGTGACTAGCTCACCAGTGCCGCTTCAGAGGGATTGGGAGAAATGGCAGGACAGATCACATCCCACCCTGTTTCCTTCAACATTTAACAAAGTCTGAAGTACATGGCAAATACCCAATTAGTGGTTCGAGTAAAGGACTGCTTGCCCTGAAATAGGTGAACTTTTTTTGTTTATTTAGATAATAAAAAATCCTTTAAAATAATGTAGTACAATAATAAGTATAAATGGGGATGCCAAGTTGAATATCTTAGTGTAGATTGGTGCTGTATAGTAATAATGATGTCTTGCTAAATAAATAATATAAAAATAAAAAAATAGAAAGAAATGGGCAAAATGATAGATGATAAGAAGCCATAGGAAGATCTTCAGAGAAGATACAATACAACCTCGATAGTGTATGGATGAGGGACCTGAGGCTTGGAGGGGTTTTAGTGACTTCTTAAGCTTGGGTAGGTTCTTAGTGACAGCTGGGGACTCAGATTCCAAGTCTAGCACTTTGCCATGCTGTCCCCAATAATTCCAGTGAACACAAAAAGTCTTTAGCACCCCCAGCTCCCCTGTGTCCTTCCACATTCCCTTTTCTGCAATCACTTTATTTTTTTCCTGGATGGACCAAACATTTCTGTAACAAACTTTTAAGGATTTGTGATGGTGGGAAGAAAAGGCATGGCGTGCCTGTGTGTACAAAGGAAATGGAAATATGGAATCTTTTTATGTGGTAATGTAGAGGTTTAAGCCACAGAAGTATATTTTAAGTGAGTATGGTTTCTAATACTTTCCTTCCAGTGTGGTTTAGTAAAATTTGCGTGAATGCTGTCATAAGATGTGCATTTGAAACTGTTCTCTCAAGTTTAATAGATATCTGGCTGGGGGGCTGGGGGGTCATCATTTCACTTCCCTGGGTATCAGTTCAGAGATTATCTAGTTCAGAGTAGGTTTGGGATTTCATAAAATTAAAATATAGAAAATCATAGGACACTTTGCTTGGTATATTTCTCTTCTGTCTTTTATTTTTCTTCAAATTCCAGTATCAAAATTGTCTTGGGATTTGTCACCAGGGCAGCCACCTTCTTTTAATATTAACAGTTCTCCTTTTTCTTCTTCCTTAAAATAGTTCAGTAATGTAAAAATAGGGAAATTATTATCCTCTATGAAGATAATACTGTGAAAAAGAGGGAGAAAATAAGGCTTGAGTTTCTTTACTGGATAAGAAGCAATACTACAAATATTTTTTAAAAAACTTTTCAGAAGATCAAGATGAAATGTTTATACAGAGTAAAACTCAGAGAGAATTTTCTTATGTAGACTTACATGGAGGACATTGTAGTAAGTACAAAGTGGTGCTTATGTGACTTTTTTATTCTTTGTTTTTTAAAAAGGCTTCACTAAAAGCTAAGTTCATGATCTTAAAACTGAGTCCCAATATTTGAAACTTGCTTTGTTCTAAGAAGTAGGTTTCCTATAGTTTTAGGAGAAGTCAATGCAAGGGTCAAATATAGAAGGCTAGAGATTTAGAAAATGCTGTGTTTTTTATATTATCTGACCTAACTATGACTTCTCTCAATTAGATGTTTGAAAGAAGCTAGATGATTCTAGGTTATGCAGGGTGTTCTCCCTAAATATGAATACACTTTTTAGAACATTTAGTGTTTATATCTGTAGTTGAGTATGTCTTCTCCTGTACTGCCACACACACACTCTCACACACACACTCACATACACACAGATTAGATTGACTATTGAGTCAAATCTGTTAGAAATGATCAGCAAGTAAAGTGTTTTTGGAAGGGAACAGGGGTTGCAGAACAGAAAATGTTTTTTCCCAAGAAAACTATGGAAAAGATAAAAAAGAAAAGCAAAATAAGTATTGGAGAAGAGGGAGGTCATGAACCATATCTAAAGAAAGGTGTGGACATTAAAGTTTTCAGTTTGCAATTTAATATGAAATTTCTCTCAGGTAGATCTAAGAATATATATCCCTTTATTTGTGATAGAGGATTTAAGAGATATCTCTCAGGACAATTAATGTAGAGGTTTAAAATATAAGAACAAGCTAACTATTTTTCCATTTCAAGTCTCCAAGATACACTTCATGTAAAAGCCCATGGTATGATATAATCTGGAAATCTATCACTTTGAGTCATGAAATCAAAAATATTTTTAATATTATGGTGAAAAACCAAAAGAAAAAATTCTTTTAGCTTGTGTATTATCTTCAACAGTTGGAATTGAATTTCAAACATTACTTAAAACTGGAATAGAAAAAGTCTGAAAATATAGAGAGCATGGATGACAAATGGAAATTAAATGTATAGTATTCACACTTTATTTAATCTACCATTTTTGTTATTACATTCTAGAGAGTGTGAAAAATAATAACAGGGGATAACATAGAATCTGCCTAATCTCACTTTTCTTCCCCCTCGTGATTTTGGAGGGAGTAGCCATTCTGTGAGACCATCTTGTAGTGCTCACATTTAAGAATGTTATTTGAAGGCATGTGCACATGCTATAGGTAGTAATCTCTTCATTATTATAGGTCGGACTGGGTTCAATAATCTCACCTGCATCAGAGGACATCCACCTGCTTATGGAAGTAGAAACTCAGTGAGTGCAGCATCGGTATTATCTTGAAAGTTGCAGAAAGTGTAAATTCTTGGGTCCCACTCCAGAACTAGGGAATCAGAAACTCTGGAGTTGGGTCCGGCAGTCTGCCTTCTAATAAGGCTTGCAGGGGTCCCAGTGCTGCTTTAGAACCTCTGCTGTCGTCTCTGGGAAAGTCCCAGGTAGGACCATACGTCTATGCCCTCATTTTACAGTCTCTGGCAAGTCCTACTGGATTGCTTGTAACAAACATGATGTTTGGAATCAGTCCTAAAGTTATGCTTTTAACTTTCACATGATTTATTTTAACTATATATATGTAGTAATGCCCTTCTAATTTCTCATTAGTGTGTCCTTATGGTTGCACATTAGAATCACCTGTTTAGGAATTTTAAATATCCTGGTGCCCAGGCAGTGGGGTGAACCCAGGCACCAGCTTGCTTAAAGGCTCCCCAGGTGATTCCAGTGCGCAGCTGCATTTAGGGACCATTTCCTTATTAAGCAGAAGTCTCAGCTATGTGCATAAAAATTACATGGTCAGCTTCTGAAACATACTCTCTATCCCCAGAGGTTCTGATTCAAAGATTCTGAGTTTTCACACTCCTAAAAGGCTCCACATACAGGTTGGACAGCCAGGGCTGGTACCAATATTTTGATTTAGAGAGAAAATCTTCTGAATTGGCTCTTGGCAAGAAGTAAAGAGATAGGGGAAGAAGACAAAAAGGCCCCGCTGTCGTCCAGAACTGCTTCACCTGTTGCATTTTTTGCTTTGTAGGTCAGAGAAAGTGACCTTTCATCATGAATGACTTTCAAGTGGTGTTTTAAAATTATTTTCACTGGGGGGAAGAGGAAAATGAATCCATATTCAGTGATGCAGTATAATATTAGCAGAAACTAATATTTAAAATGTCGAGTATGATGAAAGGTAAATCCTCAAGTTTGAGAATCTGTTATTTAGAATTTTGTAATGTTGGACAATACTTTTGAAAGGTTTAGATGAATCACTAGATAAGCAAGCATCTGTTCAAGTACAAATGATTCTTTATTTGCTGGCAAAGCAGGAGATAAATTGAGAGTCGTAATTACTCACAAGCTGGACATATCAGGATTATAATTGTATTATAACCATATATTATAATAACATTCTTTTTTCTAAAATACTGATACCGCACCCCTCTCCCTTATGGTAATCACCAGTATATGTGTTTATGAATCTAATCCAGTTTTGTTTGTTTTGTTTTTTTATATTTCACATATGAGTGAAATCATATGGTGTTTGTCTTTCTCTGCCTGGCTTATTTCACTGCATAATGCCCTCTGGGTCTCTATGTTGTTGGAAATAGCAATATTTCATTCTTTTTTATGACTAATATTCTATTGTATATATGTACCACATCTTCATCCATTCATCTATCAATGGATATTTAGGTTGTTTCTGTATTTTGGCTATTGTAAATAATGCTGTGATAAACATAGAAGTCCATATATCTTCTCAGATTGGTGATTTTGTTTTCTTCAGGTAAATTCCCAGAAATGAAATTGCCAGGTCATATGGCATTTGTATTTTTAGTTTTTTGACAGACCTCCCTACTACTTTCCATGGTGACAGTAATAAAATTTCTTATCCTTATTTAAAGAAGATTTTTTGAGTTCTAATAGGAGCAAGGCCCTGGGTTAGGATCCAAGCAGAAGTTACAAAGAAAGGATAGTCTTTTATTTTAAAATGTAGACTGTTCTTAAAGACTACAATCCTCAAAGAATATGTGAGACTTAAACAGTTCAGAAGGGGTAGTGAAGGTGAATGTGGAATATATTATTAAAGAATCTTATAACTCAGTTTGAAATGTTGAAAACTGCAGTGATTTTATTTTGAGAGTAGACTGGGGAATGACTAAATGAAGAATCTCAAGCATTAAAAAGGAACTAAATATAAGATAGAGTTAAAGACAAAATTGTGTTTCCCCAAAATTTGTATGTTGAACTCCTAACTGCCAATACCTCAAGTGTGACTGTATTTGGAGACAGGGCCTTTAAAGAGGTGCGTAAGTCCAAATAGAGATGTTGGGGTGGGCCCTGTTCCCATGACCAGTGTCCTCTAAGAAGAGGCAATTAGGACACAGACACACAGAGGGAAGATGGCATGAGGACACAACACGGAGGTGGCCCTCTGCAAGCCGAGCCGGGCCTCAGAGGAAACCAGCTGTGCCCCATCTTGATCTTGGGCTTCCAACCTCCAGGATTATGAGAAACGAATTTCCGTTGTTTAAGCCTGTGGTATTTGGTTGTGACAGCCCATCAAACTAATACATGTAGCAAATCTCTGTAGACAGTATCCACAGAGGAACAAACACAAGAGAATGAACTGAGCATTGCTACAAGAGTAGTTAAAACAAAAGTAGTTAAAAAGTAGCTTCTGCCTATAGGGGTTATGTGGGAGTCTCTGAAGTCTCCTAAGAAATGATATTTTAAATTAAAAATGACCTATCTTTAACCTCTGGTATAAGTAAGCATTGTACCTCCTTGAAGGAAATACATAAACTGGACTACAGGAACATGTCAGTATCCCACTGTAATTTATCTATCTGTCTTTAGACCAGATCAGAGATTTGCTTTATCTATTTCAACTTACATGTAATATTAAGTAGTGTTCGAATGAGGTTATGGTAGTTCTTCAATGTCTTTTTCTCTCTTTCTCTGAGGGTGTGGTACCCAGAAGTGAATCAGGCCAGGAGACCACATGCTGCTGCAGTATAGAAATCTACTTAGAGAATCTACTCAATTCGTTCAGCTTGAGTCATACATATGGATACTTCGATATTTAAATATGACCTTCTGTCTCATTTCTCCATGCAGCTAAAAAAGAATAAATCAGTTTCACTCTCCAGGGAATCATGTTGACCAAAATGAAAAACAATCTGCAAAGTAAGACCTACAAAGGAAAAAAGAGTATGTTCGTGTCTTTTGGAGCAGAGCATGTAGCCTGCGGGAGGCACTCATGACTTAGGACTGTTTTGCAGATCCCGTGGTCAAAAGACATCTCTGGATTCCACCCCAGGAAGCTCTGTGGGTGCAAGCAATGAATTTGCTTCACTGATTGATATTTATATAACAGAGATTGAATGGATATGGTATGAATCTACTCTATTTTCAAAAGATCAGACAAGGTTAAGGAAAGTATAAGCAAAGGAAGCAGAGACACAGAAAATGATTGCCCAAAATAAGACAGGCCTCATGCAGAGCCTGAATCAGCTCTTGCTTTCACGTCCTAAGAGGGCTCTCAGGAAAGCACAGTCATCTGAGACTATTTCCCCCAAGAAGCACAGAATTTTACAATTATTTATTTATTGTAGAGAGTATTTTTTAGCAACTTTTGAAATGCAAATACTTAGTGTAAATGAGTTTTTAGGCCCTTTCTCTGTGAATGGTAGAATTAGGTGGGGAGAACAAACATTCTGCACATTTTAAGGTGGGAGAGGAAAAACTGTCAAGCGAAGGCTTGCGACCAGAGTGAGGACAGATGTGGGGGGGCTCCTGTAGAGCTTGTGCCTGCCAGCACAGCTCAGCCCACTGGCCTCACACCTCAGAGCCCTAAGCAGCAGCCAGCCCAAGCGCTTGCTGAGAACCTCAGAACTCTGAGGCCCCTCATGGCAGGAATCACAATAATGCCAAGGTCGCACAGTTGGTAAGATTTCAAGCAGGGAGGGCTGAAGGGCATGTGCTAAAGTATCAGTGGGAACCTCGGGAACCTCAAGGGCTGCAGAGTCAACAGTGCCCCCTGCTTAGTTGTGCTGTTACCCCTACTCAGCTCTGAGCCATCTGAGGTGGAGTTCAAAAGACGTCTTGAGGTCCAGAAAACAATAGTCTTATTTTCTAGTCAGAGGTTTCAGATTTTGGTTAGGAAAGGAGATAATTGATTTATTGAACATCCTGAAAAATGTAATAGATAAACTCCTGAGCAGACAAGTCTTGGTTTATGGAAAGGGCGCCATCTCTTAGGCATCTGAGACCGAGGTTATCTTTACAGTTGGCCAGGTAATTGACTGCGTAAGGACTCCCATAGAAGGGGTGAATGAGAGTTGAAATCGGGCTCCTGCCAAGCAAGGCTGTGAACACCCATAGGAGGGTATTCTAATGGTCATGAATGTGTTTCAAACTGACTAAGCCATCAGGGCAGTAAGCCACCTCTTTTTAATTTTCAGGTTTTCAGGGTAGAGGCAGCCCTGGTTCAGTCATTTCCCTTTGGGGTGTATCGCTCTCAGGGATGTGGGTAGGTGAGGCAGTGTTGGATCTTTGACGGGTAACTAGCTCCACGCTGCATGGGCTCCAAGTGTCTGTGTGCTCTGAGACCAGGGCTGCAAAGAGCAAAGTCCTGTTAAGATAGCTCCACACCCCAAGAGAAATTCTGCAGCATTCCAGTCACTGAACAATTTGTGCTTTCATAAAAATAATTTTAAGACCCTATCTGTTATCACAGTGAATAAAATGGGATTTTGAGCCTATTGTTGGATTTAATCATTATTTTTATGGCAGAACTGGGGGTGTGGGAGTAGTTATAACAGTTGTTTTTTTAATCCCTTTTATTAAGTCATCTATCATAAGCAAAATTCAGTTTCTAACCTTAGTTCTTTATTTAAGTTTCTCACTTATCTGTATTTTTTTTTTTTACATGTTGTGTATTCCCATTTTATGTCTCTAAAGGTTATAGAATAGCTATTTCATTTTCTCCAGCAGAAGCTATTTAGCACTCTGGGATAGCATTATGACTAAATGGCAAAAAGAAGATATGATATGAAATTAAAGCTACTTAACGGCGAGGATTAACAGAGCATGGAAGGCGATGTATCAGGCCCATCTATACCTGAGCTTCATTTTCAGTAGGGGATTTCCTGTAGGCACCTGGCTTTCTTGTTAGGCTCAATCATCTCAGTCCACGAGGAGAAGAGATGAAAGGTGAATACAAGAAGTTACTTAGAATAAATTGTGCCTTATGATAGTCCATATAGAGTGACTTTTACACTGCTACTTACACTGCTACTTTTTTCCATAAAAATTACATTTACTTATTATGTCTGTATATATCACATATCTCTGTAGTGCTTCAAAAATATCAGCAAGTTAAAAAGAACATGGAAATTCAAGAACTAATAGTAAAAGTAATAGAAAAATTATTATAACGCCTTATGATTTGATATCAATGGAAGATACTCAATTGAGAAGATTATAGGCTTATTTTATTAATTTAACTTCGATGGTAACGTTCTCCCCTAGAATCTCATTTCCTTTCTATTTCATCATACCCATTTTTCATCTCTTTGCAGATGTGTTTCAAGATTTGCCGTCTCTGTAAAACCTTTCCTAGGCACACCAGCCATGGTTGTCCCTTTGTTGTAGTTCCAAGCTCCAGTAACAATGATGCCAGTACTTGACTCCGGACTTACTGAGGGATCGATTTGCTTTCCACTATACTCTCAGTACTTACCACAGCATTCATATATTTTAGGAATTCACTTATTATTGAATGAATGAGTGAATACCATACATACAGTTTGCACTTGATTTTTTAAATTCTCCTAAATTTTGTATTTTCTGAATATGTTTTAGTGCATTGAAATCTTGACAGAAGGGTATGTGGCTTTCAGCTCCTCATTTCCGCAATCCCTCAATCTTCACTTCTCATTAATGATGTTTACCTAATGAAGTAGAACACCATTTGTTCGAGGCAAGTCTGGCATTAGGCCTGTGATCTTTCTGGTCTCCACAGAGCAGCTGGTAGGTAAGAAGCTGTGGGGTGCACGTCCGCCCTCCTGTGCACGCTCCCCTACACTCTCCCCTGAAACCTGGCACCATTAACCTGTATGCAACCCACTTTGTGCTGATCCTTCTTTCACTTTGACAAGGAAGCTGAATATAGAAGTGTGACAACCCAAGTTTTGGGGGAAGGATTGAATTTTTTTCCAATATACAAAATGAGCAACGGATGAAAATTTTGTTGTTTGCTGAGGTGGATCCGAGTTTTATGGGACCTTGGAATCTTTATTTAGAATGAGAAAAAACTCGCAACCAATTACTGGAGGCTTGGAAGCTCAGGTCCCTTATTTTCTAAGATGTCATTAGGCAGATCTACCAGAAATAGTGAAGTGCTTCGGGAATGATACTTGACTTCCCCTCCCCAGAAGGGACGGCCCAGCAGCCCCCAGTGTCCCGGTGGCCCCATGAGTGCGGAGTCCTGAAGCCTGGGGTTAGCCTCGTGGTAAATCCCCCTCTGGCCCTTAAGCTTGGAGAGACCTCCTGTGTGTATGTGTATAGACATGAGAATGTTTCAAAGCGCACCTTAACCCATTCCTCCTGTTTACATCTCTAAGGTAACATTTGTATAGAAATGTGTTATTCTGGCTTTTCTAGTTGAAGAGGACAAAGAGTCTCTCAAGCTAGTTCAAACAGAAGGGAAGGCTCCGTGCTGGAACCGAGAAATTCATTCACCTATTCAACATCACCATTTTGAGTGTGTGCTCTGAGCTGGACCCTCTGCTGGACCGTTACCCAGAACCTTTCCTCCTGGAGAAGGAGCCAGTCAATAATTATCAATCACACGAGTAAACATGGGGCCAGTTGTGGGAAGCATTCCGAGAGATACACAACACGGAGGACGTGCGAGGAGGGGCCAGGGAACCGCCCCGGGTGCTGTTTCCATGTTGCTGCATTTTGTTTTTGGTGGTGTTGGGGCATTGGGGGTGTGGGGGTGAGGCGTCAAGAAAGAGCAAGTTCTATTCTAGCAGAGACCTAAGTAAGCACAGATAGGAGTTTACGAGGTCAAAGTGACAGGGATAAAGGAAATGACTCTCAGGACATGGGGTTCATTAAGAGGCAAGAATAGCAAAGATCAGTGTGGCACGGTAACTCGCCCCTGGAGCTGACTGGGGACTCACACTGGCTTTCGGGACGCAAGGAAGCCGTGACTCCCCGCAGCCCTGCCCGTGCTGGCCACGTGTGCTTACGGAGGGTCTGCAGCGCGGTGGGTCCCAAGGAGATGTGCTCCTACTGTGCACTACTTAGCAGGTATCAGTATGTAAAAGGCTTCAGATAAAAAAAGGAAAAGGATGCAGGCTATCTCATTATAACTTTTTCAAATTAAGTGCATATTGAAACAATAATATTTTAAATATATTGGGTTAAATGAAATACGCCATTCAAATTAAGTCACCGGTATCTTTATATATATTTATTAAATGTGATTACTGAAATTTAAAAAATTACACATGTGGGTTTTCTTTGTCACTTACCTTATGTTTCTATGGGTCATGCTGCTTGAGCAATGAATTTAGGTGCTGGCTGTACCCCCGTACCCACAACCTCAAAGCTGACCTAGGGCATTAGAGCCTCTCAGGGTTCAGGCTGGGAGTGTGCGTTTGACACAGATGAACCCCGGTGATCGTAACCCAAGTAGTCCCTGGACTGCTCCTGTGAATGCCACAGCTCAGGTGTGTGTATTATAGGTTATGTGTCTGCTTCTCCCAGCCCATAAACCTCTGCTAAGCTGTCTCTTTGAATCTAGTCAGATTCCAGGAAACTTTTTTGGGTAGGATATAGCTTTGTATGCAGAATCATTTGTGGTAGGTCCCTTGCCACTACTGTCAGTGGTAGCCCAGTCTGGGAAACGCCTAACTCCAAGAGATCATTTCAACAGAAAAAATAGAAAATAGAAAAAATAGGGGAAAAAATGTGGCTGGTGTTTCTTCAATCTTGATAGTGGTGCACCTGCTTGCCAGACCAAAATATGGCTTGTGGGTCTCATTCTGTGCAGTCCGCCTTGGTGCAGGCCCATGAGATAGAAACACGGCCGCCCACAGCTGCCTTGCAGCCTGAACTCAGGATGGAGTCTGTTTGGAAGGAGATAGTGCCAGACCTGCGCAGTGACAAGCACATGCCTCCCTATGTGTTACTTTTTTCCAAAGACACTTCGTTTCCAGTTAATAAAACGTCTGGGGTCTAGGCATCTCCTCATCTTGACTGAGACATCTCCAGTAGATGTAGATATTTATAGCTGCTTCTCAAAGGACACTGTAAGTGGGTCTCATTTCAAGGGCTATTAGTAACAACCAGTCTTTGCAGAATCTGAGAAACACGCTTCCGTATGTAATCCAGAAAGCCAAATTATACTGGTACTTAAAAACATGTAACTACAAGCTTTTATTTATAAGTCTCCTAGAAGCTGCCTTCTTTCACTGAATTTCTTCTCTGACTTCTCAAATCCCGTAGAGGAGAGGGGGCAGACCCCAAAAAGGGGGAGTTTGTACTAATTTAGCTCAGTATGATCTCTGAACCATGTGTCTGTCTTTTAAAATCAGCTCTTTTCTTTGGTTCCTGATGTAGTTACTGTTATGGCAGCTTCTCTCTGGATTCCCTCCATCGAGGATCCACAGATTCTTTTCACTGTATGGCTCTTCTCTTCCTCCCAGGGTGCCACCAGCAACGACCGAAATAGAACTGCTTTTTATGGCTTGATTTTTCAGAAGTCAGCTTCATGTGAATTTGTAGAGGACCTTGTGTCTCTGCCAGCTCATTACATTTTGAGTAGCATTATCGGACGTAGAACTTAAGCTTTTAAAATAGAAATTTAAATCATTTCATGAAAGAACAACTTGTCTAGATCAAGATAACACCTTGTTAAATGGAATAGATCCTTCTCTTAGCTGCTAAGTAAGTTAATATTCCTTTAAAATATCATTCATTGGAGAAACAGCAGGACTAAGAGTTTTTTCCTCTCTCTCCATTTCACTCCAGCTTCATAGGAATTACTGGTTTCATTAAATAAATTCAAGAAACGTCTACATTTTTTCTCAAATTCTGTAGCATAATGCCCAAATGTCTTTATATGGCACATGGACTTTCACGTTCCAGTCCACGCGGAAAAGTCCAGCGTGGTCCCCAAGGTCTGCCTCTGGTCCAGGCACCCGGATCACCAGCGCAAGGGCTCGCACTGCCCAGCGCATACCCCGCCTCTTCACCACTCCTCTGATTTGATGTGCTGTGTCCTCATCCTAGAAATCTTACAACCCTTTTCTGTTCCACACACTTCTACTCACCCTCTCTGTTACCTCCCCACCGCCCCCTCCAAATGCTGCCTCTTCTATGAAAAATCTTCCCTTGCTCCTCTGGGAAGTGTTATCTCACTTTGTTCTACTTTAGTATCGAATTGCAATTCCAGTTACTTATTGACAGAGATTTATCCCTCATGAGTGAGCCCTGGAGGGCAGGGATTAAGTTCAATTCATACTTGTCTTTGAGGAGTAGGGAGAGAGACGTCCCAAGACACCACTGGATCCCTGCTTTCTGCATTTTCTCTTGCCACATGCTGCCAACTTCTTGAAGTGTCATTTATTTGATGTGATCTGGATCCAGTCACCATGTGAGTGACTTTTCTTTTAATGCGCTTCCATTTGCTTACATCTGTGAAACGAAATTATCTGGAGTGGGAAGGACAGCACATAAAATGGCATGTATTTGTAGGCTTTTAGCAGAGGCCTTAAGAACTCCCCCTTCACCTGGCCGCACATTCTCGGTGGGCCCTGGCTCGCCTTGAGCTAGGAGAGGCCACAGTTTGGAGTCTCAGATGCCGCTGGAGCTGTCTTTGATGTCCTGGGTTCTGCTTCTGGGCCTGCTCCCAGCCAGCAGAAACTGCCACAGGGGAAAACCTAAACTGAAAGGCAGGGTTGGATCGCATCTGACTATCACCATCCTACCTAACATTTGTGGTCTAGGTTGAGTGGTTATGGATTTCATTTGTGTTGTTTCAATTGTTGCTGTGTCATTCTTATTGTTTGAAATGAACAATTATGGTAGGATGCTTTGATTTTGAAGCTGCAATTCATATGTATTGATGAGCAACATCTTTTAAACAGAATTGTAGCCCAAGTATACATTTCTAAGCCAAATTTAGACCAATAAAATGTTTGTAAGTTGAATTAAATAGCTCTTCTTTATCTCCAATATAATGTAAATTGACTTAAGGGAAGCAACCATTGTCCCAGCTATATTACAGATACCATAGCTTACAAAAGCAAACAAATGAAAAAACAAATCTGGTGCCAAATTTAGAACCCATTTGGAGAATGATCGTCTTAATATGGATACAGATTCTCTCTGTATCCTCATTAGATTGAAGCACTGCTTTCTACAGTAACCACATAATATTTCATTAACATATAAGTGTGTTTGGGAATTCATAAGCTCTTTTTGTGTTTTGGGAACAGATATGGTGATACTAATTACTATGTTAGTCCATTGTGTTTATACACATTTATATATGTATTTGTGTTTACAAGAAAGTATTCTTTGAAATGCTGAGTTCATTTGACAATGAAAAAAACATAAATAAATGAAGGCCAGATGCTTATGAATAAGAAGAGAATGTGCCATGTAGGTTAGCCCTGTAGGCTTCCTGCGAAGAAACCTCTTTCCCTGTGATGGGTGGAGTTGTCAGCAGTGACAATAATGCTGTTAGAAATGGAAACTAAGTTGTGCTCAGCAGTGTTTAACTGACAGTGCCACAGTGCCTTCAGGGATAAAATGCAAGTGCTGTGTTGCAGTTCATCTTATGATTTTTACAGTTCAATCATTTATCTTCGTAAAACTCCAATGACAGCCAGTGTTGTGTTTCTATGAGTGAAGTATGATTTGCTTGCATTACGTGTTGGGGACGCACTGTCTATGGCTATGTACACATAATTCGTAATCAAGCTCATGCATGAATAGCTAAAATATAAATAGCAACATTTAAAACTGTGTCAAAATCAGATTGAATTCTCCATTTATATAGTCATAGCAGAAGAATTTAAATATATATAATAATAAGCCTTAGTGAATGTTTGAGGAATTCAGAAAAGGAATAAATACTAGGTAGAACTAAAAGGAAGAGCCATAACATTGCAAAGCAAAGGATAAAACATAATGAATTTAATTTTCCAAAAATAAATCATAGAATGAATATTACAATAAGAATTAAAAATCCCTAATTTAATCCCACTTGTATTTCTGAGTTGAGTCACTTTCCTCTGATTTCTGGTTGTTTAGTGAAGATAATTCAGGATCTTAAGTATAATATTTTTTTTTGAGAGGGCATCTCTCATATTTATTGATCAAATGGTTGTTAACAACAATAAAATTCAGTATAGGGGGGTCAATGCTCAATGTACAATCATTAATCCTTCTCAAGCCTAATTCTTGTCAGTCTCTAATCTTCTGAAGCATAACGAACAAGTTCTTACATGGTGAACGAATCCTTACATAGTGAATAAATTCTTACATGGTGAACAGTACAAGGGCATTCATCACAGAAACATTCGGTTTTGATCACGCATTATGAACTATAAACAATCAGGTCAAATATGAATATTCATTTGATTTTTATACTTGATTTATATGTGGATCCCACATTTCTCCCTTTATTATTATTATTATTATTATTTTTATTTTTAATAAAATGCTGAAGTGGTAGGTAGATGCAAGATAAAGGTAGAAAACATAGTTTAGTGCTGTAAGAGGGCAAATGTAGATGATCAGATGATCAGGTGTGTGCCTATGGACTAAGTATTAATCCAGGCTAGACAAGGGCAGCAAAACATCCACGGATGCAGAAGATTTCTCTCAAAGCAGGGGGGGTGAGGTTCTGAGCCTCACCTCTGTTGATCCCCAATTTCTCACCTGATGGCCCCCCTGCGACTGTGCCTGTCTTAGGTTGTTCCTCCCTTGAGGAATCTTACCCGTCTCTGGCTAACCAGTCATCTTCCAGGGCCATACAGGGAAATGTAAAGTTGGTAAGTGAGAGAGAGGCCATATTGTTTGAAAAGGTTAGCTTTATACTTCTTTGCAGATTTATGCCCTGTGGGTTCTATGCCCAGCACTTGTCTCAAGGTTTCTTTACCACCTGGAGGAATTATGATACTCGGTAAATTCGATATGAGGCACGAATTCTATTTAAGGGTTGTAATTAGGAAGGAAGAAGAAAAGCTATAGAGGTAGCAAATGGAAGAAAACATGGGAGAATTGATTATTTCTTTGACATATCTTCTTGTAGAGTACCTTAAGCATGTATAGGTTTTAAACTACCAACTAATTTGCGTTCACATATTAACATAATAGGAATACGGTGACATAAACAAAGCAAATCTATAATTACCATCCATCTCCAGTGAAGCCAAGAAAACCATTTAGGCACCCTAGGCATTTGTGAAAATTTGTCTATGATATGATGGATATTGTCCAACTGTACTTGAACAGTCTGAGAGAAATCAGACAAATTAAAGCAGCCCATTTCTGGGATCTGTTCACATCCCATATGTTCTTTTAACCGTAGATAGTCTATAGTCATAAGATTTTGGAGCGCTACAACTTGCACCCCTCCCAACTCCTGGTTGAGTTCCAACAGTACAGATCCGGTCAAATTCGTTGTCTCACTGTATGCACATGCCAGCCTAGACATCTCCCTCCTC
Source organism: Manis javanica (assembly GCF_040802235.1). Taxonomy (NCBI): domain Eukaryota; kingdom Metazoa; phylum Chordata; class Mammalia; order Pholidota; family Manidae; genus Manis; species Manis javanica. Next base: position 7,802,879 of record NC_133161.1, on the reverse strand, counting down.
ATTCCAATGGCAAGTCCAGGAAACGGTGGGCTGGATGCAGCCACAACCGCAGCATCGTCCGGATCCCTGTGGAGGCTTTTTGATGATCATCCTCCCGCACGAGTCCTCCAGAGAGTGCTGATGCCGGAAGCTCCTCCTCATATCGTATCTTAGTTCATTTTCTGGGTATCCAAGCTAGGCCTTGATCTTCTGCATAGAAACAAACAGACCCTTTGCCCACATTTTGACATGCCCTCTATATCACTGTGCAGAACTCATTGGAGGTCAGCACACAGGAACTGCTTTTTTTCTTTTTTATTAAGAGAAAGGAATATTATCAGAAAAGAGTACCTCCATAGCTGGTCATCTGACACCCTTTAAGTGATCAACATTAAGGATATTTAAAGCATGAATTGATCTTTGATTTACCAATAGTTTTATCCTATCAAGGAGTAATCCCCCTTTTCTTTCTTTCTTTTTTTTTTTTAATCTCTAATCTACTCTTACATGAAGAATACTATGTTTACTATGCTCTCCCCTATATCAGGTCCCCCCTAAAAACCACATTACGGTTACAGTCCATCAGCTTAGCAAAATGTTGTAGAATCACTACTTGTCCTCTCTGTGTTGTACAGCCCACACTCCCCTTTCTCCCGCCCTCCCATGCATGCTAATCTTAATACACCCCTTATTCTTCCTCCCCCTTATCCCTACCTGCCCACCCATCCTCCCCAGTTCCTTTCCCTTTGGTACCTGTTAGTCCATTTTTGGGTTCTGTAATTCCACTGCTGTTTTGTTCCTTCAGTTTTTCCTTTGTTCCTATACTCCTCAGATGAGTGAAATCATTTGGTATTTCTCTTTCTCCGCTTGGCTTATTTCGCTGAGCATAATACTCTCCAGCTCCATCCATGTTGCTGCAAATGGTTGGATTTTTCCACTTCTTATGGCTGAGTAGTATTCCATTGTGTATATGTACCACATCTTCTTTATCCATTCATCTACCGATGGACATTTAGGTTGCTTCCAATTCTTGGCTATTGTAAATAGTGCTGCGATAAACATAGGAGTGCATCTGTCTTTCTCAAACTTGATTGCTGCGTTCTTAGGGTAAATTCCTAGGAGTGGAATTCCTGGGTCAAATGGTAGGTCTGTTGAGCATTTTGATGCACCTCCATACTGCTTTCCACAATGGTTGAACTAATTTACATTCCCACCAGCAGTGTAGGAGGGTTCCCCTTTCTCCACAGCCTCGCCAACATTTGTTGTTGTTTGTCTTTTGGATGGCAGCTATCCTTACTGGTGTGAGGTGATACCTCATTGTAGTTTTAATTTGCATTTCTCTGATAATTAGCGATGTGGAGCATCTTTTCATGTGTCTCTTGGCCATCTGTATTTCTTTTTTGGACAACTGTCTGTTCAATTCCTCTGCCCATTTTTTAATTGGGTTATTTGTTTTTTGTTTGTTGAGGCGTGTGAGCTCTTTATATATTCTGGACGTCAAGCCTTTATCGGATCTGTCATTTTCAAATATATTCTCCCATACTGTAGGGTTCCTTTTTGTTCTATTGATGGTGTCTTTCACTGTACAGAAGCTTTTCAGCTTGATATAGTCCCACTTGCTCATTTTTGCTGTTGTTTTCCTTGCCCGGGGAGATATGTTCAAGAAGAGATCACTCATGTTTATGTCTAAGAGGTTTTTGCCTATGTTTTTTTCCAAGAGTTTAATGGTTTCATGACTTACATTCAGGTCTTTGATCCATTTTGAGTTTACCTTTGTATATGGGGTTAGACAATGGTCCAGTTTCATTCTCCTACATGTAGCTGTCCAGTTTTGCCAGCACCATCTGTTGAAGAGACTGTCATTTCCCCATTGTATGTCCATGGCTCCTTTATCAAATATTAATTGACCATATATGTTTGGGTTAATTTCTGGAGTCTCTAATCTGTTTCACTGGTCTGTGGCTCTGTTCTTGTGCCAGTACCAAATTGTCTTGATTACTATGGCTTTGTAGTAGAGCTTGAAGTTGGGGAGTGAGATGCCCTCTACTTTATTCTTCTTTTTCAGGATTTCTTTGACTATTCGGGGTCTTTGCTGTTTCCATATGAATTTTTGAATTATTTGTTCCAATACATTGAAGAATGTTGCTGGTAATTTGAGAGGGATTGCATCAAATCTGTATATTGCTTTGGGCAGGATGGCCATTTTGACGATATTAATTCTTCCTAGCCATGAGAATGGGATGAGTTTCCATTTATTAGTGTCCCCTTTAATTTCTTTTAAGACTGACTTGTCATTTTCAGAGTATAAGTCTTTCACTTCTTTGGTTAGGTTTATTCCTAGGTATTTTATTCTTTTTGATGCAATTGTGAATGGAATTGTTTTCCTGATTTCTCTTTCTATTGATTCATTGTTAGTGTTTAGGAAAGCTACAGATTTCTGTGTGTTAATTTTGTATCCTGCAACTTTGCTGTATTCTGATATCAGTTCTAGTAGTTTTGGAGTGGAGTCTTTAGGGTTTTTTAGGTGCAGTATCATATCATCTGCAAATAGTGACAGTTTAACTTCTTCTTTACCAATCTGGATTCCTTGTATTTCTTTGTTTTGTCTGATTGCCGTGGCTAGGACCTCCAGTACTATGTTAAATAACAGTGGGGAGAGTGGGCATCCCTGTCTGGTTCCCGATCTCAGAGGAAATGCTTTCAGCTTCTCACTGTTCAGTATAATGCTGGCTGTGGGTTTATCATATATGGCCTTTATTATGTTGAGGTACTTGCCCTCTATACCCATTTTGCTGAGAGTTTTTATCATGAATGGATGTTGAATTTTGTCAAATGCTTTTTCAGCATCTATGGAGATGATCATGTGGTTTTTGTCTTTCTTTTTGTTGATGTGGTGGATGATGTTGATGGACTTTCAAATGTTGTACCATCCTTGCATTCCTGGGATGAATTCCACTTGGTCATGGTGTACGATCCTTTTGATGTATTTTTTAAGTCAGTTGCCAATATTTTTTTGAGTATTTTTGTATCTACATTCATCAGGGATATTGTTCTGCAGTTTTCTTTTTTGGTGGGGTCTTTGCCTGGTTTTGGTATTAGGGTGATGTTGGCTTCATAGAATGAGTTTGGGAGTATTCCCTCCTCTTGTATTTTTTGGAAAACCTTAAGGAGGATGGGTATTATGTCTTCTCTGTGTGTCTGATAAAATTCCTGGGTGAATCCATCTGGCCAGGGGTTTGTTCTTAGGTAGTTTTTTTATTACCATTTCAATTTCTTTGCTCATAATTGGTTTAACTTTTGTGTTTCTTCCTTGGTCAGTCTTGGGAGGTTGTATTTTTCTAGGAAGTTGTCCATTTCTTCTAGGTTTTCCAGCTTGTTGGCATATAGGTTTCCATAGTAGTCTTTAATAATTCTTTTTATTTCTGTGGAGTCTGTTTTGATTTTTCCATTCTCATTTCTGATTATGTTGATTTGTGTTGATTCTCTTTTTCTCTTAATAAGTTTGGCTAGAGGCTTATCTATTTTGTTTACTTTCTCAAAGAACCAGCTCTTGGTTTCATTGATTTTTGCTATTGTTTTATTCTTCTCAATTTTGTTTATTTCTTCTCTGATCTTCATTATGTCCCTCCTTCTGCTGACTTTAGGCCTCATTTGTTCTTCTTTTTCCAGTTTCGGTAATTGTGATGTTAGACTATTCATTTGGGATTGTTCTTCCTTCTTCAAGTGTGCCTGGATCGCTATATACTTTCCTCTTAAGACTGCTTTCGCTGCGTTCCACAGAAGTTGGGGCTTTGTGTTGTTGTTGTCTTTTATTTCCATATATTGCTGGATCTCCATTTTAATTTGGTCGTTGATCCATTGATTATTTAGAAGCGTGTTGTTAAGCCTCCATGTGTTTGTGAGCCTTTTTGTTTTCTTTGTAGAATTTATTTTTACTTTTATACCTTTGTGGTCTGAAAAATTGGTTGGTAGAATTTCAATATTTTGGAATTTACTGAGGGTCTTTTTGTGCACTAGTCTGTAGTCTATTCTGGAGAATGTTCCATGTGCACTTGAGAAGAATGTATATCCTGTTGCTTTTGGATGTAGAGTTCTGTAGATGTCTATTAGGTCCATCTGTTCGACTGTGTTGTTCAGTGCCTCCGTGTCCTTACTTATTTTCTGTCTGGTTGGTCTGTCCTTTGGAGTGAATGGTGTGTTGAATTCTCCTAAAATGAATGCATTGCAGTCTATTTCCCCCTTTAGTTCTGTTAGTATTTGTTTCACATATGCTGGTGCTCCTGTGTTGGGTGTGCATACATTTAGAATGGTTATATCCTCTTATTGGACTGAGCCATTTATCATTATATAGTGTCCTTTTTAATCTCTTGTTACTTTCTTCGTTTTGAAGTCTATTTTGTCTGATATTAGTACTGCAACCCCTGCTTTCTTCTCACTGTTGTTTGCCTGAAATATGTTTTTCCATCCCTTGACTTTTAGTCTATGCTTATCTTTGGGTTTAAGGTGAGTTTCTTGTAAGCAGCATATAGATGGGTCTTGCTTTTTTATCCATTCTATTACTCTATGTCTTTTGATTGGTGCATTAAGTCCATTTACATTTAGGGTGACTATTGAGAGATATGTACTTATTGCCATTTCAGGCTTTAGATTCGTGGTTACCAAAGGTTCAAGGTTAGCTTCTTTAGTATCTTACTGCCTAACTTAGCTCGCTAATTGAGCTGTTATATACACTGTCTGGAGATTCTTTTCTTCTCTCCCTTCTTATTCCTCCTCCTCCATTCTTCATATGTTGTGTGTTTTGTTCTGTGCTCTTTTTAGGGGTGCTCCCATCTAGAGCAGTCCCTGTAGGATGCCCTGTAGAGGTGGTTTGTGGGAAGCAAATTCCCTCAGCTTTTGCTTGTCTGGGAATTGTTTGATCCCACCATCATATTTAAATGATAGTCGTGCTGGATACAGTATCCTTGGTTCAAGGCCCTTCTGTTTCATTGCATTAAGTATATCATGCCATTCTCTTCTGGCCTGTAGGGTTTCTGTTGAGAAGTCTGATGTTAGCCTGATTGGTTTTCCTTTATAGGTGACCTTTTTCTCTCTAGCTGCCTTTAAAACTCTTTCCTTGTCCTTGATCCTTGCCATTTTAATTATTATGTGTCTTGGTGTTGTCCTCTGTGGATCCTTTCTGTTGGGGGTTCTGTATAATTCCATGGTCTGTTCGATTATTTCCTCCCCCAGTTTGGGGAAGTTTTCAGCAATTATTTCTTCAAAGACACTTTCTATCCCTTTTCCTCTTTCTTCTTCTTCTGGTATCCCTATAATACAGATATTATTCCTTTTGTATTGGTCACATAGTTCTCTTAGTGTTGTTTCATTCCTGGAGATACTTTTATCTCTCTCTATGTCAGCTTCTTTATGTTCCTGTTATCTGGGGCTTCTATTCCTTCAATGGCCTCTTGCATCTTATCCATTCTGCTTATAAATCCTTCTAGGGATTGTTTCACTTCTGTGATCTCCTTCCTGACATCTGTGATCTCCTTCCGGACTTCATCCCACTGCTCTTGCATTTTTTTCTGCATCTCTGTCAGCATGTTCATGATTTTTATTTTGAATTCTTTTTCAGGAGGACTGGTTAGTTCTGTCTCCTTCTCAGTTGTTGTCTCTGTGATCTTTGTCTGCCTGTAGTTTTGCCTTTTCATGGTGATAGAGATAGTTTGCAGAGCTGGTACGAGTGACCACTGGAAGAGCTTCCCTTCTTGTTGGTTTGTGGCCTTCCTCTCCCCCTTCGCAAGGCGCTGGGTTCTTGCAGGTGTGGATGTGGTCTGGATGTTGTCCTGTGTCCTCTGGTCTGTATTTTAGGAAGAGTTTTCTTTGTTATATTTTCATAGATCTATGTGTTTTGGGGAGGAGATTTCCACTGCTCTACTCACGCCGCCATCCTGGCTCCGCCCCTTAAGTATAATATTTAATATAAATTTATCTTAAAACTGTGCACATGCATATTATAAAGATTTGCACATCTTTATTTGCAAGGATGTTACTAAAAGAACTCTTCATGTTTTACATTATAGTTCATGGCTGCTAGGTTAATCTTCTCAAGAAGCCTTTATGCCACTTCTTCCCTCCATAATCTTCTGAGTGAAGTTCAAACTTCTAACTAGAAATTCAGAATCCTTTACGAACTGGCTTCAACCTAGTCTTATCTACTGCATGCAAAGTTCTTTTACTGAAGGCTATGTCATACATTTATTCATTCAGCAAACATATTTAACATTTAGAGCTCTGGGGAATCAAAGATGAAAATACATCTTTGACCCTTGAACAGCAAATGGGTTAAGGATCTGACCCCCAACACAGTAGGAAACCCACTTATAACTTTTGACTCCCCCAGAACTTAACCAGTAAGAGCCTACTTTTGACTGGGAGCCTGACCAATAACATAAACAATCCATTAACACATATTTTGTTTCTTAAAAGTAATACATATTATATTCTTAAATAATGTAAGGTAGAGAAAAGAAAGTGCTTTTTCTCCCCCACCCCCATTTTGTCTTTTTCTTTGAAGAAAACATTTTTTTTCAAATTGTTGCAAATCTCTAAATTTTCTGATATATTTATTTTTAAAAATACCCATATAAGGGGACCCATACAGTTCAAACTGGCGTCATTCAAGGGTCAACTGTATGCAGTTTATGAATATTCAGTTACTTGTTTAAGGAGCTCAGGAAGGGGCAGAAATCATGCCAACAAAATAACCCCTGTGACTTCAATTTCTTTGCTCTTAACAGGCCTTCATTTCAAGTAGCCTCACCATCCATTTCCATAAGTGGAAACTTTTCTATGAAGTTTTCCCTCATCTCCTCAAAAGAAAGTAAGCCTTCTGTTCTTTAGTTCATTGTCATTTCTTTGATAGCAGTATGCTATAATCCAATAATCTAATACTTTGCTACCAAGAATCACTAAGTATCTCTGAAGTCAGTGATAATGTTAGTTTTTATACCCCACAGTCACCCGAATTTGTACAAAGCAATCACATTATCTGTTGAGTGAGTAAAATTATTCAGGTTAACTTGGAGGCAGAGTCACTCTTATTTCCTCCTTACTTAATCATTTCCCTCCTTTACAACTATAGGAGGAGAAAGCTACTATTTCTCTCATCCATGCACAGGGTACAAAATCAATCAATTCAGTGACTGAAATGAAAAATCAACCTACTTTCTCAAGAGATTTGCTGCACATTTTATACAATTTTATATTGAATGAAAATTTCATTTTTATAAGGAAAATAAAACATTCCTATTGAAAATTTTAAAAAGCATGATAATTCTCTCCATAATATAGCTATACAATTTTGTGTTTATCATTAATATCTTAGAATTGATTCTTTAAAGTTACTTCAATCTATTTTTATAAAATGTTTATCAGTAAAACTTACACACTTTAAAAAATTTTTAATTATAAATAAGTGAGAGCTATAGTTTTGCATTTATGATAGGGTTTTGTAACTGCATTCTTAACAAAATGGAAGTAATTTTTTACTGTAAAATTAAATAAATACAAATTAGCTTCTGTAGTGAATACAGATCATTATACATAGCTTGCTAGGCACACCCAAAAATACATACTTGGAATAAAAATTATAATTAAGATGATTAAATAACCAACCCCAAGTTTATCACTCCAAACCTTATCTTTATAACATTATGTCAACTATGTTAGTAATACCTAAATTTTAACATGTTGCTATAATCTACATAAATGTATTAGTGATTGATATACTCAAATTTCAGATTGTGCATTAAAAAGTTCTGCATAGGTTAAATATTTTAAAAAATCAATATATCATTTAAAAATTATCTTCTCAAAGGAAAAAATAAAATGTCATTTTTTAAGTTAACAGAGTGAAGTGATACTATCCTTTATTCCTAAAACATTGACTCAAAGCAGAGATGAGAAATCTTGCTGAGGAAGTCTTACAGTAGATATTAGTAATTATTTGATGAAATTAGTCAATAGATCCTCCCAGTTTCATTGTTAGTACTTCTTATGTTTATGCCAATAGGATGTGATGATCATATGAAATAACATTTTTATCTAGCATCTAACTTCTGTGAAGGAGAGACTTAATCTACTTTCTTCAAGTCTTATTGTCATGACATATTAGGAGCTAAATTATATAGTTTTGATTATTAAGTGACTAATTAAAGAATAAAAATCACCCTAGTTGTGCTCTTAATGTTGCTAGAAAGACCCATCCTCAAAAGGTCCTTCTTAGACCATGCACTGGGCATTGGTATAATCGTGATAAGTTCTCCAGATCATCATTAAAATAAACCAGTTTAAATGCTAAATATTCTAAGAATGAAGTCACTCATAATGCCTTTTTTGTAATGATGACATTATTACTAAGCTTTATTCATCAGAGTGGGAAATGTTAATATTTACAATGTTCTAGACAGAGATGTCATCATACATATATACATAGCCTAAAGGACAGGACTTTTTCTTAAAATCTCTCTGTGTGGGAGAATGAACCAATTCAACTCCACATGAAAAAACAGTAATCATACAGAGAATTCAAGTGGAATTTCCTCCTTTCTTATCATATAAATAATGTTTGTTTTCCAAATGAATAGAGCTAACTGTAAACCATTCCTTCTGTCACCCACAAGTTTTGTTTGAGTCAAGATTCTGCCAAAGTTGAACAAGCTCTGTTTAAACAAACAAGAAAACCAATAGTGAAAAGAGACCTAGTGTCCGATTTCTGTTTGCTTGAGTTCCTTTCGGGGACTTGTTGGGAAGAAATCAAATAAGCAGTGGAGGTGTATTCCAGAAAACGGTAACAGAAGCCCTTTTCTGTCTTTGCCCAGTTCAGAGTCAAAAACAGGGGTCACCTCACTTGGTAGCAAATGTGCTTCAGACTCGGGCATCTTTTACAGCGAACACAGCAATCATTGGCAGAAGTCATGCTCATAAAGTGCAAACACTCGACTAAAATGCCAACATTTTCATTTTGTTCTTATGACTTTCTCAGAGAATAACAATGTTCGACCTATATTTTTTTTATACTTTTTTGCAATGCCCTTTGGGAAAGAACATTTTCTCTTTTAAAAGCCGCACAGGGCTTAACTCCAGCAGTTTCATTGTTCTCTCTCTCATGAAGCTAACAAAAAAGACTAATGTATGACTTAATGAAGCTATTCATTGCTTAATAAAAATAAGAGTTAGTAACGATAACTGTTAAACTCACATGAACCTTATTTTCGTGTTTTAACATAGAAGTTGCTTTAATGTATTATATTTCTACCATAATATACTTAAAAAATACAGCCACTAGGAAATATAAATCTAATGATACAGAAAGCAAAACGTGTTTTTCATTGCTATTTTAGAAATCTCACTTAATAACTACCACTAATCCCAGCTACCCAAAGCTCATGTTGTTATACTGAAAAGTGGCAGCTCTGGAAAATGGGAGGAAAACCTTTGATAAATCAGTAAACCTGGATCTTTCCCCAAGTTTGCAACTTACTACCTGATATTGCAAGTTTCCTAAGTTTATGAGTCCTGATTTGCTCATTTGTTCATTTTCAAAATAGGAAGTACCTCTGGTCACCCACAAAGTGACTAGTTGTTTTGTAATGTTCACATACAACTTTCTTCAAAAGTTGACAACAAATAAAAGCTGATACAGACCAATATAATAAACCTCTGGTGCAAGATTTTTAGAACAAATCAAAAGCATTCAGTGTATTCATTCCCCAACATTGCTTATCAGTATGTCCCTTGGAAGTAGGTGAATTCACCAAGATTAACAAAATATTTGTCAAAAGCTAATTTTAAAGATTATTTTTCTTTAAAGACAGTAGATATGTTGAGATTCTATCCTCTTTGAGGTCAGGAACTTTGATTTTAATGTCACCCTAGTGTCTAGGAGATTACATGACACCTAAGTATTGAATAAATGAGTGAAAGAATTCACTGAATATAGCCTCTTTCACTGTATTTATGGGATGATTTAGTTCATAACTATATTCCTCATGAATATGTTCTTCATGAATTTATTCATTTAAAGATTAAGCCTGTGACCCTTTGATTTTGATAAATTGAACAGTTCTTAAGATACTATTAATATATTCAATACTTACTGAATATATTTAAGAGGACTATTTTCATAAATATATTCATAAGAAGAATATATTCATGATCATAGAATAAATTCAAGAAGAATATTCCTTAACAGTTAATCGTTGCCTCATAACTTGGTACATTGGGTGAATTCAGTAAATTAGTCATTCATCAATTGATTCTTTGGATAATTATTTTTGATCAATCCACTTTTAGAGAATTAGTGTTCAGTGAATTGACCTAGAGCCCCTGCTCTTGACTCTGACTGGTGTAATTATTGGCAGGTAGCCTCCTAAGAATTGGAGTTCATGTGAGATCCTTTTTTTAAGTAGGGACGGGACCTCTTTCTTCCAAAGGGAGAGGGGCTGGAGGAAAGGGGGTCTACTTCTGACCAAGATCTATTTATTCAGCTCATTCTGGATTACTGTTTTACCTTCTTTGTGCTGAAATCTGTGCTCTTATTTTTCCTTTTTTTTTTTTGAAGACTGTGGCTTTATCTTGGGAATTTGTCAGTGGGTGTGAATATTTAGTATACTTGTTAAAAACTGAAATGGATATAAAGGGAACACTAGTCTTAGAATATATTCTCTGTATTTATATAGAGTATATATTCTGTAAACATCAGTTACCAGCCACATGAATTTCCCTTCTCAAGTAACGTATGCTTTTTCAAATTATAACCCTGGCCACCAAAGGTCTTGACCTCTCATGGAGAGTCACTACCATTGTGAGCCATGGGTTTTGATGAATCATTGTCTCTCAGATGTTTGAGATCTGAAAGACTGAGAACTTTCCAGCGAAATGAACCATAACAGTAGTGAGGTCGCAAGATCTGAACATTAGGGTATTTGAACTGTCTGATTACACCTTTCTGTCTAGGAGATACAGACATGGTAAGCTCAACAATGCCAACAAAGGAAGCCTAAGAGAGAAATTTTAAATAAAGGTAAAGTGATAGACTATACAATTTAGAGAGAAAGCAAAAGAAAAGAAAGTGAATAGTTTTATATCAAGGAGCTTTGGTTTTGGTTTTTGATTTGGGTTTCTTTAAGTTTTGTTCTGCTCTTTGAGTTAAAATAGCTTTGCATTCCCTGTATCTGTGAGACATGAAAGGGACATAATCATGGTTGATAAGTTAGTCACAGAAAGGAAAGCCTTTAAGTGTAGAAATGAAATTAGACACAACTTTAGAGCTGCCATCACCTTTTAAATCCCCTGAAAATGTCCTGAAGTGTCCTTCAGAATTTTTACAAAGAGTTTGCATGCCTTATCATATACCCCATAATATCCTTTTTCTTTAAAAACTACAATTCATATTAAATTAATGGCATTAACACTTTCAGTTCTTCCCAAATTGCCATTGCTTGAATATTCTGCAACTGTGTGTGTACTTTATAAGCCTTTGATGCCTTCTTTACACATCTGTCTCATGCCTCTTTAAATGTAACAGCAACTTCAATATTTTAGACATTTTAAAAGTATTTCAATTAGGTTACACATTATATTTTTTGCCTTATTTGCAACTTTTGTTAAAAGATGCTGTATATACAGAAAATGCACAAAACATGAGTGTACACCTCATAATACACCTACATAATGAGCACCCGTTTCACAAGGCAGAGTATTCACCAACACCGCAGATCGCTTCTCAGGTCAGTAAACGATAGCAACTAAAGGGCTGGCCAATCTACCCACCAACATTAAGCAATGTTCATTAATAAGTACTAGTACTGTATGATAAGAAAAAAAGTCCATCAATGCATCTCACTAATATTATATTTAGATAAGACATGCCCTGGTAATGAGAAAATGATCAATGTTAATCTATATCATAAAATTTTGGTATTTTAAGGCATCCAATCTACTATACATTCCCTTGGGTAACTCCCTTTGTGAGATACCACTAGATGACTTTTTTTCCTAACTTTTGGTTAGTTTTCCAGAGAATTTATGGAATAAGAGATACATGCTTTTACCAAAAACTTTAACTCTATCTTTAATTCCCCAGTTACTTTCTGGGACCCTGCTATCTGTGCTAAATCACAGAAATGACAAGCAATTCCCTTTCAAATTTGAACCAATAAAAAAATGGTAGTTCTTTCTATGGCAGGGACTCCACCTCCCACGCTGGTTCACCATCTATTTACAACTAAGATTTCATGAATCTATCTGTAGCTCCCAGTTCCTGCTCAACTGAAGTACAAAGTCCAAATGACTATTTCTATATTTTCAGCATGGATTCTCTTTTTCATCTCAGGCAAAGCCTCTTTGTCTACTTTGGGTATTCCATGACCATTGTTTAATGTTTAGAGTTAGTAAGCCAGACAAGTACAGATTTGTAGACTAAAATATGCAACTTAGATTATGGAAGTATTAATTTTATTAATGTGCTCTATATAACATTGTTTTTTGTTGTTGTGTTTTTTTGTTTCAAATAGATACATTGCCATTGGTTCTTATCACCCTCTCTAGCACATGAATGTATTTCAGTCTTGGTTTAACTGTTTAAAGGCGAGAAGAATCTTGTAATTCACTTTAGTGGTAAGAATTTCTGGTCCGGAGAGGTAGAGCGATTCGCTCACATAATATTAGCATCTTTGCTATCCAGACTCCAGCCCAGCTCTACTTTAGGGTATCACACTCACTCCTATCTTATGTATCCTGTAGTACACATCACATGTCTGTGCACACTTATACGCAAGTACACACACAGGACTTATGTACATAAAAAATGCAAGTCTATGGAAACGCCTAGAAATTAAATAAGTAGTTTTTAAAATTTATGCTATAGTAAAAATACTACTTTTTAAAATATTCTTGATGTTCAATCTTGTCTAATTCAGTTAAAACCTCAATTCAGGTTAAAACCCCCAAGAAGGGATAGCTGGAATTTGCAACCTAAATATATATGAAATGTCAGGTATACCAAGTTCTTTTTAATGTGCTTGTCTGTAGTATTTTTCTACTCCCATTTTGCCAGTAAGAATGAGAAAAAGTACCAAAAGGTAGCTGATGCTCAAAGAGGATCGTTGTTGAGTTGAAAACGGAGGAAAAGAGTCCTTCATAAATACTGAAGATGTGCCCTCTGTGCTTCAATGCTCATTAACAGTCCAGATGGAAGAAATGACACTGAGCTGAGATACACAGAAGCTGCCTCTCATGCTAGGAGTCAGACAGTAGAACGAGTAGCAGAGAGGCTGGAAGGAAAATACTCGTAAAAGGCAGGGACTGAGTTTTTGCATATTCCGTGGCCTAGGTACATTATCTAGGCATTGCCTGTGAGTAAAGGATGAAAAATTTTCAGTGGCAAGTATAAAAACAGAGTTCTATTAAAGGGAGGTAATGTAGAATTAGCTGCAATGAGAGACTATGGTTTTATCATGCATGTTATGATGTAGTTTATAATCAGGATTTATATTAAAATCATAAAGGTTTGTACCTCAACATAATATTTTAAGATGTCTATTTCATGCCAGGATTCAGATCATGATTATTCTCTCAACACAAGAATTGCTGAGCCCCTGAGTGGCTAGATAATCTCTCTAACTTAAGTTCTCCATCATTCATAGGTATAAAAATGCTCTATTTTAATCAAAGCCACTTAAATTCAAAGGTCTCTGTGGTTATTATAAAACCAAGACATTGAAAAATATTTAGAAGGAAAGAGGGAATTTGATGATAGGTACTGCTTTAAAGAAAACCTATCTTCAAAATCCTGGCAATTGTTAATTTTAAGCTTTTAATTTGTTTTATTATCAAAATGTAGGAAAAAATGAGAAAATGGATTTAAAAATGAACCTTGACTAAACTGTCATTATTATCTTCATCTGTGGTGTCCTATTCATCTTTCTCTACGATAACTCTTCTTGCATTACTTGTGAAATCCTAAAGTAGCAGACCAGAAAAGTCCTTGTCCAGAAGCATGGTGGTGGTGTTGTTTTCTCCTTCATACATAGGAGGGCGGGAACTATGAGCCTCTGGAACATGTAGTCATTCTTCTAGTCACTTTTCTACAGAGCTATGCCAGCCAGGAAGATGAGGGAATCAACAGAGCTTCAGCAACATTTAACAGGCTACAGAAACAAGGAACTTCTTACACTGGGGATTACCTCTTGTCAGAGATTCCCAGTTGGGTACCAACGTCATCTCAGCTACACTCTGCCTTCTCTATTTCTTTTTCCTTCTTTCCCTGAGCATAAACTCCAGTTTATGCAATATAGGGAAATGTTTCATAGAAATTATAAAAATGTGCACAAAAATACTTGAATGTCATTGGTTGGCACAATAAGGCAAACTTCTTGAGGCCAGGAATCATCATATTTATTTTTATATCTACAGCAGAGATTCCCATAGGTATACCCTCAGAAAAAGAGGAATTGATGTGAATGTCCTTACCACTTGTGCAGTGTCAGTTTCCTATAAGCAAGGATGATTTTGTATCTTCAGAGAAAAGTGTTAGAAGTTGCAATTTGTCTGAGACATATATGGAAAAAAGATAAAGGATTACATAACCTAGTCAATTTGTATTTAAGAAATAATTGTAATGATAACAATTGTTATTATTTTCCCCAAATGATATAATCATTTTACTACAACTTTCTGTTTAAGACAGAAACCAAACAGTGACTATGCACACTAATAATGAATATTTAAGTTTAAAGCCAAATAGCTGGCATATTTATTAAATCAAGCAACAGAAAATGTAACCTATAAACTATTAAATGGAAAATGGAATGTAAGACAAGTTTTGAATCTGAGAAGTATAAATAAATTGACATTATTGCCATTGCCCAATAAAGTCAGTGATACAGTTAAACCATGATGGGTTATATACAGAAACCAGGTTCTTTACCTGAAAGAGGAGCTAAATCCCTGAAATTATATACAAACTTTGGATATATATGAATAAGGGTTTTTCTTAGGACAAGATTCATAATGTTCTTCAGATTTTCAACATAGACCACTACTCAAAATTATTCAAGGATCCTGTGTTCCCAGTCTGCCTCCCCACCTACCATAGCTCCTCACCACACTCCAGTTATCATCAAACTCCCTATTCCCAGATCAAATGCCCACTTTTAGTCCTTGTTTTACTGGATGTCTCAGAAGCACATGAAAGATTCAACTAATCCTTTTTTCTTGAAACAGTCTCTCCCTTAACGTCACATTCTCTTGTTTTCTTTCCCATTTTACTGGCTACTCCTTCTGACTTCATTCCTGGTCCCTCATCCTCTTCCCAACTTCTAAAGTTTAAAGCACTCAAGACTTCCCCATCTCAGTGCGCTCTCTGGGTAGCTTTGTCTAGTCCCATGACCTGTGCTCAAGGAGTCACATTTCTATGTCCAGACCTTACTTCCTCCTTGAGCTCCAGACATAAATACATCACTGTTTTCCCGACATCTCTGCTTAATGTCTGATGGATATACCCAACATCAACTCCCCTACCGAGAATCCATTACTTAAACGGCATTCACTTCCACTCGCTTGCTTAAGTCACAATCTTTATCTTTCTCAAACTTTCGATAACCAATTAATGAGGAGGACCTGTTAATGGTACCTCGAAAATATATGACAAATCTGGCCCCTTTTCTCTTCTCCACTGCTAAACTCTGTTCACATCTCCATATTATCTCTTGTCCTAACTATTGTAAGAGCTTCCTAGTAAGTCTATGATTTCCTGCCTCCTAAATCCATTCACCTTATGTCCTTAAAATACAAACACGTCACTTTCCTCATAAAGCATATCAAAGGTTTTCTGTCACAATTAACCATCTTAATTAATTACAGCTCACAAAGGCCCTTACTATCATACTTCTATCTGTTTATTCTCATACCTTCAGTCCTTCCCCCTAATCTCTACTCTAACCGGTGTAGTTGTCTTAGGGTCTGGTACTTGAGCACCCCAAGGTGTGTCCCCTCAGAGCCTTTGCATCAGATTGTCACATGACTGGCCTCTTACCCTTCAGGTTTCAGACTCACCATCACCCCCTCAGAGAGCTCTTCATTTGTCAGTCAGTCTTACGTGGTCCCACCCATCACCCCACCATAGCACCTGTGTTAGTTCTGTTCTAGCATTTATCACTGTCTGAAATTGTACCTGTCAGCTACTATTTGCCTGTTACCTGACTGCACTCAGAATGTAAGCTCCATGAGGCCAGGACCATGTCTGTCCTCGTCCCTGTTATATCCTGGGGTCTAAAGCGATGCCCATCACATGGTAGGAGGTCTGTAAACGAGTGAAAATGAACATGACTTTTCTGAGTAGAACTCCAGGGGAGCTTCATCTGGTGGAGGTAAATTCCCATGTCATTCTCCACAAACTCTGAAAAGTGAAGCTGAAAAGACAAGACTGCCAAACGTCCCCCATCAGTGGAAATCAGAGAATTTACTGACGATTGCCATTTGTTTCTCTCTTTCTACTTTTTTCACCTTTCTTCAGTTACAGCATCAAAGTAATCTAAATGGTTCACAGTTGTTTATGATAAAAGCTGTAAAAAAATACACCAAATATTAAGTGTGATATCTCTTGGTGACATGAATCTTTTCTCCCCGTCCAGTATACTTTTTGAGTCTCCCAAGTTTTCTCCAATGTCATGTTTTATGGGTAAAAAATACATAAAAACCCTTTACTTATGACCCGAAACTCATACGAGATGACACTCCTCAATAATCCCTTTATCTGCACTATGCAGATAAACACACAACCCACAGAATGTGATAGCTTCCTTTTGTAAAACTTTGGAAGTACTTTCCCTTTATACATACATGCATTTATACATGTCTGACAAGAACAGTAATAATAAAATTAAAGCTACTGCTAGCTATTGATGGTATCAGGTGCCTTCCACATGCTATAGCTCACACTTTATGTATAACAACTCTCTGACATGAAAATATGTCCTCCTTTAAAAGTGAGGAAACTGAGTTGCAGAGAAGTTTAATATCTTCCTCAAAATGAAATAGCTAGGTTTTTCTAGAAAAGACCATGTCTAACTTATCTCTTTATGTTCAGTACTAACATAGTGCTTGGGAACAGTGGGTACTCAGCATGTATTTATAAATGAAGGAGGGGGAGTGTGGTTGGCATCTGAATCCAGGTGTGAGTGGCACTCCGACTCTTAACTGCTATACCACACTGTATCTTTGTGTTCACTAACTAGAAGTCTTATGAAATGGAGCCCTCTTTGAAATTAGCAAAAATCTCTTGTTCAGTGAAACTTGTATTACATTCTATATTAAAGGTTGGATAAAATACTGGAATGAATGAGTCTTCCAGAATTAGTACATAAACTGGAGTCCTGGATTGACAAGATTTATCAAAGATGACTATTGCATAATCATATTCCTAGTGAAATATCTTGCTTTGAAAGATTATCTCAAGAGAAAAGTGATCACTGGAATAACCATAAATCTCTGAGTAAGAGATTTTGAGATTTTGAATTATAATGGTATGTGACTTTAGCTAGGAATCAGTAATGGTCAAAATAATTATTAAAGATTTTTCAACAAAAACATAGTCTTGGGTAGTGAGTTAATTTTTTTAACATCTTAAAATATTGGCCTCTTTTAAAACAACATAGTAATGCAGTCTCATTACGTTTCTTTTATTTAATAGCAAATAATGGCATGTTATATATTGGGTTTGATAATGAAGAAAAAAAGACAACAGTGAGCTTTGAATAAAATTCAGTTCAGTTTAAAAATGAATATCACTGTTACTTTTATTCTTTTTTAAAAAAATTTTGAGTTAAAAATTATATACAGTTGATTTTCATTATTTACAGTAGTTATGTTCTATATAGTCACTGTGAACAGAGTTAGCAAATGCTAAACCATTACTCCTATAAGAAATATAGGATTGGGTTCCTGCCAGTTTCTGGTCATAACATTTGCATCAACTCATCAATACATAACCTGTTTTTATGTGTATTTCCATTTAAAGTTATATAATTTTTTTGTTTAATGCATATAATTGATTCATTAGCATTGAACTCACAGTCAACAGCATTATAACTTGCATCTGAAAGAACTTTATCCAAATACATGTATTTTCTTTGTACAAAACATCACAGCCTTTTTTGCTCTTAGGAACACTAACCAGCACTTCACCACTGTATTTTGGGACTACTTTAAATAGCAAAAATCAACAATAATGCAAAAACATGGCACTAAATATACAGTGAAAAGAACACTTGATTACAGGATGAGAGGTGAAACAAGAAGGCAGATGCTTGCCTTTTTCAACCTTAGCTGGGAATTTGTGCGTTGGATTATTCAAATTGTGCAACAATGTATACATCCACAAGTCTGTGCATGACACTGAAAGCACCACAAGTACTGATATGGGGATACAAAGAAATTTTAGCAAGTAGGTGAATCTAAAAATACGGAATCCATGGATGAAGATCAGTCGTTTGTTTAGTGCACAGATCTTAAAAGTAAAATTCGTGGATTTTGATAAATATATGCATTTATTCATCCAATGTCCAATCAAGATAGAGAACATTTTATTACCTGGAAAGTTTCACTGTGCCTCTGAAGGTCCATTCCTACTTGCACCCCTTCCCCCAGGCAACCACTGTCCTGATTTCTATCACCTTAGATTCATTTTGCCATAAAGAGATTAATTCACTATGTTATTTTTCATATATATATTCTTTTGTGGAAAAAATATTGTTTGTACCACTAGTTCATTATTTTTTATTACTTAGCAACGTTTCCTTCTTTGAATATACACTGTATGGATATACAATTTTTTTCCAATTTAGGCTATTAATAAAGCTGTTGAAACATTCTTATGCAAGTATTTTGGCAACATGCATTTTTATTTTGGTGGGTAAATATTTAGGAGAAGTAATGGGATTATTATACATTTATGTTTATTTAAAAAAACCTGCCAAATAATATTCTGCAGTGGTTGTACAATTTTATATCCCACCAGCAATGTATCAGAGTTCACAGTACCCCAGTCCTGGTTAGCCTTTTTAATTTTTAGCCACTGAAGTGGGTGTAAAATTGTATATCATTGTGGTTTTAATTTCCTGATGAAGAACCATATAAAACAATGTTTAATGTGCTTATGGAAAATTAATATATCTTTATCTGTGATGTGAATTTTACTTATTTTTGTCTTTGAATTATTGATTTGTAAAAACTTTTAGTATATGTTAGTACATTCCATTTTCTGATGTATGTGTTGCAGATTCTTTCTTCTAGTTCCTGTCTTACCTTGAATTTTCTTAGCCATGCCTTTTGATAAGCAAGAATTATTAATTTTGATGAAACCCAATATATCAAATGATTTTGATGTCCTCTGGGAAATCTTTGTTAACCCCAGTCGTGAAGATATTCTGTGTTTTCTTTCAGCATTTATATAATTTGGGCTTTTGTATTTGGGTTCAAAATCCATCTAGAATTAATTTTGTGTGTTTGTTGTGTAAGTTACAAATCAAGGTATACTTTCTCCCAGTTGTTTATCCAGTTGTTTCAGCACCATTATTTTGAGAAAACAAACCCAAACACCTTTTATTTCTCTGTTGAATTGCCAGAGTACCTTAAAAAAGGGGGGGACCATGTATGTGTGGGTCTATTTCTAATATCTTTCTGGATTATTATAGCTTCATAACAAGTCTTGAAATCAAGTGATAAGTCCCCTAATTGTGTTTTTCTGTTTTCTTTTATTATTTTGAATATGTGTGTTTTTTTTACTTATAGATTTTAGAATCTCCTATTTCCATTTCTGTGAAGATTGGTGTTGAGATTTTGACTATGAGTACATAGTATCTAGGAGGGTATATAGGTCTCCATTTATTTATATCTTAGTTTCCCTCAGCAATGATTTAGAGCTTTCAGTGTGAAACTTTAAAAGCTCCCAGTTGACCTAATGTGCAGGCAAGGTAATAAAATCCACTAACTTAGTCCCTTTCTTTCTCAGAGGATTCTGGGTGCTCAAAAGAAAATAATCCATTCCATCCCAATATCCTACATCTTAAATAAAGGGGTCGTTTCTAGCAACCCAATAATAAACAAGGTCATGCAATAATAAACAAGGGCATGCTCTCTCCAGTGTATTTTTCTACCTTAAAGTTTCCATTCAAGTGTCTCTGTCTGAGCAAAGACATGTTCCAAAGTGACTTTGTTTTAACCTAAACAGAAAAGTATTTGGCATCTTGTTCAACTTAAAAAAAAAAGTAACATTTTTTGTCTGCCCAAGCACCTTATTATGTATTCTGCCTACATCTCTCTGTAAGGTGATTTGGACTTGCATGTAAAAGTGGGCAAGATTAAGTGGGATCTTCCTTTATGATATGGAATTTACATAGATAAAGTGAGATAGTACATGATACACAGAGTTACATTCCTTTTCCTTTTTATTGCATAAGTAGATAATTGATAACTTAAATATGTCATTAGCACATCAGAGAACACTGTAACTGCCTAAAGATGGATTCACATTCTAGGAAATTTTTCTATCAAGACTGAATGTTGAACAAAGGACTGAAAACTCTAGTCACTGCAATTTTATTTTGAAGCATTTGCAAACAGATGTTGCATCTTGGTTTAGTATTATATGTTAAATACTTTCTTTTTCTCAATGTTCATTAAACCAGTCTTTCCTTCTTGTCTCTAATAAGGGTAACATCTGTTTCTTCTTGTTCAATCAACATACCACCTCAAGAGTCTTACTTTAAAAATAACACCATTAGAAAGACAGTCTACATGGAATATGCTTCATTAACATTTTACATTTGCATACAAAACAAGTTTGTCTAACAACTATAACTTACAGATATGTTAGAGAAAATATTATAAAACAATTTAGTTATAAAAAAATAAGACTAGAAGCTGGAATATGGTTTTAAACATATTGGTTTTAGGTTAAAAACTTTGTAAAAATATCAGTTTCCTTTTTGTAACATACAGTTGAAGAGTTTTTTTAATCATGAATTAGTAATTGGAGAGATCTATTTTAAGATAGTACAAATAATCTTCAAGTGTAAAATTGCATCAAAACTGTTGCAATAGTAGATTTTTAAAACAAAAATCCCTTGGAGAATATGTACTCACAGTTTAAAATTTTGAATCTTCTCAAAATTAGTCACATGGAAAGTCCTTGCTTGCAATTATATTCAATTTTTGAAAATGCATCAAACGCATTTAGAACTACATCTACTAAATAATCTGCTTAAAAAAAACACACACAATTTGAGGAGGAGAAAGTAAACCCATAACTATGAAAGAGTAAGACCAATTTTACTATGTAGCTCAAAATTGGCAACCCTTATATTGACAATAGATACATGCATCTAACTTCTCAATCTCCTGATTCCTGACCACAGATATTACAGCATGGATTTATACAGGGGAGGAGAGTATCTGTTCATAAGGAAAACCAATTTTTAATCATTTCTTAATAGTTAATGTTTATAGAATTAAACCACAACCTAAGTTGATATATACAGAGCTGGACTCACTTACTAATAAGAAATAATAGATGATATTTGTGCACTGGATCCTCACAATAACCCCATGACATAGATACTTTTATTATTCCAATTTGTTTTTATTTGAAACATTTGTAGTTTTATTTATACACATTGAAGATTTCAGGTACTTTTTAAAATTCATTTTTTATTTATTTTTATTTTTGTTTATTTTGGTATCATTAATATACAATCACACAAGCAACACTGTGATTACTAGATTCCCCCCATTATCAAGTCCCCACCACATAACCCATTACAGTCACTGTCCATCAGTGTAGTAAGATTCTATAAAGTCACTACTTATCTTCTCTGTGCTGTACTGACTTCCCTGTTCCTGACACTACGTTATGTGGGCTAATCGTAATGCCCATTATTCCCCTTCTCCCACCCTTCCCACTCAGCGTCCCCAGTCCCTTTCCCATTGGTAACTGCTAGTCCATTCCTGAGTCTGCAGCTGTTTTGTTCCTTCAGTTTTTTCTTTGTTCTTATGCTCCACAGATGAGTGAAATCATTTGGTGTTTGTCTTTCTCCACCTGGTTATTTCACTGAGCATAATACCCTCTAGCTCCATCCATGTTGTTGCAAAGGGTAGGATTTGTTTTCTTCTTATGGCTGAATAATATTCCATTGTGTATATGTACCACATCTTCTTTATCCATTCATCTGCTGATGGACACTAAGATTGCTTCAATTTCTTTGCTATTGTAAATAGTGCTGTGATAAACATAGGGGTGCACATGTCTTTTTGAAGCTGGGATCCTGCATTCTTAGGATATATTCCTAGGAGTAGAATACCTGGGCCAAATGGTATTCCTATTTTTAGTTTTTCGAGAAACCTCCATATTGCTTTCCACAATGGTTGTACTAGTTTACATTCCCACCAGCAGTGTAGGAGGGTTCCCCTTTCTCTGCATCCTTGCCAGAATTTGTAGTTCCTAGTCTTTTCTATGCTGGCCATCCTTACTGGTGTGAGGTGATATCTCATTGGGGTTTTAATTTGCATTTGCCTGATGATTAGCAAAGTGGAGCACCTTTTCATGTGTCTGTTGGCCATGTGAATTTCTTCTTTGGAGAAGTGTCTGTTCATATCCTCTGCCCATTTTTTAATAGGGTTATTTGCTTTTTGGTTGTTGAGGCATGTTAGTACTTTATATATTTTGGATGTTAACTCCTTGTCAGATATGTCATTTACAAATATTTACTCCCATACCGTGGGATGCCTTTTTGTTCTGCTGATTGTGTCCTTTGCTGTACAGAAGATTTTTAGCTTGATGTAGTCCCATTTCTTCATTTTTTATTTTGTTTCCCTTGCCCAAAGAGATGTGTTCAGGAAAAAGTTGCTCATGTTTATATTCAAGAGATTTATAACTATGTTTTCTTCTAAGAGTTTTATGGTTTCATGACTTACATTCAGGTCTTTGATCCATTTTGAGTTTACTATTGTGTATGGGGTTAGACAATAATTCAGTTTCATTCTCTTACATGTAGCTGTTCAGTTTTTCCAACACCAGCTGTTGAAGAGGCTGTCATTTCCCCATTGTATATCCATGGCTCCTTTATCATATATTAATTGACCATATACGATTGGATTTATATCTGGGCTCTCTAGTCTGTTCCATTGGTCTATGGGTCTGTGCTTGTGCCAGTACCAAATTGTCCTGATTACTGTGGCTTTGTAGTAGGGCTTGAAGTTGGGGAACATAAGAACCCTGCTTTATTCTTCCTTTTCAGGATTGCTTAGGCTATTGGGGGTCTTTTTTGGTTCCATATGAATTTTAAGACTATTTCCTCTAGTTCATTGAAGAATGCTGTTGGTATTTTGATAGGGATTGCACTTGAATTTGTACATTGCTTTAGGCAGGATAGCCATTTTGACAATGTTAATTCTTCCTATCCATGAGCACAGGATGTGTTTCCATTTATTGGTATCTGCTTTAATTTCTCTCAATCTGAGTGTCTTGCAGTTTTCAGGGTATAGGTCTTTCACTTCCTCGGTTGTGTTTATTCCTAGGTATTTTATTCTTTTTGATGCAGTTGTGAATGGAATTGTTTTACTGATTTCTCTTTCTGCTAGTTCATCATTAGTGTATAAGAATGAAACAGATTTCTGTGTTTTAATTTTGTCTCCTGCAACTTTGCTGAATTCCAATATTAGATCTAGTAGTTTTGGAGTAGATTCTTTAGGGTGTTTTATGTACACTGTCATCTCATCTGCAAACAGGGACAGTTTTAACTTCTTCCTTGCCAATCAGGGTGCCTTTTATTTCTTTGTGTTGTCTGATTGCTGTGTCTAGGACCTCGTGTAATATGTTGAATAAAAGTGGGGAGAGTGGACATCCTTGTCTTGTTCCCAATCTTAAAGGAAAAGCTTTCAGCTTCTCGCTGTTGGCTGTGGGTTTGTCATATATGGCCTTTATTATGTTGAGGTACTTGCCCTCTATACCCATTTGGTTGGGAGTTTTATCATGAATGGATGTTGAATTTTGTTGAATGCTTTTTCAACATCTATGGAGATGATCATGTTTTTTTTGTCTTTCTTTTTGTTGATGTGGTGGATGATGTTGATGGGCTTTCGAATGTAGTACCATCCTTGCATCCCTGGGATGAATCCCACTTGGTCATGGTGTATGATCCTTTTGATGTATTTTTGAATTAGGTTTTCTAACATTTTGTTGAGTATTTTTGCATCTATGTTCATAAGGGATATTGGTCTATAATTTTCTTTTTTTGTGTGTTATCTTTGCCTGGTTTTTGTATTAGAGTGATGCTGGCCTAGTAGTATGAGTTTTGGAGTATTCCCTCCTCTTCAACTATTTGGAAAACTTTAAGGAGGATGGGTATTAGGTCTTCACTAAATGTTTCATAAAATTCAGTGGTGAAGCCGTCTGGTCCAGGAGTTTTGTTCTTAGGTAGTTTTTGATTACCAATTCAGTTTCCTTGCTGGTAATTGGTCTATTCAGGTTTTCTGTTTCTTCCTGGGTCGGTCTTGGAAGGTTGTATTTTTCTAGAAAGTTGTCCATTTCTTCTAGGTTATCCAGTTTGTTAGCAAATAAGTTTTCATAGTATTCTGTCATAATTCTTTGTATTTCTGTGGTGTCTGTAGTGATTTTTCCTTTCTCATTTCTGATTAGGTTTATGTGTGTAGACTTTCTTTTTTTCTTGATAAGTGTGGCTATGGGTTTATCCATTTTCTTTATTTTCTCAAAAGTCCAGCTTCTGGTTTCATTGATTCTTTCTATTGTTTTATTCTTCTCGATTTTATTTATTTCTGCTCTAATCTTTATTATGTCCCTCCTTCTACTGACTTTGGGTCTCATTTGTTCTTCTTTTTCTTGTTTCACTAATTGTGACTTTAGACTGTTCATTTGGGATTGTTCTTTCCTAAGGTAGGCCTGTATTGCAATGTACTTCTCTCTTAGCATGGACTTTGCTGTGTCCCACAGATTGTGTGCTATGGAATTATTGTTTTCATTTGTCTCCATATATTGCTTGATCCATACTTTTATTTGTTCATTGATCCATTGATTATATAGGAGCATGTTATTAAGTCTTCATGTGTTTCTACACTTTTTCATTTCCTTTGTGTAATTTATTTCTATTTTCATACCTTTGTGGTCTGAGAAGCTGGTTGGTACAATTTCTATTTTTTTTAATTTACTGAGGCTCTTTTTGTGGCCTAGTATATGATCTATTCTTGAAAATGTTCCATGTGCACTTGAAAAGAATGTATATCCTGTTGCTTTTTGATGGGGTGTTCTGTAGATGTCCATTTGGTCCATCTGTTCTAATAACGTTTTTCAGTGCCTCCTTCTCCTTACTTAATTTCTGTCTTGTTGATCTGTCCTTTGGAATAAGTCATGTGTTGAAGTCTCCTAAAGTGAATATATTGCATTCTATTTCCCCCTTTAATTCTATTTGTATTTGTTTCACATATGTAGGAGATTACATGTTGAGTGCATAGATATTTATAGTAGTTATATCCTGTTGTTGGACTGACCCCTTTATCATTATGTAATGTCCTTCTTTTTCTCTTTTTACTTTCTTTGTTTTGTAGTCTATTTTGTCTGATACAAGTACTGCAACTCCTGCTTTTTTCTCCCTTTTAGTTTCATGAAATAACTTTTCCATCCCTTTACTTTCAGTCTGTGTATGTCTTTGGGTTTGAAGTGACTCTCTTGTAGGAAGTATATAGATGGGTCTTGTTTTTTGTATCCATTCAGTGACTCTATGTCTGTTGATTGGTGCATTCAGACCATTTACATTTAGGGTGATTATTGATAGATATGTACTTATTGCCATTGCAGGCTTTAGATTTGTGGTTACCAAAGTTTCAAGGGTAATTCCCTTACTCTCTGACAGTCTAATTTAACTCACTTATTATGCTATTACAAACACAACTTAAAGGTTCTTTTTTTTTTGCCTCCTTTTTATTCCCCCTCCATTGTTTATATATTAGGTGTCATATTCTGTACTGTTTGTCTAACCTTTGATTGACCTTGAGGTTAGTTGATTTGATTTTGCATCTGCTTAGTAATTAATTGTTCTACTTTCTTTGCTGTGGTTTCATTTCCCCTCATGACAGCTATTTAGCCTTAGGAATACTACCATCTGTTGCCATCCCTCCAAAATGCACTGTTGAGGTGGTTTGTGGGAGGTAAATTCTCTCAGCTTTTGCTTGTCTGAAAATTGTTTAATCCCTCCTTCAAATTTAAATGATAACCTTGCTGGGTAGAGTATTCTTGGTTCGGGGCCCTTCTGCCCCATTGCATTAAATATATCATGACACTCACTCCCTGTGACCTGTAAGGTTTTTGTTGAGAAGTCTGATGATAGCCTGATGGGTTGTCCTTTGTATGTGATGTTTTTTCTCTCTCTAGGTACTTTTAAAAGTCTGTCCTCATCCTTTATTTTTGCCATTTTAATTATTATATACCTTGGTGTTGTCTCCCTTGGGTCCCTTGTGTTGGGAGATATGTGCACCTCCATGGCCTGAGAGACTATCTCCTTCCCAGATTGAGGAAGTTTCCGGCAATAACCTCCTGAAAGACACTTTCTGTCCCTTTTTCTCTCTCTTCTTCTTCTGGTACCCATATAATATGAATATTGTTCCTTTTTGATTGGTCACAGACTTCTCTCAATATTCTTTCATTGTTAGAGATCCTTTTTTCTCTCTGTGCCTCTGCTTCTTTGTAGTCCTCCTCTCTACTTTCTATTCCCTTTACTGTCTCTTCTGCTACATATAATCTGCTTTTAAATCCCTCCATTGTATGTTTCATTTCAGATATGGAATTTCTTAATGATTGAATTTCTGTCCTAAATTCATCCCTCAGTTCTTGAATATTTTTCTGTACCTCCATGAGCATGTTTATGATTTTTATTTTGAACTCTCTTTCAGAAAGATTGGTGAGTTCAGTTTCATTTGGGCCTTTTTTGGTGTTTGTGAGAATTTGGTCTGATCCAGGTTCCTTTGAATTTCATATTTGTATGTGGCACCCTCTAGTGCCCAGACACTGTAGTCTCTGGTGCTGCTCATCCCCTGGAGTGATGTCGGGGGTCTCAGGGGGAGTGTCACTGGTGCTTTGGTGGAGGAAAGAACTGTTACCTTTTTCCCAGCTGCAGTGCCTGTCTCCACTGTCAGAACCAGTGGGCTGAGCACACAGGTGTCAGCCACTGTGTTTTGCATCTGTAGTTGGTATAGGTGGGGCCTCCCTCTGGCTGTCCTGATGCCAGGGCAGGGACTGCCAGTTTGCAAGCAGGTGCCAGCATGCCACAAGGAAGATCTCTGTGTGTCACAGTGGGGAGGCCTCGGAGCTGAGTAGCCAGTCAGGGGGATGGAGTGCCTGAAGCTCCTGAAAGTTCCCAACCTGCTGGGCAGAGCACACCTATACAACCTTGTCCACCTATCCCTTCTCTTATGCAGCATCCTCTGTGCAAACCCCACCCATTCAGCAGCCATCTCCCTGCTAGGAAACCTCTCAGACCACTGGCCTTTCCTTTGTCCCTGTCCTCCACAAATGGCTGGAATCTCAGTCTCTCCAAGTATTTCACCTGTCTTAGCTTTCCAGCCCCACTAATCTCCAGAGTACCATGCAATGTAGGTTTGTGCTCCCAAAGCAGATCTCCAGGGCTGAGTGTTCAGTAGTCCTAGGCTTCCACCCCCTCCCTGCTCCATTTCTCTTCCTCCCAGGCTTTCTCACCTCTCACACCACCATCTTGAATTCTATTATTCCCATTTATTAGCGACAGAAACTGCGGCATCAAGAGGCTAACTTGCTGAAAGCCCAACTATTAGGTGAGCAGAAGTAAATTTTATATCCAGATGTCTGACTTCAGACTCTGTGATCTATCCATTCTGCTATTCTGCCTCTCTGAGGGTGAGTCTAAATCTAAATCAGGTATGCCTGGGTTCTAATCCTATCCAGTCTTTTATAGGGCATGTTATGTTTGTCTGAATAAAATATGAACCCAAATATAGACTGGATGTCCATTTTCCCAGGATAAGATCATTAACATTACCTTTTGATTAACTGGCATCTATAAACTTTTAGTGTTATAGATGAAAATGTCTGTAATATTTACTTAATTACTGTGTGGTTTTAAAGTTATACACAAAAGTAATTTAGACAGTTCTTTACACACTCTCACTTTTGGGAAATAATTTTCTAATTGTTTTCATGTGCAAGTTTAACATCAGTTTCCTTGTCATAAGGACTTGGTGAGTCATTGAACACACTAGTGCAGAACAAGTTCTCACTGCCTGTGAGTTGTTTAAATAAAGGAATCTTTTCTCCAATGCTAATGCTGTCACTGGATACATTTTTTTCTACATTTCAAGTGTCCATTAGCATAATGTTTGGACACTTTATTTTCAGTGGTCTCATACATGTCTATTTATGATTTCCATGTTAAGATGTTTCATATTGCTGTCTTATTTAGAATGCTTACTTATAACTCTACCAGTATTTGTAATTATGAGACAATAACCCTAAAAGAAAAATAACTAAACTTAAGTCTCAGTTTTCCTCTCTGTAAAATGAGACTAATTAAAGTTTATTTTATGATAAACCAATATGAACAAAGGTACTGCTTCATAGGTATCAAGTACTGTTCTAGTGCTGTACAAATACTAATTCATCTGTTCTTCAAAATGAATCTATGAAGGTAGATACTGTTATTTTCGTTTTAGAGAAGAGAAGGTTGAGGCACAGAGAGGTTAAGTAAATTACCCTGGCTGGTAAGGGGGAGAGCAAATGTAGGCATCCTGGCTCCTAAATCTGTCCTCTTAACTACCACACTGTGTTTTCTGCCATTCTGCTGTTTTGCAGCTCACTTTTAACAAGAGTCAATATAATGACAGATAACAGTGTTTGTAGATAATGTGAGGCATGTACAAGACCCTCAGCAAATATAAGCCATATGAGACATGGGTCTCCTTTTTAAATATCAGTGACCAGCATCCTTTTTCCTTCTGGCCCTGAGCCACTGGCCAGCCACTGGGACCCTACTGCATCTGGGAGTGGGGGTCCCTGGTGTATCTCTCTATTCCCTGGGACTTTCATTGGCTCTGGGATAGTAAGTGACTACCACATCTTTAACAGCAAATGAGAACTGCTGCTTTGATCCTGTTTAGTGATGTTTTATTTGTTATTTACAACTCACAAATTTGTAATAAAATGCAATGATGACATATTTTTCTGAATAAATGTATTGTTATTTATTATAAGTACATATGGCAAAGATCTGATCAACTGTGGTATTCTGAGTGAATTTCATATATTGAATTACAAAAGCTGTTAAATTTCACTATGTTGCACTTCATATGAGTTAAGAATTACTGAACAATCTTGTTTATTTTAAAAAATGCTTTAAAAAGGATATTATAGTTTCTCTGAAACACAACCAATTCTGTACTATTTTCTCCAAGTGACAGATGGCCCAGGAAATGATAAAGGCAAAATAAATCTTGAAGCGAGTTTGCAGGAGGTCACACATTTTTATTTCAGTTCTTGTTTCATACACATTTTTTCAGGTCTCCCTTGCACGGGAGGGAATGGACACAGGCAGAGGTGAAATATGCTGAAACTGCCACCCTCCTTTTCCTCACCATAAAATCCAATGCTGTGTTCTGTTTAGAGGGAAAAACCACTGTTTGAGTGCCAGTAAGTCTGGATCAGGGTCTCAGCTCTGTAGACAAGACCATTAGGCCACTCACTATGAAGTGAAAAGGGGAAACACAAAGTTCTCTTGGCTCAGAGTTTCACTGAGTAGGAGATGATTTAAATGAATACTCATAGGCTTATTTTAATGTGCTTTGGGGGAAAAATGCTACAATTTGCTTCTCAAACTTGTAATATAAGATTTCTATTTTAATTACAATTTTAAGAGGAAAAAAAAAACAATGTAAGAAAACACTAACAGGCAGGTTGCATCTGGAATGTCCCAACCAAAAATCTGAATGTACAAATGCTGGAAGTTGGCATATGACACTGGATGCTGTCTTAGTTTCTTTATGTCCCAAATGGTACAATGCAGCATGTCTATCCCCAGAAACTGAGCTTCCATCCCAGAGCGGTGGCGAATGGAAATGTGTGTGTGTGTGTGTGTGTGTGTGTGTTTGTGCTTAGTGTAACAGAATGCCAATCACAGTTGCACAGAGGTTATTTAGCATGTTTTATTGTTTGTTTTATTTGTGTTTGTTGTTTATAAATATTCAGTCTCTCGAACCAGGTATGTTTGAGTTCCAATTCTAAATTCTGCCACTTACTAGCTATGGGAGGGTTAGACTTTTCTTAAATTCATTTCTCTCATGTGTTTATTGGGGACAATGATTTTTAGTGTTTTTCTTTTACTGTGAATTATAAATGAATCAAATATGAGTACTTGGCAGAGTGACTAGCATATAGAGCTTAGAACGTACATATAAATACATGTACAGGGATCATAAAATTAGATTCTTCTCTAGAGAGAGCCTGTAGGCTATTATTTTTTTATAACACATGCATGAAGAAAATTCAAAAGAAGCAGCATATTTGCTTTTGAGCAATTGGATTATTCTTGCTCCATTGAAACACTGAACTTCATTGTGTTTGGGGGCACATTCTTTCCCCAGATTGCTGAGGCATAACTCTTGATTATTAACATTAAATTTTCAAAATAATAACTGGAACTAAAATGAATACACATCACAGATAAGCCCCAATGAAGCAATGGCTGCTATCAACAAGGCTGCTTTTATCTGCAGTCCAATTCTGTAATAATTAAGTTTCTTGGAAAAAAAAAGTAAACTTTTCATTATAATCTGATTGGAATAATAGACCTTTTTGTCCTGAACAACTAAGCTGATGATGTTCATTTATAAATTCATTTTGTGGTGAAGGAATTTTCATGGCAATTTTTAGAAAGGCATTCTGGTCTACCGTTTAGAACAGAAGGCTCCGTCAGCTGAACATATCTTTTAAGTGACTTACTGTGGATGTGTGATTATGTAGGATTAAATTCTTTTATTAACATTTGCAACATCGATGTCCTTGGGATCCATGCCACAAAGTTGCATTTTAAAACACATTGTAAAGGCAAAAACAAAAATCAAAATCAAAATCAAAACCATGTTCCTCTCTGATTAATCAACACTAAACCCAGTTATGTACTTTAAAGAAAAATGTGGTCTGTCCTGCATCAGTTCTGTAGAGAACCCAAAAGTAACCCACTTGAGAAGAAAATATTTCAGCAAACATTACTATTTGTCTGACATCTGACTGATTCTAATGTTGGAATAAGACTTTACATTTGCTTTGTTAAGTTCACAGTATGAAAAAGTTATAAGCATATTCATATGTATTACACGTTTCCTTATTTAGAAATTATTTAATATTAATTACTTTAGAGTAGGGATTTTCTGTTTTCCTCCATTGAAATAAAATCTGTTCCATATGTTTTATTAAATCAAGGTTTGTAAATCCTAAAAAAAAAAATACCTGACAGGTGGTTATTTGTGATGATATTTACCATTGATTGATACTAATATCAGCTAATTCTTCAAATATGGGACTATATTCTAACTCCAACAGGCCTTTAATTTCTCTTTAAAATACTATTTATTTTAATGCTATAAACCAACCACTGGTTTATGCTTTTTCTATAAAGAACTGCAGACTAAACAGTTCAGGCTTTGTAGGCAGTAGTCTCTAGCAATTATTTGATTCTGGTCTTTGTAGAGCAAGGCATATATAAACAAATGAACTTCGCTGTATGCTAATAAAACTTTAGGTGGACCCAGATATTTGAATTCTATATAATTTCCACATGTAATTTAATGTTATTTTTCAAGATGTACTTTTCAACCATTTAAAAATGTAAGAAATATTTTTAGCTCTCAGGCTGTGCAAAAACAGATGGCAGGGACTGGATATGGTCTATAAGCTGTGGTTTGCAGACCTCTCATCGGAGACTCGGGGCTGTTATCTGCGCGTCTTTGATTTGCTCTCATTCCATTTTTGGATACCTTTACTTGCTAGACTTCTGTTTCTTTTGTGAAGTTGAAGTGTATCTGCAAGTATAAACATTCTGCCTATGGATTTTAGATTATTCTATCTGGAGCATAATAGAGCAAAACCTCTTTCCTTTGTGGTAGCATAGGTCTCTATAAGGTCAAAGAAAATCACTCTGACCTTAGACTTCTCTCTCTCTGTCTCTCTCTGTCTCTCTGTCTCTCTCTGTGTTTCTCAAACTTTTTCCAGGTCTCATGTTCAATGGCTGTGCTTTTCTGTTTGCTCCTAAAGTTCCTATTTTTTTTGTAAAATGAACACAAACTAGGCAGAAACTTTAAATTAGTGTCTGTCTAATGGAAAAGTTAAACTCTGTTTTCAAAGATCTTTGTACTAGCTAACAGTGACATGTGTTTGTTAGGGGTGGGAGATGTTGATTTACTTGTTTTTATTTGCATAAATATAATATATTTCGTTATAAAGATACCTTGTTTATAAATGATCAGATAATCCTCCTCTCATATTCCATACTTTATAGTGGTCAGCTAGCACAAATAACTGCACATATCCACACATTTATGTTTTAGTCCTTAATTTCTACAAACTCCACTTGGCAGATGTGGTTACTGAAAGAGATCAGTACAAAAAAGTTTTTAAAAACAGAGATATTAGATAAAAGGTATAAACCCATTTTCTTCTCTGAGAGTGTCATCTAATAAAGCTAACCTGAAAAATAAGTTATTAAATTAAAATTGATGATCATTATCTCCCAAACAACTTCATTCACTCCAGTCATTTCCCTGAGTACCCCAATGGCACATTAATATTATCTCCCTACTTGATTGGGTTATATTATATTTTATTTGGTCCAAGGGAGATAGAACCACTTAAGATGTTAATGAAAGAGGAGATCACTCTGTATTTTGCAAGTAACACTGGATTTTCCTAGCTATATATTAATTTTTACTTATAAAGTTCTGACTTTGTTGATATTAAAAATTGTTTTTTAAAGCATCTTAAGAAAATAAATTGTTATTTATTTTGTACTTACCAGGTTCTGGGTTGAATGATGGACAGTGGCATGAGGTTCGTTTTCTCGCTAAGGAAAATTTTGCTATTCTGACCATCGACGGCGATGAGGCATCAGCAGTTCGAACTAATAGTCCACTTCAAGTTAAAACTGGTGAAAAGTACTTTTTTGGAGGTAAGACTACCATTTTTTACTGGTTAATGAATATATTGCTAAATATGGAGTTTCAAAGAAGTTTAATTATGAAGCATATATCTTTGATTCAGTGGACTCAGTAAATCTCAGGAAAAATGCAGCCAAACTCTGCAGTCCATTGAGCTAAGAGTGGCAACTCTACGTTTCTTCATGATAAAGGCATTAATATGATATCACCACATTCTTCTAGGTGAGTTCAAATATTCAGAGCATAAAGCAGGAGATTCTGAATCCACTCATTCTTGTAATACTGTCCGCAAGAGTCAGGTCCTTGGATTAAGTATTAAGTCACCTATTGCTGTGTAACTATTTACCCCAAACCTTGGTGTTTTAAAACAACAAGCATTATGTCACAGTTACTCTGATCAGGAATTTGGAATGGCTTTGCTGACTCAGGGTCTCTTGGGAGGTTATGCCCAAATTCTTAGCCGAGGCTGCGTCATCTGAAGCCTTGACTGGGCTGTTTCCCTGAAGCACACTCACCTGGATGACGGCTGGCTGAGTTCTCCCCCACGTGACTCAGATCCTTGGGTGCCTTTCTTCTTTAGGGAGCCTGTCCGACAGGTGACTGGGCTGAGAAAGAGAGAGAGAGAGGGACAGCGGAGGGGGAAGCCAGTAAGCAAGAGAGAGTTTCCAAAATGGAAGCCAAAGTGTTTTTTTTTGTTGTTGTTGTTTAATGATCCAACCTTGCAAATGACCTCCCATCACTTGTTACATGTAATTTGTTAGAACTGAGTCACTACATCCAGCCCACACTTAAAGGAAGGGTATGACTCAAGGAGACAGGGATTCTGGGGACCATCTGGAAGCTGCCTACTACAGGTTGCTTAAATGAGAAGCCAGCTCAGCACACTTATCTTGGTTTTTCAGTCATGAAAAGATTAGTAAAAACATTCTCTCAACAAGGAGTTTAATGTATGTGAAAGAGTACTGTGAGGTGGAGCTGGCATATTTTCTAATTTGTGGAATGTATCTTGCCAGAAAATGATTGTTTTTTTGTCATTAATGAGATATGGGAACATCTTTTATTAAAGTGCTAGGTGTGCTGTTTAGTTCAATATATATTTCACTAGATTATTGCCTTTCTCATCCAAATCCTAAATCACACAATATGAGATCTAAAAATATGCATTGCATCCTTAGAAAAGGCTTTGGTTTCTATTTAAAAAAAAAACACATGTATACATACTTATCTCGGAAAATATGTCTGTTAATATCCACATATCTGTTTGTTTATATAAATATGCACTTTTTCTGTCACTGTATTTGTATATATTTTTAAGAATAAGCTTACCTGAGTACATCATCTTGTATATTTTGTTCACTGCTATGTCCTCCAAAATTCAAGAAAAATTTCTGGAATATAGTAGATTACTAATAAATATTTATGAATGAAAGACTAAATTCTATAAAATAGGTAAGGCAAGCATTTTATTCCCAATTGTCTAAAAAAAGAAATAGAAGTCCTAGGAGCTTTACTTACCTGCCGCTGAGTCTGTAGCCAGAACATTAATTCAAGACCTCAGACCACTGTACGAGGGGGTGTCCCCCCTGTGCCTCATGATGTAACAGTAGGTGACAGCTCAGAGACAAAGGTCCTGAAGGGCCGTCTTTCTTTAATCTTCCATGGTGTTTGTTGGCAGTTAAAATGACATGCTTTTAAAAAGGTTCTCAATAAATGTTTGATGAGTGGATGAAAGTCAGACAAGATGTCTTATGAGTAAATAAAGCGGGGTTCATTGATGTGAGAAAAAGCAACCCAACAGCCAAACTGGTTTTCCTCCAAAAATGTCTTTAAAATGATGGGCTTTTGGCCCCCCGTTTTTACTGTCATCATAGAAAATAGATCACAATAGTCAGTCGGAGAGCTCCTGATAATGTCTACTCTTCCAAAAATCAGTGGAATGTTGTTGGTCATAGATGAGCTTGCTGAATGCCCATGGCAAGTTTGGTGCATATCTGCCTAAGTGGTTAGGCAAATTACTACAACCACAAATTTATGGCACAGAGTTCATAGGATGTGAGGACTTCATAGTGTGCTATTTACTGTCACTTTACAAAGTTTGTTTTCCAACCCAGCATGAAGGGGCATGTTTCCCCCTGTTCGGGTCTTTGGTCTGCATTGGAAATCCCATCAGCAAATGACCGTGGTGCTTCTCTGGTTAGATCTTCATTAGCTGAATCCTCTGAGTGTGTGAGAATCACTAGGGAACTGGTTATAATTCAGATTCCCAGGCCCCACTCCTAGAATTTTAAAATTCAGGATGCTGAGGAATTGAAGAATTCTGAACTTCAAGTGATTCTGACACAGATGATCTGAGGAGCAGAATTATAGATCTACCTTAGCTGATTTGCATGCATGTTTTTTAGATTCTTTTTGCAAGATAGCGTCCACCACTGAAAAGTGAGAAGTGAGAATGAGCTACTCTCTTACAGCTTTGCCGCCATGAAGGAGTGAAAGGAAGCCCAGGCCAGGGTCTGGTGCACAGACATTTTTTAAATGAGCATTTTTATTAGCCAGCTAGAACAACACTGTTAATACAAAGTCTTCTGTAAATTCAAGCAAATTCTATCTCTCTGACTTGTTATGTCTCGAAAAAAATGTTCTTTTCAGGCAACTGTAGCAATATTTTAGAAGCAGGATTCAGTCACACTCAGGGCCAGTGCCAGACAACAGAAAGCCTGTTAATCTAACAGTTGGCCCAGGATCACAAAGTGATCCAGATTCCAGAACCATCTCCCAGATTTAGGCCACAGGCCTTCAGAGTTTTACAGCATCTTCACACAGGCTGCAAATACCTTTGAAAGACAGTTTGCCAAATTACATGTCTTAATATTTCCTTTCACCACTGAGATCTCCTTTCTAACATTTATCTAACATTGATTCTAATTAACAAGCCACTGGTTTCACCAAGGAAGTCCAGTTTGGCATTCAGTAAGTTGACTAGAGAAATAGCTCGCAGAAATCCTGGCCTGGTCACCTCTGGGAAGGCTGCAGTGCTTCTGAGATAATGCCCAGGACCGCCTCTGGCCCGTGGCTGCCCGGTGAGAATGCTAGCTGCCTCTGGCTGGTAACGGAAATGCACACACACTTCATACCATTTGTGCTGCAAAACTTAAAGTCAGTTGCAGGTATCACAGTGAAAACATCTTAAGAAATGTTAGTATAGTGGAAAGAAGAATTGACTTTGTTCTGAAATATGACATTTGCCTCATATCCACCTGATTTAGGATCATGGCTTCACTTGGTTGATAGATCATATTAATAATTTATCTTACCTTCTCCCTCTTTTAAAGGCAGTAGAATCTGTTTTGTGAACCTTAGAGAGCATAACCTGCTAAACTACGGGTCTGACCCTAGGGAGTGCTAAGAGCTTAGTACCTGTCCAGCTCATCTTGAGTCTGATTTTTAACCGACTCAGAGACAGTGCCTTCCAAGGAAGAGTTCAGATTCCAGACCAAGAGCTCATCTAAAGCCCATCAGCTTCTCTTTTACTCAAGGCATTTTCTTTCACCTAAATCAGTAAAAAGAAAAAAAAAAATTTCTTGGTAGGTGCAAGCTTGAAGTGCAGGCTTCCTGTCCTCGTGGACTCAATTGCAGACCCTGAAATATGCCCCTACTTTGCCCCTTCTGCAGTTAGGTCCTGGTCGCGCAGCCCCTTTTGCAGCCACGGCACCGCTGTTTCACACCAGCACGCTTTCGTCTCTCTGTGCCTGCCCCCTGCGAATCCCAGGAGGGGGCTCAGCTCTTCTCTCCAGTTCTAGTGATCAGATGTTTAAGCACTAAGAGTTCTTTTGCTTTGTTCTTTCTTGGGACTAAACAGAAAAAGAGATTACTCACTTGGGATATTTACTCAACGAAAGTTATTTTAGCTGCTGCTATTTTTTTTCTCTACCTTCCAACCAGAATTCCTTTTGATAAATGCTTCATTAATTCTAATAATCAAAAGACTAATATACAAAATAATTAAATGCATTTATTGACTGTAGGCCAAAGCTCATGGTTATGAGAGAATAGAAAAAGTTTTCAGCTTCTAAGTTTTA
Organism: Manis javanica; assembly: GCF_040802235.1. NCBI lineage: Eukaryota > Metazoa > Chordata > Mammalia > Pholidota > Manidae > Manis > Manis javanica. The sequence continues at coordinate 7,765,542 of NC_133161.1, read as the reverse complement.
TTATACTTGGTATTTTTATTATCCACATTGTTCTCCTTCAGAGGCAGTCTTACTGGAAGGGGAGTTCAGAGGAACGCACTGGGGAAAGCAGCTCTTAACAAGGTGCCAAATCAGGCCAAGGTGGCAAGGGAACAGGGGGGCACGGGGAGCTGCCTAAGTGTGAGAGGAATGGGGTCAGTAAGGTTTAATAAAAGGCCACATCCTTTCCCAGTTAGAAATATAGGCTTACCTGTACACAGCCTTTTAGTCCTCACAGAATAGCTGACTGGCCACATAATGTAAATATGGATCTACAGAGAGTAGTTTCATTTGAACAATCAGGAAGGTTGTTAATAGTTCTCATGCCCCTTAGCTGTGTATTAGGGGAAAACACAGCCAGCCCCGCACACCTTCCAAGTGCCTAAAAGTTTCCTTCATGATCTAAAACACCACTAGTTAGTCATGAAAAGCCTCCCCTTCTAACAGTTCTGGAGGCCAGAAGCCCGAAACCAAGGGCCCTGCTCTCTCTGAAGCCTCCCGGGAAGGGTGCTTCCTGGATTCTACTACCTTCTGCTGGCTAATGGCAACCCTTGGTATTCCTTGGCTTGTGGACACATCACCCCAATCTCTGCCTCCGTCTTCAAAGGGAGCTCTTCTCTGTGTCTCTTTGTCCAATCTTCCCTCTTCTTTTAGGAGACCAGTCATCAGGTTAGGGATACATTAGGTGATCAGATTATTACTTCATTTTAATTTGATTACATCTGCAAGGACCCTGTTTCCAAATAAGGTCACAAACACAAATTCCAGGGGTTAGGACTTCAACATACCTTTTTGGAAGACACAATTCATTCCATAAAAAGATAGAAGTAATTTGCTCCAGAGCTCTGTTTGATTAACGTTACTATACCATGCCATGTCCTTCTATTTTTAATGAATTTGAATTTTTTTTTCACTTTTCTCTGGTCACTTAAAGTGGTCTCTGGTCACCATACTTTAATTACTGATAGCAAGTCATACTTAAAGGAGATTCATACTATTGGATAAAAACAGCACTGCTGGCCAAATTTCTACTCATGACTTTCTGACCTCAGAGCACGACTGTGTATAGAATTTTAAGGAAATCAATAAAAAATAGTTCTGTAAGAACTTTGTGCCCATACTTGGTTATGGTGAGTGAGAACTCCCCTAAGATAGATACTAGGAGACTTTGTGTAAAAACAAAACAAAACCGCACATGACAAGAAAAAGAATCATTGGCATGAAAGTGCATCCCATGTGTGAAGAACTAACATGTGGAGGGAGAAAAGAGCGTACAGCTTAGACTTTGCACCAGTTAGGATTCTCCAAAGACATAGAATCAATAGGATGTATAGATACATAGACTGGAGGAGACCGGTTATGGGGTCAGGCTCACACGGTCATGGAGGCCAGCAGTCCCGCAGTCGGCCGTCCGCAAGCCAGAGAACCCGGAAGCCGGGGGCGTGATTCCATGAGAGTCCCTGCGAGCCAGGGCTGCCAGTGGTCTGACCCACTCTCAGAAGCTGCTGATGTAAGCCCCAGAGTCCAAAGACCCAGGAACCAGGAATTCCGGCATCTAAGGGCAAGGAAGATGGATGTCCCATCTCAGAAAGAGAGAACCGAACTGCCCTTCTTCCATCCTGTTGTCTGTGTGGTGCTCAGAGGGTTGGATGGTGCCCACCTGCATGGGTGAGGACAATTTACTAGTCCTCCGATTCAAATGCTCATCTCTTACAGGAGCACCCTCACAGACCCACCCGGGCATGATATTTTACCAGTTATCTGGGCATCCATTAGCCCAATCAAGTTGACACAAAAATATCTTGGAATCAACAAATACTAGGAACAGAACTCTACTTAAAGACAAGGGGAGGGTATCTCTCTACCCCATTCCTTTGGCTAACCTAGAAATTTTCAGAAACAGAGGACTTCTGAATTTGACCTTGATTTGTAGTACAATGGAAGCTACCTCTACTAAGGAAATAAAAATATTAAACATTTTAGTTGTAGATAATGATAATGCTGTAAATAAAACAATCACGCACACATGCACACACACACACACACACACACACACACACACACACACACACATGCATACAAAAGAGTACCATAAAAAGAAGATAAAATCCCAAGGTTGTTCTCATCCTCATTTGAGTTTTACTGACCTTTCCGCAATCACATTGTCATCCTAATGTCTCATTGTGCTGGTCTTGGAGTTTTGTACAATGTGCATCTTCTGAATAGTGGAACATAGACTGAGAATCAGAGATACAATGCAGTGTTCTCAGAGAGTTGTTCATATTAAAACAACAAGAAAAGTTCAAGAGCATATCCTTGGCTATGTGTCAGATCCTTTACTGGCAGTGAGCTACTTCCCTACATTAAATATATAAATGCTGGGCAAATGTCCTGTTTTGCATATAAAGTGTTCTTGGAAGAAAAGCCTTCAAAAGAAAACAAATATGACATTACTTTAAGGATTGAAGTCCTTAAACTCCGTTATTAGAACAATGTTCAATTTTCTTTTCACTAGTTGAAAAAATAGTAAATCTTTTTATCTTTTCCTAGGCCAGATTCTTCAAATCCTTGGTTATCTTTAGGGCTTTCCTTCCAAACATGCTGTGATGTTTTCATTTATTGTTTTCTGACATAGAACTGGGGTGTGTGTTCATTCATTCATGTCCAAAGAGATGATGAATTCCCTAGCGTTACTCAGACATCACTGTGAATGCTGAAGACACACCATGACCAAAACTAAGGTGTCTCTACCTTCCTGGAATTCAGTTTTGCTCTCATATCTCCATGTGTTTCCCCTTTAGGAAGTCATCATTTTACATTATTTGTATGATTCTCCTATTAATGTGCACCCACACAAAGCTCCACTGGTGGAAACCTCTGTTTTGCTTCTAAGGCCTTTCAGCTGGTTGGATGAGGCCCACATTTTTAAGAATAATCTCCTTTACTTAAAGTCAGTTGATCATGGATGTTAATCACGTCTGAAAAATACCTTCAGAGCAGCACCGAGATCGGTGTTGGATTGAATATAATTGTGCATTGTAGCCTATCCAAGGTGACACATAACCCCAACATCATAGGGCCCTTTCATATATCCTGGATTCAAGATATCAAATAAAACTGTAGTCAGATATCTGGTTTAATATACAGATAAAGGAGTATATATCAGAAACTGCTTTTACAGTTTTTTCATTATAATTTCCAAGTTTTCTACATGCTTATTTTTCTATTTTTAATGTTATACTTCCAAACATTACCTGTTTTTATTGCTTCTCTCTTTTCACCGATGGAGCTTAGAGTAGGTACACATTAGTAAGAGAATCATACAAGTAAGGTAAAAAAAATTATGGCTTCCTAAAGGTGAAACACGTGGAACTATGAGAGCAAAAACTATGAATTCCGTTTTAGTTTTTTACTAAGAAAAATTTACATATGCCAAAATCCACCTATTTCAAATGTACAGTTCAGTAAGTTTAGTAACTGTATACGACAGTGCTGCCACCAGCACAGTTCAGCTTTAGATCCTTCCCCCAAGCCCCAGATTTCCCTCCTGCCCCCACCACTGCCGTCAGTCCTCACTCCTGCCTTGTCTCCACATGACTAATCTAGTTTTTCTGCCTGTGTAATATTTGATTTTCTAGATCCTTCTATTTTTTTTTTATGGATTTGGGTTTTATTTCTTTACCTTCCTCTAGTTTTCTCTTCTATGTGGTTCTCCTTAGAGACTCTGCCCTGTTCTCACCTTCTCCAGGAGCACAGCTGACCCACACTCCCCAGCTCCAGAGGCAGCGGCCCCCACCCCGCCCAGCAAGGACCCCTGGTCTCCATGTCGTCCGCTCTCTTTCCTCCTGTGCTACTACATTATTCACTTTCTACTATTTGACATCCTTCACTTTTGTCACATTGACTATTTATTGTCAGAACCTCCACTAGAATCTAAGTGTAAGATGGCAAGGATATTATTGGCTGTTTGGCTTCTGATGTGTGAGCCCATGGGGTGTTTGAGAAGAGGAGACCAGCATAGCTTTAGGAATGCAAGCAGCATGAGGCTGGATTGTGAAGCGTCTTTTACTCTGAGGGAGATGGAAAAGCATTTGAAGGTTGAAACAGGTGAGTGGCATGATCTCACTTAAATTTGCAATGGTCTTTCAGGCTGCTGTTTTGAGGAAAGACTAGTCAAATGAGGGAACACATCAGAGCCATTGCAATAATCCAGAAAAAGGCAGATAAACTAGGTTTTAGCAGTAGAAAGAGAGGAATTGTTCAATAATGAATACATTTTTGGAATTCAAGCCAACAAGATTGCTGGTGGATGGGATAAGGGCAGTTTGCTACAAAAGGAGTCAAAGAAAACACTAGTCTGCCTGACAAAAAGTCACAAGCTTACCATTCCCCTGTTCCATCCGTTCTCTCTCCCCTTCTACACTGTGGTTCCAACCTGTGTATTGTAACTACTGAGTTCATTACCCGTGGAAAAGAAGGTATCATCTCTACCATCAAGGAGTTTACAGCTTTCCTTCTGACCTGTGCATCATAAACTACTGAGGGTCTTGTTGTCCATGCAGTGACCTGTCATTCCTCCCCAGAAATTAGCAGGACCATTAAACCCCCCACCCCACCCCACCACACATCCCTTCACAGTTTCTGCATCCTCTCTCCTGGTTTGCCTGGATGGCTTCTGAGTCAGTTCCCAAATATTACAAGTCTTGGCCAAATGCTCTTATTGCTGCATCGCTCATGGGGTATAACAAAGGCTAAGAATCTAGTGGTTGAAAAGCAGCTCTGGTAAACTAAAATTCTCATCAGTCTCTCATTTGGGAACCACAGTGCCCCTCAGAAATAGCCAAGTGGAGGGCACTGACTCAGAGCTAAGCAAGTACTATGAAATAAACACATTTTAAAAATATTAGTTCACATATAACCTCCTAGTGGAAATAGTTCCATCTTGAAAGTATGGCCTAATTGTAGTTTTCCCTCTTGGTCTTTGCTCCATCCATGGGCCAACTATACTGAGCTTGGGGAGATAAACTGTTTATTGCCTTTTTAAAAATAAAATGGAACTTAACCATCATCCACACTTACATAGTGCTGAACATCGTTTATTAATAGTGAAATACTTGGGTGTCCCATCTTACCCTTGTAATGTTTCTCTTGGAATATTACTTTAGTATTGATGGCAAGCCTCAACTGTTTCTGACAAACTGACTAACAACTTATTAAATTTCAGAGTAAGAAATGAGGAAAATCACAACTGAGAACCTTAGAGATTCTTATAAATTGTTAGTTTATTTGCCTTGGATTGGCTAACATATAATAATTAGAATTCATTTTTCTTTGCCTCTAAACCTACCAATTAACTTTTTGGTGACTTTTTTCCTTTGTGCTTTTATTCCATCACTGATTCATCATATGTGACTTCTCTTCCCTTCTTCAGATTCAAGAGTTGGTCCTTTCTTAATTATATGACTTAACCTAGACACTCTGTCAGTTACTAATTTGTTAAAAAAAGGATTTGATGTTATAAAAACAGCTACTAACCCTGAAAATAGATCAGTACTTGCTGTACTATGCAAATTATTTTCCCACTTTTAAAAAATACATTTTAAGCCATTTTTTCCCATTAAAAGATTAACAAAGAGAGATACATTTCTTTTTCAATCCAATTCCCAAATAACTTCTGCCAATTTTAGTTTGTTTTCCAATTATGCATAAAAGAAAAGGGCAAAGAAGAAGAAGGGAATTGGACAGTGAAATTGAATACATTAACCTCATCAGAAACTGTTTCTTTGTTCAAGATAAGAAAGTATTTATTATATAGCCCCAGATTCCAAAAATCTTTTTATACCTCCTAAAACTTAAATTTGATCAGAGCTAGGATTTGTGCTAATTAGCTTTAGAATTATTGTGATAGTCCACATTCCTTTGTCTTTCTCTGGCTCTTTTAACTGACTTGCATTGGGAATATTCAGAGTTAAGACAGAGTTTTTTAAAGCAGTTTTTCAAAGGAGAAAATCATGAAATTATAAAACCTTTTAACTTGCAAGCATTGTCTTAACCCTGTGGTTATTTATCACTGGCACTTTTCTACATTCTTTTCTCCGTATATTAATTTTGCTACTTTAAAACCACTAGACTGAAAGAACATGCTGTTCTGACTATAGAAATAACATAGATTATTCTACAATTTTGGAAGTTAAATATGATTTCTCTGTGTGAATCTTTTAGAAAATATTTTCCATATCAAAAATGTTTGGAAGTTGAAAAAAAATTGACCAAAGTTTAAAACTGTTTTAATCAGTGTATTTGGTGCAAATATGTGATATATCTCAAGTTATTTTTTGAAGGACATTATTGTTTCTACAGATTATCTCATCTAGTTTAGTTGACAAGTATAGTATTGTACAATACTTTAACAACAAAAGGGAATTTATATTCTCCTTTCATGAGCGAAATGTCCGTTCAGGTATTCTAAGAAGCAGATGTTAAGACAGAATTATACATTTGACAGATTTGTTGGACAAGCTGTCAATCAAGGATAAAGGGGTAAAAGAGGAGGAGTAGGTCTGACATCTGAGCAAGAGAGAGGGAAGGAAGGAAGATGGAGTAAGAAGAGCCCCAGGGCATAGAGCATCACCAGCAGCAGAGACAGGGTTGACCACAGTCCCTTGCAAAAATAACCAGTACGAATCCCACATCAGTCAGAAAAGGCCTAACTCACGCCGGTGCTCTCCCCATATTTGGTGATTGTTTGGGACAGTTTGGGGACCATGGCTTCAGCAGAGGGGCATTTCTGGCCCCTAATTAGACCAGCCAATTCTGATGCTCAAACAGGAAGGAGATGTGAGCAGCCCCCAGGGCAACCCTGGGGTTACTGGGATGATACAAATAAGTGAAAGCCAAAGAGAATCAGGGAGACGTTTGGGATTTTTCTTAATAAAGTTGGTATTTCTGTTTGTATTCATAACTATGGCCAAATAGAGGAAATGATTGCAGAGTACTTATTTTTAAAAGTGCTGAAAATTAAAATAATAATATTCCTATATGTGCAGAAACAAAACCAAAATGGAATCCAGGGCCTGATACTTGCTAGTCTGTTATTTGTTTGTTTATCTGCTTCCTTTGTTTTTCTTTTTAGTAGTCATTTAGAGGTAAACGCTTCCCTTTAAACTAGGAAGTAAGCTGTTTCTGGTGTGTGGCTTTTTTTTCCTTTTTCCATTGTTAAGTTTCTGAAGAACATGACAGACTTAAATAAACTAGTTGTTCCAGTACAGTTCATTCAAATCGGATAGAGCCTTTGCTAAATTCTCTCTTTCTTTCCCCAGAATTTCTCTTTCTATTGGGTTCCCACTTGCCCGTCTTGGTAACCAGCTATCCCTCAAATAATAAAGGATTATTATCTAGTCTCCAAGGGAATTTTACAGTAATAAGGACTTTCTAAGGCTTTCTGACCTTTGAGACCCTAAAAAAAAATACATCTTTATTGGTGAAATTTCCAGTCTTTTTCAGGTATGGGTAGCAGGGGTGAAGATGTGGGAATTCAGGCTAAAGACCTTCCCACTAACATTGACATCAACCGACTTCAGAGTCTGGCCCTAAAATTATATCATTTCCATTACCTTTCACACCCAAACTCCCTAAGCCTCCCCAGCATCTGGGTCCTCTATCTCCCTTCCCTTCAGTAAACCTAACCAGTGGCAAAGATGCTATGGTGCCGTCCCTCCAGCGAACCCCATCTGTTATGACCAAAACTTCACTGGCTCTGACTTCACAGAGACCTGGGGGTGGGAAGAGGGGCCCCCTCTGCTCTCGCAGAGGCCTTACTAGGTCAAACAGGCACAAACATGAAGTTTGAATGAGGATGTTCTCTGCCACTGGTGGACTGTGTGATACTACTCCCAGGAAATTCTAGTATCTCAGAGGATCATCAATAAAATGAAATCCTTTAATGCCTTCAGAATATTTCCTATTATCTATGGGCTATTGAACACAGAAAGTGATCTGACTCCAGAATGCAAGATGTAAACATTTACATCTTGGTTTAGTATTTCAAAGAAAAAACTATTTAAAAGGCAGAAAATACATGTACAGGGAGAATGGCTGCTGGAAACATATGTAGTTAATGTTGCATATGGGGAAAATGTTTGAGAAAGATCAAAAGGAAGAGAGATTTCAGTTGGGCTTCAGGGTGGAAATCCGAGCAATCAGGCTGAGTGAGGCCAGGAGGTTATACGTGTCCTGCACATGCTTAGAAGGAGTAATTCTTCTACTGTTTGCCAGGCTAGGGCACAAGTGAACCATTGACTCAAACACTGACAGATCAGATCTGCTAACAATTTGCTGGAATAATACATATGTTAGAACAAGCTTCCCCACCTTATTGTACATGAGAATCTTCTAGGATTATTCAGAACAGAGTGTTGAGCTGCATCCTTAGTAAAAATGTGATTCAGTAGGTCTGAGGTGGGGCCCCAAGTCTGCATTTTAACCAGACATCCAGGTGACTTCTTTTTCTTTTTTAAAACTACTTTATTGAGCTATAATTCACATACCATAAAATTCACCATGTAAAGCATGCAGTTCAGTGGGTTTTAGTATATTCCAAAATTGTGTAACCATTAGCACAATCTAATTTTTTATCATTTTCATGACCCCAAGTAAAAATCCTAACTTCGGTGGGAGCCATTCCACATTCTACTACAATGCCTACTCCAGCCCTAAGCAGTCACTTATCTACTTTTGTCTATAGATTTGTCAATTCTAGACATTTGGCATAAATGGAATCACTGATAGATTGTCTTTTGTGACTTTTTTTTTCATATAGCACGTTTTTAAGGATTGATTATTCAATTGTCGAGTGGATCAGTACTTTGTTCCTATTTACATGCACATAATATTCCATTATATGGATGAAATGTATTTTTTTAATCCATTCATCAGTCAGTGGACCTTTGGGTTGTATCTACACTTTGGCTATTCTGAATAATGTGTCTAACTTTGGCTATAAAATAATAAGACTATGGACATGTGTACCCAAGGTTTTGCCTGCACGTAGGTTTTTCTTACTCTTGAGTAAAATACGCAGGGTGACATCGCAGGGTCATATGGTAGTTCTGTTTTGAGAAACTGCTCAACTCTCTTCCTGGATGATCTCAGTGCCTTCAGTTCTCTCTCCATACTTTGAGAAACAGTAACTGAAGCAGTGATTTTGGGATCAGAATGCAGGAAGAAAAGGGATATTTCTTGGATTCCAATAATGAATCCTAGATTCCATAAAAGGGAAATGAGGAGTAGGAGAGAGAATAAGACAGTGTTAGGAAATAATAACACAACAGGTAATGATGGGAAACTAATGCCAGTAAGTAGAAAGTCAGATACACAAAAGGAGAAATTAGGGAAGAAACAAAGATGCCTTTTATCTAGACAGGAACAAACTCAAGTTAAAGAAAAATGTTCTTATGAAGTGGTGGTGTAGATAAAGAAGAGTAGGAAAAAAAAAGGTTAGATTTATCTATCCTGCAAGATGTAATCTGACAATGCCTAATCTTGTTTCCCTGCCGTCTTTAGCATATTGCTTCTACCTCATGGTTCAAGGCAATTTCTTAAGCTCCATCCATCACATCCTCATTCCGGATAGGAGAAAGAAAAAGGGAGAGAAACGGAGTTTTTCTCTTCATGAGCACTTCCTGGAAGATGCTCAGGACCCGTTTTCATTTATTCGGTCAGCCTGAACTTAGTCACCTAGCTACACCTAATTGCAGAGGAGGCTAAGAATGCAAGTCTTCCAGACAGCCATGTACCCAGCTAAAAGGAAAGGGTTTTATTACTAAAAAGACCTTGAAAACAGATAGTAGGAGAGTCTGGCAATGTGTGTCACCATTGGTATACAGAAATATGTACCCATACATAGAACAGTCCATTTTTCACTCTTCTTCCCATACATAGAACATTTACATGTTTCTCCAAGTGAGACCAACCCACAATTTCATTGGTTACTGTATCCACGTCAGACCCACATCTCCGAATGCTGTGTAGCTCTGTGTATTAGGTCAATGTTTGGTTCCTTGTGCCAGTGATGTATAATTGTAGACCTGATAACTGCAATATGCACTCTTCGCTTGAAAATAACAGTATGAGGGACATATAGCCATCACTGGCCCATAGCTATTTTCAAATCTTGCTAGGCAGGAAGAGCAAAGCCACTTCTTTTCTAGTGCCTCTGTGACCCAAGGTTTTGCCCTCTGAGAGGCCCCTCCTTGTCGACTGTCCTCCATGGTCATACCTGCAAAGGCGTCCACATGGACCCTTCTTGCAGGCTGCATGCCTTGATAGCTGACTGCCCGCTGATACAGGTATGCTGGGAACTGCTTCGGTCACTGAATGGGCACAATTTTTTGCAGACCATACTTGTTTCCATGGCAACATAATTCCGGCAGAGACATTGTAGTCTTCAAATCTGTTTTCTTTAAGGAGGGTCTGTGTGCAAGTGACCACATCTAACTACCTGTTCTTAATGTAGTTTTAAGCTTGAAGACTCTGTTCCGTTTTACTGACCTCTGTTCTGCCAGTTCCTGATGCAGGTGTGCCACTCTGATCTCCCTTCAAGAGAACCTGCTAATCTGTCTTCTTCCCCATCTTTCAACTTAATGTCCTCTTTCAACCTTGAGGACTTTGAGAAAGAATAACCCTTGACTGAATTTAAAAAAGCCTAAATCTGATCACGGTCTGGTACATAATTCTTGTGGTTGTTTTTGCTTCATTTATTTCATTTCTAGGTATTTATTATCCATGCCTACATAGTACATGACAGAGTTCTGCTGGAGATCAGATATTTACATGACCTGTTGATTAAATCCTAATATAATAAGTCCTAATCAGTGGGAAGCCTATTTCTTGTAACTCTTTTTGTTTGGTTTTATTTTCTTTTTTTCTAGTTTTGCTCTTACCTGAAGCTGATAAAAGACATATCAGACCACTGCTATTGTTTCTATGGCTACCTTTGACAGCTATGGCTTGTAATTACCATACCTTAGTTAAGGATACAGGCTTTTTTAACCTTTTCAAACTGATAAAATAGGGATTCTCCATCGGATTAGACCTGTCATTTACAAGCAGTTTTACTTTTTGCTAAGCCTGGAGACTGGCTGGACCTAGACTTACATTTATCTTTTAAAGGCTACTGGACACATCAGCATTTGAGTTTTCCCAATATTTCCCCTAATATTTCATGTCTCAGTTGGCACCTGGTTTGCCTTCCAAGGAATAGAAGTTCACAGTATGACCAAATATTTTGCCCTAAATAACAAAGGCCCCAGCTTACCAAGCCTGTGATATCCCAGACTTCAGGGCCGGGTACCTACTGCAGGCAATCCCATAACCTTAGGTTCTGTACTCCACAGCACCCCATTTTTAAACATAGTACCAAATACAGTATTTGTTTAGATTAGGTTTGGCTCTGAGTGACAAAGATTGCCATTAATGAGACAGAAAGTTCTTTCTTTATTCCCTAAAGAAAATAGAAGGTAAACTCTTAAGGCCGTTACAGTGTTCCATGGAGTTAGAAATCAGGTATCTTCCATCTTTCAGTTTTACCATTCTCAACATTTAGTATTTGCCTTGTTGTCTCAAATGGCAGTTTAAATTCGAGGTTTTATATCCAATTTCGAGGCAGAGCAAAGAGAATTGAATGAGAGGGGCTGCCCCCTTCTGTTACAGCCACTCCCTGACGTCCTATAAGTTGTCTGAAACAGCTAATTGGCTGGGACTTATATGGTCACACAAGGGAGACGAGGTAACCAAGTGCCCAGGTAAATGTCTATGTCTTTGCAAGAGGAGGGAAATCAATATTGGAGGATAACAGCAGCCTCTCCTGTTTAATATTACATAGTTCATACCATCTTTGAATTTGATTATAGTCTGTGTACCCAATTTTACTTAATAAAGTGGCATCCAATGTTATTATTTCCTCCTTAGGCAAATCTTGAAAATCTGTATGTGGTTGTTTAAAGACACTGAACTCCGGAAATGCATTTAAGTGGATTCATTTCTTTTTTCGAGTTTTCAATTATCCATCATCCTAGCCTGAAGCTTTTTATAACAAATAATTTAGAGTAGCAAAATTACACAGTTTTTAAAAAGCAATAGAATATTCTCTAATGTATTTATATCTTCGTGCTTCCCAATCGTATTTCTATTCCCCATAAAAAGCCTAATTCAATAAATTTCTTGATTTTAAATTAAGAGAGAAGAGTTTTGATCATTGCTCAAACACAGACGTTACTGAAACTAATGTTGGCTGCTGTCAGAGAGCTTTTCTCCTGAGCTCAGAAAGTAAACGAGTGTGCATGTCTTAGTTTGTGTATGGTAGAGCTGTGAGGAAGAGGAAAGAAAGGTGTGCTCATGAGTGGTCAGTCTTGAGAATGGGAAATTAAGAGGCCAGAAAAGCTGTCTTTGGATTTAGGAAACTGTTTATAACTTAAAAAGAAGTGAGGTGTATCAGGTGGACGATTAGATCTCAAGTTCCAGGAAAGCAGGTAATACCCTTGACTGTGTCCAACCCATTATGCCAAGCTTTATCACAGTGCCTGACGTGTGGAAGGTGCTCATTAAACATTTGATCAGTGAGTTAATAAGGGTGGTTAACCATATCATCAAAAATTATTATTTTAGAAATATTTATATTATTTTATGCTAGAAGGTAGTAGTGTGTGTGTCTTAAACATTTTTTGTGCTCTTGTTATTAAAAAGGTATAAGATACACTGTGTCATAACTTATATTTTTATCTCTTACAGTGACATTAAAGTGTAATCTGTAGGAAGGCATGATCTTTCCCTAGACATCAACTTTAAAGATTAAAGATGTACTTTAGAGTGCCTTAGTTTTTCTCAATAAACATCTCTACTCTTTCCTTATAAGAATGTCACTTAATCTTTCTAAAACTTATTTTTATGTCTGGGGATTCTATTGTCCCTTGGAAAGGTACATTTTCTAATTCATCATTTGTTTTTCAAAGAAAAAAATGTTTTAAGCTACTGCTTCAATGTGAAACAATAAACTGTTTTTCAAAATAGGCTATCAATTTCCTGCCAGTAAAATCCTACTTGGCTAAACAAAGATGCACTTGAGCATTGTCCTTGTTTGAAATAATACAAATATTAAGTAGGAAAAAGTCGTTCCTCAAAGTCTGTACATGGCTGTAGATAAATAATGGCACGGCAGGGACAAGGCGTCCTCCAAATTTTTAAATACTATTTTGAAATGATGTTAGAGAAATAAAATTGGAGCACTTAAAAATAACTAAATATAACTTACTTAAAGTATTATGAAATGTTTGTTTACTATTTCTGAAAGTCATGTATGTCTCATCAAATCAGACTGTTGGATTGGGCCCGATGTGCTCAACCCACACGTTGCTCTCTTTCCTACTCTTGTTTGCCTCTCTGACGAGGTGAAAGAATAAAATACCTTGGAGGAAGGAGAGTTCTAGAATGAGGGAAGGCCTGCAAATGTTTTACTCTACTTAACAAAGTCCTTTACAAGAAAACAGCTCCTATTTATTACTGCTGTCTAAATACTGATTTTTTCTTTTAGCCAGTCAAATATCAGCTATAATACTGCTGTACTATAGTGGGAAACAGGCTAGTCACCACTTCCAGCTCTATTAGCTACCAAATTGACAGAATGTATGCTTTTTTTTTATTGTAGTAAACTATACATAACAAAATTTACCATTTTAGGCATATTTAAGTGTATAGTTTAGTGGCATTAAGTACCCTCACCTGTTATCATGTCATCATCACCACTATCCGTCTTCAGACCCCTTTAATCTCCCTGCACGGAACTCTGCACCCGTGAAGTAGCCACCCCTTTCCCCGCCCTCGGCCCCCGGTGACCACCACCATGCTCTGTCTTGATGAACCTGGGTATTCTGGGGACCTCCTGCAAGTGGAGCCATGTGGTATTTGTCCTTTTGTGTCTGGTTCATTTCCCTGAGCATAATGTTTTTAAGTTTCATTCATGTTGTAACAGGTATCAAAATGTGATATTCCAGTATGTGTGTGTGTACATATGTGTCTTAACCATAAAAATTAAGCTTCAAGTTATGTGATTTGTCTAAGGACCCTCAGCAAGTAAGAGTCAGAGTGAGAATTTCAATCTAGGTTTATCTGACTCTAGACACTAATGTCCTAATCCGCACAATATATTGTTCACTAGAACCCCTGCATTTAGTTGGCATTTTCTTAATTACTTTCCAGGTTAAATTGTAATCACTGCTTTAAATGTTCCACATAACACTCTTACTTTAAGAATTATTCAAATAAATAAATCAGATCAGAATAAAAGGGCTGAGAAGTCAGGTGAGCTGTATTTTGGAAGCCTCCAAAGATAGGATGAAGCTGCTCCCGCTTTCGTTTCATAATTGTCTGAAGTCTTCTGCATCTGAATTGAAAGCTGTGCATTATATTTTCCCTTATTGACTTTCCAGATATGATTTACGGGAATGAGACTTACAGGTAGATAAATACTTGAAAATACCTGTTCTGTGATTAGTGGGGCTTTAGAAAACTATCTTCCCTACAAAGTTCTTTCCTTACTGTCCACAAAAATAGTTGAAATTCATGTGTCATAAACTCCTTTGGGTTAGAGAAATAAGTGCATTGTGAAAATGCTAATGCTATCCTAAAATGTTGATATATTAAGCTCATATCAGCCATCAACACCTTAGCAAGAATTAGTTGTTCAGAAAGGTAAGGAATTGAGAGAATTAACTGCAAGAAAAATATTAGGGAGTCTAATATGGCTGAATAAGCTGTAGTTATGAAAACTACCTAGAGACCATTTTTAGGGAAATAATATGTAAGTATGTTGGGACAAAAATAATGAGGATGAGTTGGGATGACAATGTGGTCTCATCTTAACAAACAATAGGGAAGAAGCAAGGTGGACTTTCACTCATAATTTCCTCTGGTGTTTCCTCCAGGGAAAATGGACTCCAAACTGGAAAAGGAAAAATAAGTATCAGAGAAAAGATACTATTATCTAAAGTAAGTGAGGAGAAGAAGCGCTTCTACTTGTCCATGTGAAGAGCTCTTAGAAGAGAATGCAGATAAATTTAAATTTTAACTCTCCCTTAGAAACACAATCATACCTTCTGGTAACTCAGCACATAATAGAGCTGGGAGTTGTGACAAGCATGGTTTTTTTTAAATTTTGGTATCATTAATCTACAATTAGATGAAGGACATTATGTTTACTAGGCTCCCCCCTGCACCAAGTCCCCCCCCATATCCCCATTCACAGTCACTGTCCATCAACATAGTAAGATGCTGTAAAATCACTACTTGTCATCAAATTCACAGTCACTGTCCTTCAACATAGTAAGACGCTATAACATCACTACTTGTCTTCTCTGTGTTGCACAGCTCTCCCCATGCACCCCCTACTACACATGTTAATCATAATGCCCCCTTTCTTTTTTCCCACCCTTATCCCTTCCCTTCCCACCCATCCTCCCCAGTCCCTTTCCCTTTGGTAACTATTAGTTCATTCTTGGTTTCTGTGCTTCTGCTGCTGTTTTGTTCCTTCAGTTTTATTTTGTTCTTATACTCCACATATGAGTGAAATCATTTGGTACTTGTCTTTCTCCGCCTGGCTTATTTCACTGGGCATAATACCCTCTAGCTCCATCCATGTTGTTGTGAATGGTAGGACTTGTTTTTTTCTTATGGCTGAGTAATATTCTATTGTGTATATGTACACATCTTCTTTATCCATTCATCTGCTGATGGACACTTAGGTTGCTTCCATATCTTGGCTATTGTAAATAGTGCAGCGATAAACATAGGGGTGCATCTGTCTTTTTCAAACTGGAGTCCTGCATTCTTAGGGTAAATTCCTAGAAGTGGAATTCCTTGGTCAAATGGTATTTCTATTTTGAGCATTTTAAAGAACCTCCATACTGCTTTCCACAATGGTTGAACTAATTTACATTCCCACCAGCAGTGTAGGAGGGTTCCCCTTTCTCCACAGCCTCGCCAACATTTGTTGGTGTTTGTCTTTAGGATAGTGGCCATCCTAACTGGTGTGAGGTGATATCTCATTGTGGTTTTAATTTGCATTTCTCTGATGACAAGTGATGTGGAGCATCTTTTCATGTGTCTGTTCGCCATCTGAATTTCTTCATAGAGAACTGTCTATTCAACTCCTCTGCCCATTTTTTAATTGGGTTATTTGCTTTTTGTTTGTTGAGGTGTGAGCTCTTTATATATTTTGGATGTCAACTCTTTATCGGATCTGTCATTTTCGAATATATTCTCCCATACTGTAGGATACCTTTTTGTTCTATTGATGGTGTCCTTTGCTGTACAGAAGCTTTTCAGCTTGATATAGTCCCACTTGTTAATTTTTCTGTTGTTTTCCTTGCCTGGGGAGACATGTTCAAGAAGAGGTCACTCATGTTTATGTCTAAGAGATCTTTGCCTATGTTTTTTTCTAAGAGTTTTATGGTTTCATGACTTACATTCAAGTCTTTGATCCATTTCAAATTTACTTTTGTGTATGGGGTTAGACAGTGATCCAGTTTCATTCTCCTACATGTATCTGTCCAGTTTTGCCAGCACCATCTGTTGAAGAGACTGTCATTTCCCCATTGTAATGTCCATGGCCCCTTTATTGAATATTAGTTGACCATATATATTTGGGTTAATGTTTGGAGTCTCTATTCTGTTCCATTGGTCTGTGGCTCTGTTCTTGTGCCAGTACCAAATTGTCTTGATTACTGTGGCTTTGTAGTAGAGTGTGAAGTTGGGGAGTGAGATCCCTCGTACTTTATTCTTCCTTCTCAGGATTGCTTTAGCTATTCGGGGTCTTTGGTGTTTCCATATGATTTGTAGAACTATTTGTTCAAGTTCATTGAAGAAAGCTGTTGGTAATTTGATAGGGATTGCATTGAATCTGTATATTGCTTTGGGCAGGATGGCCATTTTGACAATATTAATTCTTCCTAGCCAAGAACATGGGATGAGTTTCCATTTGTTAGTGACCTCTTTAATTTCTCTTAAGAGGGTCTTATAGTTTTCAGGGTATAGGTGTTTCACTTCCTCGGTTAGGTTTATTCCTAGGTATTTTATTCATTTTGATGCCATTGTGAATGGAATTGTCTTCCTGATTTCTCTTACTATTAGTTTATTGTTAGTGTATAGGGAAACCACAGATTTCTGTGTGTTAATTTTGTATCCTGCAACTTTGCTGTATTTTGATATCAGTTCTAGTAGTTTTGGAGTGGAGTCTTTAGGGTTTCTTATGTACAATATCATGTCATCAGCAAATAGTGACAGTTTAACTTCTTCTTTACCAATCTGTATTCCTTATATTTCTTTGTTTTGTCTAATTGCCGTGGCTAGAACCTCCAGTACTATGTTGAATAACAGTGGGGAGAGTGGGCATCCCCGTCTTGTTCCCGATCGCAGAGAAAAAGCTTTCAGCTTCTCGCTGTTAATTATAATGCTGGCTGTGAGTTTATCATATATGGCCTTTATTATGTTGAGGTACTTGCCCTCTATACCCATTTTGCTGAGAGTTTTTATCATAAATGGATGTTGAATTTTATCGAATGCTTTTTCAGCATCTATGGAGATGATCATCTGGTTTTTGTCTTTCTTTTTGTTGATGTGGTGGATGATGTTGATGGACTTTCGAATGTTGTACCATCCTTGCATCCCTGGGATGAATCCCACTTGGTCATGGTGTATGATCCTTTTGATGTATTTTTTAATTTGGTTTGCTAATATTTTGTTGAGTATTTTTGCATCTACGTTCATCAGGGATATTAGTCTGTAGTTTTCTTTTTTGTGGGGTCTTTGCCTGGTCTTGGTATTAGGGTGAAGTTGGCTTCATAGAATGAGTTTAGGAGTATTCCCTCCTCTTCTATTTTTTGCAAAACTTTAAGGAGAATGGGTATTATGTCATCTCTGTATGTCTGATAAAATTCCGAGGTAAATCCATCTGGCCCAGGGGTTTTGATCTTTGGTAGTTTTTTGATTACCACTTCAATTTCGTTGCAGGTAATTGGTATGTTTAGATTTTCTGTTTCTTTCCGGATAAGTCTTGGAAGGTTGTATTTTTCTAGGAAGTTGTCCATTTCTCCTAGGTTTCCCAGCTTGTTAGCATATAGGTTTTCATAGTACTCTCTAATAATTCTTTGTATTTCTGCGTGGTCTGTCGTGATTTTCCCTTTCTGTTTCTGATTCTGTTGATGTGTGTTGATTCTCTTTTCCTCTTAATAAGTCTGGCTAGAGTCTTGTCTATTTTGTTTATTTTCTCAAAGAACCAGCTCTTGATTTCATTGATTTTTGCTATTGTTTTATTTTTCTCAATTTTATTTATTTCTTCTCTGATCTTTATTATGTCCCTCCTTCTGCTGACCTTAGGCCTCATTTGTTCTTGTTTTACAATTTCAATAATTGTGGCATAAGACCATCCATTTGGGATTGTTCTTCCTTCTTTAAATATGCCTGGATTGCTATATACTTTCCTCTTAAGACCCCTTTTGCTGTATCCCACAGAGGTTGGGGCTTTGTGTTGTTGTTGTCATTTGTTTCCATATATTGCTGGATCTCCATTTTGATTTGGTCATTGATCCATTGATTATTTAGGAGCGTGTTGTTAAGCCTCCATGTGTTTCTGAGCCTTTTTGCTTTCTTTGTACAGTTTATTTCTAGTTTTATGCCTTTGTGGTCTGAAACGTTGGTTGGGAGGATTTCAGTCTTTTGGAATTTACTGAGGCTCTTTTTGTGGCCTAGTAGGTGGTCTATTCTGGAGGATGTTCCATGTGCACTTGAGAAGAATGTGTATCCTGTTGCTTTTGGATATAGAGTTCTGTAGATGTCTATTAGGTCCATCTGTTCTAGTGTGTTGTTCAGTGCCTCTCTGTCCTTACTTATTTTCTGTGTGGTTGATCTGTCCTTTGGAGTGAGTGGTGTGTTGAAGTCTCCCAGAATGAATGCATTGCATTCTATTTCCTCCTTTAGTTCTGTTAGTATTTGTTTCAGATATGTTGGTGCTCCTGTATTGGGTGCATATGTATTTATAATGGTTATATCCTCTTGTTGGACTGAGCCCTTTATCATTATGTAATGCCCTTCTTTGTCTTTTGTTACTTTCTTTATTTTGAAGTCTGTTTTGTCTGATACCAGAATCGCAATACCTGCTTTCTTCTCTCTGTTGTTTGCATGAAATATCTTTTTCCATCCCTTGACTTTTAGTCTGTGCATGTCTTTGGGTTTGAGGTGAGTCTCTTATAAGCAGTATATAGATGGATCTTGCTTTTCTATCCATTCTATTACTCTGTGTCTTTTGATTGGTGCATTCAGTCCATTTACATTTAGGGTGATTATTGAAAGGTATGTACTTATTGCCATTGCAGGCTTTAAGTTTGTGGTTACCAAAGGTTCAAGGTTAGCTTCTTTACTATCTTACTGTCTAAGTTAACTCACTTATTGAGCTATTATAAACATGGTCTGATGATTCTTAATTTCTCTCCCTTCTTATTCCTCCTCCTCCCTTCTTCATATGTTGGGTGTTTTGTTCTGTGCTCTTTTTAGGAGTGCTCCCATCTAGAGCAGTCCCTGTAAGATGCCCTGTAGAGGTGGTTTGTGGGAGGCAAATTCCCTCAACTTTTGCTTGTCTGGGAATTGTTTAATCCCTCCTTCATATTTAAATGATATTCGTGCTGGATACAGTATCCTTGGATCAAGGCCCTTCTGTTTCATTGCATTAAGTATATCATGCCATTCTCTTCTGGCCTTTAGGGTTTCTGTTGAGAAGTCTGATGATAGCCTGATGGGTTTTCCTTTGTAGGTGACCTTTTTTTTCTCTCTGGCTGCCTTTAATACTTTGTCCTTGTCTTTGATCTTTGCCATTTTAATTATTATGTGTCTTGGTGTTGCCCTCCTTGGATCCCTTGTCATGGGAGTTCTGTGTACCTCTGTGGTCTGAGAGGCCATTTCCTCCCCTAGTTTGGGGAAGTTTTCAGCAATTATTTCTTCAAAGACATTTTCTATCCCTGTTTCTCTCTCTTCTTCTTCTGGTACCCCTATAATGCAGATACTGTTCCGTTTCGATTGGTCACTCAGCTCTCTTAGAATTCTTTCATTCCTGGAGATCCTTTTATCTCTCTCTGCATCAGCTTCTCTGCGTTCCTGTTCTCTGTTTTCTAGTCCATTAATGGTCTCTTGCATCTCGTCCATTCTGCTTTGAAGTCCTTCCAGAGCTTGTTTTATTTCTGTATTCTCCTTCCTTAGTTCTTGCATATTTCTCTGCAAGTCCATCAGCATGGTTGTGACTTTTGTTTTGAATTCTTTTTCAGGACGACCGGTTAAATCTATCTCCCCAGGTTCCTGCTCAGGGGAAGATGTAGCAGATGCCAAACCTGTCTGGGTTAGTCTTGTCTGGATCAAATTTTTTTGCCTTTTCATGTTGATAGGTGCAATGGTGAGCTATTGACTTTCTGTCAGCTGGGAGGGCCAGGGCTTTCAAGTTGCTCCTGGCCTTTCTTTACTGGGACAATTGCGACCCCTAGTGGCTTGTGTTGGGCAATTGAGTGTAGACTGCATCTCTGTATCTTGCCTGGCCGGTATGGAGGAAGCTCCCTTCCCATGGGCGTGGCTAACCTCAAGCTGCTGCTCTGCTATGGCGGGGCCCCGGAGGGGTAATGGATGGGGGGCTGTTTGGCTGTTCACCTCTGTGAGGGGTCTCAGAGCTGTTGCCTAGGGGGTTAGTGTGCCCGGAGTTCTCTGGAATTTCCAGGTGCTGGACTGTGACCCGGGATGCTTCCTTCCAGCTGTGGGGTCCCTGTCCCTTTAAGACTTTCAAAAAGCACTTGCTTTTCTTTGTCACAGGGGCGCCATCTTCAGGACCCACTCACAGGTCTTGCTGTCCTGTTTCCCTAGTTTCCAGCACTCCACGCATGCACTGTGTCTGCGCTGTGGTGCAGATGGCTGGGGCTGGGTGTTTAGCAGTCCTGGGCTCCCTCCCCTCCCCACTCTGACTCCTCTTCTCCCACTGGGAGCTGGGGTGAGGGGTGCTCGGTCCCACCGGGCCAGGGCTTGTATCTTACCCCTTTCACTTGGCGCTGGGTTCTCGCAGGTGTGGATGGAGTCTGGCTCTTGTCCTGTGTCTTCTGGTCTCTCTTTTACGATTAGTTGTATTTGTTGTATTTTCAAAAATATATATGTTTTTGGGAGGAGATTCCCACTGTCCTACTCACGCCGCCATCTTGGCTCCGCCTCCCAAGCATGTTTTTTTTGAGGCCCCAACCACCCAGAGTTAGTGCAAGCACCCAGCTATTCCACGTCTCTGGTCATAATTTATGGTTGGTCTCTCAGTTGCAGGTATAAAATGGCAGGGACTGCAATAACAGGCCATTTATAAGGAAAGAGAGGGCAGATTTCAGAAACCGTAAGAATCTTAGTAAAAAGATCATAAAATTGATTGTTAGCCTGATGCTTTATCAAGACAATAATTAAACAATTAAGAGTCTCATAAAAATAAGTCACTCCAAGCATACTTTTTGGTTTTGCTTGTGATATGAGTGATAGCTTGAAAGATGCAGGGATGTTCCTTAACAAATGATTGTCACTGGAGAAGCCCCACCATCATGCGTGCACACACCATTTGAAAATTGCTGCTCTAATAAAGCCAGACTGCAAGAAGGCACCATATCCCGTAGCTGTCTTGGGGCAAAAATGGTTGAGAACTGATAGCTACTGTAACGTTAACCTGATTTAACAAGACCTTTGGCAAGATCTGTTACAGCAAATCTAGAGTCAAACTCTGAACCCTAATCAAGTTCACCAACTTTTCCTTCACTGTGCAGTTTTTGCCCCAAAGTTAAATAAAACAGATACAGATCAAGAGAAAAGAAGAAGAAAATACACTGCCTTTTAAAAGTTTGGTGATTCTGACTTCTCACCATTTTGCACCTTGAAATTGGTAGGAAAATAAAACAGAATTAGGAAGAAGCTGAAAAATATAATAAGCTCTCTGATGACTTGTGGCTGGTTGATGGTTCCCAGGGTTTGAGCTCCCCCTTTAAGCGCTCTTTTCCCAAGGCCGTCACACATATCAAATCCTGACCATGGATAACAGTGACTGGGTGCATGTGATACAGTGGACAACATGGATAACAGTGGTTGAGTACTCTTAGTTGAAGGCAAGTGAGTTGTAAGAATTACAAAGGACATAATTTTTATGCAATAATAGTAGAAGTTGCCTGTGAGGCTGCTCTATATTAGGGTAACCTATTAAAGTCTTTAAGCAGCCAGTTGGAACATTTGTAATGTAGGATATGATTGCTGGTATCTTGGCCTCTCAGCCATGGGTATAAGCATGTAGCCTTCTCTGCCTGGAGGGAAGATGTGAAGGGAGGCAGAACGCAGACCTCTCCCTACCCACTCACAAGGCTTCAGGATTACCAGATAATTTTTCTTCAGTCACTAGCTCAGATGTCAGTTTATAGATCTTAACTTATATCTAGCATCTTCTTCTGCCCTTTTCTTAGGTACCTTGTAGAGGTGAGGTCATTAGCGCTATAGAAATGATCTGCTGAATGAGGTCTTCAAGAGGCAACCCTGAGCCATTAATATTGTCCCTTTTCTTTGACATGTTTTTATGAAAGACTAATAATAACATCAAATGAAGTTTGTCAAATTTGCAGATGGCACAAACCTGGGAGGAATAACTCAGAGCGCACAGAGTTGTTAAGAAGAATAGAATTTAATAATCGATGTGTTCAAGCTTCGATTATATCACTAACTAGTGGGCCTTTATTTTCTTATAAATGAGAAAAGTAAGGCTTTATGAGTTAAATAAACTGCACATACAGCTAGGGACTAATAAGAGAGTAAAGCATATTTAGAACCCAGATCTGTTTGCCTAGACGCATGATATACTTTGGCAACAAACAATGGGAGGGCCTGGGGAGGAGTTCAGAGTGGAAACAACGACAATGACTAGAGTCACTGGCTCGGACAACTGGTGAAACTGATGACACTGGCTCGGCCAACTGGTGAATCAGAATGGCAAAAAGAAGGAACTATTAGTCTGGAAGTAAAGCTGGCATTCTACACCTATCAAGGAAGAGTTTCTATAGCATTCCTGTCTCATTTTTCATAGGGCATATGGCTTTAAATGTCAGCAGAGAGAATTGGGGAGTCACATTAGCCTTAGCAGCGGTGATGATGGTCACATCATGAAAGTGGGAAGAGGAAATGAGTAGCAAAGCCCAGGCAGGCAGGGACACCACCTTCAAGGGTGGCCAGAGAAAGTGGCACCTTAAGTGGGGCTTAGAGGAAGTGGTAGAACAGCTGGCAAACAACTGTGAGGCACTGAGGGCATAGAAGAGAGATGATCAAGAATTTGTGGAATTACTTGGCAAGGGATAATCAAATGAACATGAACCTTTTTGGCTACTGGCTGGAATGTGCTCCAGTACTTATTCTTCCTTCATTTTGGTTCTCTGGGACTAAGCACTGATCACTTCTCCAAGGCCTTACCCAGAGCATGTTCGCTTAACCAGGGATCTGTCTCATCAGCTGCCTGGGGATCTCACAGCGGTCTCCAGGGATTGTCTGGCCTCACCGTTCTCATGAGACTGACATGTCTTGGAAAAGCGTTTCCAAATTCCCTCTCCTTATGAAGGTCTACATCATGTGGCTTTTGGCAATAGGTAGTATGGAAATTCTAATAAGAAAGGATTATCATTATTTACATGAAGCTAAATATAAGTCTGCAGAGTGATAAGTTTGCTAAAATCTAATGTTTAGATGATGTTAGTTTATATTAATGGAAGGGGATCAAGACCATATGCATTTGTTAAGCTAGGTCTATTATATCTATTATATCATTGTCTATTCTGAGTGCCAAATTTTAAAAATAATTAATCCACTTGAATGTGTCAAGAAGAGGGTGGAACGGAAAGTGTTCTGTATATTGGTATTTATGGTGAAAATATCCATAAGGGCAACCAAGTGGACAAAGTTTTCAGAACACAAAGCTCCCTTCTGCTCTCTCCCCTCCCTTTAACAGTGTCGGAGGAGTGTTCCCCAGACCACTCAGCGGATTCCTGCTTGACAGCTGGAGAAGTTCAGCACTGCCAGTCAGCTCTCACAAACTTGTAGCAGGGCCTCCGAGGCAGAAACAAGAAAATAACGGAAAGAAAGAGAAAAATAATTCTAATACAATGATGATCAATGTGGCTTTTAATTTTACTTGTTTTTTTTCCTAATAGATTTTTCACGACACATTTCCATGAACACACAGATTTGGGGAAACATTGGCTTAAAAACATGCAGTTTTCTTGATGCAGTATTCTTGAGTCTTCAATATGTGAATATGCAAGGGACACATTTCCCCAAATTTATTTGAATTTTTATTCTTGGACCATCTTGAGTTTCTGGTACTCCCCAAAAGATATTTAGGGTACCTCATCTAGGAAGTAGGAGAGAGACAGGAAGGAGGAGAAAGAGGCACTAGTAGCCAACACTGAGATGGGATTGTGCTCTGACAGCAACATAGCTCCCAGGATAGACTCTAACTGTATGAAGGGGTGTGTAGCAGGATAAAAATACTAAGAGAAGAATAAATTTGTATTCCTGTATAAAACCAACTGCAGAAGGAAATGATGAACTGAATGTCTAGCTCAAAAATAAAGACAAAACAAGCATATACGATGGTAAGCCCTCTCATGATTCCAGTTTTTATCTAATACATTCACATTTTTATATTTCCTTGTTTTCATATAAGTCTAAATCAATACAAGTCTAAATGAGTAAGCATAAAAAGCTCATGAAATACCTTTTACATAGATAAAAATCAAGTAAAAATTAAGCTAATTGACATTGTGAATGATTTAATAGTCAGAATTTGCTTGAGAGCTGTCTCCAGAAAATAATTCCCCTTAAACAATTTTCTATAATAAAAGAACTAAACCATTCTTGAAGGTAACAGCAAATTTTACTAAAATTTTTAAAAATATTTTGCTTTCTTTGGATAGATTACTGAACAATAACTGAATTAGAAATTAATGCATGGGATGTTTGTTTTCTTAATTTTTTATGTTACATGTTTTTCAAAATCAATACTAAATATGACCATCTTAATTCTCCTCTATTAACCTATTTCTAAACTTTTATATAAATGTTTACTTATTCATTACAATAAATGATGCTATACAAAATAAAAAGAGTTGATACATTTTAGCAAGTAGAAGATGGTAAAACATAGACAGCTCATTGACTACAGGGTAGGCACAACTGTTAAGCACATATAATATTTAGCCTCCCAAGTCAGCAGTGTAGGCATTTGTGCTTAAGACGGCAAAGGTAAATCAGGACCTTCATATCCAAGCAGCCTTGAATCTAAAATGAGACTCAGTAGTTAAGTAAACCAAGTCTAAGAAAAGCTCCAAAGAGACCACGTGGTTGAACTCCCTAAACTGGGTTCCCTAGGAAAATTTCTGTGCTTTTATTGCCACTACCCATCTTCACGTCTGTCTGAAAGGAAGACATGCCTGACTCGGTCCTCTCAAAGCTAAGTCTTCACTTAGTCCAGCCCCACACATCTCTGCTCAGGGTCACCAAATTGTCTCTTCTAGATAATCCATCTGCCTCTTTCTTGCTCTTCAGCTTTTAGATGCTCTGGTTCCCTTAATGCCACAGTAAACCCAAATTGTCTCTTTACTTTGCCCTTCCTTCACGGTGACAGCCTGTCTTTTCATTACTTAATGGGTGAAAATTTCTGAGAAAGTCCTCAGTATCCGTGTCTTCCTCTCACCATTTATTCCTGGGTGCACTGCATTCTGGCTCTTACTACCATGTGCAATGATTAAATAATGGAGTAGCAAGAAGAGAAAAGACGCTCTTTATAACCACAAGTATTTTCTGAAGAAGATGGAAACTGTTACATAACTAGCTTTTCCTCAGGTGAAAAAACTTGATGGGTTTGTTTACGTTCCTTTGGAGATAAGATGAGAAATGAGCAGCTCTATAATTTGGAGACCTGAAAAGTAATCCTGGAGGAAAGGGATTGAAGCGGGGGAGCTGAGCAGGCCGATGCGATGACAGAAGACAACGCCCCCTGCTGTGTGACCCCTGTGGCCCACCGGTTCTGCAGCGAATCTAACTGACCTAATGAAATGCCTGTCATCAAGAGGAATTTCTGTGTGTGGAAACCAGGAGGGGTTAGTCAGCTTCACAGCCAGGTTAATGTTGGTGGAGCAGATGCACGTAGGTCCGCTCTCATTATATACCCCTTCCCATGGGTGCCATCTGATAAAAGACGGAGTTTCATCAGTGCAGTAACCTACGAGGTACCACAAATTATCATCCCTATTACACAGATGGATACATTTAAGCTTAGAGAATAAGTGACTTGCGAAGGCTTATAGGACCAGGACATGATGGGGCAGGAATTCATGCTAACATGGACTTGGACGGTACTGAATTTATATTACTTGATTTAATTAGCTTGAGAGTCATCATGTGTTTTAAGAAATTGGATAATGAGTATATTTATTAACTTCTGTTCTGAAATAGGATACTTTCTTAAATACTAACATACAAGTAAAGATATCGAGTAAAGCCTGTATTTATCAAGCAAATATACGAGTAAGGCCTATATCTTTACAGGCTGAGCTAATGCTTCTAATAGCGTAACCAAAAAATCTATTATTGTATTGTGCTATCATTCCTTTATTTGATTTCTGTTTTTCTCATTTATGCTACAAATGAAGGAAATAGCCTTAGGAAAGTGATTTGCCTGTCATTTGATCTTTAGAGAGAAATTACACATAATTGACTTATTTCATTTCTAGTAAGTTACTAATTAGGTGATTTGTTGAGATTCCAAAGGATTAATATTTGGCTTCTGGCATAGAAGTAAAAAAGAATCCACTTTCTTAGAGAAAACAAAATCATCAGGAGTTCTTGAGCCCCTAAAGAAAATAAATGATTGAACAAAAGAATGGCAAAGAGACGCTTTAATCTGAGCATTAAAGTAAAACAGAAACTGGTGAAACCTTACCATCAAAGCAATCAATGTAAAATAGAAATAAATTATTTATTTAGCTGAGGGCAACCTTTTTTCTTCGTAGCACTTATTTTTCTTAGAAATTAAACCTATTATCTCTATTGTGTCCTAATATTTTAGATTTCACAGCGTGAATTACTCTACTCCTATATTATTAAATTAAGCCTTATTGTTCCCAACATGGAACTTAACATTTAGTATCTAAAGGTCATTGCTCTACAAATGTGAGACAGAAAAAATAAAACTTAGCAGCTGTATCCCATTATACTATTCAGAAAGGGAGTAAAGAAGAAATAATCGTGTGGATGAGCGAGATGTACTGAGCAATTAAATATCTTGGGCAGAGAATTGGGTCCTTTGTTGTTTTCCTTGTTTGCAGATTGCATTTAGCATCAGGGAGACTACAGAAGTGTTGAGAATTCAGACCAAATTCAGTTTATTTTATATGACCTTTGTTGTGTGAAAAGAAAATTTCAGGAGACAGATAATGCTAGCTTTTGAACTCTAGGCAATTACAATAGTTATGAGGATGATTTTGTTGGATATTATTTATAAGTAAAATCAGACAGTATTTTTAGCGACGTGATATCCCGTTTGGATTGTGGTTAGATTTCCAAATCTTAGAGTTTTGCTGCTCAATTTCCTTTGTACCGTCGCTCCCATGAATGCACCAGCCTAGCAAAAGATGTACCTAAAGGGAGTTTTTGTAAGCACGACTGTATGGAAATGAATTTCAACAGAAAACAATAGTCTAATACTCAAATTCCTCATAAGTCCCTAGGGTTCTGAGGAATTGGTTTAATTCATTGTAGGCTCTCACTCTTTCAGCATATGAGTGGAAATAGTCGAGACAGATTTTTTACCATCACCTACTGACAAAAATTGTCAGTTGATGCCTTCCTGCAGTACTTAGAGGTAGAAGGGAGCTTAGAGCCTTTCTAGTAAACAGTCTATTGAATGGTAAGAAAATGAAGTCTTGGGGAGAAGAAATCTCTTGCTTAAATCATAGAACTAGCTAATGGCAGAGCTAGGGACAGAATTCAGGACACTAAATGTCCAGCTCAGTCCTTTTCCACAGCTCAGCACTGAGCCTCTGTTCCCTCAATGCTAGCACGCAGGTATTAGTTGTCTCTTGATTAAGCGCAGATTCAGACTGTCACCATTGTTGATAGCCACCCATAGTTCTCAAGAACTCTCTGGAAAATGCCGCAGAACTCCATACAACAACCCATGGGCTGTCCCTCCTAATTCAACAATTAGATTGGCAAAATTTTATGATTAAGTGCCAGTCCAGATGTTATTATCAGCCAAGTTTTTTTTTTCCCCTCTATTTTATGTTTTCCTAAATGGCTCGTGTATACTTCAAGAAATAAGCAAGATAATCAACTAGGGAAATAGTAATAAAATATCAAAATTTTATTTGCATAAAATATTCTCATGTTGACATATATATGTAAAATATGTAATATAATTTACAAATAAAAGTAAACTGATAATAGTGTTTTTTTAAATTAAGGGGTGAGATTTAAAATTTTTGGAGACCAGTATTCCAACTAAGACCACCTTCAGAAAGCAAGCCCTACCCACAAAGAGGAATGGCTCTAAGGTCTGTTTGCAAATTGTTATCACAGAATATCACACAATCTCTACCAGAATCCTCAATAGTCCTCTCATTGATTTTTCTGTCAGGTAAAACAATCCATATTTTAACCCTCCATCATCTCTCAGAATGAATTTAGTCATTGTGTTTTCAGGCTAATGTGTGGGATGGCAGGTAGCTAAAGTTATGATTGGTTTGAATACTGGACTTAAAGAGAAATAACTCTGTTAACAGTAAGATTCTTTAAGTAATTGACTCCCACCCCTGACCTTATCCATGCATTCCTAGATGTCAGGAAGACTGGCCTGGGCTGATAACATTTAAAGGGCTGGTCACTGCTTCTCAGTTTGTGACTTTATCTTTAGTCTGCAATGAGGATTAGGATACAAAGTCTGAATATGGCATCCTTTACCTTCAGGTAAACTCACCCCCTGCAATCCCATTCATCACTGTTACTGGATTTATGTTATGTATATTTCTGGAATAGATGGCCTCCATTTTCATGTGATTTTCAAGTCATTTCCTGGCTCACAAGATAGCTACTGGTTAGAAGTATTGTGATCCCATCTCTACAGCAAGATATTAAACTATTAGACTAGTTTAGGATTTCCCAGCATATTACAGGGCTCAGTCTTAAAACTGGCTCCAGGATGATTTCTGTGTGGAGGGAATTCTCAAGTGGAAGTGGTCAGGTAAACATTTCTCTTCCTCACTGTAAAAAATGCACAGAATCAAATATGATAAGGGTAATTTTCTTAGTCATCTTTCAAGAGCAAAGGCAATCCACTTTGATAAAAAAAACACAAAACTATAGAACATAAGAGAAAGTGCTCTTTATTCTATTGTTAAGTAAATGCTCCTGATTGTTAATAAATCAAAGAGAGGTGGTTCCTTCACACAGCCAGCTGTTAGAATTCAAGTAGTGTATTATTAAAGCCTATTAGATCAGCATACTTCTTTTCAAATTTTAATAGTAGGTTTTTAAAATCTAATTGAAACTGCAAATGTTATAGAAAATAACTAAAGCATCCCAATAGAGACTTGTTTCCTATGTTGAGCATTTTAAACTAGCCGTTCAGGTTAAAGAAAAGAAAAAAAAGACACATAAAATTTCATTTTCATTACATAAGGAACAAATAAGGACCATTAAATAAGGACTCTTGTGAACATTAGTGGACTCTTGTGATCGTTAGTGTTTGCTAATGTGTAGGTACATGTGTGTCTGTAGATATATACGAAGTGTGAAAGGATGTACCCCAAACTTCTGGTGGAGGTCTGTGAAGATGAAAGTGGGAGGGTGGGCCATGCTCATGTCTGTCTTTCATGCATCTGTTTTGTTTGAATTCTTCTTCATGTATCACTCACCTAAAAATTAATAAACAAAATCATCCTAATAAAATAAGGTATTTTTAAGTTGGCAAATATATTTCAATGGTTTCCCCATCCAAAACTGCAAAGTATTTCATATACATAATTCCATTATTGTTGAAGTACCTACTTAATAATTATGAATTGGCATGTAAAATTGATAACTGTTGCCATTAAAAATAAGATATTCTACATATATACAGAAAGCTAGCTGAATCTTATCAATCAAGAGAAATTTGCCTGTTTAATAATCATTTAATTGTCTTATATACAAGTTTAAAAAATTTTTTAAAGTCAAATACTAGACCAGATGAATGTGACTTGATTTGCAAACGTTATTCATGTCTCGTATTTTTTTTTTTGAGAGGGCATCTCTCATATTTATTGATCATATGGTTGTTAACAACAATAAAATTCTGTATAGGGGACTCAATGCTAAATGCACCATCATTAATCCACCCCAAGCCTAATTCTCATCAGTCTCCAATCTTCTGAAGCATAACGAACAAGTTCTTACATGGTGAACAAATTCTTAAATAGTGAATAAGTTCTTACATGGTGAACCGTACAAGGGTATTCATCACAGAAACTTTCGGTTTTGATCACGCATTATGAACTATAAACAATCAGGTCAAATATGAATATTCATTTGATTTTTATACTTGATTTATATGTGAATCCCACATTTCTCCCTTATTATTATTATTATTATTATTATTATTATTATTATTGTTATTTTTCATAAAATGCTGAAGTGGTAGGTAGATGCAAGATAAAGGTAGAAAACATAGTTTAGTGTTGTAAGAGAGTAAATGTAGATGATCAGGTGTGTGCCTGTAGACTGTGTGTTAATCCAAGCTAGACAAGGGCAGCAAAACATCCATGGATGCAGAAGATTTCTCTCAGAACAGGGGGGGTGAGGTTCTAAGCCTCACCTCTGTTGATCCCCAATTTCTCACCTGATGGCCCCCCTGCGACTGTGTCTCTCTTAGGTTGTTCCTCCCTTGAGGAATCTTACCCGTCTCTGGCTAACCAGTCATCTTCCGGGGCCATACAGGGAAATGTAAAGTTGGTAAGTGAGAGAGAAGCAATATTGTTTGAAAAAGTTAGCTTTCTACCTCTTTGTAGATTTATGCCCTGTGGCTTCTATGCCCAGCATTTGTCTTGAGGTATCTTTACCACTTGGAGGAATTATGATACTCGGTAAATTCGATATGAGGCACGAATTCTCTTTAAGGGTTGTAATTAGGAAGAAAGAAGAAAAGCTATAGAAGTAGCAGACGGAAGAAAACATGGGAAGATTGGTTATTTCTTTGACACATCTTCTTGTAGAGTAACTTAAGCATGTATAGGTTTTAAACTACTAACTAAATTGCGCACACACATTAACATAATAGGAATACAGCTACATAACCAAAGCAGACCTACAATTACCAGCCATCTCCAGTGAAACCAAGAAAACCAGTTAGGCACCTTAGGCATTTGTGAAAACTCATCTATGATATGGTGGATATTGTCCAACTGAACTTGAACAGTCTGAGAGAAATCAGACAAATTAAAACAACCCATTCCTGGAGACTGTTCACATCCCATATGTTCTTTTAACAGTAGATAGTCTGTAGTCGTAAGATTTTGGAGCGCTACAACTTGCACTTCTCCTAATTCTTGGTTGAGTTCCGACAGTATAGGTCCAGTCAAATTTATTGTTTTACTCTATGCACAGGCCAGCTTAGATATCTCCTTCTTCATTCCAATGGCAAGTCCAGGAACCGGTGGGATGAATGAAGCTACAACTGCAACAGCGCCAGGATCTTTGTTGAAGTTTTCTCATGTTGATCTTCCAGAATGACTCTTCCAGAGATTGTTGATGTTGGAAGTTCTTCTTCATATCGTATCTTAATTCGTTTTCTGGGTGGCCAAATTAGGCTTCGATCCTCTGTGTAAACACAAACAAACCCTTTGCCCACACTTTGATATGCCCTTTATATAGTTGTGAAGAACTTATTGGAGATCACCACCCAGGAACTGCTTTTCTTTTTTTAAGAGAAAGGAGTATTATCAGAAAAATGTACTTCCATAGCTGATCATCTGACACCCTTTAAATGAACAAAATTAAGGATATTTAAAGCATGCATTAATCATTGATTTACAGTTAGTTTTATCGTATCAGGGAGTAATCCCCCATTTCTTTCCCTTTTTTTTTTGTTATCATTAATCTACAATTACACAAAGAATATTATGTTTACTAGGCTCTCCCCTATACCAGGTCCCTCCCACAAACCCCTTTACAGTCACTGTCCATCAGCATAGCAAAATGTTGTAGAATCACTACTTGTCTTCTCTGTGTTGTACAGCCCTCCCCTTTCTCCCACCCCCCCATTATGCATGCTAATCATAATACCCCCTTTCTTCTTCCTCCCCCTTATACCTCCCTACCCACCCATCCTCCCCAGTCCCTTTCCCTTTGACACCTGTTAGTCCATTCTTGGGTTCTGTGATTCTGCTGCTGTTTTGTACCTTCAGTTTTTCCTTTGTTCTTATACTCCACAGATGAGTGAAATCATTTGGTATTTGTCTTTCTCCGCTTGGCTTATTTCACTGAGGATAATACCCTCTAGCTCCATCCATGTTGTTGCAAATGGTAGGATTTGTTTTCTTCTTATGGCTGAGTAATATTCCATTGTATATATGTACCACATCTTCGTTATCCATTCATCTACTGATGGACACTTAGGTTGCTTCCAATTCTTGGCTATTGTAAATAGTGCTGTGATAAACATAGGGGTGCATCTGTCTTTTTCAAACTTGAGTGCTGCGTTCTTAGGGTAAATTCCTAGGAGTGGAATTCCTGGGTCAAATATTAGGTCTATTTGGAGCATTTTGAGGAACCTCCATACTGCTTTCCACAATGGCTGAACTAATTTACATTCCCACCAGCACTGTAGGAGGGTTCCCCTTTCTCCACAACCTTGCCAACATTTGTTGTTGTTTGTCTTCTGGATGGTGGCCATCCTCACTGGTGTGAGGTGATGTCTCATTGTAGTTTTAATTTGCGTTTCTCTGATGACTAGCTACATGGAGCATCTTTTCATGTGTCTGTTGGACATCTGTATTTCTTTTTGGAGAACTGTCTGTTCAGTTCCTCTGCCCATTTTTTAATTGGATTATTTGCTTTTGTTTGTTGAGGTGTATGAGCTCTTTATATATTTTTGATGTCAAGCATTTATTGAATCTGTCATTTACAAATATATTCCCCCATACTGTAGGGTACCTTTTTGTTCTATTGATGGTGTCTTTTGCTGTACAGAAGCTTTTCAGCTTAATATAGTCCCAGTTGTTCATTTTTGCTGTTGTTTTCCTTTCCTGGGGAGATATGTTCAAGAAGAGGTCACTCATGTTTATGTCTAAGAGGTTTTAGCCTTTGTTTCTTTCTAAGAGTTTTATGGTTTTATGACTTACATTCAGGTCTTTGATCCATTTTGAATTTACTTTGGTGTATGGGGTTAGACAATGGTCCAGTTTCATTCTCCTGCATGTAGCTGTCCAGTTTTGCCAGCACCATCTGTGGAAGAGACTGTCATTTCCCCATTGTATGTCCATGGCTCCTTTATCAAATATTAATTGACCATATATGTTTTGGTTAACGTCTGGAGCCCCTAATCTGTTCCACTGGTCTGTGGCTCTGTTCTTGTGCCAGTACCAAATTGTCTTGATTACTATGGCTTTATAGTAGAGCTTGAAGTTGGGGAGTGAGATCCCCCCTACTTTATTCTTCTTTCTCAGGATTGCTTTGGCTATTTGGGATCTTTGGTGTTTCCATATGAATTTTTGAACTCTTTGTTCTGGTTCGTTGAAGAATGTTGCTGGTAATTTGATAGGGATTGCATCAAATCTATACATTGCTTTGGACAGGATGGCCATTTTGACGATATTAATTCTTCCTAGCCATGAGCATGGGATGAGTTTCCATTTGTTAGTGTCCCCTTTAATTTCTCTTAAGAGTGACTTTTAGTTTTCAGGGTATAGGTCTTTCACTTCTTTGGTTTGGTTTATTCCTAGGTATTTTATTCTTTTTGATGCAATTGTGAATGGAGTTGTTTTCCTGATTTCTCTTTCTATTGGTTCATTGTTAGTGTATAGGAAAGCTACAGATTTCTGTGTGTTAATTTTGTATCCTGCAACTTTGCTGTATTCCTATATCAGTTCTAGTAGTTTTGGAGTGGATTCTTTAGGTTTTTTTAAGTACGATATCATGTCATCTGCGAATAGTGACAGTTTAACTTCTTTGTTACCAATCTGGATTCCTTGTATTTCTTTGTTTTGTCTGATTGCTGTGGCTAGGACCTCCAGTACTATGTTGAATAACAGTGGGGAGAGTGGGCATCCCTGTCTTGTTCCCAATCTCAGAGGAAATGCTTTCAGCTTCTCGCTGTTCAGTATAATGCTGGCTGTGGGTTTATCATATATGGCCTTTATTATGTTGAGGTACTTGCCCTCCATACCCATTTTGCTGAGAGTTTTTGTCATGAATGGATGTTGAATTTTGTCAAATGCTTTTTCAGCATCTATGGAGATGATCATGTGGTTTTTGTCTTTCTTTTTGTTGATGTGGTGGATGATGTTGATGGATTTTCGAATGTTGTACCGTCCTTGCATCCCTGGAATGAATCCTACTTGGTCATGGTGTATAATCCTTTTGATGTATTTTTGAATTCTGTTTGCTAATATTTTATTGAGTATTTTTGCATCTACATTCATCAGGGATATTGGTCTGTAATTTTCTTTTTTGGTGTGGTCTTTGCCTTGTTTTGGTATTAGGGTGATGTTGGCTTCATAGAATGAGTTTGGGAGTATTCCCTCATCTTCTATTTTTTGGAAAACTTTAAGAAAGATGGGTATTATGTCTTCTCTGTAGGTCTGATAAAATTCTGAGGTAAATCCATCCAGCCCAGGGGTTTTGTTCTTAGGTAGTTTTTTGATTACCGTTTCAATTTCTTTGCTCGTAATTGGTTTGTTTAACTTTTGTGTTTCTTCCTTGGTCAGACTTGGAAGGTTGTATTTTTCTAGGAAGTTGTCCATTTCTTCTAGGTTTTCCAGCTTGTTGGCATATAGGTTTTCATAGTAGTCTTTAATAATTCTTTGTATTTTTGTGGAGTCTGTTGTGATTTTTCCGTTCTCATTTCTTATTCTGTTGATTTGTGTTGATTCTCTTTTTCTCTTAATAAGTTGGGCTAGAGGCTTATCTATTTTGTTTATTTTTTCAAAGAACCAGCTCTTGGTTTCATTGATTTTTGCTGTTGTTTTATTCTGCTCAATTTTGTTTATTTCTTCTCTGATCTTCATTATGTCCCTCTTTCTGCCGACTTTAGGCCTCATTTGTTCTTCTTTTTCCAGTTTTAATAATTGTGATGTTAGATTATTCATTTGGGATTGTTCTTCCTTTTTCAAGTGTGCCTGGATCGCTATATACTTTCCTCTTAAGACTGCTTTCGCTGCGTCCCACAGAAGTTTGGGCTTTGTGTTTTGTTGTCATTTGTTTCCATATATTCCTTGATCTCTATTTTAATTTGTTCATTGATCCATTGATTATTTAGTAGCATGTTGTTAAGCCTCCATGTGTTTGTGAGCCTTTTTGTTTTCTTTGTATAATTTATTTCTACCTTTATACCTTTGTGGTCTGAAAAATTGGTTGGTAGAATTTCAATATTTTGGAATTTACTGAGGCTCTTTTTGTGCGCTAGTATGTGGTCTATTCTGGAGAATGTCCCATGTGCACTTGAGAAGAATGTATATCCTGTTGCTTTTGGATGTAGAGTTCTATAGATGTGTGTTAGGTCCATCTGTTCTAATGTGTTGTTCAGTGCCTCTGTGTCCTTACTTATTTTCTGTCTGGTGGATCTATCCTTTGGAATGAATGGTGTGTTGAAGTCTCCTAAAATGAATGCATTGCCGTCTATTTCCCCCTTTAGTTCTGTTAGTATTTGTTTCACATATGCTGGTGCTCCTGTGTTGGGTGCATATATATTTAGAATGGTTATATCCTCTTGTTGGACTGAGCCCTTTATCATTATGTAGTGTTCTTCTTTATCTCTTGTTACTTTCTTTGTTTTGAAGTCTACTTTGTCTGGTATTAGTACTGCAACCCCTGCTTTCTTCTCGCTGTTGTTTGCCTGAAATATGTTTTCCCATCCCTTGACTTTTAGTTTGTGCATGTCTTTGGGTTTGAGGTGAGTTTCTTGTAAGCAGTGTATAGATGGGTCTTGCTTTTTTATCCATTCTATTACTCTCTGTCTTTTGATTGGTGCATTGAGTCCACTTACATTTAGAGTGACTATTGAAAGATATGTACTTATTGCCATTGGAGGCTTTAAATTGTTGGTTACCAAGGTTAGCCTCTTTAGTATCTTACTGCCTAACTTAGCTCACTTATTGAGCTGTTATATACACTGTCTGGAGATTCTTTTCTTCTCTCCCTTCTTATTCCTCCTCCTCCATTCTTCATATGTTGGGTGTTTTGTTCTGTGCTCTTTTTAGGAGTGCTCCCATGTAGAGCAGTCCCTGTAGGATGCCCTGTAGAGGTGGTTTGTGGGAGGCAAATTCTTTCAGCTTTTGCTTGTCTGGGAATTGTTTATTCCCTCCATCATATTTAAATGATAATCGTGCTGGATACAGTATCCTTGGATCAAGAACCTTCTGTTTCATTGCATTACGTATATCATGCCATTCTCTTCTGGCCTGTAGGGTTTCTGTCAAGAAGTCTGATGATAGCCTGATGGGTTTTCCTTTATAGGTGACCTTTTTCTCTCTAGCTGCCTTTAAAACTCTTTCCTTGTCCTTGATCTTTGCCATTGTAATTATTATGTGTCTTGGTGTTGTCCTCCTTGGGTCCTTTCTGTTGGGAGTTCTTTGTATTTCCGTGGTCTGTTTTATTTTTCCTCCCCCAGTTTGGGGAAGTTTTCAGCAATTATTTCTTCAAAGACACTTTCTATCCCTTTTTCTCTCTCTTCTTCTTCTGGTACCCCTATAATACAGATATGTTCCTTTTGAATTGGTCACACAGTTCTCTTAATATTGTTTCATTCCTGGAGATCCTTTTATCTCTCTCTATGTCAGCTTCTATGTGTTCCTGTTCTCTGGTTTCTGTTCCATCAATGGCCTCTTGCATCTTATCCATTCTGCTTATAAATCCTTCCAGAGTTTGTTTCTCTTCTGTGATCTCCTTCCTGGCATCTGTGACCTCCCTCCAGACTTCATCCCATTGCTCCTGCACATTTCTCTGCATCTCCATCAGCATGTTTATTATTTTTATTTTGAATTCTTTTTCAGGAAGACTGGTTAGATCTGTCTCCTTCTCTGGTGTCTCTGTGATCTTGGTTTGCCTGTAATTTTGCCTTTTCATGGTGATAGAGATAGTTTGCAGAGCTGGGACGAGTGACAGCTGGAAGAACTTCCCTTCTTGTTGGTCTGTGGCCTTCCTCTCCTGGGAGAACAGCGACCTCTAGTGGCTTGTGCTGGGCAGCTGTGTGCAGACAGGGTTTCTGATTCCTGCCTGGCTGCCATGGAGTTTATCTCCACTGTTGCTGTGGGTGTGGCCTGGCTCTGACCACTACTCCAAAATGGTGGAGCCGCGTTGGAGGGGGAGTGGCCGGGAGGCTATTTATCTCTGTGAGGGGCCTCCGTGCTCCCTGCTGCCCAGCGGGTTAGAGTGCCCAGAGATCCCCAGATTCCCTGCCTCTGGTCTAAGTGTCCTGTCCTGCCCCTTTTAGACTTCCAAAAAGCACCCGCCAAAACAAAACAACAACAACAACAACAAAAAAAAATTAAATAAATAATTTAAATTAAAAAAAGATCCCCTCACTTTTCTTTGTCCTCAGGCGCCGGCCTCAGGGACCCGCTTACCGGTCTTGTTGCCCTGTTTCCCTAGTATTGGGGTCCCTGTCCCTTTAAGACTTCCAAAAAACTCGCCAAAAAAAAAAAGCCGCTCACTTTTCTTTGTTCTCTGGCGCCAGCCTAAGGCACCCGCTCACTGGTCCTGCCGCCCTGTTTCCCTAGCATCCAGGACGCCCGCATTCACTGTGTCTGCGCTCTGGTCCGGATGGCTGGGGCTGGGTGTTCAACAGTCCTGGGCTCCCTCTCCCCCTCCCTCTGACTCCTCTCCTCTCACTGGGGGCTGCGGGGAGGGGTGCTCAGGTCCCACCGGGCCGGGGCTTGTATCTTACGCCCTTCACGAGGCACTGTGTTCTCACATGTGTGGATGTGGTCTGGCTGTTGTCCTGTGTCCTCTGGTCTCCATTCTAGGAAGAGTTGTCTTTGTTATATTTTCATAAGTATATGTGATTTTTGCAGTAGATTTCCACTACTCTACCCCTGCCGCCATCTTGGCTCCACCCTCTCATGTCTCGTATTTTTTAGCTTATTTTTAAAAATTGAAATACTGGGCAGTGAATATTAGGGAAGGCATTTTATATCCAGAATCTAGGAACTTTTAGTATATTTGTTTCTTCAGGATAGTTTTCCAGAAATTGGTAGCTCCTTAGTTTTGTCTTTATGGGGCCTGACCATTTCCTGAGCTTTAAGCAGAAGAGTAGGAAATTTACCCAGCCTGGTCAACTAGATGGCCAAAGAGGAATTGCCTTGGTGAATTGTTGTGTTTTAGAGCTCTGAAGCAGCACTTTGTCTACTCTGCTTAGAGGTAAGCACATTCTTGATGTTACTCTCTTACCAAGTAAATTCACATGGGACTAATGTATAAAACTGAACAAACAGTCTATTCATTCTTGCTTCAGAATGTTTCTTTCCTTTAATGACATCATACCCTTTCAGAGCCATCTCCTTTCTTCACATTGATCTGCCTCGGAAGGCAAATAAGTACTCAAATGCTTACTTGTTACACATTATGAATTGTGGGGAATAATTTTCATCTATGCAATGGTAAAATCTAAAAAGTTACTTATATTATTGTTACATATCCTCAAATAATTCTTCCATTTTAAGAATGTCTGAGAGAGATCCAGTAACTGGTCAGAGAGGTCACAGTGACTGGCAGAGCCTAAATTTGAACTTAGTTCCAAAAGCTCCTTAGTTTCGAAGCTCCTCTTCTTTTCTTCAGATAAAATGCCCTGCAGACAGGGGGCATCGAGGGTGCTGGGTTGTCCAGATCCAGCTCCTGGTCTTACCAGTGCCACTGGCACACATTCTGTTGAGGTTTTTGCCTCTGATGCTCCTTTTCCTGTTTCTCTTTTGCTGACATATCTTTTTCTGACCTTATATCACAGATGAAGCTACTATCCAGTACTTTTTCATGGAAGTACCAAAAACAATTCTCTGAGCCCCATTATGTCTGAATCGCATGTTATCTGTCAGAGGGAAGCTTCCTTCACTTCTAAGTGTAGGGGTGTCTGCTCACTGGTACCCCATGGACAGCAAGCTTGTCTTCTCTAGTATACACTGAAAAGGAGCATTATTTTAGAACAGATTTGGTACTTCATGTAAAATGTCATACTTTATGTAAAGTGTCACATACAAATCACACACACACTACGCAACACCAATACACCAATCCTGGTGACCTACCACATAGATGATTCCATGGTGGTTTCAGTTTTCCTGTTCTGTAGGAATGCTCTTCACCCATGTAACCCCCACCGGCTCGGCCACCACCCGGGCTTCAGGGCACTGCGTTCTCACGGATCAAGTAACGCATCTCGGTGTGCAGGCATACTCCCCCTTCACCCCAGAATACCTTTTGTACTGCAGAGGTTGGAGCTTATCAACTCCTCGCCATTAAAGATTCCTCTGAAGGCCAGTTTATATGTCACTAAAAACACTTCACAAACTGTCGCTGTAACAAACAATGGTAATTGTTCATCTCCTCTCAAATGTTTAAATTTGGATAAAGTTCAAACTGTCATTTCACACTTATTTTCCAAAACTCCCTGCATATATTCAACAGTCCAGCATTATCAAAATAATCACTCTCTTTCCTACTGTTTTCTCTGTCTGAAATGGCTTCTTCTTTATCTCCTAAGCTTCAGCATAAATGGCCCACATCCCCATGCCCTTTCTCTGCAGCACTTCCCTAGGCCTCACTGTTAGACGCCTCTGACTTCAGGTTTAAGAATTTGTGCACATCTCTATCAACACATGTTCTATACTACTCTAGACTGTAGGCATGCCTCTCCCTTCCAACATAGTGTACACATTGCTTTGCTCTCTGAGAAGAATGTCTGCTCTGCAGCAATCATGCAAAAATTGCTCATGGAGTGAATTAATGAATTAAAATGGAATTGTTGGAGAAGCTGGTTGAATTCTTCACGATTTTTTTCAAAGCTGCACATACTGAAGTTGATATAGAGGGTTCTTGTCCAGGAGTGTGAGGTTTTCAAATCAGAAAATATCTGATACAAGCTCCCTCTCACTAGCAGTATAAATCTGTTTAGACTACTTTGTAGATCTCAGTAGGCCTCATCTAATGAATGTTTTCTTTTTAAAAAAACAGTCCCCATCCAACCCAGCCAGATCCTGTTATAGGCACACACACACACACACACACACACACACACACATTTACAATAAGAAACTTCTATTCATCTTAAAAATTGGGTTACTTAAAGTTGGATTATATGCATTAAGAACAGAGGGTAAATTATGATAATTAAGCATGCAGTATTTGATAGCATACAAGGCTTTATTTTCTGTTATTTAAAAATTTGTCTCCTTTGAGTTTTGATTGAACGAAAAGAAAAAAATCCGTGTATACGTGAGTGTGAACTACAGGAACATTTGCTCATAATCTCTCATTTCCCTTTAATGATAGTAATAGGACACTACATCTATACCGCTTCTTACCCTTTTCAAGGTAATTTCACACGCATTACCTGATTTTGCAGCTACCACCCAGTTTAATGTTAGAAATGTTTCTAAGCTTTTATTTGTATTTGGTTTTTTAAAGAGGATTCTATGCTTCAATGTGGTTGCACATGAAACCTACATTCACTTTGGTGCACCAACTCAGCAAAACCCATAGCAATTTCAATTGTGCTCATCCAAGGACAAAATTAGGTTTTAGGACTTAACCTGGATGGCATAATAAAATATAAATAACTTGTTTACCTGAGAGCAGTAGGAACAAAAGAAACAATCTGAAATACAAGCTGCCACAGAACAGTAATGAAATGCAGCGTTAAAACTATTAATGGATGTTGACCTTCTCAAATGAAATAAAGAAAAAGAAAAACACAAGAAAACTAAGGGTGCTTCTAAAGTTGATAAACATTTCATGAATTGCAGAGCCCTTCCTCTGAATCCTTTCTTATTTCTATCTCACTTTCTGCACTGGCCATGACATTTCTTGTGTTAATAATACACATGTCTGTCTCCCATTCTAATCTGTGGGACCTCATGCATCTTTAATTTGTTCATTCATTAGCAATGCTAACCCTCACACAGAGAGATAGGCAATCAATGCAAGTTTGTTGAATTGCATTGAACTTTTAAGCAAGGGTACAATTATGCCAATGATAAACCCACATATTTCTTAAATCTTAAACAGTTCAACTAAGAAAAAAGGTAAAACAGACAACTTTCTTCACTGCATGAGCAACAATAGACTACAGCTTTACGTGATCTTTTTTTCCAATCAGAAATATGGTTATCCTAGCCATCATCTTAGTCTGGCGCTAAATATATTATTCATGGCATGTCATTATAATGAGTGGCTTACTTTCTAAAGAAGATGTAGTGATGTTATCAGTTAGAATGAAATTGGCCACTTTTTCCCCAAAAAGCTCTGTGTCTTCCCCAGGCAATAAGATATGGCCTTGTAAGTAGAACATGTGGAAAAAAAGATGAATCACCTATTTTCTAAGAGCCTCATTTTAATTATGTAATTTTACTTTTAGGCACATCCTGGTACACTTGAGAAAGCCTTTATTTACTTTTATTTCCTAGCATTAATTGTGTTGCTCTGAAATACACTAAGTAGTTTTCTTCTTAATTTAGTTCTAATACTGTGAACATAAAGTTTTATTTTTATAAATGTGTCTGTATTCCCAAAGTCACTCGGTACTGGAATGGTATCAGTGATTTTGAACCCTATTTTCTCTTTTTCAGCAAAAGGGAGGCTGGCAGGGCAATTCATTTCCATGCACCCTCTTAATTCTCTCCTTATTGTCCTCATGTAGGATGTGTATTTTCAGTGTCTCTGGGAGCATATAAA
Organism: Manis javanica; assembly: GCF_040802235.1. Taxonomy (NCBI): domain Eukaryota; kingdom Metazoa; phylum Chordata; class Mammalia; order Pholidota; family Manidae; genus Manis; species Manis javanica. The sequence continues at coordinate 7,723,260 of NC_133161.1, read as the reverse complement.
AGGACATCAAAACAGTATACCCCAATTTCTAACTTTGCGCTCTGAACTTCTGATGTGACTAGATTTGATGATCAGAACAGTCAAATGGAAATGAAAGCAAGAGTGCTGGCAATTATTTATCACGTAGTACCTGCCAGGCATCGTAACAGGCATATTCCATTTTGTCTCATTTACTCTTCAAATCAGCCCTGCTGTGAGCATATTGTAATTGGTTCACTGAGGCTAAGGGAGTCAAGTGACTTTGCAAATGCATCATAGCTAGAGAGCGTCAAAGATGAGATTGAGTCCCAGGACTTTCTCGTTCTAAACACCATGCCTTTTCCACTCAAGTATCCTGAATCCAAAGAACCAGGACACACCAGTGACGTCAGTTTAGAATCTGGAGAACTTCTCTGTCTCACCACATTTTCTCCAGTCTGCTGCCCGTCACTTAAAATTCTACTTGCAGAGTTTCATAATTTTAGGTCAAGATTCTGAATGCTGTTAAAATACAGGTGAACTACAGTGAAAAATAGCATTTTAGGACATTTAGGTCAGTCCTTTTCATCTTAGGTGGACCAGATGCTGAGAGAATAAATTGAGCTAGTTGATGAGACAGAGATAATATTAGAAGAGAAAAAATAAAAAGGTTTAGAAAACTTAAAAGACAGACAGACCTTAAATGATAAATTTTGCTCTAGGCTATTGTTATTGCTGCTTTTCAGACAAACTTGTATGGTGCAGGAATATTAAGTGAACTGAATGATCTGAAAGGTGTATATCAAATATGCTGTTGAAAGTTCTTTATGCATAAATGGTAAAACCCCATGATAAATCTCCTGTGGGCACTTCAGCATTATACAAATGATTGTGTATGTTATAGGCCCATTTGTATTAATCTGTACAAAATTACTTTGCCTTTACTTTATTTCTTTACAGTATTAATAAAATGCTCTCCTTGCTCTATTATTATTAATATTTCTGAAAGTTAAGGGAAAAAATCTCTTTTACTAAACCCACATAGAGGATCCTAATATTCACATAACTTCTGATTCTCTGTTGATCTCTCAGTAGGATTGTGTAGTTGAAAGAATGTAATTTTACATATCCAGTCAGTATCTTTTCTCTTTATATATTTATAAAAACCCTGGAGCTTATTATTTTGTAACTTCAATTAAATTTCCTCATTAGCTAAATACCCAGGTCAGTATTATAGTAGGAAAAATCCATGTATTTTTCTAGTTTTCTGTGTTTGCTTTTATATGCATTAGTTGGCATATATATATATATATAACATTTAAGGATGTACTGCAGATACATGAGACAGTATTTAAAATACATCCCCAAATTTCCCAGTGACATATAGAGAGAGCCATCATACTTACATTTAATTATAGAACTGACTAACAGTGTTGGAAACTGGTATTCTGAGTGGGTGGTATATTAATTCTACCTAGTTTTGTCATTTTGACTTTTATTTATACCCATTTGACAGCAAAAAATGTCTGCTCTAATAAGATGGTTTTACAATTTTATGTAACAGCCTACATAAATCCCTTTGTAGTTAACTGATTGAACATGGAATTCTTCAGTCACACATCGGAGACTATGAAATGAATGCCCCTCTGTCAACATTTTGTTTCCTTGTTTGGATGTAACATATGTAGGTGTTCTCCTTTTTTTCTTTCTTTCTTTTTTTTTTTAGAACTTGTCAAGTGAATGTTATATATTCAGTTTAATGCTATGCAAAAGGTGGCAGTTTTCACTCAACTCCAAGGCTTTACTTTGCTTGGTTAAAATGCCTGGCTAACGTATGTTTGCTAAAGATAAGGTGCCTATTTAAAAAAAATGATGTTCAAAAAAGTTGCTCAGTGATAGCTCTTTCTGTCTTATTAAAGGCAATGTATGCTTTCTACCTTTTTCTTCTTCAGCAAAGTTAGTATATATGAACTATATTTGAATTATCTGTCATATTTCGAATTACATTTGAATTTAGCACTGAATTTCCACATTTGAATTTCAGGGAAATTGCAGGAGAATCCTATGGTAATTCTACAAAGAGGAACTAAGCTAAAGCTGGGAAGAACAGGGACTTTTAAGCATCTTGAATCTTTTCCAATGTTGTGTCCAGTCCTGTATTTTTAGGCTCAAGCTTAATTAATTAATAGCCCATAAAAAATTAATAGGCTAATTTTCTACCCATTAATTTCAAAAACCTTGGAGGAAATGTTTTTATGACAGGCACAAAAAACACATTTTACAGATGAGGACTAAATATGACACCGTAAATTTAGTTCCAGATTTATTTTTCCCTCTGCCCCATGTTTGAGAGTTTCCAAGCTTCAAAGTTCATTTGTCCCTATTGTCAACCCTTTTCTTTCTGGTCATGTCTACCTGTCACTGCCTTTCAGATAAGTTAGACTAAATGCAAAAGGATTGAGTAACCTATATAAAAATGAGCTGTGTAAATTTAGGGAAGAGAGAGTAAGGGGTGTTAGTATATATGATTTATTCCATCGTGTAAACCTAGGTGGAAAACCCCACAGACTACCACCAGTTTATAAATTTTAAAATTCCTAGAATGACCTATTGAAAACTCCGCATAGCCTATTCCAAATTTATGTTTAAAAGCTTGTTTCCCATTTGCTCTAGTGAAGTCACATTCATTTTATCACTTTTTCTCAAGCATCTTATGCTTATTCCTACCTTTACTTAGTTGTATTCACTACTATCCTCCTAGAAATCATTCACTCATTCATTCATTTATTATTTGTCATATTTCTATGAATAAAAATACACACTAGGCACTGAGCATATAAAAATAAAAAAGCACAGTTTCTTACATAGAGGAGTTTGTAGCTTAGTAGAAGAGATATAAATACAGCATTTGTAGTACATCTGAGTAAGTGGTAATAAAATATGCTTCTTTCATGTATACAAAACCTATCTAAACTGTTTGTCCTGGGATGTCACCTGTTACGACATCATCCATATTAATTTTGGCTCATAATTCTTTCTCTTTTCTATGAACTGAAAAGAAAATATTTCCTATATTACTTATTTTATCAATAAATCATGAAATCTTGAATTTATCTGTGTGTAACATACATTTAAATTCTTCTTAATTCACTATTATTAAATAAAGCAATATTTTCAGTGTCCAAGTATTAAGCATAAGTCTGTGCATATAGTTGCTGCATGATAAACATTTTTACATCAATAAATTAGTGAAACAAGTAAAGAAAAGAACTAAACGTGCCAAAATAATGTGTTAGATTAGGGAATACACATAAATGCATATATGGAATAAAGTACACATAAGGAAGTAATTTTTCAGTACTTCTGAATACATCTGATATGTTATAGTAGATGATTGCTTTCGTGACTCAGTAGTATTTCACCAGCTAATCCCTAAGTCTGAGTAGTACAGGACAGCCTGGAGAGGGTACTCATGGCTGGTTTAGGATTGAACGGAATGTAAACACGGTAACAGAAACTCCGCCTGTATGTGTGATCCAGAGAAGGAGCATTGGGGGGAATCCTCAACAGAGGCAAGGCACTATGGTGACAAATGGAATCTAATCCGTTTTGAGATAGTGATGAGCAACAAATGACTGGTCCTTTGCTACAAAAATAAAGTAACTATTCCATGTTAAAAAATCAGTTTGAGCCAATCTGGAAATCTTTTCCTCTTGCTGGTGAGTGGATGAGGAAGACACTTAGGAGCCAATCTTCAGCAAGTGGTTGTTTGTAGCCCTGCAATAGAGACTGTACTACAGCAGGAACGCGCTGAAGATAAGGAGAGTGAAGAGGTGCCAAGAACTGGGCCTTTATGTGATACTCATCGGTCCCTGAGATCACCAAACCTCTGGATTTCTTAAGTGAAATGATAAAAGTGAAAATGTTCTTAGAGTTTGGTCCAGTTTGTGTCAGTGTTTCATTACTTGTAGGCAAAGAATTCCTGATATAAAGGCCATTAAAATAATCAGAAGTATCAAAACAATTGAAAGACACTCGTGTGATTTAAATATGAAGTTATTTGCACTTTTTAAAAAATCAAAAGGAAATAAAGCTACTGTGAGGTTTTCTATTCCAAAAATGCTTTTCATGAGTTAGAAAATATATTTTTTCCTTGCATTGGATTGTTTTATTTTTATCCTAATGATAATGATATAAATGCCTGGTATTTTATAGGGTGCTTTTCATCAACATTATGACCTCATAATAACCTTGTGAACGATAATATTCCATTGACATGAGGAAACTGCTAATTCTAGAAATATAAGTTTATAAAATCAAAGAAGGTGGTAGAACCTAGATACACGGTCTTTCGATTTCTCATTCTCTGCTCTGCCAAACTTCTTATTGGAACTCAGAGCTGATATGATCATTTTAATGTTTTTAAACCTACCTGCAAACACATGTTCCATCCCAACATTTTGGTGAATTCGAAGTCAGAATAGCATTAGTAAGTTACATTCCATTAAGAAGTAGACATCATTGAAGATTTACATTGAGACAGAAGTTGCTTGGGGATGAAAAGGACCAGTCCTCCCATCTTCCCTGTCTGCAAGACCAGCTCTGCACTATGACCACAACCATGTGAGGGAAGAAAAAATGATCTTACATGCCTTGATCTTACAAGATTTTAATAAAGTGATTAAAACAAAAAAGCTCTTGAAGCTTTTGAAATATGCTTACATAAATGTAATTAGCAAATTTATAAACTATAACATTATAGTTCCAGTTACATTTCTAATATGAAGAATATTCATTTGCAAGTGTATGGTTCTTTGCCTTGATTATGGATATTTGAAAAGAGAATGTGAGATGTGCTACAGAAATGTGATGTAAAATTTAAACACCCGTTAATTCATTCACAATCAGTATATTTCTAAAGGTTTTAATAAAGCAAGCAAATACAATTTTGAATATGATTCTTAAATGTATTTTCTAAATTCTCCTTTCTGATGTGAAATAATTCAGGGTTTATAACTTTTTGTTCAGTAAGAATACATTGATTCACAAAGTGAAATAGCCTATTTATTTTACATTAACTTAAATTTTCCTATTCTTGGTGCCATGTAATTTTCCTCAAAGTGGATTGGGGATATTGATTAATATACTTTTATACACTTTTTAATACCCGTTTCCCACAAATATTGCAAGCTTGAGCAATATTCAGTCCTCAATAAGGCAAAATTCTAGAATCAAAATGAAATTTATACACATCAAAATTCTTGTTCTCTAGTTCTTTAATCTCATCTTTGTATGTATATGATTTAGTCTGTTCTCCTGACATTTGAGAAATAAAAAAGGTTTTCTATCACTTGACATTTATTTCTTCTCTTTAATGCTGCCGTACAATGCCATATTATTGCTATAAAATATGCACTTAATAGACTAGATGATACATTTCAGACTTCAGGCTGAACACCATTTTTATTGTGGCTTTAAAAGCCAGGCTTGTACAACCCTGCACTGAAAACAAAATATTTGTCCTAGGTCAGTGTTCCTGAAACAAATTATTTTAAAGTACCTAAAAATATTTGATTTTATAAATGAAGGTTTATCTGATACTAATAAGTCCTTGTTAGAAAACCCTCCACAAATAATCAATATGATAATCTTCAATTGGCTTTTTCTTTTTGCTAAGATGAATTGTGGGTTTTTTCCTCATAAAAAGGAATGAAATATTTTTTATCAATCAGTACACTCACTTAAACCAACGCATTTGTGTAATCTATCTTTTGAGTCAGTCATTTTCTGGTAACTTTTGCTTTGTATCAAGAACATTTTTTTCTTTGCAGTATTTCCCCATTTATTAGGTTAGATCCAAGTCAAACTATTAATTTTCCAAAATGTTCCTATGTTATACTGGAACTAGTATATAGTAATTTATCTCTTTATGTTTTCAGAACTAGAACAGTGAAGTGGAAAATAAGTTATTTCCACAATGACATGGAAAACAAAACATTTAAGTTTATTAATCCTGCAAAAATTTGTCTAGTTCCTAAATATAATAAGAACAGGCCATACCTTCTTTAAACTATGGACAAAGCCTTACTCCATTTTAATATAACTGGCTCTTAGAATAATCTTAAAACAATGAACAATTTATGAAAAAGGAAAGAACGGAAGAAGTGAGGAAGGGAGGGAAGAAACACTGTTTCAGCCATTTCACAACAGATGTTATTAAGTTCAGAAGACAAATTATTTTTTTTTTTTTGAGAGGGCATCTCTCATATTTATTGATCAAATGGTTGTTAACAACAATAAAAATCAGTATAGGGGAGTCAACGCTCAATGCACAATCATTAATCCATCTCAAGCCTAATTCTCGTCAGTCTCCAATCTTCTGAAGCATAACGAACAAGTTCTTACATGGTGAACGAATTCTTGCAGAGTGAATAAATTCTTACATGGTGAACAGTACAAGGGCAGTCATCACAGAAACTTTCGGTTTTGATCATGCAAGATGACCTATAAACAATCAGGTCAAATATGAATATTCGTTTGATTTTTGTACTTGATTTATATGTTGATCCCACATTTCTCCTATTATTATTATTATTTTTATTTTTAATAAAATGCTGAAGTGGTAGGTAGATGCAAGATAAAGGTAGAAAACATAGTTTAGTGCTGTAAGAGGGCAAATGTAGATGATCAGATGATCAGGTGTGTGCCTATGGACTAAGTATTAATCCAGGCTAGACAAGGGCAGCAAGACATCCACGGATGCAGAAGATTTCTCTCAAAGCAGGGGGGGTGAGGTTCTGAGCCTCACCTCTGTTGATCCCCAAATTCTCACCTGATGGCCCCCCTGCGACTGTGCCTGTCTTAGGTTGTTCCTCCCTTGAGGAATCTTACCCGTCTCTGGCTAACCAGTCATCTTCCGGGGCCATACAGGGAAATGTAAAGTTGGTGAGAGAGAAGCCATATTGTTTGTAAAGGTTAGCTTTTTACTTCTTTGCAGATTTATGCCCTGTGGCTTCTATGCCCAGCACTTGTCTCGAGGTATCTTTACCACCTGGAGGAATTATGATACTCGGTAAATTCGATATGAGGCACGAATTCTATTTAAGGGTTGTAATTAGGAAGGAAGAAGAAAAGCTATAGATGTAGCATATGAAGGAAACTTGGGAGGATTGATTATTTCTTTGACATATCTTCTTGTAGAGTACCTTAAGTATGTATAGGTTTTAAACTACTAACTAATTTGTACACACATATTAACATAATAGGAATACGGTGACATAAACAAAGCAAATCTATAATTACCATCCATCTCCAGTGATGACAAGAAAACCATTTAGGCACCCTAGGCATTTTTGAAAATTTATCTATGATATGATGGATATTGTCCAACTGTACTTGAACCATCAGACAAATTAAAGCAGCCCATTTCTGGGATCTGTTCACATCCCATATGTTCTTTTAACCATAGATAGTCTATAGTCATGAGATTTTGGAGTGCTACAACTTGCACCCCTCCCAACTCCTGGTTGAGTTCCAACAGTACAGATCCGGTCAAATTCGTTGTCTCACTGTATGCACATGCCAGCCTAGACATCTCCCTCCTCATTCCAATGGCAAGTCCAGGAGACGGTGGGCTGGATGCAGCCACAACCGCAGCATCGTCCGGATCCCTGTGGAGGCTTTTTGATGATCATCCCCCGGCACAAGTCCTCCAGAGAGTGCTGATGCTGGAAGCTCCTCCTCATATCGTGTCTTAGTTCATTTTCTGGGTATCCAAGCTAGGCCTTGATCTTCTGCGTAGAAACAAACAGACCCTTTGCCCACACTTTGACATGCCCTCTATACCACTGTGCAGAACTCATTGGAGGTCAGCACACAGTAACTGCTTTTTTTTTTTTTTTTTTAATTAAGAGAAAGGAATATTATCAGAAAAGAGTACCTCCATAGCTGATCATATGACACCCTTTAAGTGATCAACATTAAGGATATTTAAAGCATGCGTTGATCTTTGATTTACCAATAGTTTTATCCTGTTAAGGAGTAATCCCCCTTTTCTTTCTTTCTTTCTTTCTTTTTTTTTTTTTTTTAATTTTTAATCTACACTTACATGAAGAATACTAAGTTTACTATGCTCTCCCCTATATCAGGTCCCCCCTAACAACCACATTACGGTTACTTTCCATCAGCTTAGCAAAATGTTGTAGAGTCACTACTTGTCCTCTCTGTGTTGTGCAGCCCACCCTCCCCTTGCTCCCTCCCCCCCATGCATGCTAATCTTAATACCCCCCTTTTTCTTCCCCCCCTTATCCCTCCCTGCCCACCCATCCTCCCCAGTTCCTTTCCCTTTGGTACCTGTTAGTCCATTTTTGGGTTCTGTAATTCCACTGCTGTTTTGTTCCTTCAGTTTTTCCTTTGTTCCTATACTCCTCAGATGAGTGAAATCATTTGGTATTTCTCTTTCTCCACTTGGCTTATTTCTCTGAGCATAATACTCTCCAGCTCCATCCATGTTGCTGCAAATGGTTGGATTTTTCCACTTCTTATGGCTGAGTAGTATTCCATTGTGTATATGTACCACATCTTCTTTATCCATTCATCTACCGATGGACATTTAGATTGCTTCCAATTCTTGGCTATTGTAAATAGTGCTGCGATAAACATAGGAGTGCATCTGTCTTTCTCAAACTTGATTGCTGCGTTCTTAGGGTAAATTCCTAGGAGTGGAATTCCTGGGTCAAATGGTATGTCTGTTTTGAGCATTTTGATGCACCTCCATACTGCTTTCCACAATGGTTGAACTAATTTACATTCCCACCAGCAGTGTAGGAGGGTTCCCCTTTCTCCACAGCCTCGCCAACATTTGTTGTTGTTTGTCTTTTGGATGGCAGCTATCCTTACTGGTGTGAGGTGATACCTCATTGTAGTTTTAATTTGCATTTCTCTGATAATTAGCGATGTGGAGCATCTTTTCATGTGTCTCTTGGCCATCTGTATTTCTTTTTTGGAGAACTGTCTGTTCAGTTCCTCTGCCCATTTTTTAATTGGGTTATTTGTTTTTTGTTTGTTGAGGCGTGTGAGCTCTTTATATATTCTGGACGTCAAGCCTTTATCGGATCTGTCATTTTCAAATATATTCTCCCATACTGTAGGGTTCCTTTTTGTTCTATTGATGGTGTCTTTCACTGTACAGAAGCTTTTCAGCTTGATATAGTCCCACTTGCTCATTTTTGCTGTTGTTTTCCTTGCCCGGGGAGATATGTTCAAGAAGAGATCACTCATGTTTATGTCTAAGAGGTTTTTGCCTATGTTTTTTTCCAAGAGTTTAATGGTTTCATGACTTACATTCAGGTCTTTGATCCATTTTGAGTTTACCTTTGTATATGGGGTTAGACAATGGTCCAGTTTCATTCTCCTACATGTAGCTGTCCAGTTTTGCCAGCACCATCTGTTGAAGAGACTGTCATTTTGCCATTGTATGTCCATGGCTCCTTTATCAAATATTAATTGACCATATATGTTTGGGTTAATTTCTGGGGTCTCTAATATGTTCCACTGGTCTGTGGCTCTGTTCTTGTGCCAGTACCAAATTGTCTTGATTACTATGGCTTTGTAGTAGAGCTTGAAGTTGGGGAGTGAGATCCCCCCTACTTTATTCTTCTTTTTCAGGATTGCTTTGGCTATTCGGGGTCTTTGCTGTTTCCACATGAATTTTTGAATTATTTGTTCCAATACATTGAAGAATGTTGCTGGTAATTTGAAAGGGATTGCATCAAATCTGTATATTGCTTTGGGCAGGATGGCCATTTTGACGATATTAATTCTTCCTAGCCACGAGCATGGGATGAGTTTCCATCTGTTAGTGTCCCCTTTAATTTCTCTTAAGAGTGACTTGTAGTTTTCAGAGTATAAGTCTTTCACTTCTTTGGCTAGGTTTATTCCTAGGTATTTTATTCTTTTTGATGCAATGGTGAATGGAATTGTTTTCCTGATTTCTCTTTCTATTGATTCGTTGTTAGTGTATAGGAAAGCTACAGATTTCTGTGTATTAATTTTGTATCCTGCAACTTTGCTGTATTCCAATATCAGTTCTAGTAGTTCTGGAGTGGAGTCTTTAGGGTTTTTTATGTACAGTATCATATCATCTGCAAATAGTGACAGTTTAACTTTTTCTTTACCAATCTGGATTCCTTGTATTTCTTTGTTTTGTCTGACTGCCATGGCTAGGACCTCCAGTACTATGTTAAATAACAGTGGGGAGAGTGGGCATCCCTGTCTGGTTCCCGATCTCAGTGGAAATGCTTTCAGCTTCTCGCTGTTCAGTATAATGCTGGCTGTGGGTTTATCATATATGGCCTTTATTATGTTGAGGTACTTGCCCTCTATTCCCATTTTGCTGAGAGTTTTTATCATGAATGGATGTTGAATTTTGTCAAATGCTTTTTCAGCATCTATGGAGATGATCATGTGGTTTTTGTCTTTCTTTTTGTTGATGTGGTGGATGATGTTGATGGATTTTCGAATGTTGTACCATCCTTGCATCCCTGGGATGAATCCCACTTGGTCATGGTGTATGATCCTTTTGATATACTGTTGAATTCTGTTTGCTAATATTTTATTGAGTATTTTTGCATGTACATTCATCAGGGATATTGGTCTGTAATTTTCTTTTTTGGTGGGGTCTTTGCCTGGTTTTGGTATTAGGGTGATGTTGGCCTCATAGAATGAGTTTGGGAGTATTCCCTCTTCTTCTATTTTGTGGAACACTTTAAGGAGAATGGGTATTATGTCTTCTCTGTGTGTCTGATAAAATTCCGAGGTAAATCCGTCCGGCCCCGGGGTTTTGTTCTTGGGTAGTTTTTTGATTACTGTTTCAATTTCTTTGCTTGTAATTGGTTTGTTTAACTTTTGTGTTTCTTCCTTGGTCAGTCTTGGGAGGTTCTATTTTTCTAGGAAGTTGTCCATTTCTTCTAGGTTTTCCAGCTTGTTGGCATATAGGTTTTCATAGTAGTCTTTAATAATTCTTTGTATTTCTGTGGAGTCTGTCGTGATTTTTCCATTCTCATTTCTGATTATGTTGATTTGTGTTGACTCTCTTTTTCTCTTAATAAGTTGGGCTAGAGGCTTATCTATTTTGTTTATTTTCTCAAAGAACCAGCTCTTGGTTTCGTTGATTTTTGCTATTGTTTTATTCTTCTCAATTTTGTTTATTTCTTCTCTGATCTTTATTATGTCCCTCCTTCTGCTGACTTTAGGCCTCCTTTGTTCTTCTTTTTCCAGTTTTAATAATTGTGATGTTAGACTATTCATTTGGGATTGTTCTTCCTTCTTCAAGTGTGCCTGGATTGCTATATACTTTCCTCTTAAGACTGCTTTCGCTGCATCCCACAGAAGTTGGGGCTTAGTGTTGTTGTTGTCATTTATTTCTATATATTCCTTGATCTCTATTTTGATTTGTTCATTGATCCATTGATTATTTAGTAGCATGTTGTTAAGCCTCCATATGTTTGTGAGCCTTTTTGTTTTCTTTGTAGAATTTATTTCTACTTTCATACCTTTGTGGTCTGAAAAATTGGTTGGTAGAATTTCAATATTTTGAAATTTACTGAGGCTCTTTCTGTGAGCTAGTATGTGGTCTATTCTGGAGAATGTTCCATGTGCACTGGAGAAGAATGTATATCCTGTTTCTTTTGGATGTAGAGTTCTATAGATGTCTATTAGGTCTATCTGTTCTAGTGTGTTGTTCAGTGCCTGTGTGTCTTTACTTATTTTCTGCCCGGTGGATCTATCCTTTGGGGTGAGTGGTGTGTTGAAGTCTCCTACAATGAATGCATTGAGTCTATTTCCCTCTTTAGTTCTGTTAGTATTTGCTTCACATATGCTGGTGCTCCTGTATTGGGTGCATATATATTTAGAATGGTTATATCCTCTTGTTGGACTGAGCCCTTTATGTAGTGGCCTTCTTTATCTCTTGTTACTTTCTTTGTTTTGAAGTCTATTTTGTCTGATATTAGTACTGCAACCCCTGCTTTCTTCTCACTGTTGTTTGCCTGAAATATGTTTTTCCATCCCTTGACTTTTAGTCTATGCTTATCTTTGGGTTTAAGGTGAGTTTCTTGTAAGCAGCATATAGATGGGTCTTGCTTTTTTATCCATTCTATTACTCTATGTCTTTTGATTGGTGCATTAAGTCCATTTACATTTAGGGTGACTATTGAGAGATATGTACTTATTGCCATTTCAGGCTTTAGATTCGTGGTTACCAAAGGTTCAAGGTTAGCTTCTTTAGTATCTTACTGCCTAACTTACCTCGCTTATTGAGCTGTTATATACACTGTCTGGAGATCCTTTTCTTCTCTCCCTTCTTATTGCTCCTCCTCCATTCTTCATATGTTGTGTGTTTTGTTCTGTGCTCTTTTTAGGGGTGCTCCCATCTAGAGCAGTCCCTGTAGGATGCCCTGTAGAGGTGGTTTGTGGGAAGCAAATTCCCTCAGCTTTTGCTTGTCTGGGAATTGTTTAATCCCACCATCATATTTAAATGATAGTCGTGCTGGATACAGTATCCTTGGTTCAAGGCCCTTCTGTTTCATTGCATTAAGTATATCATGCCATTCTCTTCTGGCCTGTAGGGTTTCTGTTGAGAAGTCTGATGTTAGCCTGATTGGTTTTCCTTTATAGGTGACCTTTTTCTCTCTAGCTGCCTTTAAAACTCTTTCGTTGTCCTTGATCCTTGCCATTTTAATTACTATGTGTCTTGGTGTTGTCCTCCTTGGATCCTTTCTGTTGGGGGTTCTGTGTAATTCCATGGTCTGTTCGATTATTTCCTCCCCCAGTTTGGGGAAGTTTTCAGCAATTATTTCTTCAAAGACACTTTCTATCCCTTTTCCTCTTTCTTCCTCTTCTGGGATCCCCATAATACGAATGTTATTCCTTTTGTATTGGTCACATATTTCTCTTAGTGTTGTTTCATTCCTGGAGATCCTTTTATCTCTCTCTATGTCAGCTTCTATACGTTCCTGTTCTCTGGCTTCTATTCCTTCAATGGCCTCTTGCATCTTATCCATTCTGCTTATAAATCCTTCCAGGGATTGTTTCACTTCTGTGATCTCTTTCCTGACATCTGTGATCTCCTTCCAGACTTCATCCCACTGCTCTTGCATTTTTCTCTGCATCTCATCCCACTGCTCTTGCATTTTTCTCTGCATCTCATCCCATTGCTCTTGCATTTTTCTCTGCATCTCTGTCAGCATGTTCATGATTTTTATTTTGAATTCTTTTTCAGGAAGACTATTTAGGTCTGTCTCCTTCTCAGGTGTTGTCTCTGTGATCTTTGTCTGCCTGTAGTTTTGTCTTTTCATGGTGATAGAGATAGTTTGCAGAGCTGGTACAAGTGACCACTGGAAGAGCTTCCCTTCTTGTTGGTTTGTAGCCTTTTCCTGGGAGACTAGCAACCTCTAGTTGCTTGTGCTGGGCAGCTGTGCGCAGACAGGGCTTCTGCTTCCTGCCTAGTTGCTTTGGGGTTTATCTCCGCTGTTGCTGTGGGCTTGGCCTGGCTGGGGCTGTTCCTACAAAATGGTGGAGCCCCGTTGGAGGGGGAGCGGCCAGGAGGCTATTTATCTCCGTAAGGGGCCTCTGTGCTCCCTGCTGCCCAGGGGGTTAGAGTGCCCAGAGATCCCCAGATTCCCTGCCTCTGGTCTAAGTAACCTGTCCTGCCCCTTTAAGACTTCCAAAAAGCACTCTCCAAACCAAAACAACAATAGCAACAATGAGAGAGGGAACAGAAAGAAAGAAAAAAAAAAAAAAAAGGAAAAAAACAAGCGATTTTTTTTTTTTTTTTTGTCCTCAGGTGCCGGTCCCAGGCACCCGCTCACTGGTCCTGCTGCCCTGTCTCCCTAGCACCAGGGTCCCTGTCCTTTCAAGGCTTCCAAAAAGCACCCACCCACCGGTCCCGCAGGGAAGGAACGCTCGATATTCTTTGTCCTCAGGCACTGGTCCCAGGCACCCGCTCACCAGTCCCGCCGCCCTGCCTCCCTAGCAGCAGGGTCCCTGTCCCTTTAAGGCTTCCAAAAAGCACTCGCCAAAAAGAGAGAAAAAAAAGGGGAAAAACGCGCAATTTCTTCTGTCCTCAGGTGCCGGTCTCAGGCACCCACCCACCGGTCCCACAGGGAAAAACGTGGGATATTCTTTGTCCTCAGGTGCCGGTCCCAGGCACCCGCTCACCAGTCCCGCCGCCCTGCCTCCCTAGCACCGGGGTCCCTGTCCCTTTTAGGCTTCCAAAAAGCACTCGCATAAAAGAGAAAAAAAAAAGGGGGAAAAACGCGCGATTTCCTCTGTCCTCAAGTGCCGGTCTCAGGCACCCGCCCACCGGTCCCGCAGGAAAAAACGTGGGATATTCTTTGTCCTCAGGCGCCGGTCCCAGGCACCCGCTCACCAGTCCCGCCACCCTGCCTCCCTAGCACTGGGGTCCCTGTCCCTTTAAGGCTTCCAAAAAGCGCTTGCCAAAAAGAGAAAAGAAAAAAAAAGGGGGAAAACGCGTGATTTTCTCCGTCCTCAGGCACTGGTCTCAGGCACCTTCCCGCCGGTCCCGCAGGGAGAAACGCGGGATGTTCTTTGTCCTCAGGCGCCAGTCCCAGGCACCTGCTCACCGGTCCCGCCACCCTGCCTCCCTAGCAACGGGGGCCCATCCCTTTAAGGCTTCCAAAAAGCGCTCGCCAAAAAAAAAAACCGCTCCGGTTTCTTTCCACCCGCCGAGAGCCGGGGGGAGGGGCGCTCGGGTCCCGCCGGGCCGGGGCTTGTATCTTACCCCCTTCGCAAGGCGCTGGGTTCTTGCAGGTGTGGATGTGGTCTGGATGTTGTCCTGTGTCCTGTGGTCTCTATTTTAGGAAGATTTTTCTTTGTTATATTTTCATAGCTCTATGTGTTTTTGGGAGGAGATTTCCACTGCTCTACTCACGCCGCCATCCTGGCTCCCAGAAGACAAATTATTTTTAAGCAATATATAATGTTTATACTCATTTATAGCAATTCTCTTGTGTTTCTGTTATTAATTTATCTTTCTGGAGAATAGTGTTATATATTATAATCTAAAGTTCTAATTAATAAGGTATAAATTGTCAAGCAAACACGTTAATTCATCATTTTCTAAAGTCCTCTTTTATAAATCAGTTATCCAGTAATTTGCACTGATGCCAAAGTCCTCCAGGCAAACACTTCAATGTTCTATCACAAAGAATTATTGAAACGAAAGCATGATAACTAAATCTTCAGTGGTAGCTAAAAGTAGGTAAGAACTATATAAATCTGATTCCCCAAGACAAGGAGTTCTATAAATTAAGGGCAAATAGGCAAGTGATTAGGCAACATGTGATTTAAGGTAAAACCCTTTCAACGGTCATGAATAAATCCCTTTTAAAGACACTGCATTGTGTTCACTAAATAAAAAATGTACCAATTCTTCCGTGATTAGTAACAAACTATTTTGATTTGAATCAATCAACTGTTTAAAAAAAAGATGGATAAAGAATATCAGCCAAGGTCATCTGGTCTCCCTGTTGCTTTAGGTTAATTTATTATATTTTATCCCCAGATTCCTCAGCTCTCAAAAATATGCCTGACATTGTCTAAGAAAATCAAGACATTTGAAATATGTATATAATATGTGGCATGATGATAATGTTGGTTTTATTCAAAGGCATTTTAGCAAATGTGCAACTGCTTTGCTTGTAATGACTATAATATAATGTAATAAAATGGAAATAATTTATAATACTGTGCTCTGTGTCATGCTTACTTAAGCCCTTTGAGATATGGCAGAGGACTTCCTTCCCTTAGGACTATTAATGTACATTTCATCTAAGTCATAATTTTAATTAACTGCCCACGTAAGATAGTGTTTTCTCCTTCTAAATTTAATATGGCTGGTATATACATAACGTATCAAATAAACATTGTTTCCATTTAATATGTTACCAAGTCAAAGATCATTGCTTTAAGAAAATTTTAGACTAACTCTACAGTTTCTAGGAGTTGTTCAGGGACTTCATAAGCTGTTTGCAGTTATACTATATGGTATTGGCACATTCAAATAGTTTAATTGATTCAGTGCAGTTTCCTATATGGTTGCTATACTATATGGTATTGGCACATTCAAATAGTTTAATTGATTCAGTGCGGTTTCCTCTCTTAAAAACAGGAGACCCATGGCCATGGTAGAATTCTCATTGTTAATTTATATTGCCTGCTATATTGCTAGTTAGTGAATTACTCTGTTTCAAGGGCAAAAGTATGTTTTCCCACTTGGAAAAATTTACACATAAATTAGACAGTAGATTTAGAAGTAGTATAATTGTTAGTCAGCAGCATGCTAAATAATAGTAATACATACAGTCATTCACTTTGCACAGCTTAATTCAACAGATAGAAATATGAGCCTATGAATTTGATATTTACTTAAACTTAACTGATAGGACTAATTCTTAAGCCCCAACCATTGGCCCTTTTGATTTGCTCTCTATCTCAGTAAGTCCCTTATCTAAAGTTGCATACTATAAATCATAATTCTGCTACAGCACTTAGCATTTTGTACCTAACTTTCAGTCTAGTTTCAGCAAAGTCTCTCATGTACCACTGTTGGAGCTTTCTGAGAAACAAATGGCATTTTATTCTAATCAGGTGTTATATTCACAGTAGAATTATAAGAAATGATTATTTAATGAAGGAACACTGCACATTTGTATAATGTGCACATGAGCAATTGTTGAACACTTTTTCATGAAGAAGAATATAATTTCCTAATTTGGATTGATATTTTAGTAAAATAGAAGTTATATTTCATTTTTCTCTTTTAGTTAGTGAAACTTTCCCCTCCTTACTTAAGGCTGTATCTTAAATATTATTTTCCTGCAGTGTGGGGCTGCCAGTCAGTGATAGTCTGAGAACTGTCTTCTGTACTGGGGACTCCCCTAATATCGTTTGAAATTATATACTTGTCTTTCATTTGGATTCCGAACTCCATCTTTCTGATTGTAGCATAGTCATCAAAATCTGTTATTTTCAATGATTATCATAGCTAATATTCTTTTATTTCTGTGGATTAACTTCATAAATTCACAAAAACCCCAAGAGGCATGTAGTGTTATTGTCTTTGTGTGTCTGACTGCAGACACCCTGCTCAGAATCGTGGGAAATGGGAAATCATAATTATTTTTCTCTTCTTGATGTCTTTGTCCTTTGCACTCCTGAATCTGGATTAGGTCCTGAAAAACCTGGGCCCAGTTTAAGACCAGAACCCTTTCCATAACCCAGAAGTCTTCTTTATCACTTAGAGCTCTGTCCGGAAGCATTTCCCTTCCCTTGCTGGAGGTTCTTTCTCCTGTTCCTGGCAAGTCTCAGCAGTGCCATGTATCTCAGGCGATGGAAGCTTTTGATCAAAGAACCAGTAGCAACTGGTACTGACATGAGTAATGTCTAATCATTTCTTTGCTCTTTTTCTCTTTTCAGCTTGGTGATTTCAAGATGATGTTTTTTATCTTCTGTTCCTTAATTTGCACCTGTTGACTGAATAGATCAGCAAAGCTTTGCTCTATCCCCACCTTTATTTACTTCCTTGGGTACAAATCTTATTTTACGGTCTTGCTTCTCAGAGACTTCCAATCACTTTCCCTCATGACACTGACCATCCAGCTGACACATTTTTATTGTAATTTCCACCTTTTAGTACTTCATACTGTTAAGTACTTACTGAATTTCAGGATATATATATTTTTTTTTTTTTCAGTCAGATGAGTAGGAAATGAGTTAATAAAGCTTCTACATTCATTTAAAAAATCCCTGAGAGATACTTTATCAGTTTCCTGCTGTGTGAATGTTGTAGAAAATGAAAAACATAAAATAAATTTACAGCTGCAGTTGTGTCCACATCTATTCCAAACTTCATGTACAATAACAAAAATAACACTTAGCACATAAATGACTTTTTCTATTAAAAAACTCCAGTGATTTAATGTTATAAATTAGACAATGAAAATTTTCTCAGACTATTATTATTTAAAAAATTGGAAATGAAGGCACTAGGGGAAAATATATCTTGAAAAGTATCATTTTCCCCAAAATAAAAACTTGGTTTCCAACTAAGACCTTTTGATTTAAAATACACACTTGTGAAACCCTTTGAACATACTGAAAAATCAACTGATTTCTTGAAACAAACCTCAGAATTTTGGTGAGGTTTGATTTACTATTATTGTCCTCTTACCCATGAATAAATCTTTTTCTATCGAACTTATATTTATTTTTTTATATATACATATATATATATGATGCATATATATATATTTTTTTAACCATATCACTTAAATGCCTCCTATGAATCGAATCATTATCCTCATTGAGTAAGCATAGTTGAAAAATGGGTTATAATCGATTTTAACACGTTTGACCAGTGTTTGAAAAATATTTAGTTTTTATTTGTGTGTAAATTATGGCATCTATTTTAAATAATGTAAAGGTGGATGATAAATGTCAGTAGCATCAATATGGGGCTTTAACCTTTACTTGAACGAAGTAGTAGCCTACTTTCCCATTACCTGTGCTTCAGCTGCACTCTTTTTTCCAGCATGCTGTAACAGTGTTGCCCCAGGATGTTTGACCTTGCTATTCTCTCTGACTGAAATGCTCTTCTGCTTGTCCACATGGCTGTCCATCTCCTCTACTTCAAGTCTTTGCTCAAATGTCACCTTCTTGTTACTGTCCTCTGACTGTCCTATTTAAAGTATAAACAACCCACCGACTCATCTAATTCCTACACCCCTTCCATGACTAATTACATTTTATCCAAAACTTATATCTCTCCTAAAACAATATGTTCCTGATATCTTTACTTGTTGTCTGTCTACTGCACTTGAATATAAATTCTTCAAATGATCAGGGATTCGGGTTTATTTTGTTTACTTCCGTATTCTTAGTCCCTAAATGAATACTCAGCACCAAGGAAAAACTATATAATAAGAATACATAATTCTTTCCAAAACTTGTAACACTCCTAGAATATTAAGATGTGCCACTACAAATATGTAAAACAGTTCATGCATACATGGCTTAGAGACTTTAACTCAGTTTATTTATGCATGTTCCTCTGTTCACTTAATATCTTCATAAATTCTTATTTATAACTCCTTAGCTTACATCTTATGTTCTCATTTTTGTGGTTGAGCAATGATGTCTAGTCCATATCTTGGCATTTTCTTAGTCATTGAATTATTTTTATTAGATGTCAGTATTCTTTATGCCAGTTCATCTTCTAAAGTTGAACTTTGTGGTCTTAATTTTTTTTTATTAAGGTATCATTGATACACAATGTTATGAAGGTTTCACAAGGAAAACAATGTGGTTATTACATTTACCCTTCTTATAGAGTCCCTCCCCCCCATACCCCATTGCAGTCACTGTCCATCAGTGTAGTAAGATGCCACAGAGTCCCTATTTGTCTTCTCTGAGCTACACTGCCGTCTTGGTGACCCCACACACACCATGTGCACCAATCATGATACCCCACATTCCTCATCTCCCGCCCTCCCTACCCACCCTCCCACACTCCTCCCCTTTGGTAACCGCTAGTCCCTTCTTGGAGTCTGTGAGTCTGCTGCTATTTTGTTCCATCAGTTTTGTTTCTTTGTTATACTCCACAAATGAGGGAAATCATTTGGTACTTGTCTTTCTCTGCCTGACTTATTTCACTGAGCATAATACCCTCTAGCTCCATCCATGTTGTTGCAAATGGTAGGATTTGTTTCTTTCTTATGGCTGAATAGTATTCCATTCTGTATATGTACCACATCTTCTTTATCCATTCATCTACTGATGGACACTTAGGTTGCTTCCATATTTTGGCTATTGTAAATAGTGCTGCGATAAACATAGGGGTGCGTATGTCTTTTTGAATCTGAGAAGTTGTTTACTTTGGGTAAATTCCTAGGAGTAGAACTCCTGGGTCAAATGGTATTTCTATTTTTAGTTCTTTGAGGAACCTCCATATTGCTTTCCACAATGGTTGAACTAGTTTACATGCCCACCAGCAGCATAGGAGGGTTCCCCTTTCTCTGCATCCTCACCAGCCTTTGGCGTTCCTAGTCTTTTCTATATTGGCCATCCTAAGTGATGTGAGGAGATATCTCATTGTGGTTTTATTTTTCATTTCCCTGATAATTAGTGAAGTAGAGCACCTTTTCATGTGCCTGTTGGCCATCTGAATTTCTGCTTTGGACAATTGTCTGTTCGTATCCTCTGCCCATTTGTTAATAGGGTTATTTGCTTTTTGGGTGTTGAGGTGTGTGAGTTCTTAATATATTTTCATGATAACCCCTTGTCGTATCTGTCATTTACAAATATATTCTCCCATACTATAGGATGCCTTTTTGTTCTGCTGATGGTGTCCTTTGCTGTACAGAAACCTTATAGCATGATGTAGTCCCATATGTTCATTTCTTATTTTGTTTCCCTTGCCCGAGGAGATGTGTTCAGGGAAAAGTTGATCATGTTTATATTCAAGAGATTTTTGCCTGTTTTCTTCTAAGCATTTTATGGTTTCATGACTTACATTCAGGTCTTTGATCCATTTTGAGTTAACTTTTGTGCATGGGGTTAGACAATAATCCAGTTTCATTCTCTTTCATGGAGATGTCCAGTTTTGCCAATACCAGTTGTTACACAGGCTATCATCTCCCCATTGTATATCCATGATGCCTTTATTATATGTTAATTGGCCATATATGCTTGGGTTTATATCTGGGCTTTCTGGTCTGTTACACTGGTCTATGGGTCTGTTCTTGTGCCAGTACCAAACTGTCTTTATTACTGTGATTTTGTAGTAGAGCTTGAAGTCATGGAGCATAATCTGCCCTTTATTCTTCCTTCTCAGGATTGCTTTGGATATTAGGGGCCTTTTGTGGTTCCATATGAATTTCAGAACTATATGTTCTAGTTTGTTGAAGAATGCTATTGGTATTTTGATAGGGATTGCATTGAATTTCTATATTGCTTCAGGCAGGATGACCATTTTGACAATATAAATTCTTCCTATCCATGAGCATGGGATGTGTTTCCACTTATTGGTATCTTTAATTTCTCTCATGAGTTTCTTGTAATTTTCAGAGTATAGGTCTTTCACTTCCTCGGTTGGGTTTATTCCTAGGTATTTTATTCTTTTTGATGCAGTTGTGAATGGAATTGTTTTACTGATTTCTCTTTCTGCTAGTTCATCATTAGTGTATAGGAATGCAACAGATTTCCGTGTCTTAATTTTGTATCCTGCAACTTTTCTGAATTCATATATTTGATCCAGTAGTTTTGGAGTGGATCCTTCAGGGGTTTTTATTTACAATATCATGTCATCTGCAAATAGGGACAGTTTAACTTCCTCCTTGCCAATCTGATGCCTTTTATTTCTTTCTGTTGTCTGATTGCCATGGCTAAGACCTCACAACTATGTTGAATAAAAGTGGGGAGAGTGGGCATTCTTGTCTTGTTCCCAATCTTAAAGAGAAAGCTTTCAGCTTCTCGCTGTTAAGTATGATGTTGGCTGTGGGTTTGTCATATATGGCCTTTATTATGTTGGGGTACTTTACCTCTATACCCATTTTGTTGAAATTTTCTATCATGAATGGATGTTGAATTTTGTTGAATGCATTTTCAGCATCTATGGAAATGGTCATGTAGTTTTTCTCCTTTGTTTTGTTGATGTGGTGGATGATGTTGATGGATTTTAGAATGTTGTACCATCCTTGCACCCCTGGAATAAATCCTACTTGATCCTGATGAATGATCTTTTTGATGTATTTTTGAATTAGGTTTGCTATAATCTTGTTGTGTATTTTTGCATCTGTGTTCATCAGGGACATTGGTCTGTAATTTTCCTTTTTGTGGTGTCTTTGCCTGGTTTTGGTGTTAGAGTGATGCTGGCCTCATAGAATGAGTTTGGGACTATTCCTGCCTCTTCTACTTTTTGGAAATCTTTGGTATTTGGTCTTCACTAAATATTTGATAAAATTCAGCAATAAAACCATCTGGTCCAGGGATTTGGTTCGTAGGTAGTTTTTTTATTACCAATTCAATTTCCTTGCTGGTAATTGGTCTATTCAGATTTCCTATTTCTTCCTGGGTCAGCCTTGGGAGGTTATATTTTTCTAGAAAGTTGTCTACTTCTTCTAGGTTATCTAGTTTGTAGGCATATACTTTTTCATAGTATTCTCTCATAATTATTTTTATTTCTGTCGTGTCCGTAGTGATTTTCCTTTCTTGTCTCTGATTCTGTTTATGTGTATAGACTCTCTTTTTGTCTTAATAAGTCTGGCTAGGGGTTTATTTATTTTGTTTATTTTCTCAAAGAACCATCTCCTGCTTTCATTGATTCATTTTATTGTTTTATTATTCTTGATTTTATTTATTTATGCTCTATTCTTTATTATGTCCCTCCTTCAGCTGACTTTGGGACTCATTTGTTCTGCTTTTTCTAGTTTCATTAATTGTGAGTTTAGACTACTCATTTGGGATTGTTCTTCTTTCCTGAGGTAAGCCTGTATTACAATATGCTTCCCTCATAGCACAGCCTTTCCTGTGTCCCACAGATTTTATGGTGTCGAATTATTGTTGTCATTTGTCTCCATATATTGCTTGATCTCTGTTTTTATTTGGTCATTGATCCATTGATTATTTAGGAGCATGTTATTAAGCCTCCATGTATTTGTGGGCTTTTTCATTTTCTTTGTGTAATTTATTTCTACTTTCATACCTTTGTGGTCTGAGAAGTTTGTTGGTAAAACTTCAATCTTTTTGAACTTACTGAGGCTCTTTTTATGACCTAGTATATGATCCATTCTTGAAAATGTTCCATGTGCATTTGAGAGGAAGGTGTATCCTGTTGCTTTTGGATGGAGTGTCTGTAGATGTCTGTTAGGTCCGTCTGTTCTAATACATTGTTCAGTGCCTCTGTCTCCTTAGTTATTTTCTGGCTAATTGATCTGTCTTTTGGAGTGAGTGGTGTATTGAAGTCTCCTAAAATGCACTGCATTCTTTTTCCCCCCTTTAATACTGTTAGTATTTGTTTTGTATATGTAAGTGATCCTGTGTTGGGTACATAGGTATTTATAATAGTTATATCCTCTTGTTGGACTGACCCCTTTATCATTATGTAATGTCCTTCTTTGTCTCTTGTTACTTTCTTTATTTTCAATTCTATTTTGTCTAATACAAGTACTTCAACTTCTGCTTTTTTATCCTTATTAGTTGCATGAAATATCTTTTTCCATCCCTTTACTTTCAGTCTGCATATGTCTTTGGGTTTGAAGTGAGTCTCTTGTAGGCAACATATAAATGGGCAATGTTTTTTTTATCCATTCAGTGACTCTATGCCTGTTGATTGGTGCATTGAGACCATCGACATTTAAGGTGATTATTGATAGAGATGTACTTATTGCCATTGCAAGCTATTGATTCATGATTACCAAAGGTTCAAGGGTAATTCCTTTACTATCTAACAGTCTAGTTTAACTCAGTTAGTATGCTATTACACACACAACATAAAGGTTCTTTTTTTCCCCTACATTTTCTTCCTCCTCCATTCTTTATATATTAGGTATCATATTCTGTACTCTTTATCTGTCCTTTCATTGACTTTGGGAGTAGTTGATTTGATTTTTCATCTGTTTAGTAATTAATTCTTCTGTTTTCTTTGCTGTGGTTTTATTTCTCCTGGTGACAGCTATTTAGCCTTAGGAATATTTCCATATATAGTGATATCTCCAAAATGCACTGTAGCAGTGGTTTGTTGGAGGTAAATTCTCTCAGCTTTTGCTTATCTGAATATTGTTTAATCCCTCCTTCAAATTTAAATGATAATCTTGCTGGATAAATTATTCTTGGTTCGAGTCCCTTCTGTTTCATTGCATTAATATATCATGCCACTCCCTTCTGGCCTGTAAGGTTTCTGTTTAGAAGTCTGATGATAGCCTGATGGGTTTTCCTTTGTATGTGATCTTTTTTCTCTCTTTAGCTGCTTTTAAAAGTCTGTCCTTATCCTTGATCTTTGCCATTTTAATTATTGTATGTCTTGGTGTTGTCTTCCTTGGTCCTTATGTTGGAAGATCTGTGAATCTCCATGGCCTGAGAGACTATCTCCTTCCCCAGATTGAGGAAGTTTTCAGCAATAACCTCCTGAAGGACACTTTCTATCTCTTTTTCTCTCTCTTCTTCTTCTGGTACCCTTATAATGCAAATACTGTTCCATTTGATTTGGTCACACAATTCTCTCAATATTCTTTCATTCTTAGAGATCCTTTTTATCTCTCTCTGTGCCTCAGCTTCTTTTTATTCCTCTTCTCTAAATTCTGTTCTATTTACCATCTCTTCTACTACATCTAATGTGCTTTCTCATCCCTACACTGTATTTTTAACTTCAGATATGGACATTCTTAATGATTGAATCTCCATCCTAAATTCATCCACAAGTTCTTGAATATTTTTCTGTACCTCCATGAGCATGTTTATAATTTTTTTTTTTGAAGTCTCTTTCAGGAAGATTGGTGATCTCAGTTTCATTTGGTCCTTTTTTCTGGTGTTTGTGAGATTTTTGTTTGAACCAGGTTCCTTTAACATTTCATATTTGTATGTGGCACCCTCTAGTGTCCAAAGGCTCTAGTTCCTGCATCTGCTCAGCCCCTGGAGTGATGTCAGTGTTTGCCGGGGAGCAGTGCTGGTGCCTGGGGGGGTGGAAAGATCTGTTTCCTGTTTCCCAGCTGCAGTGCCTGTCTCCACTCTCAGAACCAGTGGGCCAAGCACACAGTTGTAAGCCTCTGTGCTTGCGTCTGTAGCTGTAGTTGGGTCCTCCTCTGGCTGGCCTGATGCCAGGGCAGGGACTGCTGGTTTGCAAGCTGGTGCTGTCATATCAAGAGGAAGGTGCAGCAGGCTGTATATCTCGGTGGGGGACCTCAGAGCTGAATAGACAGCCAGGGAGATGGAGTGTCTGAAGCTCCTGAAAGTTCCCAACCTGCCAGGAGGAGCATTTCCTGACAACTTTGTCCATCTATCCCTTTTCCTGAAAAGCGAGCTCTGTGCAAACCCCTCCCCTTCTTCAGCCCTCTTGCTGCTAGTGATCCTCTCAGACCACCCTCCTTTCCATTGTCCCAGAGCAGTCAGATGTGTATCCCTGTCCTCCACAAATGGCTGGAATCTCAGTCTCTCCAAGTATTCTGCCTGTCTTGACTTTCCAACCCCACTAATCTCCAGAGCACCATGCAATGTAGGTTTGTGCTCCTAATGTAGATATCCAGGGCTGTGTTTTCAGCAGTCCTAGGCTTTCACCCTCTCCTTGCTCCATTTCTCTTCCACCTACCAGTGAGGTAGGGTGGAGGAACGGCCTGGGTCCTGCCGGATCAAGGCTTTGGTACGTTACCCTGTTTCATGAGGTCTGCTCTGTTCTCCAGGTTATGCAGTCTGACTCAGCCTTCTTTCCTGTTGCTCTTTTTGAATTAGTTGTTAACTTATTTTCCTATTATATGCAGTTTTCAGAGGAGTTCTCTGTCTAACCTCTCACACCACCACCTTGAATCCCTTGTTGTGGTCTTAATTTACAATTTTTCCTTTTCAAATTCATTTTCTGACTTACATATTTGGAATATAACTTTTAATTCCTGCTCCAACTGTATGTTGACCATGACAGTCCTTCTCTTTAAAAATATGAGGTATTTTTCAATATTCCTTAAGTGTCTGTAATTGAGACAGACTATTTTCTTCCTTTACTCCTTATCCTATAGCCTAAAACCTCTCTATAAGTTAGTCATGTAGCCTTTTCTATTTTCCATGTATCTTCAATTTACTACATCCCCTTTAGCAAGAATAATTATTTTATTGTGAGAAGAAAAAACATGGATATCAATTACATTATAGTTCTTCCATCTCCCATGACCACTGTGTGTTTTTGGATATTTATGAATTGTAATAACTAGGAACTATAGTGGATTCTCAGCTATCCCCTCAAAAATGAAATCAACAAAGATAAGGTTAGGGCTGAGTCAGTGAAACTCTATGGGGAAAATAAAGGATATGTGGGAGCAGGAAGTATCAGAGAAGATAAGTGGTTTTCCTAGACATTACTAGGAGGTTGAATTCATCATTAGGGAGGCTTTCTAACTGAGGGTCAGGGAGCCCAAATCAAAGATCAAAGGTTCTATTGTGGCAAACTAGAATGGGGGAGGGAGCTCACAGAGAAAAAGTTGAAGTTGTGGAAAGTCAAGAAAGTTCAAAATGCTGATATTTTTAGTTTTGAAAATAACTATTAAATAAATAAACAGAACTAAAATCTAGGAATCAAAGAAGGATAAGCAAAGAGCCTGGGCTCCAAGGACTAGAGCTACAAGGTGAGTATCAGTTTGCAAAGTAACTGTCCAAATTTTTATTCAAGATTCAGGATCTTTTTGAGCTCCTAATATTTTTTCATATATCATAAAAAGTACCTTAGGCTAACAGAGCCCATGATTTTATGGCAATCACGAATTTTAAAAGCTCTTGCTTTATGAATAGTAATGTGAGCACTAATGGTTTGCTATTAGTTTAGTCTGTCCTGTTTTGTGCACATGCTTTGCATCTGCATCAGTGCACTCCATCATTTGATCTGCTCATTTTACTCTTGCTTCTACGGGTTTCTAGGATTGCAGTTTATAATTCAACCCTGCATAATTCAACTCTTAAGTCATATTGCACTGAACAATAAGGATGTTTTATCTTCTCATTAATAATAAATTATCCTAAATTAAGTTATCATTTAGTGCATAGTTACCTGTACTGGTTTTGTATCATTGAGTAAGAAACAACCACAGAACTTACTGGATAAGACAATCACCTTCATTATTATTATTATTATCATTATTGTTGTTGTTTATATTGAAGTAGATACAGTACAATGCACAAGTCTTAGTATATAGCTCAATACATTTTGACATGGGTATGCACTCGTGTAGTCATCACCATCACCATAATTTTATGATCACACTTTCTATGACTCAGGAATTCAGAGAGGGAACATCTGGGGTGTCTCTGCTCCTTGATGTCTGGGTTCAGCTGGCATGATTTACATGGTGAGAAGTCATCCTGGAAGCTGGAATCATCTGTCAGCTTCATCCTGTGTCTGGGACCAGGGCTGGGCTAGATGAAGGAGGGGTTCAGCAGGTACTGCAGGCCGGTGCCCCTCCATGTGACCTCTCTATCCAGGCAGCCTCAGGTGGGCAGGTGTTTTATGTAAGAGCACAGGGCTCCATGAGTGAGTGAGTGTTCATGACTGAGGGTCACTTCCACAGTACTTTCCTGGTTGTAAGGCCATCCAGAGTCCAGGGGAAAGAACACAGACCACCACACCCCATAGGAGAGGTGTTGAAGTATTTAGAGCTATGATCTAGTACTGCCATATCACCTAAGGAAACCTTAAATGTTCTTTACTGCTAGTGTTATCCAATAGTTATTTTAGTAGTATACTAATTTTTAAAGAAAACATGACCATCATTTCCCACTATGTATAAATGATCACTTGCGTGTCTCTGTGGTGGCCCTGTGGTTTTTCGTGCACCACACTCTTCCTCTGAAGTGTTCGCTCTGCTTGCTCTTCAGATTTATGACTCTGTATTTTCTATGACTTACCCTCCACCAGATTTGGTAGATCATTTGTTAAAGTGTACATTGTATATCAACACGGTCTTACAGTGACTTACACCCCAATTGCCTGTCCATAGTTTTTCTATTTTCTATTAACGTCTACTTTTTATTTTTTAGTATCTACAGAGTTTCAGGGAAATATACAAAAAAGTAAATGTGCCAGCAATTCTTCATCTATTTAAGCTCACTATTCCAATGCCAATTTCTGAAAACTGCCTCTGGCAAATGCAATTTCAGAGAGCTGGTTTCACTTTGGATGTGCCTTTTCTGACATTGACAACATATGAATCTTTAAATAAGCTTTTTCCATTATACAGACCTTCCTCATTCCTGCCACCAGCTGATATATGCTAGTGCGGCCCGTACGCTGTTCAGTGTATTTAATGATCTGTAGGATTTTACCAAAAAGGGACCTACTTGTAGGAAACAAATGCACAGCAAAAAAGGATTTTAGTAGTTCTGCTTTCACTTTTGGTTAACAGATTCTACAGATTCTCTTTATTGTAAGATAATCAGATTGAAAGCTCACGTTGTCTTCTTTCGCCTTCCATCAGCTTTTCTTATGCCACCGAGAAAGATGTGGATTAAGACTCCAAGCACTTGAGTAACAGTTATTATTGGAAATAAGTGTCATTGTGTAGTATTTCCAAATTTTGCTACTTTGGTTACTTCCAGGTACATCCGGAACAGGTGGAAAACCTCTGCCCCATGTTTTCATATGTTGCCAAAAAGAAATCCAGATTTGTTGGGATTAGCCTCTGGCCTCTGCCCTCACATTAATCTGGCTTTGATAATCAGTATACTGTTTTCCACCTTGGTTTTAGCTGCTGTGTGTGTGCGTGTATTTAAATACACGATTTTTTCAAGTAATCTTATTTGTTTTTTTTTAATCAGCTGCTTACTTTGTCTGAATAATCTACTTGACTTTACTAAAACTAAACATTCTATGGTACTTTCCTGTAACTTTTAGATGTGTCTTCTTAATATTGGTTTGGATTGTTGTACGGGTAATGTTTACCTTAAATTTTCTCATCTCATACACTCCTTGAAACAATTTTTTGTGTCGAAGTTACAATATCCACAAAAATTAGTTGAGAGGAATTGTTTCTTTTTTCAACAAGAATTCTCCTAGGCAACCTGTTTACTGTTGGTATAAGATTGGAATGAATTTGAAAGATTGGCAAATTCACCTGTATTATTGTATGAAGGTATTTTGTGAGAACACTTTTAATCTCCAGTTCAATTAGTGCAATGATCATGGTGCTATCCTGGCATTCTGTTTTTGTAGAGTTGGCATCACAATCTGTAGTTTAGTCCATTTCATTAAATTTTCAAAATTTGGGCATAGTTATTTATAGTATTCTTATTATCTTTTTAATATTGGATGATTCTAAAAATTTGCCCCATCAAGCCTCCCGTTTTTGTCTTCATCATTCTAACAGAAATTTGTCTACATTGTTTATCTCTCAAAGACCAAGTTCTTACACTCACTAAAACTTCTCAGCTTTGTTTTTCATTATCATTAGAACCTACTTTTCTTCGATACTTTTTTCTACTTTATTTGCATTTAACCTTTTCTTCTTGTTTGTTCTTAGGATGAATGCTCAACTGATATTTTATTTTTCATTTTAATATAAGCACTTAAAGTTCCTTTTTGGTTGCATCCCACAAGTTTTGTTATATAGTACTTTCATTATTGTTTAGGAATGTTCAATGTCTTTAAATATCCATTATGATTTTTTTAGTCCATGTGCTATTTAAAAGGTTTTAAATTTTACACATACACACACACATTGGTATTTTGTTAGTGATTTCCTATGTCAATACATTGTAGTCAAAGAGATTAATTCTTAGAAATTAGTTGAGAGATTTGCATTATGGTTTATTATGTAGCCGGTTTCTTAAAGGTTCCATGTTTTCTGGAGAGAACTGTATATCCTCCAGCTACTGAACACACAATTCTTTGTATATCTTTGGGTCTTAGACCTTTGAGTGTCAAGTTTGTTTATCATTGTAGGATCAAACAAGATAATTTGTTAAAATTTATGACTGGTGTTTATTAGTTCTGACTCATTATTTCAATGAATCTTTCACAAAGACCAACTTTCTCCTTCAGTTTATTTAAAAACTAAATGCATTTCATTTCCCTGGAGGTATAGTGTAGGGAAATATGGACACATATTGTAGGAAATCCCCAATTCTAAGCTGCACCTCTATATTGGCAGAAAAACAAACCAGCTGAATGAAAAGGAGCATTTGGCAGTCATTGTTTCCTTTGTCCACGGCCATGCTACAGTGTCACAGCAGGGTAAAGATACGGAAAAGGTGGTCTGACCAGACGGCCACTAGATCAGGAATGCCTGGGGGTAGAAAAATCTAATTGCTTCTGTAAAAAGAATTTTTACAGTTGCTGTAAGGCTAGTCCCAGCGTGATCCAGCACATAATTAAAAGACACAGTAGCATTAAATAAGAAGAACTCCAGAGTAGGAAGCAGGGTTCCTCTATGTTATCATGGACCCCATCAACGCAGTAACAAAGGCAAAATGCATTCAACACGTAGAGGAATTGACCTACCTCACTTCGCTGCTCTTAAGAGGGATGATCGTGCCAGTTACAATGCTTCTGGTTTCAGGAAGCAAAATACTTGACAAGCACTGGCTTGAACAATAGTGAATTTTTAATTGTCATTATTATTTCATCAGATAAGAAGCCTGGAGGGAAGAGTTTCAGCATTGTCTGATTCTGTGGCACTAGGCCCTTTATTTTTCTGTCACCCTTAATGGGGGGACCTTTGTAGGTCTTCTTGATATGGTGGTTCTAACCAGACTGTGCACGAAGGCAATAAGGCAAAGAGTAGTTCTCTCTCTCCCACACACACACTCACATACACACCATTAGTAAGAAATACACTACCAGAATCCCCTAACAGATTTTATTTTGGATCTTATTGGTCATGATTAGGTCATCCATGCCCTGCCCTTGTTACATGGAAGCCTGGACAAGCAAATGTCTGACACGTTCAGCCTCTGTCCTACGGAGCTGGCCACTGTCAGTGTGCAGGATTGAGGCTGCTTCTTGACAGCAAACAGGATGTCCAGAAGAATATTGTGAGGAATGTCTTGTCGTTTTTCTCTTTCTTCAATGCAAATAGTGGCTAAACTGGAAACTTTTACTTTAGCTCTTAGATTTTGCTTTTGTACTTATTTTGAAGGTAAGGTTGTCTGATACTTTGAAACGCTTGAATATGTGAAGCTGCATCTTACAGACTTAGGGGAAGAGATGGTTGAACTCTTGTACATTTTATGTCCTACCTGCTGCTCCACCTCACTGCCCAGTCAGAACCAGAAGATGCTCCAGTATGAGATGGAGAATAGCTCTAGTTGGTTGTGACCTGGGGCAAATCGCTCAACCTCTGTGGTACTGGAGACTTCATTCAAATAAGAGCCGTATGTGTCCACTGCAGGGTTTGCTGAAGGGATTTTCTCACAGTTGCTCTTGCCAGTCACATCTTTCTAATGGCTCTTTCAGCTGCGGGAGTGTGGTTTTTCTCATATTGCTGAAACACCCAACTAAAACAGGGCTGCCATCTCTCTCAGCTCCTGCAATTTAATTAGAAACAGTTAATGAGCACCTACTACATATAGGGTGCCAAGAAGAACAGGTCACAGTTTCTTTCCTCAGGGGCTCGCTGTGGAGACCCAGTAATAGATACAGGCCAGCACTTTGAAACACAGAGCTTGTGAAAGGCACAGAAGTAGCTCAAGGGAAGGAAAGCTTGAAAGCAAGGAGGCTGTACTTGTCTCTCCACTGGGCTGGAAACCTCGATAGACTACAGTCTGCAGAGAGAGAAAAGCGACGAAGACAATACTTTGTAACCATGTTTCTTAATTTGAACAACGAAAGAAAAAACTGGCTGTGACTGATTTAGTCTATTCCTTCTCTGCTTTTTGCCACTTTACCACCAGCTTCCGATTGGTTATCTTCTAAACATCCCACAGGCCCTTCAAATTGAAAATATCCAGACCCAAACTCACGATTGTCACCCCCAAACTTGGTCTTTCTCATTTGTTACCAGTTGTGACTTTAATAAAGCCTTTGCCTGGGGGCATTGCTTAATACATGCCATGTGAGATTTTTTGGTTTTGACCTTATCCAGTCCAGTATCAAAGAGAAATAGCTATAGTATGTGTGCTACAAGAGATTATCAGAGAATGGGTAATTTAAAATATCCTAGGATGTTTTCAGTTTTAACACCGTGAATTCACATCACAAACAGGATTTAATTCAGCACGCTCTCCTGTTGCCTAAATGAGGGCATTAATGTAAAGACATACCTGAAAGTAAGATAGTTAGTAAATCAAATTTTTTAAAAATCCAGGGGTATATAGATCATGTGCATTTTTAATTACTTGGGTGGTCTACTTTTTATCTCTTTTGTGATGGATTTTAACCACTACAAATTTATGAGAATGATATTCTGAGCAGAGGCCACATTTGATTTCCCAAGAAAGTACAGCTTACCTTTTTAAGTTGGTTATTTTATATACTGCTATTGACGTTCTTCAGTTTTATATTCAATACATAGTCTAGTGAATAATAAAAAGAAGTATTATTACATTTACTTTAACTCTTAGCCTTTGACTCGGCAAGAAGAGACCTTTAATTTTATATGCTTTGAAATTCATGAAAATTGACATTTTTGCCTCCCAACTTACTTTTTCACTTTCATATCCCTTTCCTCTTGATTGAATTTAGTCTTTTGTAATGGAGGCTGCAAATTACAAAGTTCTAGATTCACAGAATGAGGACTGTGGGCTTAAAGAGTATGCTTGGTAAAATTAGAGAATTATTATATTTTCACAGATATTTTCAGACATGAATCTTAAATGGACATTCTTTTTGCAAATCAATAATGTGTTATTAATAAATATTACATTAACAGAACACATTTAGGACAAAATATTTTATTATGGTATGGTTATGCTAATTATTTTGATCATAATAATTACTTCACTATTAAGCCCAAGGGTAGCTCATTTGGTAAGAAATATGAGCCTAGTTTGTTCTCTTTCTCAGCCTCTCCAGGCTCACCTGTGTGTGCATCCTGTGTGTGTGCACAAGTGTGTGTATTTTGTTACATATTTTAATAACACCCTATAATCATATATACTAGTACATGTATGTGTGTGTATTTAAACATATGGGAGGGAATGGATGATGACATATTGTACTGTTCAGAAATGAGCAAGGATATGCGAACACTGTCTCTGAATCCCCAATGCATAACAGAGCTTTCAGTGGATGGCAGGTGCTGCAGCTTCCACTATGGCTTTGAGACAGGTCACAGCTCTCTGTCATGAGGTTTTTGCAGACACAGCTGTCAGAAGCCTGAAACAGTGGAAATAGCCCCCTTGCAGAGAAAGCCATTCAGACTGAGTCCACGGTCCAGCTACGGTTCTCATTTTAGTGCATTAATGAACAAGATTCCTCAAAACTTAGCCAATGTACTCTTACCCCTGAAAAGCAAATCCAGTGTTGGGATACTGGCAGAGTGAATCTTCCGAACCTAGTAGAGTGGAAACAGTTCACCGTGGTCTAAGGTAACTACTGTAGGATGAGGAATGTTGCCTTGAGATTCCGCTTAAGGAGAGACACTGGCTTTCCTGACCATATTCTGATGTCCCTTTTGGCCTTTGCATTTGAAAACATTTCATCTTCCTTCTGTTTGGCTCCAACCAGGGTTTTCCTCATTTTAAATTGCTGTCTCAGTTTTTCACTGATGAGTGATATCCCAGGAATGTTTTTCTCCCACTCTTAGCAGAAGTCATTAGAAATAGATCAGTCTCCTGTAATTGTGTAAGTAGTTCAGTAGCTCTCAATTCTCAACCCTGTCTTCTATACATTATGACCTTGATGTGAATCTCTGACTTTGTTCTGAATAACAGGGTTAATACTTATCTTTAGCCTCCTTGAAAGTTAATAGGAAGGAAGTTTTAAGCCGTTCTGTAATTTTCTTTACATGACATCGAGCTGGAGAGCCTGCTGCCTGCATCTCCACGGTGCAAATGGGATCAGAACATTTGAGAGAATTAGCTAAGGCTCCATTCACCTCTATACCGATGATGGCCTAGCCAGGGGAACTCATACTCAAACTCCTTGGCACTGCTTGGCTGATGTCATATCCTCTCTTCTTCTGTGGCTCCTTTTCTCCCATACTTTCTCTGTTGTCCAAGCCTCCATTGGTTCACTTTCCTTATATACATTAATATGTTCAATCACAGTATTCCAGGGTTGCTAATGTTTCCTGTGATTTGCATATTATCAAAATATGTCCATCTGACTAGATTATTTTTATCAGTAAAACAATTGTGTTATTTATTAATTTAAAAACCTACCATTAAACTACAAATTAGAGGTAGATGCAAAAAAGAACTACAACCCTGAAAATTTTATAGTAATCTTTTCATATTTTTTCCTGTGAATGTAGGAGAAATTTCTTTAGCTAGTTTATCATTTTGACAGGCTAAGCCCAAGGAAAGAATATGTCTTATTATTTTAATATTTAATTATTAGAGTATTGAAATATCATTTGAGAGCAATTATTAATTTATAATGGAGACATCTAGATTTGACAAATGTATCATTTTCTTAAGCTGTTTCTAGGCATAGACAGTAAATAGAAGATACTATGTCCAGAAAGTGTCCTTGAATTTACTAATCTTTATATATTAAGTGTAGATCATAGCACTGAATTGGATAGCAATGTTTAGTAATCGCTGTGAGTCAGAACAGGGAGCATTTTAGTCTACTGTTCCCAAGCCCAGGTTTATTTTATTTTATTTTATTTTATTCTTTTGGCTTGGTAAAAAATTGTATTTTCTTTGGCACATCTTTACATACATAAGAAGATATACATTGGAGATATAATAAGCACTTAAAAAATTATAAACTACCAGTATTTTACTTAGACTTCCAAAAAGACGACTTGGGACACATGCATTCATCAGGGGCAGCAACAGAGCCTGCCAATCCATTTATTCTATGTGTCTTTCTAGCAGGTGGTAGTTTAGTCTACATAATGGGAAGCTATACTGACAATAAAACTCATTTCACAGAAATGAATCTCAAATATTTCAATAAGCCTGCATTTAGCTTGGAAACTGTAAACCTGCAGACTGTAATTCAAATTTTATCATTTTTTCCTCTCACTCAATCAGAGAAGGGTTTCATCCCTATTTCCCAAAAAATATGACTAGGGAGGTAAAACACTGCCAATGTTACACCTTCTTACAAAAGAATTTGGCCCTTTAGGAATTCAATTAAATGGCTAAAATTTATTAACAGTTTGAAGCAAGGCCTGTGAACCATTTATCCATATATGTTTGTGTCGTTTGCATTCCCAGGGCCTAAACTTCGTTTAGACAGCAAAGCGCCTGGCAGAGGTATTGGTCTCTACGTGAAACTCGTTGACTGGTGGCTCTATCAGATGGTCAGTGACAGTGGCATGGCCCTTACTTGTACCCCACAGTCTTTCCATGAGACTGTTTACTTCCCCCAGAGGAGGATCTGGTAGTCTGTGTCTCTGTTATGGAGGCATGAGAATGGCAGGCCTTGGGGTTTCTTGATCTAATGGGCAGGATTCCTAGCAATCCTCCCAGCTTCTCTCCGCAGTTTCACACACAACTGTCCCCACCATGAATGGAAGCCACCTGAAATTCCTAGTTTCAGCTCCTCAGTCTTTTAGAGGAGTACGAGGGGTGTCACCTGCCTTTGCCCTCTTCCATGACACGCTGTACCTCTAGATTTTGAGCCCTTCTGCCATGCAGCCTACCTCACTTCTGAGAGGTGTTTCTCCCCACATTTTTCTCTTTCACCATTCTTATCTTCACTCTTCATCTACTTCATTATCTTCTCAAACTTTATTGAAATCTCTCACCTACCCGTTACTCCAATTACTTTGACATTGCAAAGTTTATACTTTTTTATCAATTTTGTCATTTGGGTGAGTTTTCAGAGATAGAGGAACTAAAAATACGATCAATTTATCAAGTTCCCTGCACTGGGAATTGTTAGATATTTGGGATTCATAGATATTTATGAGAAATTGATGCATGCTTCTATCGTCTTCCCACAGAAATATACATGCATATGGCAACCTGCATAATCCTGGGGTTGAGGACAGTTTGTGTGGGTGGGGAGATATACTCTATGTGGAGTTTTTCTATAAGAGTTTAGGAAGTTCAGTCTGATCTGAAAAAAAATTCAAAGTTGTGTCTGTTAAATTTCCCCTTTCAAAGACATTTATTTACTAATTGTCAAATATGCATGTTGTGGGTGCTTGTTCTATGTCATATTTGTAACTTGTATTGAGAATACAGAAGGAAATTACTGTGTTTGGGAGCTGATGATGTTTGGTAGGAGGAAATGAGAAACGAAGAGTTAGAACAACGTGATAAGAGGCTAAGCTGTAATTCGTGCGCTGGGCGCTCCTGCAGAGCTTAGGGAAGGGACGTACAATTTGTGGTAAGGGGAGCAATCATCTGGTAGGTTTTCTTGAGGAAGTAGTCCTTGAATTTTTGAAAACTTATTTTATTTATTTTTTACTTGAATACTATTATTAGGTGCAGACATATCTAGAAATATATAACTTGATTGTGAATTTCATCTTTGTCATTGAATATTATTAACCTATTTTAGCCCTTATGGTGCTTTTTTGTTCGTTTGTGTTTTATTTCATCTTCAAACATATTCTGTCACTTATTCCTTCTCAGTAACAGTGCTACTGTGTCTCGGACAGTATGCTTAATAACTTACCTGTGTTCAGTTATTCTCAAAATGATACTGAGATGGGTAGTAGTATTTTCTCTACTTTGGAGATGAGAAAGGACTGTGAGGCACAATTTTTAAGTAATTTAGTGAAACACGCAGTTGGAAAGCTGGTAAGTAAGCTCAAACTCAGACACACTCCCTCTGGATCCTATACTTCTCCGCATATTAATACTAGTGTTGATATTGTAAATCATATCAATATTTTGAACTATATCACTAAGATTGGTATATGATAATCTTATCATCACCATACCAGGTTTTTAAAACTTATATTTGCCTTCATTATCTTCTTCAATTCTTTTATTTTCAACTTTTCTTGGTTCCTACATTTTATATATACTTCTTAGATATAGTAAGTATATTGCTAGAGTTTTAAAATTCCAGTGGTGCAGTCTGTCTTTTCAGTGTGATGTCCAGTATTGTTAACTGGATTTTAACACTTGGATGTATTTCTATCATCTTATTCTGCTTTTGATCCTGCTTTTCCTATGTTCCTTTTATTCCTCCTTTTCTCCTTCCTTTTGCCTGATCAAATATTTAGAAAAAAACACATATTACTCTCCACCATTAAATGCAAAATGTATATACTCCATATTTCCTATGTTAGGGATTATCCTTATAATTCTTCCAGGAGTATTTATTAAACTCTAAAGTGACCTAACATCTTGGTCTTTCTGCTTAATTATGAGAGAAACTTGGTGTGTCTGTCTTCTTGGGCTGTTGTAATAGAATACCACAGAGTGAGTGGCTTAAATTCTCTCAGAAGTTTATGTTCTCAGAATTCTGGAGGCTGCAAGTCCATAGACAGGGTGCCTGGGTTGGTTTCTGGTAAGGCTCTCCACCCTCCTGCACCCCACGGTTTTGTTTTGTGTGTCTTTCTAGCAGGTGGTAGATATATATATGCAGATAACCACCTCGCCACCCCACAAGACCTTTCCTCCGGCACAGGGAGAGAGAGAGAGACATCAAGACATCTCTGGGTCTTTTCCTCTTTAAGGACATGATCCTGTGGGATCAAGTCCCACCCCTGTGACTTAATTTAACCTGCCTAACTCCTTAAAGGCCCTGTGTCCGAATGCAGTCACACTGGAGGTTGACACTTTAACACATGGATTTGGAGAAGACTCCGTTATGTCCATAGCACTTGTCATAATGCAACTCTGAGACGGGTAAGATTCCTCAAGGGAGGAACAACCTAAGACAGGCACAGTCGCAGGGGGGCCATCAGGTGAGAAATTGGGGATCAACAGAGGTGAGGTGTAGAACCTCCCCCCGCCCATTTTGAGAGAAATCTTCTGCATCCGTGGATGTTTTATTGCCCTTGTCTAGCTTGGGTTAACACGTAGTCTACAGGCACACACCTGATCATCTACATTTGCCCTCTTACAGCACTAAACTATGTTTTCTACCTTTATCTTGCATCTACCTACCACTCCAGCATTTTATTAAAAAAAAGAATAATGATAATAATAAGGGAGAAATGTGGGGTTCACATATAAATCAAGTATAAAAATCAAACGAATAATCATATCTGACCTGATTGTTTATAGTTCATGATGCGTGATCAAAACCGAAAGTTTCTGTGATGACTGCCCTTGCACGGTTCACCATGTAAGAACTTATTCACTATGTAAGAATTTGTTCGTTATGCTTCAGAAGATTGGAGACTGACGAGAATTAGGCTGGGGGTGGATTAATGATTGTGCATTGACTCCCCTATACAGAATTTTATTGTTGTTAACAACCATTTGATCAATAAATATGAGAGATGCCCTCTCAAAAAATAAAAAAGAAGAGACACCAGGGAGAGCTCTCTCTCTCCACAACAGGACAGAAGGCGGTGCAGACCAGGAAACCAATCAGTCACACCCTGATCTTGGACTTCTCTGCTTCCAGAATTGTGTGAGAAATAAATTGCTGTTGTTTGAAAAACAAAATAAAATAAAAATAATGCAACTCTGACAATCCCGTACATTCCTGTCTCTTAAAATTTCAGTTCTACCTCTTTTTTTAACTTCAACATTATCATCTTTATGATTTTGTTTTTACATAAACAATGTATTTTTAGATTTTTCCTTTTTCACCAGTTTTTACCTTCACCATGCCTTCCTGTATCCCCCTCTTTCTGGACTGAGTTCCTTTCTCTCTGGAATGCACCCCTTAGTTTCAGTGGTTTTTAATGGAGGTCTGTTGGTGGTCACTTACTTTGGGTTTTGTCGGAAAATGTCTTAATTTCACCTTCTTGTTTGATTACAAATCTTGGTTGACATACAAATCTAGATGGGAATTTTATTTTCTTTCCACTCTTTGAATGTCATATCCTACTGTGTTCTACCTTGCTTTCCCTTGTTAAGACATTTCCAGCCTCTTTAGCACTGCTCCTAGGAGTCCTCTGTCTTCTCTCTACAAGATGTATTTGTAGTGATTTACAAACTGTGGTGTCAGACATTAAGAAAAGGAAATGTTTACTTATTTTCAAAAGAGTACTTGTTTGAGTGATTTTATTTAATTACAATTAATTTAATATAATTTATTGCATCACTTAAATTTATATATTTTTTTGAATATTTAAAATATATAACCTTTAATATGTTATAAAAATAGCATTGATGTCTATAAAAAATGTATTGCCTTAGCAGGATAAACTAATTTTAAATAAAATTGTTTGTGGGTCTCCCCCTCCTCTCCTCATATGATAGTAATAAAATATATAAAGTGTGTTTATACCAAAATTAGCTTAAACTTAAATGATAGTGGACATATTTCTGGTTATTTTTATGTTTCTTTGTGATCTGCTTTACACTCTTCTATGTCTATTAGTAGATTGGTTTTTAAAAACATTTTGTTGTTTGGGAATTATTGTTCTCCCTCTCTGAATTTTTAATCAGGTCTGGAAAATTCTCGGATAGTGTATTTTCTCCATCATTCTCTCTTTTCTCTCCCTCTGAAATTTTAATTAAATATATGTTAGAACTCATTTGCACCTTCCATATTTTAAATCTTATATTTAATTTCTTTTTATTTCTGGACTACATTCTGGGTATCCAGCCTGCCTTTCAGTTCACAAATGCATTTTAAAGCTTTGTTCCATCTGCTTTATGCAACAAATGAGTTCTTAATTTCAATAACTTATTTTTATTATCAAAGGATCCATTTGGTTGTCAAATCTGGCTGGTTCTTTTTAATATTATGTCATTCCTTCCTTATATATTTGATTGCACTTTTTATTTCTTTAACTAGCTTTCAAATGTTCTACTGGAAGTAGCAATCCTAAAATTCATCTGAAACTCATGGTGGCCAAATTTTTCTGTGCTGTTTCTGCTAAATATTGTTCATTGTCCTTGTTTTCTTATATCTCGTATTTTTAGATTGTGAGTTTAAATTTCTCAGACTTTTATCTTTAGGAATCCTGTAATCCCAGGCTCAGTCCCGAGAGGATTTACACTTCCTTCAAAAGAAGCAACTTGGAACCACTTTTTCTGTGTTAATGTCTCAGCCTGGAGGTTAAACCCTGTAGTCAGTGTAAATTTGAAAGCCATAATTTTGTTGAGCAAGCTGTGGCTTATGAATTCTCAGGAAGTATTTTTTTTTCCTCTTCTTTCTATAGGCCAAGAAAAGAGAGACAGATTTCCTTGTCATCTCTGTTTGCTGACTAGCAAATTTTTCTCCAATATCTACTTCAACTGAGAATTTAGCTATTTTAGGCTTTATGTGGTGGTGGTGGTGGTGGTGGTGGTGGTAAGGTGTGTGTGTGTGTGTGTGTGTGTGTGTGTGTGTGTGTGTGTGTGTGTGCGCGCGCGCGTGCGCACACGGGTGTGTGTGTCAGGCGGGGGCAAGGAGGTTGTTCCTCTTCTGTGCACAAACCCAACGTTTGATTTCTAATAGTGCTTGGCTTTTAAAATCTAAACCTCTGCGTTAACAAAGATTAGCAAATACTGTCTGAATACTACTAGCCCAAATCAGATGGCTCCCTAAATAGGATTTTTAGAACTTTCCAAGGTCTTTCTGTCGCTCTAATGTTCTGGTTTCCAAATGCAAGATGTATTTGTAGTGATTTACAAACTGTGGTGTCAGACATTAAGAAAAGGAAATGTTTACTTATTTTCAAAAGAGTACTTGTTTGAGTGATTTTATTTAATTACAATTAATTTAATATAATTTATTGCATCACTTAAATTTATATATTTTTTTGAATATTTAAAATATACAACCTTTAATATGTTATAAAAATAGCATTGATGTCTATAAAAAATGTATTGCCTTAGCAGGATAAACTAATTTTAAATAAAATTGTTTGTGGGTCTCCCCCTCCTCTCCTCATATGATAGTAATAAAATATATAAAGTGTGTTTATACCAAAATTAGCTTAAACTTAAATGATAGTGGACATATTTCTGAGTGTCTTTTAATAATCATGAATAAAATTATATGAATAGAGAAAATAAAAGGAAACCAAAGAGGCAGACCGGATATCTTGACAAATTGGTGTAGTTAGCAATTTGCATATCAAATTATACAGTATTGTTTAAAAAGCCAGAGTTACCCAGGGCAACCAGAAAAGGAAGGGCAAAATTACCAAACTAATAATCTCACTCTTTATGTCTTTTTCAAAATGTTAAGAGGTCTTTTAAGAACTTGGTTGTGTATTCATACACAGAGTACAAAATACAAAATAAAAGACATATTTGATGACATTAACTCCTGTGAGCAAAGCCTGCTAGTCTATCTAATACATAAAATAGACAATTTCATACA
This sequence comes from Manis javanica, assembly GCF_040802235.1. Taxonomy (NCBI): domain Eukaryota; kingdom Metazoa; phylum Chordata; class Mammalia; order Pholidota; family Manidae; genus Manis; species Manis javanica. The sequence continues at coordinate 7,682,027 of NC_133161.1, read as the reverse complement.
TTAACAAAGTAAATAATATTATCTTCTTGATTCTTCTTTATAAGTATAAACCGTTTTTTACTTACTATGGAATTACTGCAATTTGTAAAATGCAGTCTCAGTGGTCAGGAATGTGGGCTGGGAACAGTTGAACTGGTGGGAATCCTGGCCATAATTTTCTAGATGCTTATTTAAAGGTATATTCTAATTAACTCTTCACAACAGCCTCTTGTGCTAGAGTATTGTGATCTTCCCTATTTAATAAAGCAGCAAGAAACAGAGTTTTAGTTAATTTACTCAATGTCAAAAAGGAATAAAGACAAAATTCCTAGCCTTGTATCTTTGACTCATCCATTATAAATAAACTGTAAATAAACATAAATGTATTAAGTATAAATTACATAGTAAATTTGAAAAAGCAAACAGATTATATTAATTTCCATCATTGAAATTAGCTCACAAAAATACCTCCAAAGAAGTTAGCCTTTCATGACTATACCACTGAGAACAGAGTGATAGAATCCTGTGCTCTGCCTGCCCACCTCTCATGTGCTCCCTAAAACATTGCACCCACTTGGATGGGGTCCCCGTATTTCCCAGGGATCTAAATGGTAAACCCCAGCCATACCTTAAGTCTGTCTATAATCTGGATTCTGGGATCTTCACTTCCCTTTACTCCTTCATGATTTTTCTTTTACTTTTTTCTCACTTTTCTTCCCTGTATTACCCTGATCTTCCTCCAGAGATGTAGGGGCGTCTTGAGAGTCCCAGTTTTGGGTTTCTTTACATAATACACTAAACAATTTCTTCGTGCAGTTCCTTCCACCTCCCTGGCATGCACAATCATTCAACTCTTTCCCAAATTCTGATCTCTCTTGATGTCCAGACATTAAGATCATCCTATAGATTAAACACTGTTATCTTGGATATCCCACAGGTACTTCAGACTAGAAAGGCCCAGCTTTGAATTTTTCAAAGCCAGCCACCACCCTTTCTTCTGCCGCCTTTGCATCCCGCTCCATAAAGACCAGATGCCCTTCTTGTGTCTCCTCTGTGGGTAAAGACAAACGTTTTCATCCAGTTGCTCAGCCAGAAACCTAACAGGCACTCTAGGTTTCTCCGTCCCTCGGTAGTACTCGCATCCAGGGCATCAGCCAGTTCTGTCACATCTAACTGTGAGATACGTTTCATGTATTTCCTCCATGTTAGCTTTACATTATATTCTAGTTAAGAATTGGGAACTTACCCTGTGGCTCCTTTATAAGGCAATCCCTGCATCGAGTTTTCCCTCTATCAGCCTATCCTTGTCTGAACCAGGGAGATAGTAACAACACACATGGACTGCGTCATTTCCTTGCTCAGAATCCTTCATTGTTTATTTATTCATTCAAGAATTGCTGAGCCCCTGCCAGGTAAGGCCCAGCAACAGTTAGTCTCATGAAATTTTTATTCTAATGAAAGGAGAAAAAGCTACAAACTTTTTTGTACGGGGACAGAGAGGTAAGGGAGCGAGTGTTACTTGACTGGTGGTCAGACTAGGCCACTCAGATAAGGCAGCTCAAACACAGACCTGCAGCAAGCGAAGAGAAAAGCCTAAACATCACCTCACTCAGAGCTAAAAACCCAGACAGATGCATTCACTTGATCGTTCACCTAACAAATATACAGACTGCCATAAAGTCTGGAAACTGATACATACACTGTGTTATAAAGGGTATCTTCAATCTATTAGAAACAAATTTGTTTCCAAACTTTATATAACAGACACCTTGTATCTTGACATCTCCTATAAATCCCATGGGTTATTTTAATGTAAGTAAGGTAGAAACTCTTTAGGTCTAAATCTGCTAAGAGGGATATGAACTGAAGTTTGAATGGGAGGCAGGAGTCAGATTTTTAAGGCCGTGAAAATCATTCTGGTTTGATAACATGGAAAACAAATATATGGGATCACATATCAAATGCCACTGGGTGGTCTAGTTAATGTGTAGAAGGTGTTCTTTGGTTACCTGAAAATCATCACTGACATTAGGAAGAGCAACTTCATTGCAAATCCTTGGGCATTGAATGCAGATTAAAATGGAATAAAGATTAAGTGGGACATGGGGAGATGGAGACAAGATCAGTTCATTTTATTGAGAAATAATTTAATGCAGAATAAGGTTCTTGAATAGCAGATTTTTAGCATAAAGCACTGTTTCATGTCAGGTAGAACATGACCTTTTATGCTTTAAAAATAGTTTTTTACTTCAAACAGCTTAAAATGTGAAAAACAATTTACAAGAATACCAAAGGCACCAGTATAACCTTCAGACCCAGAGACCTCATTGAAGTTTTGTCCGTTGTGCAGTAATACCCTTTCAAACAGGAAGACCCCCTTCTGGGGTGGCACAGCATCCTGACTCCTGCACCTGCCCTCAGAATCAGATCCTCAGCTGTTTCTTGACCTTCACAACCTTATCATCCCTGAAGTTCCCCTCAGTCTGGCTCTGTCTGATGGTTCCTCATGACTGGATTAGATTTTGTATTTTGGGTGGGAACACCACCAGGTGATGTTGTATTCTTCTCATTGCATCTTATCAGGTGGCCCGCAGTGTCAGTCAGTCCCATTACCGGTGGTGATAACTTTGATCGCTTGATTTCTGTGATCAAATGTCTGCCAGATTTATTCTTTGAAATTGATAAATATGTTTTTAAGGGAGACAGTTGGAGATTGTGTTCTTCATCCAACTTTCACCCACTCATTTGAGCATCGGTTGATATTTCTTGCCTGAATTAATTACTATTATGATGACTGGTAAATGGTGAATTTCTGATTCTTCCAACATGACTTTTACATTATTAGTTACCATAGTACTATAGAAAGTGATTTCTGTTCCCCCCAATTTATTCATCTTTAAACAGGTGTACTCAGGGATTCCTGTTGTAGTCATTAGGAAAGATCTATATGATCTATAAACGTCTTCCTTCCTCCCTTCCTCCTTTCCCTTGATACTCAAAATATTGCTCTAATGCTCCAATTATTTATTTCATACTCATTGTCTAGATTTGAGCAGTAAAACGCCACTTCGGGCTGGTTCCTGTGTCACTCCAACATGGCCCCATCGCCCTCTGAGCACCTCTTTACTTTCCAGGGCAGTAAAATGTCCCAGGCTCATACTGTACCTTCCCTGCCCCAGCTCTGGAATCACTCCAAGGAGTCCTGGTTTCATTTAATAGAGGAACTAAGATCTGAACTCTACCTGTACTCATGTCCTCATGTCCTCATTGCTTCTAGGGGTATCGCTGCTCCCAGCTAGTCTTCAGGAAATGGTAGCAGCACACACAGTTCCAGTGAGATTTATTTTTGTATCTATCTATCTAAACTGAAAAACACAAGTACACAATGATAGATTCCAGTCAAAACCCAGAGGATCCATTCAAGACCTCCCACCTTCCGTTTTTAATGTCCTTTCCTCACAGTGAGAACTTCATTTCCACTGTCCTCACTACTTTTATTTACTTGGTCAGTCAGCCTGTCCTGTCGTCAGTCTCCCGGCCGTGCTGGCTGAGTTGCTGGCTTGGCTGTCCTCACTGGGCAGCACCGGCTGTCACCAGCCTCACTCCCAGCCCACGCTGACACCCTGAGTGCTTGCACACTGATCCCCACCAGGGTGACTTGTTCAGGAAGGTTGACTAAACAGTAAAGATTAGCAGACACTTTGCACCGTCTTCCAAGATTATATAGAAAGAAAGATAATTATTTTTAACATCCTCACAGCCTCCCACCAATTGTTTTCTTACCTCCCAAACTTCCTACCTTTAAAACAAGTATAAATGAAGATGTAGTATATGCATGTGGTTTTAGACATGTAAAATTTTCGACCCTGTTGCCTATTGCTTACTTTTTCTGTCCCTTCAGGTTAACATTATACCTTATGACTATTTAGATTGGCATTTTAATGTCAAGATAAATATCAACATGTTTTTCACTGATGTATTTCTGAATTAAAATTCTAAAACATTGAAAATGCATGTGTTATTTTTTTGTCAGCAAGAAAAATAAAATATTGAGTGGACTTCAAATCACATATGAAGCTTTTATATGCTAAGTCCTGAAATGGAAACCTCAAACATGCCAGCTAGATAGCATAATCATAATGACCTTGTAAAGACGGAATGTTTTGAGTTTACTGATACTGAGATGCGGTGGAGACTGACAAGATGACAACCCGCCGGGGGCGTTATAACACAACCCAGCAACAGCCACCCAGTATAAATACATGCTTTGCTCCAAATTCATAGGTAAATGTAAAGCTGTAAGACTAAACAAATGAAAGTTTTCCTCTTCATTCTATAAAATCTTTCTACTAACTTGGCAAATTTTAATTAAGTTTATCTCTCTCTCCATTTAATATCTACACATTACTGACCCTCTCAATCCCAGCTGCAAGTCTGTATTACAAGCAATCCTGCTATTAGTCTGCTAAGTAGGTTAACTCCTGAGCTTTAGCGTCCTCCTGGAAGTACTGCAGGCACTAATGCATTAGTAGTTTTATGGCTATTTTATTTGTACATAAGGGGAACAAATACAGAGAATAAATATGCTCTCTTCCATTTCAAAGGGAGGTGGGGCACCAAGAACTTCAGTGTCTCTTTAACCCATTGTTAACTATAAAGAAATGGCCAATGTTCTACCAGTCACTCTATTTTGCAGGCTAACGTTTTGTTGTTGTTAATCCTTGGTTTCTAATTTTTAAAAACTATTTGAGAAAGTGATGGCAGGAATGGTTAGTTATAATCTAAATTGGTTATCTGTTCCTGCATATAAAACTACCTTGAAACTCAGTGGCTCAATACAGTAATAATTTATTATCTCTTCCTTTTCTGTGGGCCAGTAATACAAGAGCAACTTGGCTGGGAACTTCTGGCTTTAAGTTTCTTATGAGGTTGCATTTATGTGTTTCCTGAGGCCCCAACCATACGAAGTCTTGGCTGGGATTGGAAGCCCCACTTGTAGGCTAATTCACACAGCTGGCACGTTGCTGCTGGCTGTAGTGGTAGGTCTCAGATCCTGTTCTCCTGGATGCCTCTCCACCAGCGTGCTTGGAGTTCCTCATGGCACAGAAGTTGTTTTCCTCAGAGCAAGTGATCCAGGAAACCAGGGTGAAGCCTCTAATGCCTTTGATTACTAAGTCATGGAAGTCATATACACAGTGTCACCTCACAGTGTTCTGTTTGTCGCACAGGTCAGCAGTGATTCAGTGTCAGAGACGACTGCCTAGGATATAAATAGTAGTTGGTGAAGAGTGATGTCTGTCTTGGAGGTTGATTAGCAGAGTTCACTCTCATGCAAAGACTCATGGCTCTTCCCCAGGAAAAGTGCACCACCTTCTCCAAAGGCCCTCCAAAGGTCCATCCTATTAAAGCATCTGCTCAAGGTCTAGTAACTCAACATCTAAGTCAAATTTCTACCAAACTGAATCTCCTGGCAAAGTACAAGAGGAAAGGAAGCTCTTTCAGTACAATGACTCAAATATAGCTTCTCATCCGAAGACCGGTGAACAAGTTTTATGTCCCCCCATGGACCCAACATACAATGAGAAAAGTAACTACGTTAGACTTTTTGGTTCATAAGGAGAAAATAAGAGGCACAGAGAAGTAACTGGTCCATAGCAGGTCTAAGATCGAGGCAGGCTCAGGTCAGCGATGCCTTGATTAAGACTAAGTCCTACTATTTCCTGGAAATTCGCTCTGGCTCTTGGCTGTGCCTCTGGGTTCTCAGTTCTACCACTCTGATTAATACTTCTTTTTTTAATAAAAGGTAGCCTGTGTTTACAGCTTCATAGTCTCCTGACTGTAGAAGTTTAAAATCTGAAGATCTATTTTCATTTTATACCATCTCTGTCCTGTTCAGTCCAGGCTGGTACTGTTACCATCACTACAGTCCTCTTAAAAATTTCTGGGCTTTCTGTGCCTATTATTCAGAATCACTCCATTAAAAAACCACCCCTCCAAACCCTTCCCTTTGGTAACCACTAGTCCCTTCTTGGAGTTTTTCAGTCTACTGCTGTCTTATTCCTTCAGTTTTACTTTGTTGCTACTCTCCACAAGTGAGAGAAATCACTTGGTACTTGTTTTTCCCCTCCTGGCATATTTCACTGAGTGTAATACCCTCTGGCTCCATCCACATTGCTGTAAATGGTAGGATATATTTTCTTCTTATGTCTGAATAATATTCCATTGTGTATATGTACCACATCTTCTTTATCCATTCATCTACTGATAGACATATAGGTTGCTTCCATATTTTGGCTATTGTAAATAGTGCAGCCATAAACATAGGGGTGCATATGTCTTTTTAAATAATGGAACTTGTTTTATTCAGGTAAATTCCTAGGAGTGGAATTCCTGGATCAAATGGTATGTCTATTTTCAGTTTTTTGAGGAACCTCCATATTGCTTTCCACAATGGTTGAACTAATTTACATCCCCACCAACATCGTAGGAGGGTTCCCCTTTATCCACATTCTCACCAGCAATTGTTCCTAGTCTTTTTGATGTTGGCCATCATAACTGGTGTGAGGCAATATCTCATTGTGGTTTTAATTTGCATTTCCCTGATGATTAGCGATATGGAACATCTCTTCATGTGCCTGTTGGCCACCTGAATTTCTCCTTTAGAGAAGTATCCGTTCAGCTCCTCTGCCCATTTTTTAATTGACTTGGTTGAGACATGTGAGCTCTTTATATATTTTGGATATTCTGCATAACCCCTTATCAGATATGTTGTTTACAAATATATTCCGCCACACTGTAGGACACCATTTTGTTCTGTTGATGGTGTCCTTTGTTGTACAGAAGATTTTTAGTTTGATTCAGTCTCATTTTTCATTTTTGCTTTTGTTTCCTTTGCACAAGAAGATGTGTTCAGGAAAAAGTTGCTCATGTTTATATTCAAGAGATTTTTGCCTATGTTTTCTTTTTTTTTTGAAGAACATTATGTTTACTAGGCTCTGCCCTACCCCAAGTCCCCCCAACAAACCCCATTACAGTCACTGTCCATCTGCATAGTAAGATATTGTAGAATCACTACTTGTCTTCTCTGTGTTGCAAAGCCCTCCCCTTACCCCCACCCCCCACATTATACATGCTAATCATAATACCCCCTTTCTTCTTCCCCACCCTTATCCCTCCCTACCCTCCCAACCTCCCCAGACTCTTTCCCTTTGGTAACTGTTAGTCCATTCTTGGGTTCTGTGATTCTGCTGCTGCTTTGTTCCTTCAGTTTTTCTTTTGTTCTTATACTCCACAGATGAGTGAAATCATTTGGTATTTGTCTTTCTCTGCCTGACTTATTTCACTGAGCATAATACCCTCCAGCTCCATCCATGTTGTTGCAAATGGTAGGATTTGCTTTCTTCTTATGGCTGAATAATATTCCATTGTGTATATGTACCACATCTTCTTTATCCATTCATCTACTGATGGACACTTAGGTTGCTTCCATTTCTTGGCTGTTGTAAATAGTGCTGCAATAAACATAGGGGTGCATCTGTCTTTTTCAAAACGGAGTGCTTCATCCTTAGGGTAAATTCCTAGAAGTGGAATTCCTGAGTCAAATGGTAAGTCTATTTTGAGCATTTTGAGGAACCTCCATATTGCTTTCCACAATGGTTGAACTAATTTACATTCCCACCAGCAGTGTAGGAGGGTTCCCCTTTCTCCACAACCTTGCCAACATTTGTTGTTGTTTGTCTTCTGGATGGTGGCCATCCTTACTGGTGTGAGGTGATACCTCATTGTAGTTTTAATTTGCGTTTCTCTGATAACTAGCTACATGGAGCATCTTTTCATGTGTCTGTTGGCCATCTGAATTTCTTCTTTGGAGAACTGTCTGTTCAGCTCCTCTGCCCATTTTTTAATTGGATTATTTGCTTTTTGTTTGTTGACAAGCAAGAGCTCTTTATATATTTTGGATGTCAAGCCTTTATCGGATCTGTCATTTATGAAAATATTCTCTCATACTGTAGGGTACCTTTTTGTTCTATTGATGGTGTCCTTTGCTGTACAGAAGCTTTTCAGCTTGATATAGTCCCACTGTTTCATTTTTGCTGTTCTTTTGCTTGCCCAGGTAGATATATTAATGAAGAAGTCGCTAATTTTCACATCCAAGAGATTTTTGCCTATGTTTTTTTCTAAGAGTTTTATGGTTTCATGACTTACATTCAGGCCTTTGATCCATTTTGAATTTACTTTTGTGTATAGGGTTAGACAGTGATCCAGTTTCATTCTCTTACATGTAGCTGTCCAGTTTTGTCAGCAACATCTGTTGAAGAGACTGTCATTTCCGCATTGTATGTCCATGGCTCCTTAATCAAATATTAATTGACCATATATGTTTGGGTTAATGTCTGGAGTCTCTAATCTGTTCCACTGGTCTGTGGCTCTTTTCTTGTGCCAGTAACAAATTGTCTTGATTACTATGGCTTTGTAGTAGAGCTTGAAGTTGGGGAGTGAGATCCCGCCTACTTTATTCTTCTTTCTCAGGATTGCTTTGGGTATTTGGGGTCTTTGGCGTTTCCATATGAATTTTTGAATTATTTGTTCCAGTTCATTGAAGAATGCTGGTAATTTGATAGGGATTGCATCAAATCTGTATATTGCTTTGGGCAGGATGGCCATTTTGACGATATTAATTCTTCCTAGCCAAGAGCATGGGATGAGTTTCCATTTGTTAGTGTCCTCTTTAACTTCTCTTAAGAGTGTCTTATAGTTTTCAGGGTATAGGTCTTTCACTGCTTTGGTTAGGTTTATTCCAGGGTATTTTATTCTTTTTGATACAATTGTGAATGGAATTGTTTTCCTGATTTCTCTTTCTATTGGCTCATTGTTTGTGTATAGGAAAGCCACAGATTTCTGTGTGTTAATTTTGTATCCTGCAACTTTGCTGTATTCTGATATCAGTTCTAGTAGTTATGGAGTGGAGACTTTAGGGTTTTTTACGTACAATATCATGTCATCTGCAAATAGTGACAGTTTAACTTCTTCGTTACCAATCTGGATTCCTTGTATTTCTTTGTTTTGTCTAGTTGCCATGGCTAGGACCTCCAATACGATGTTAAATAATAGTGGGGAGAGTGGGCATCCCTGTCTTGTTCCCAATCTCAGAGGAAAAGCTTTCAGCTTCTCGCTGTTCAGTATAATGTTGGCTGTGGGTTTATAATATATGACCTTTATTATGTTGAGGTACTTGCCCTCTATACCCATTTTTCTGAGAGTTTTTATCATGAATGGATGTTGGATTTTGTTGAATGCTTTTTCAGCACCTATGGAGATGATCATGTGGTTTTTTACTTTCTTTTTGTTGATGTGGTGGATGATGTTGATGGTTTTTCGAATGTTGTACCATCCTTGCATCCCTGGGATGAACCCCACTTTGTTGTGGTGTGTGATCCTTTTGATATATTTTTGAATTCAGTTTACTAATATTTTATTGAGTATTTTTGCATCTACGTTCATTGGGGATATTGGTCTGTAATTTTCTTTTTTGGTGGGGTCTTTGCCTGGTTTTGGTATTAGGGTGATGTTGGCCTCATAGAATGAGTTTGGGAGTATTCCCTGTTCTTCTATTTTTTGGAAAACTTGAAGGAGAATGGGTATTATATCTTCTCTGTATGTCTGATAAAATTCTGAGGTAAATCCATCTGGCCCAGGGGTTTTGTTCTTGGGTAGTTTTTTGATTACCGCTTCAATTTCGTTGCTGGTAATTGGTTTGTTTAGATTTTGTGTTTCTTCCTTGGTCAGTCTTGGAAGGTTGTATTTTTCTAGGAAGTTGTCCATTTCTTTTAGGTTTTCCAGCTTCTTAGCAGATAGGTTTTCATAGTAGTCTCTAATGATTCTTTGTATTTCTGTGGGGTCTGTCGTGATGTTTCCTTTCTCATTTCTGATTCTATTGATGTGTATTGATTCTCTTTTCCTCTTAATAAGTCTGGCTAGAGGCTTATCTATTTTATTTATTTTCTCAAAGAAACAGCTCTTGGTTTCACTGATTTTTTCTATTGTTGTATTCTTCTCAATTTTGTTTATTTCTTCTCGATCTTTATTATGTCCCTCCTTCTGCTGACTTTAGGCCTCGTTTGTTCTTCTTTTTCCAATTTTGATAATTGTAAGTTTAGACTATTCATTTGGGCTTGTTCTTCCTTCTTTAAATATGCCTGGATTGCTATATACTTTCCTCTTAAGACTGCTTTCGCTGCGTCCCACAGAAGTTGGGGCTTTGTGTTGTTGTTGTCATTTATTTCCGTATATTGCTGGATCTCCATTTTAATTTGGTCATTGATCCATTGACTATTTAGAAGCGTGTTTTTAAGCCTCCATGTGTTTGTGAGCCTTTTTGCTTTCTTGGTACAATTTATTTCTAGTTTTATACCTTTGTGGTCTGAAAAGTTGGTTGGTAGGATTTCAATCTTTTAGAATTTACTGAGGCTCTTTTTGTGGCCTAGTATGTAGTCTATTCTGGAGAATGTTCCATGTGCACTTGAGAAGAATGTGTATCTTGTTGCTTTTGGGTGTAGAGTTCTGTAGATGTCTATTAGGTCCATCTGTTCTAGTGTGTTGTTCAGTGCCTCTGTGTCCTTACTTATTTTCTGTCTGGTGGATCTGTCCTTTGGAGTGAATGGTGTGTTGAAGTTTCCTAGAATGAATGCATTGCAGTCTATTTCCTCCTGTAGTTCTGTTAGTATTTGTTTCACATTTTCTGGTGCTCCTGTGTTGGGTGCATATATATTTATAATGGCTATATCCTCTTGTTGGAAGGGGCCCTTTATCATTACGTAATGTCCTTCTTTATCTCTTGTTACTTTCTTTGTTTTGATGTCTATTTTGTCTGATACTAGTACTGCAACACCTGCTTTTTTCTCCCTATTGTTTGCATGAAATATCTTTTTCCATCCCTTGACTTTTAGTCTGTGCGTGTCTTTGGGTTTGAGGTGAGTCTCTTGTATGCAGCATATAGATGGGTCTTGTTTTTGTATCCATTCAGTGACTATGTCTTTTGATTGGTGCATTCAGTCCATTTACCTTTAGGGTGATTATCGATAGGTATGTACTTGTTGCCATTTCAGGCGTTAGATTCGTGGTTACCAAAGGTTCCAGGTTACTTTCCTGACTATCTAAGAGTCTAACTTAACTTACTTAGTATGCTGATACAAACACAATCTAAAGGTTCTTTTCTATTTCTCCTCCTTTTTCTTCCTCCTTCATTCTTTATATATTAGGTATCAGATTCTATACTTTTTCTCTATCCCTTTATTGGCTTTGGGGATACTCAATTTAATTTTGCATTTGACTTGCAATCAGCTGCTCCACCATCCCTACCATGATTTTACTACCTCTGGTGACAGCTATCCAACCCTCGGAACACTTCCATCTATAGCAGTCCCTCAAAAATAGACTGCAGAGATGGTTTGTGGGAGGTAAACTCTCTCAGTTTTTGCTTATCTGGAAATTGTTTAATCCCACCTTCAAATTTAAATGATAATCTTGCTGGATAAGGTAATCTTGGTTCCAGGCCCTTCTGCTTCATGGCATTAAATACATCATGCCACTCCCTTCTGGCCTGTAAGGTTTCTGCTGAGAAGTCTGATGTTAGTCTGATGGGCTTTCCTTTGTATGTGATCTTATTTCTGCCTCTGGCTGCTTTTAACAGTCTGTCCTTATCCTTGATCTTTCCCATTTTAATTACTATGTGTCTTGGTGTTGTCTTCCTTGGGTCCCTTGTGTTGGGGGATCTGTGGATCTCCATGGCCTAAGAGACTATGTTCTACCACAGATTGGAGAAGTTTTCAGCAACTACCTCCTCAAAGACACTTTCTATCCCTTTCTCTCTCTCTTCTTCTTCTGGTATCCCTATAATGCGAATATTGTTCCGCTTGGATTGGTCACAGAGTTCTCTCAATATTCTTTCATTCTTAGAGATCCTTTTTTCTCTCTGTGCCTCAGCTTCTTTGTATTCCTCTTCTCTAGTTTCTATTTCATTTATTGTCTCCTCCACCATATCCAACCTGCTTTTAATACCCTCCATTGTGTTCTTTAATGAATGGATCTCTGACCTGAATTCATTCCTGAGTTCCTGGGTGTCTTTCTGTACCTCCATTAGGATGTTGATTATTTTTATTTTGAACTCCCTTTCAGGAAGAGTCACGAGGTCCATATCATTTAAATCTTTCTTGGGAGTTGTATTAACAATTTTACTGTGGACAAGGTTCCTTTGGCGTTTCATGTTTGTATATGGCGCCCTCTAGTGTCCAGAAGCTCTATTCTGGAGCTGCTGAGCCCCTGAAGCAATGTCAGTGGTTGCAGGGGAGCAGTACTGGTGCCTGGGGGTAGGAAAGAGCTGTTCTCCCCCGCCTCCTGGCTGCTGTGCCTGTCTCCACTGCCTGAGCCAGTGGGCCAGGCACACAGGTATAAGTTTTTGTCCCAGAGCAGCTGGATATGGATCCCTGCTTTCCACAAGCGGCCGGAATCCCAGTCTCCCCAGGAACTCTGCCTGTATTAACTTTCCATCCCGGTAGTCATGCGAGTCTCATGAAAGCACCATGAGATGTAGGTTTGTGCTCCCAGTGCAGATCTCTGGAGCTTGGTACTCAGCATTCCCAGGCCTTCCACTCCCTCCCTGCTCTGTTTCTCTTCCTCCTGCCAGTGAGCTGGGGTTGGGGAGGGGCTCAGGTCCCATGGAGCCACAGCTCTGGTACGTTACCCCATTCTCTGGGGTCTGCTCTTTTCTCCAGGTGTGTGCAGTCTGACGCATCCTCTTTCCTGTTGCTCTCTCAGGATTAGTTGCGCCAATTAAATTTTCTAATTGTATCCAGTTTTAGGAGGAAGCCTCTGTCTCTCCTCTCGCACCACTGACTTTTCCATTTAATCTCTGCCTATGTTTTCTTCTAAGTGTTTTATGGTTTTGTGACTTACATTGAGGCCTTTGATCCATTTCGAGTTTACTTTTGTGTCATCCAGTTCCATTCTTTTATATGTAACTGTCCGGTTTTGCCAACACCAGTTGTTGAAAAGGCTGTTATTTCCCCATTGTATATTCATGGCTCCTTTATTGTATATTAATTAGCCATATATGTGTGGATTTATATCTGGTCTCTCTATTCTGTTCCATTGATGTATGGGTCTGGTCTTGTACCCATGTCTTGATTGGGTCAAGTACCAAATTGTCTTGATTACTGTGGCTTTCTAGTAGAGCTTAAAGTCAGGGAGCATAATCTTCCCCTCCTCCCTGCTTTATTCTTCTTTCTCAGGATTCCTTTGGCTATTCTGGGTCTTTTGTGGTCTCATATGAATTTTATAACTATTTGTTCTAGTTTTTTGAAGAATGCTGTTGGTATTTTGATAGGGATTGCATTGAATCTGTTGATTTTTTTAGGCAGGATGGCCATTTTGACAATATTAATTCTTCCCTATCAATCAGCATAAGATGTATTTCCATTTAGTGGTGTTTTCTTTAATTTCTCCCAAGAGTGTCTTGAAGTTTTCAGGGTATAGGTCTTTTACCTTCTTGGTTATATTTATTCCTAGATATTTATTCTTTTTGAAGCAACTGTAAATGGAAGTGTTTTCCTGATGTCTCTGCTTGTTTATCATTAGTATATAGGAATACAACAGATTTCAGTGTATTAATTTTGTATCCTGCAACTTTGTTGAATTCAGTTATTAGTTATAGTAGTTTCAGAGCAGATTCTTTAGGTCTTTTAATGTACAATAATATCATGTCATCTGCAAACAGTGACAGTTTAACTTCTTCCTTACATTCAGCTCTTTGACACACTGAGTTTTTTTGTTGTATGAAGTTAGACAGTTATCCAATTTAATTCTCTTACAGGTAGCCATCCCATTTGCCATCACTAGTTGTTGAAGAGGCTGTCATTCCCCCATTGTATATCCATGGCTCCTTTATTGTATATTAATTGGCCATATATGTGTGTGTTTATATCTGGGCTCTCTATTCTGTTCCATTGGTCTATGGGTCTGTTCTTGTGCCAGTACCAAATTGTTTTGATTACTGTGGCTTTGTAGTATATCTTGAAATTGGGGAGCATAATCTCCCTCACTTTATTCTTCCTTCTAAGGATTGCTTTGGCTATTCAGGATCCTTTGTGGTTCCATATGAATTTTAGAACTATTTGCTCTAGTTCGTTGAAGAATGCCATTGGTATTTTGATAGGGATTGCATTGAATCTGTAGATTGCCTTAGGCAGGATGGCTGTTTTGACAATATTAACTCTTTCTATCCATGTGGATAGGATGTATTTCCATTTATTGGTGTCTTCTTTAATTTCTCTCATGAGTGCTTTGTTGTTTTCATGGTATAGGTCTTTCTTAGGTATTTTATTCCTTTTGATGCAATTGTATATGGAGATTTTTCCTGATATCTCTTTTTGCTAATTCTTTTTTACTATATAGGAATGCAACAGATTTCTGTATTGATTTTGTATCCTGCAACTTTGCTGAATTCAATTTTTAGTTCTTGTAGTTTTGTAATGGATTCTTTAGGTTTTTTATGTACAATATCATGTCATCTGCAAACAGTGAAAGTTTAACTTCTTCTTTAACAATCTGGATCCCTTTTATTTTTTTGTGTTGCCTGATTGCCATGGCTAGAACCTACAGTACTATGTTGAATACAAGTAGGGAGAGTGTGCATCCTGTCTTTTTCCCAAACTTAGAAGAAAAGTTTTCTGCTTTTCACAAGTTATGTACGATGTTGGTTGTGAGTTTGTCATAAATGGCCTTTATTATGTTGAGATACTTGCCCTCTATATCAATTTGTTGAGAGTTTTTATTATGAGTGGATGTCGAATTTTTTCAAATGCTTTTTGAGCATGTATGGAGATGATCATGTGATTTTTGTCCTTTTCTTTATTGATGTGGTCAACGATGTTGATGGATTTTTGAATAATGTACCATGATTGCATCCCTGGAATAAATCCCACTTGATCTTGATCTTTTTGGTGTATTTTTGAATTAGGTTTGCTAATATTTTGTTGAGGAGTTTTGCTTCTATGTTCTTCAGGGATATCAGTCTACAATTTTCTTTTGTTGTGGTGTCTTTGCCTATTTTTGGTATTAGAGTGATGCTGGTCTCATAGAATGAGTTTGGAAGTATTCTACTCTGTTCTACTTTTTTGAAAACTTTTAGGAGGATGGGTTTTAGGTCTTCTCTAAATATTTGATAAAATTCAGTGGTGAAGCCATCTGATCCTGGGTTTGTTTTTTGGTAGTCTTTTTATTACCAGTGCAATTTAATTGACAATAATTGGTCTCTTAAGATTTTCTGTTTCTCCCTGGGTCAGTCTTAGAAGATTGTATTTTTCTAGAATATTGTCCATTTCTTCAAAGATCATGCAATTTGGTAGCATATAAGTTTTCATAGTATTTTCTAATCATTCTTTGTATTTCTGTGGTGTCCATAGCAATATTTCCTTCCTCATTTCTGATTCTGTTTATGTGTGTACACTTTTTTTCTTGATAAGTCTGGCTAGGGGTTTATCTATTTTGTTCATTTTCTTGAAGAATCAGCTCCTGGTTTCATTGAATCTTGTTTTCTTATTATTATTTTCTGCTCTGATCTTTATTATGTCCCTCCTTCTGCTGACTTTATGCCTCATTTGTTCTTCTTTATCTAGTTTCATTAATTGTTATTTTAGACTGTTCATTTGGGATTGTTCTGCATTCTTGAGATAAGCCTGTATTGTGATATACTTTCCTCTTAGAACTGCCTACACTGCATCCCACAGGTTTGGGATCTTGAGTTGTTTTCATTTGTCTCCATATATGTTGCTTGATCTATGTTTTTATCTGCTCATTAATCCAATGATTATTTAGGAGCATGTTGTTAAGCCTCCATGTGTTTGTGGGCTTTTTTGTTTTCCTTGCATAATTTATTTCATGTTTCATATCTTTATTGGCACAATTTCAATCTTTCTAAGTTTGCTGAGGCTCCTTTTGTGGCCTAGTATATAATCTATTCTGGAAAACATTCCATGTACACATGAGAAGAATATGTATCCTGCTGCTTTTGGGTAGAGTGCCCTGTAGATGCCCATTAAGTCCATCTGTTCTAATGCATTTTTCAGTACCTCTGTCTCCTTACTTGTTTTCTGTCTGGTTGATCTGTCTTTTGGAGTGAGTGGTGTGTTGAATCCTCTTAAAATGAATGCATTGCATTCTATTTCCCCCTTTAATTCTGTTAGCATTTGTTTCATGTATTTAGGTGCTCCAATATTGGTTGCATAGACATTTATAATGGTCATATTCTCTTGTTGAACTGATCCCTTTTCCATTATGTAATGTTCTTTTTGTCTCTTGTTACTCTGTTTTGAAATCTGTTTTGTATGATAGAAGTACTGCAACTCTTGCATTTTTCTCCCTATTATTTTGTTTTTAGTCTGTGTATGTTTCTGGGTTTGAAGTGAGTCTCTTGTAGACATCATATAGATGAGCCTTGTTTATTTATCCATTCTATAACTCTGTGTCTTTTAATTGTTGCATTCAATTCATTTACACTTAAGATGATTATTGATAGATATGTACTTATTGCCATTGCAGGCTTTAGATTTGTGGTTTCCAAAGGTACAAGGGCAGCTTTCTTACTACCTAACAGTCTAACTTAACTCACTTATTATGCTATTTCAAATACAATCTAAAGGTTCTTTTTTTTCCTCTCCCTTCATCTTCTTCCTCCTCTACTCTTTATATATTAGGTTTCATATTCTTTACCTGTTGTGTATCCATTGACTAACTTTGTGGGTAGTTAATTTGATTTTGCATTTGGTTAGTATTAGTTGGTCTACTTCCTTACTGTGGTTTTATTTTGTCTGATGACAGCTATTTAGTCTTAGGAGCACTTCCATGTAGTGTAGCCCCTTTAAAATATGCTGTAGAGATGGTTTGTGGGAGGTAAATTTCCTCAACTTTTGCTTACCTGGAAAACATTTAATCCATGCTTCAAATTTAAATGATAATCTTTTGTACTTTGTAGAGTATTCTTTTTTGGAGGCCCTTCTGTTTCATTGCATTAAATATATCATGCCACTCCCTCTGGCCTGTAAGGTTTCTGCTGAGACGTCTGCTGATACCCTGATGGCTTGCCATTATACATGATCTTTTTGTCTCTGGTTTCTTTTAATACTCTGTCCTTGTCCTTGATCTTTGCCATTTTAATTATTATATGGTTTGTTGTTGCCTTGGGTCCCTTGTGTTAGGAGATCTTTGCACTTCCCTGGCCTGAGAGACTACTTCCTTCCCCAAAATGGGGACATTTTCATTAATTATTTCCTCAAAGAGACCTTCTATCCCTTTTTCTCTCTCTTCTTCTTCTGGTACCCCTCTATTGAGAATACTGTTCCATTTGAATTGGCCTTACAGTTCTCTTATTGTTCTTTCATTCCTAGAAATCCTTTTTTCTCTCTGTGTCTCAACTTCTTTGTTTTCCTGTTCTCTGATTTCTATTTCATTTACTGTCTCCTCTACCTCATCTAATCTGCTTTAAAATCCCTCCATTGTATGTTTCATTTCAGATAATGCATTTTTCAAAGGTTCTCTCTCTTTTTTGAAGTCCTCCTTGAGATCTTGATTACTTTTCTGTAGCTATGTGAGCATCCTTATGATTTTTATTTTGAAATCTTTATCTTGAAGATTCTTGATTTCAATTTCATTTAGCCCTCTTTCTGGTGTCTGTTGGATTCATGTTTTTACAAAACTTTTTTGCTGTTTCATATTTCTAATGATTCCTATAGAGTAATAACTTTGTGTAAGTGGTGCCTTCTAGTGCCCAGATGCTCTACTCTCTGGAGATGCTTAGCACCTGGAGCAATGGCAGGGATCACAGGCCTGAGGCACTGGCCCAGTAGTAAAGGGCTCTTTCCTTCTTCCCAGCTGTACTACCTGCCTCCACTACCAGTCCAGTGGGCCAAGCATGCAGTGAGGAGCCTCTGCATTACACTCCTGTAGCTGCTGTAAGTGGGGCCACCCTCTTGCTGGCCTGGCACAATGTCAGGGCTGTAGGTGTGCTAACTGGTGCCTGGAGGGAGGAAGGAAAAGCAGGCTGTATATCACAGGGGCAGTGCCCTCAGTGCTGTGTTGCCATCCAGGGGGACGGAGCACTGAACCTCCTGAAAGTTTCCCACCTGCCTGGCTGAGTGTGCTATCACAATTTTGTCTACCTTCCCCTTCTCCTGAGCAGCAAGATCTGTGTAATCCTTGCCCCTTTAGCACACCTCTCACTGTTGGGAAGTCTTTCAAAGTGCCCACCTTTCTTTTGTGCTGGAGGAGCCAGTTGTGGTATCTGCTCTCCACAAGTGGCTGGAATCTCAGTCTCTCTGAGTGTTCTGACTTTGCTTCCCAACCCCATTAATCTTCAGAGCACCATGTGACGTGGGTTCATGCTCCTGGAGCACATCTCCAGGGGTGGGTTTTTAGCAGTCCTGGGCTTCTACTCCCTCCCTGCTCTGTTTCTCTTTCTCCTGCCTGCGAGCTGCTGTTGGGGGAGAGCTTGGGTTCTGCCAGATCATGGCTTTGCTACTTTACCCCTTTTCTGTGAGGTCTTCTCTTTTCCCCAGATGTAGACAGTCTGTTCTGCTGTCTTTGGGTTGCTGTTTCGGAATTAGTTGTATTTGCTGATTTTTGTGTTATATGTGGTTTTTGGGTGGAGGTTTCAGCCTCACTTCTCACACCACCATCTCCCCACCCCCACCCCCACTCTAAATTGTTCTATAAGGTACCAGGTAATACATTTTGGAGGTCTTAACATGGATTTACAGTACACCTTATTGCCATATTTAGATTATGTTTTACTAATGGTTGATCTTTTCCCAGAAATAGTTTCTTAATTTTTGCAATGCTCGCCATATGGAGAAACTGGAATTGAGAAAATAGTTTATTTTCAAATCCATCAAGTCCTGGCTTCTTTGCATTTCACATTTTTTTTCCAGCTTTTCTCTTTTTTTCCCCCTTTACTATAAAGTCCAGTCAGAATTCTCTGCCTGGAATTGGTCTTAGCAGGGTTAACAATTCATTAAATACAACTTTTTCCTTCTCATATCATCACACTGTTGCTAAACACTGCATTCCTATATAGCCAGGATCCAGTTTCCTCCCATTGCCAATAACATTTCTGCTCACTTCCCTTAAGCCATTCCTGATAACCCTCTCCAGAGCACTGGCACTTCTGCTAAAAGTTCTTTCAAGGCCTGACCACTTTACTTGAACATCCCAGTCCCTATGACATTGTTGCATTTTTAGTTTGTCATTAAAATTCTTTCCCAGTACCAAATTTGTTTTTAGTCTTTATGATGTGTAGAAAATCCCCCTGAAATTTAATAGCTTAAAACCATGATTTATTATCTTGTGTGGATCTCTCCACAGATGGCTCAATGCATGGTAGCTGACTTCTCAGTTAACAATCTCAGAGACCAAGCTGAAAACTAGCTCAGAAGTCACATGCTGCCCCTACTATTTCAGTTTCCTATTGACCACAAAGCCAGCCCTGATTTGGTGTGGAAGGGGACCACAAAAGGATATGAGCATCAGAAGGCAAGGACTCGTGGGGTATCTCAAGATAATGCAAGGGAAGGAAAAAAAACAATT
Organism: Manis javanica; assembly: GCF_040802235.1. Classification (NCBI taxonomy): domain Eukaryota; kingdom Metazoa; phylum Chordata; class Mammalia; order Pholidota; family Manidae; genus Manis; species Manis javanica. Next base: position 7,662,416 of record NC_133161.1, on the reverse strand, counting down.
TATCAGGGGTGTGTAGTAGTTTGTCCTATAATTATCTTCTAGAATGTATCCCTTGTAGAAAAATGAAAGGACTTGGCAATTTCAAACTCCAAAATTCATTAGGGCCAAAGAGAACATTGTTACAAATGACTGGTGAAGTCCTGTATGTTGAATCTAATATTGCCCAATCCACAGTGATCTGTGTGTTAAACAGCTGCCTTGCTTCGGAGAAAATTTGTTCTCACAAATAGATCTACCCATTTTAGAATACTTCAAAGTTAGTGTGGGTATTTATTGAATCCCAAGTATTCAAAAAAACAGAACCAAATGATAGTCTTGTTAAGAAGAGTCAACAAAGTTACAGCTGGATGTTTTCTGTCTAGTAAGTTTAGACATTAAAGTCCATTCAATTTTATCCTGATTAAACAGATTGAAAATCGTATATATGCATACAGCTACTCTAAATAGACCACTTATCTGAGATCAGCAATTTTCTGAGTGGACTAAGTCAATGCAAATGAAAAAAACATTATGACTTTTGAAAAAAATATGAGTCATATGAAACATTGAAACTGCCTTATATTTATTTTTAAGTCAAGAAATTAATTCAAGTGTAATGCTAGATTTACATCATACTGTGTTGATAGAAAATGATATATACTTCTGTGATTAACCCTAAAAAGGGCATCCAAATGATAATTATTAGACTTGAAATATTGTAACCTGTTAATAAAGGGAGAAAGGAAGTTTCTATTACCCTAAACTACTATTAATAGTCAAACAGAATAGAACATTCTAAAGTATCACTTAATGGCCAAATTTTTCTGAAGAGTTTGTATGAAAATTCACTTTTATCCAATTAATGACACATCTTGGTTCCAACCCATTCTGTGTAAATTGTGTTTTGCTGTAGATACCCTATTAGATTGAGATGAATGTGTGAATAATTTCAGAGTTTTTCAACAGACAAATTAGTACAGCTTAAATTTACTTGAATTTGATGTGGGGAATGATAGGAAAAGTAGACGCTTTGGGGGACTTTCTGGAGATACCTAATGGGATCAATAAACATTATTCCCTATGACCTAAAAATTTTCTGCCATAATAAGAATCATTCATTTTTCTATTAGAAAAGCATAATAGTAAAGGTACTGTGCAATAAAATTTTTTGATGTCTGATTTCAAACTTAGTATATTTATGGTCTGTTTCCTAACACAACCAGTAGTGTTTACTCTCCTTTTTGTCATTATTCTTTCTTTTCAGTTTCATTTCTTATCATGTATGCTCCCTCTGCCATTTTAGGTACCTTATATAAGATGTGTATTCAGAGCAGGGTGACTGACCCTTATACCTAAGTTTATCTCTTTGTAATGTTTCTTTGGATTTTATAAATTGAGAAATCAATTGTAATGCAAATCTCTCTTTGCATTGAGTTTGACATTAATCCATAAAGGAAATTCACCTTAATTGATAATATTAAGTTTAGCTTCTTGACCTCTGAATAACAGCCCTCTAGGGTATTAAGAAAGTAGAAATAGGTTTTGAAGGTGTAAAAGTGAGGCAGTGGATAGTTGGGCAAGGTCTCTTCTATGTCCTGATCTCTGAGCACAGGGTCAGGTGAGGAAGTACAGCAGTGAGTCTTCAACAGAAGAGGGATGGGGAGGTGTGACAGAGTATGAAAGAAGATGTCGAAGAGGAAATGTGAAGAATGATAGACCTCAGAGGCAAACATTTGCCTAGGTTCAACCCCTATTTCTTCCCCGGAAATAATGTTGCTTTCTGAAAAGATTTCATTCTTCTACATTGAATATGACATCAGGAGGGATCAATAATGCACAGTACTTGGATATAATGGCTGTAGTCAGGGAAAAGACCCAGAGGGACTTTGGTGAAGTTTGGTGTACTCAGGATTTAACATTCCTATTTCTTCTCTCTCACAGGTTTTCTGAACCAGATGAAAAACTCAAGCCACTCTGTCCTTCAGCCTTCATTCCAAGGATGCATGCAGCTCATTCAAGTGGATGATCGACTTGTGAATTTATATGAAGTGGCTCAGAGGAGACCAGGAAGTTTTGCAAATGTCAGCATTGACATGTGTGCCATCATAGACAGGTAAACGTGCTTTTCATTCTACATCAAATTGTCCAAATTTTCCGTGTTCATGTTTTTGTTGTAGGACAGGTGAAACACATACTCTATAATGGGTAAGGTGGGATGGACCATTTGCCATGCCTATGAGAGTGTCTTTGTGGTATTAGCAGTGACATTATATCAGGACCCAGATATATATAGGACAGAACTGTCTGTGATACATCGACCCCTCAGTGAATGTTAACAATATGCAAATAGTCCTGTAAGCAGCAGCTGGGCTATTAAGTAACTCAGAGATTTTCTTCATTTTCCTTCCTTTGCCCACAAGCAGAAAAGTCCCTTTGTCTTGTCTTGGTCAAAACTTACCCTGAGCATATTATTCCTTTTGAAGCCCACTCCTGCAGGAAAAGATGCACTAAAATATGTCGGTAGAATGAGGATTTACCAAAGCAGAGAGTTTAATATAATTAAGTCTGCTTACAAAATACACACACTGAAATATTGCAAAATCTGACCTTTATAATTTTTTGCAAGTCTGGGGAGGAACTTTATATAAAAACCTAGCTGACTTCTTATACAGTGAAAGATACAATTTTTTTTGAAATATTATGATAGTACTACATATGCTATCTTAATATACTTATAAAAAGTGCTTTCCACTCCAACATAAAAAATTTCATCCTGAGATGTTTTGTCCATAAACAAACTACATCTAAATACGAGTTGAATTTAATCTGATGAATTTAGGTGATTTTCTAAACTGTCTTAAAATCTTTTATGACAGGACTATCTTATTCTGAAAAATAATTTCTTTAATTTTATATTTTGGAAAGTGAAAATTCTGTATGTCTCAGTCTGCCCCCAACAAAGTATAGACCTTGAGTTTCTAATAATTTTATTTCATTTAAGAGGAGGTGCTTGGGGAAATCATTCAAAGGCATATAATGAACCTTAAAAATATATAATCTATAATTAATTAAGTTTGTTTCCTTAAAATCTTAAAGTCATATTTGCATGAAGGTAAAATACAGTTTAAATGATGACTATAGAAAGTAACTTTTTAAAGCCTAAATATGCTTATAATAAGATTTGATGATATAACATAGTGCTTATTTCTATTACACATATGCAAATACTCATTCTGATAGCTTAAACAATTTATATTTAAACAGAACAGTGAATAATTTTAACAGAAAGATGCTCCTCATTTTTGAACTGTCGATAATGTAATAACTGTTTTTCCTGCCTAAAGCAAGTGATAGCAATAATCAGAAAAACTGAGAGATAAATGTTTTAAGATCATATGTTCTGGTATTAGATGTTTATCTATAAATTTTAATAATTGTTTTCTAAACAGGAATATTTTCCTTCTTAGTAGTATTTATAAGTATACTGAGGTATTTTAGTACCTTATCCATTTTCCATGTCAATAGCTTTTATGATACAAAAATTACTGTCAATAATACCCAAGTTAGTTCATTCAGCTTTTGTAAACAGGCTAGATTTTATGGTGATGTTGCTTTCAGGTCAAACAGTGTGTTTCCTGGGCATTATAATTAAACTGTTTGCTACCAAAGGAGTACAGGTGAAATGCTGAGATTTTAATGGTGTACTCCCAGGTAGAGAGTGGTAGTTAAACCAGCTCTGAAAGAGTGAATGAGATTTTGGTAAATGACGAGAATGGAAGATGGCATTGCTGGTTAGGCGACAACAATGCAGAAGATTGGAATGGGGACACAATTTAAGCCAAAATGTGTCAGTCCCATTGTCCATGCAGATAAGTGCCTGTAGCTACCAGAACAAGGAATGTATCTTTCTTACCTCCAGGATGAAACTCAGAGGAGTAGTTGTGAGGAAGTAGTCACCTCTGACACTCACAGATTTTCAAAACCCTTTATGGAATCCATTTTTTACTTGTCTTATTTTTTGAGGGCAATGACATTGAAGCATAATTGACATACTACTTTCAGCTGTACATCATGATGACTTGATAACTGTATATATTGTGATGTGATCATCGTGTGGGAAATAGCAGATGCCCTTATTCATCTAAAAGGCCCCCAGTTCAAAATCCTAATCTGTGAAGCGTTGTATTTTTGTATATATGATACAGGACCATATTCACCTTATTCAGGCCAGTGAACAGCTCACTGATGACCTCCCCCGCACGTCTGTCTGCCCACGTGAGGGCACCTGTGGTTTCAGCCTGTTCTCATTAGCGGTGACCCAGCAGGTAGCACTTTAATAATACATCCCTACAGCCTATCCCTGGTTTGATTTTTTCCCTTACTAACTGAAACTTTGCAACTGCCTCATCTCTACCATTTATTTTCAAACTACCTAAATTCTCCCTACATTAGCCTCTACTGTCTTTTTTAAAACTTTTCTCATTTCAAATTTCAGTTTGATTGATTTGAGAGCTATTTTTGAAAAAAAAAAGATGAAAAGAAAGGATAAATGATAATATAGAGTAAAAAACATTGAAAAGCTACTACAGGCACGAATTTTACAAAATATTTGGAGACAATAGGAGCAGCTGTCGTGATTTGATGAGTAGAACTTGGGGAAATCGTTTGGGGAAGATGATTGTGAAGAAGTCCTGCTGTGTGTCATTCTGGAATACCCTATGACTTGAACTGATTCTCCTTTCTTTGTGTGTGGATTTACACATGATGACTTGTTCCGTTTACTTGTTTTCTGAGCATAGCATTGAGTCAAGGAGAGAGCAAGCATCCCACATTATAGAATTACTCACTCAGGAGTATTTTCTGAGGGCAACCACAGCACCAGACACTGTTCTAGGCACTTACGATCATAGAACAAAATAGAAAAAGATCTTTGTACTGGGGAACCTCACATTCTTGGCAAGGAGGAGGAAGGACATAGAGGACTGGCATTCCAAGAGATCAAAGTATTAGATTGTAGTTAGAGGTTGTTCAAATTAGCATCATTGAAAAATAATACTAGTTCAGGACCAGAAAGAGTCATTAGAATTTGCCAATTTAGGGAAAGAGTGATATGACAGGAAGAGAGAATTGTCAACGCAGCGAGGCTGCCTGGCATGATCTAGGATCAGCAAAGAGCTAGGGTGGCACGTTTGGAAGGTCAAGAAGCGGGGTCACAGGAGGAGAGCCAAAGCCGTCCAAGAGGCCAGGTCCCGGAGACCTGCAGTTTATTGTAAGGATTTGGCTTTTATTCTAAGGGAACAAGGGAGTTGTTACAGGTTTCTGAGTGGAGCAACAACGTGATCTAACTTACACTTTAAAAGGATTAACTCTGGCTGTGGGAGGAGGACAGCTAGAAGCAGGGAGCCTGTCGCAGCATACCGTGACCCAGGTGAGAGGTCCTCTGGTGTAGGACCCGGTGGCAGCATTAGAGGCAGTGCAATGCAGTCTGTTCTGAATGTATAGAAGCAACAGTCAGTAGGGTTTCTTGATGGATTAGATGCGGGGCATGAGAGGAAGAGAGGAAATAAGGGTAAACCCAAGTGATTTGGTTGGTAAGTGACTGGAAGGAAGGAGTTACCATTTCCTCAAATGGAAAGGTTAGTGATAGAGACAGCAGGTTGAGGAAAAAAGTCAGGAATTCAGTGTTGGGCATGAGTTGAAAGGTCTATCGGGATTCTAGCTGGAAAGGTCAAGAAGGCAGTCGCGCATAGGTATGTAGCGAGCATCTATCTGAAGATTACAGATTACACAACAAGATGTTGCATCTGACAAGATCGTCACATTACCTTTCGAGGTCCTCTGGTTTATTTAGCTGTATTTCATAAGCAGCCATAAAACTGGGAGTGGAGAAGGTGAATAGTGGGCAGGAAGCTTCTTCCAACATTGGAATCCTGTAGCTTTATCCTTTGTGTGATACTCTGCTCCTAGGGAAGAGGACCATCATCAAATCCTCAGCTGCTAGAATATTCTCTTAAAAGGGAAAGAAATCCAGCAGGTAACCTCTTTCTTTCCCCTTGGTTAATGACCATCTTTTATCTGCTTCTGGTGCCCTCGTGTTGCCAGTTCCTATAGTGGACATCTTTAGGTGCCTGGCCCAAATCTGATTCTCAACCCACTTCCCTCTGACCTCTTCCCGAGTGTGGAAACCTGAGCACCAAACACCTGCAGAGTCACTCCTACAACTACCCTTAGGTTTATTCACTGGCCCCCTCCAGGGAGGCCCACAACAGAACCACAGAGCATCTCAAAGGCAGGTGGGGGACAGGGGGAGAGGGGGAGGCAAGAGGGTGGGAGTCAGGGAAGAGTCCCGGAAGGGTCCCAGCAGGTGCTGGTTGGAGTTTGTAAAGCAGGGGAGTTGCTGCAGGAGACGGTGACAGGAGGAGTTACTGCTAGATTAGTTGGCCTGTGATTCTTATCAGGGCGCATGCGACCAAGTAGCTGGAGTTAAAATACTTGGGCCTACATAGGTGATTTCATGACTTGAAAAATTTATCCATTTTGTGAGTAATAGTAATTTTCTATATCAATCCAGCAGCCACCCCTCATAGCTCAGCTGCTGGATAGCCATGTTTTCTTTGTCATCGGGGCAGTGGTGGGCCGCAGTCCTGGCTAATGAGAGGGAAGCAGGAATGAGTGGCAGTTTTCTTGAAAAAACTGTTATTTTCCTGATACAGATGTCACTCTTTCCCCTCCACTGTCCTTGTTTCCCTTCAGACACCATGCCTGGTGCTGTATGGTCAAGAAAAGCAGGGCCCAGGTGAGCCGGAGTCTGCAACCACTTTCACCCCTTTTTATGTGTGTGTGTGTATATATATATATATATATATATATATATATATACTTGTTCATTTAAGTTGGTGTGAGTCAAGTTTTATTTTTCTTGGAGACAAAGGCATCTGTCCTTTCCTGTCCTCCACTTCTAAAATCAACCTATACCATTTTTCTACCAGAACACAGAGGAACGAATTTTTAAGTGTGGCAGTGGCTTTAAAGAAAAGATGGTAAGTTTGTTTTAGGATATATTAAATTTCAGGCCAGTAATGTCCCCTGGAGATTGAAACTTGGGAACTAAATGGCTGTTTAGAGGCCAAGGCAAATTCATATTGTTAAGAGTCAGCATGTGGTAGAAAAACAATGAAAGTTGTTCATTAGAATTAGAATCCTTACCTTTCCTGTAACCCCCTTGGTAAATGCGTTAAGAAACAAAAGCAGTAAACTTTCTGGACAGCACAGAGAGCAGAAAAGGAAGACAACATCTGAGTTTAACCACAGCCTACAAAATTACCCCTTGAGAAATTGTGAATGGGCAGGATACTATTTCTGAGTTAGTAATTAAGTCTTCATTATATTTTTGGATGGAAGTGCGTAATTACAGACCCAGTTTTTATTTTTTAGTTCAATGCTTTCTTTTCAAAAATATCTACCCAGCTTGTTTGAATATTTTCCTTGAAAGAAAAGAATATGATTTTCTATAAGAACATTTAAATGAGCGTTGCTGGATAGATACAGTGTGAGAGGTCTCAAAAGTAAGCTGACTTGGGTGGAAAGGTGAAATAAGTAGCTTAATATTATCAATTCCGAAGGAAGTCATGAGTTTCTATAAACGCAGGTTTAAATGTACAGTCCTAACTTAAATGAAAAGCATATGCAGCATTCATTATTTTCTAAAACTGATCTCCATTTGCTTCCCATTTCCAATCAATAGTAGAAAAAATAAATACTTGAACACATGCATTTGGATACCCTAATAACTATAGAGAGAGATACGTATATATTGAGTCAGTATGGGACTCAAACCTAGTCAAAGGTCAGACTCCCTTTTTGAGCTGTTGTCCCATTTTCAGTATCCTCCTTGACCCCCCAGCATGGCCCCCGGGTAGTGGCCAGCGAACCTGTGTAACCTCTCGTGACCAGAGCAGCAGGGTCTGCTCCACATGGTCTGCTCAGAGTCCGTCTAGGCTCCCCTGAGGGTCCTCAGCCTACTTAGTCTCTCTCCCACCTGCTCTGACGACTATTCCTGCTGGCCTCGGGATACGCCTTGTCTACTTCTTGGCTTGGGTTTGCGGGTCTGTGGAAGGTGGCAGCTTGTCCCAGTTTGTCTGGGTCTGTCCAGCGTTCAGCACCAAGAACCCTGTTCCTGGAGAAACCCACTCAGTTCTGGGTAACCCAGGGTAGTTGATCACTCAGCCTTCATGCTCTGGGCTGTCCTCTGAATTCCCTTGGTCTGGTCTACCAGCCATCTGTAAAGCACGCTCACATGTAAAACATGTTTATAGACCCCATAGAGACAAACAGGGATTTCTAGATCTCTTGCAAACTGCATACAAGCTGAAATTAATTATGCACATGTGTGGGCGTGGGGAGTGGGGATAGCTGTCGAGGCCCCCTCGCCCCCTCAGCACGCCATGGCTCTGTTCTACTGCACCCACCTCAGACTGACGGGAGGCCCTCTATGAAGGCAGAAAGCAGGGCACAAGTTGCCACTGCCACGGGATTTCTCAGTGTCTGTTGAGATTCATTCAGCCAATCAGTACTTGTTGAAGATCCTGCCACCGAGTGAAGACTCCCTCCTGGGACCTCGATGCTGAGGTGGGAGGAGAGATTCGCTGATCGGAACTTAAACGCTTCAGCCCTCTGGGCCCCTCGTCTTTGCTCCCAACGACCTAGCTCCTTCTTGCTGGAAGCCCCATGGTTTTAGACTCTCTTACCAAAACTGAATCCACATGACTCCGAAGTTTTTGTCCCGAGTCCAGAGGTGAACTCTCCCAGAGTCCCTGCAACAATGCCACTTATCTGCAGAATGGTAGCCACAGCATGAGGAAAACCTGTCGAAAAATAAACATCGAAACTTCAACTTGAAATATCTAAAAATTGTTTCCACAATAGGAAAGGGAAGACCCATCTCACAAACATGGAGATCTCTGTGGTAACAGCATTTATGCCCTGTTTCCTTTCTCTCGCCTGCATCTTGCTAACTGCGAACTGCCACCCCCTGGGTCTGACACCTCTTCATGCATGTCCAGCCTGACCGTCCCTGTCTGTTCATTCTTTAGAAACATTCACGTCATCAATTAGGCTGTGTTAGTGCTTCCTTTATATTGGGAAACACTTGGTCTTTTAACATTAGTATACTGTTGCTGAAACTGTAGGCTGCTGGGAGTACCTTCCTTCCACTCATGGTGATTACACAGAAGCAATAAGGGAGAGAGAGGGATTCTCAGGCAGTTTTCACATTATTCAAAGCTCTGCCTCCGCTCAATTCTGACATCACTGTAACTCTGACCCCATCCAACTCCTGAGGAGCAAAGGACAGACTGGCAGACGGGGCCTCCTCCAGGGAGAACTGGAGCCAGTAAGTGATTCTCCAGGTGGGAAGCTGGATTTCCTTTGGGCAAACAGTTCAAAAACACTCTTAGGACAAGAGGTGTTCATGGTCCTAAAACCGTATCACCAGCTCGAAATGAACAAATGAAAAAGACCAGTTACGTAATCCAGCTTTAACTTTCTTACATGACTGTTCATATTGTGATTCTTCACTGGAGAGAGAGAGATCCACTTGGTCTTTTCACCTTGTCTCAGTTTATCCCCAACTGGGATCCCATTGATTTTATATTCCTTTTTATACTTAAATATTGAAGCCATCATCATCTATCTACAACAGAAACCTAAGTTCAATGACCTAAAGTATCACACACCCAGGTGAATTCATTCATGTTCAAGTCAGTGGCCTCTCTGAAGTGATTTCAAAGTGATCTTATTTTTTAAGTACAAATAGAGTGCTGGAGTGACAAAATTTATTTAAAAAAAAATATGGTACTGAAATGCCAGAGGAGATAACTCCTAAGAGAAAAAGTAAAAGAAAAAACTTGAATAAACCATTTTAAGATTCAACAGCAGTTTTATGCTTCTTTGATGTATTGCATGTATTAGGACAATAGAAAACTGTATTTGCTTTTGGCGTGGCATGTAGCTTTGCTTTGACATTTAAATCCCAAGGAAGGCCTGGTGCATAAAAGTAATGTGAAAAACAGTTACGTGTTTGAAGATAAGCCAAAAGGAAAAAGATAAATAATTTTAGTATGTAGCTAAATCAACTACAAAGAAATCTAAATGTGTCATTGCATTTTATTTCTCATTTTTAATATTAGATTACCTGAAAAATAAAAGCAAAAGCAAATTGTGAAGGGGTATGTTGGGGGGGACTTGGTGAAGGGTGAAACCTAGTAAACATAATGTTCTTTCTGTAATTGTAGATTAATGATACCAAAATAAAAAAATAAAAAAATAAAAAATAAGCAAATAATTTTAAAATATTTGCAATATCTGTCTTAAGAAATACTTAAGATAATGCTTTGATCTATTTCTTAGAGATATTGCAAAAATTTTATTGAATTCTAAGAACTCATTTAACTGGCCTTCCTTAAACCAATTTTACAAATTAATAGACACTCCCATTTGCTTTGTAAAGTAAAAGGAGTGACACCAGAGCCTGACAGATGAAGAGAGGGGGCCAGTAGGCTACCATCTTCCATCCGTTGTACTTCCCCACATGTGGTGTGGGAGTCAGTTGTTCATCCCCAAGTATGTTTGCATAAGTCATGCTTTTTATTGTAATAACATGATCTAATTAAATATTAAGTACATTTTCAAATGAGTAGAGAGAGGAAGAAATTAGTTTCCATTAGAACCAAATGAAAAGGTTTTAGAAAGACAAGTGGCCAAGAACAAACCAACCATTAGTTTAGGTATGGACATGGTATCGTAAACGTGTGCCCATTCAATGGTGACTTCAATTTTCCCTGCACCTTAAGAAACCAACACTGGAAACTGCAGTTGATGCTTTATGGAGCTAGTTCATCAGAAAAGCTGACAGACTGGAATTGTAGAATTCCAGTTGATGAGCCCAGCACAATGCCCTTGGGCAAGTAAGTCACTGAATTTACATGATGTAGGGTTTCAAGTTCAGTTAAAATGGTTAAGGTATTTCTTTCTTTACTTCATTAAATTCAACAAATTTAAGACTTCCACTATTCTCTAATATGGAAGAAGTGAAAGTAGAATTCACTTTTTCCCTTTGGTTTCTGCATTCCAAAGAATGGAGTGTGGGGAAGGAGGTGGGTGGGGGGGGTAAGGGAGGGCAGGACAAGAGGGAGGGAGGGGCGAGGAAAAACTCCTTAAGTTGCATCATATAATATTTCCCATACCCTGTTTATTGGTATGGGGCTTTTCTACTTTCATTAAAATAGAAACCAGAGGTAAAAATTAAAGAATAGTGTCCATTTCTTATAGGAGTTTAAAAATGACATTTTCTTGGAAAAACGCCTTGCTTTTTAAATGATCTATAACCCCATAAGAAGAAGAAGGGAGTCATGGATATTTCCATGCCAGGAAAAGGTTTTATTGAGACTTGGAACTTGTCAATGTTTTTATTTTATCTGCTGTTTTACAGAAATACTTCCCCTTTCTGTGGTTCTATTTCCAATACCTAGAAACTGCTTTCAAGAGGGCAACAAGCTTAGCATTTTAATAACACTGTCTGAAATTCTTCAAGGCGCCCATTGCCATATTAGAGAGAAGTATTTCTTCATTGTTTGTATGAATTCATTGAGAAACTTTTATTGAAGAGTCTGAATCTTCTTTTGTTCACCAAATTCTTCTTACATCCAAAAGCATGTTGCATGGACAACAGGGGGATGCAGTTGGAAGAGGTGGTGAGTCTGTGCGCTTGTTTGGAATATTGTTGAAAAGTGAGTCTGTAATAAATTTTAACAAATTTCAGTTTCTGAAAAGTCTATCTTCAGTAAATACATTGATTTAAATAGATGATTAGGTTATCTACAATTGTGATAAGGCTAGACCCTTTAGGTACCATACAATATTTGTTCATAGGATTAACTTTGTTTTCCTTCGACAAGTGGAGCCTGTTCAACTCTTACTCCAGTAGTTTCACGATCTTTGATTCCTTGGCATAGTCCCAGAAAGGCTTCGTCAACATGAATATTACTGTCATGGACGCACTTCAGTAAAATCCCCTCTGGGCAAATGGGTATGACATCAAAGTGAGTTACTTTTTTCTCAAAAATTTAGGTATTTAAAAATTAAAGAAGAAAGGAAAAACCCTTTAAAATCTTAAAGAGTGACATTTCCAAATCTAGAGAGACACGGCATACGTAAAGAGGCAAGATCCTATCACATGGGTATTATATTTTATTAACTCAAGACACATTTGTTAATCTGCTACAGTCAAAGCACGGCTACTGGTTTACACACGAGAAAACCAAAAGAAGTGGAATAGGGTGTCTTCTCACAGGAAAGGCACTGATATAGCCATGGGAATAGGAAATAATAATGAGCCTAAAAGCTGTATTAACAAATATGTGCTGAGCTGTAGCCTCAGGTGATAAGGAAGACAAGGAAAGAACCTGTCCAGCAGGAGCTGAAGTGTGGAGACACAGGTGAGCATGTCACAGTTCTGAAACATTAACCATTTAAACTAGAGCGGAAAGTTTGTGTATGGGGTCCTGGGCAGTTGGAAAGATGGGTCATTCATTCAGTCACTTATCCATTCATTCCAACATTATTCACTGATTACCTAGCATGTCCAAGATAGCCCTGATGAATAAAACATAACACTGTGGGTCCTCCATCCTTACTAATAAAAGAAAAAGACGTAAAATAAAAGCTATTGAAAAAACTAGGAAATGCCAAAACTGAAGTATGCACAAGGGATCGCAGCTGCAGTTCTGCGTGGGGTCTGGGTTAGGGTGGAGGGGCCTGCACAGAGAAGCCACTCACAGGCAGTTGGGAAGGACATGCCTCGTAGTTGGGAAGCACGTGCAGAAGGACATGGGTGTGAGCAACATGGAGACTTACAGGTCCAGAGATTGGCAGCTGTTAGTGAGGCTGAAAACATGAAGATGTGAGGCCAGGAATTTAGAAGACCTGACTGGAAAAGGGCCTACTAAAAAAATTATCATTTATCCTCTGGGCAATGAGGGATCATGGAAGGATTTTCAGGGAAGTGAGTGTTACATTACTGACATTTGTTCTGATAATCTGAGCAGAGGTGGTGAGAGCCTCAACTATTGGAATAGCAATAGGAATGGATGGGAAAAGGGTAAATTGAAGGTGTTTCGGTGTTGAACAAAGGAGAGCTCATTAGATGTGGAGGTCAGTAAGGCCCTGGTGGAGAAGAGAAACTGGTTTCAAAGTGAGAAAAGCCTTTAATGAAGACTTTTCTAGTCCTTGAACAGTGACCTAGCTGAGTATTTGTTTGGCAATGGGTATATCAGACTAAGGTATTTCTGGGATCCAGGAAATGGTGAACGCTAGTCAGCAGCAATTAAACAACTGGGGGAAGTAAAAGAGAGAAGAATTAAAGTAGGAAAAGCAGAGCGAGGTTAGAAGTGCAGGTAATGACCTCAAGAGAAAAACAGGAGAGATAAAGCTATATTGTCCCTAGTCAGATGTGGCTATTGGGCATTTAAATACCGGCTGCTCCCAATTCTGTAAGTGTAAAATGCACATTGAAACTGGGTCCTTAGTACAAAATAAAGGACTATGAAATGTCGCATTAATAATTTTAATTTATTTCATTTTGTATTAAATAAATCATATTATTAATATCGATTTCACCTTTTTCTTTTTACCTTTTTAATGTGGTTCCCACAAAATGTAAAACTGCATATGGTTTGTGGCTCACATGGTACCTCTACCTCTATTGGACTGTGCTGGTCTGGAATCTCTAGACGGTTCCAGCTGGATACTGTACAGCTAAGAAGGCTTCTCTAGCTTCTCTGTTGGTCTTGTCCAAAGGTGAGTTAAAAGATTTATGCAACTTCTGATAAGATGCAGTAAGTTGTCCTCTGAAATTATTTTATTTCAGAAACAGTGAGGATTCCCAGAAGGTCTAGGAAGCTGGCATCATTCTGAAATTCTCAGTCCCTTTTAATTAGTGAGAAGTTTCCTTAAGCCCTAAATCTGCTTGTAATACCATCTCCAGAGAACATCTTTACAGACTTAGAAGCCAGATGTGTTGTTGTTCTCCCGAAATATTAACTCCCTATTCATTAAAAATAAAATACAAAGTATTAAATGAAAAAAAATGAGACCTAAATTAAGTAAACAATATTTTAGTTGAGCACAAGGTAGAAACTTCTTGGTTCAGAGATTAATTTTGTCCACTAAAATATGTCAGTCATACAAACGTGCATAAGTCAACATCCCAGAACCAAGAGGCTGGGTATCAAATAGAAATCGCTTTCAGCTGCTACGAACAAGATCTAATTGCAGTTTCTAAGACAAATCTGAAGTTTCTTATTTCACTTATAAGATTTCAGAGACAGACAATCCAAAGCTTGTATGGTAACTCCTGAAAGCAGAAATCCACACTCTTAATATTTTGGTCCAATTCCTTTAGCTCATGGTGTTCATTCTCCCAATCACAAAATGGCTACTGAAACTCCAGGCATTTCATCTGCTTTTCATGAAGAAAGTAGGAGGGCTCAGCTCCCCTTTTAATTCTTCTTAGGAGAAGTTCCATGCAACACTCCCACTTACATCTCATTGACCAGATTTAGTCATGATTACAGTGAATTGCAAGATAGATTGGGAATTATAATCTCTTAATTCTAGGTGGTAATCTGCCTGTTAAAGCTTGGAGGTTAGTTACTGGGGTGGAAAAGGAAAATCTGTAAAGAAATAGACAAATAGCAGTTGATAACCAAGTTGACATCTCAAAAAAATTTTTTTTGATTAAAAATTAATTATGCTCCCAGAAAAAAAATTCACTGAAGTATTTGTTTAATTTATTCAAGTTACATATTTATATTTTCCATCTATTCAAAAATAAATATATTTATGAAAGTTTCAGTCATAGGCAGTAGACACTTTGGGGTATTCAAAGATGAATAACATGTAGCCTCTGTTTTTTAAGGATTTTGTATTTACAATGGCAGAGGCCGGAGTAAACTGTAGTCCTTATAATGAATGTGTAAACATCTACTTGAAATTCATCAACAGCTTCTCACTTCCCTGAGGAATAAAGACCCAGAACCTCAAGTGTATAAGGCTCTTCTGGTCTGGTACTTGTGACCCTCTCCAGCTCCATTTACACCATTCTCCCCCTTAGCCTCTAGCCACACAGCCTTCGGTCAGTGCCTAGAATGTTCTTCAGGAGTCCTTGCCTTCCCTGCACTCTGGGTCTGGACTTGTTCCACCCCCACCAATCGTCACCTCTCCTTTGCCTTCTTCTACTCAGATCGTCCAAAAATATCTTCCTCGGAGGAGCCATCCAGCCTCTATAAGACCAGGTCAAGTTCTTTTATAATCGCACATTCAAGGCTGTGATTACATCCCTATCTCCTCTTCTAGACTTCATAAGGATGGGAAACAGACCTGGACTTGCTCCCCATTCTGACTGAAGTGCCTAACACAGTGCCTGACATGTGAAATGCTCTAGATATGGATTTGCACATAGGGTGAGTGATGAGTAGGTAGGATGTGTGATGAGCACAATAATAGCACACACACAAAAGCTGTGAAAGTATAAAGTAGGAAAAAATAATTCCAAGTGCTTTGTGAAAGAAATTGAATTTAAACTGGCCCTCTGAGGACAGAAAAGATAGCATTCAGTGATTCAGGGACAAGCGTATCTTGGGAAAATGGACAATTTAAGTTAGCATGTGATGGGGCTGAGGTAGAAAGTTACCACAAATTCTCAGAATACTTGGAAAAACATTCTAAAAATGTATGCTTTAGTCCAAAGCCCAAAGAAAGCATTAATTTCTGCCATCAATGTGTGCATGTGCTTGTTTTTAACTGTATACAGTCCAGAGGAATCGAGTCATAAGATTTTACCCATTGGAAGAAAAACCTACCTCAACTCATTCATTCTTAAAACTCTTCTGCCTGTCTCTTTCTCAACCATTATCACTGAGTCAGTGATCAGAAAATCCTAGAAGTGGGAGATATAGAAAAAGAATTTACTGAAAATATTTTTTAAATACTAGTTTAGAATTATGGAATATTCCAAACTATTTTACCAGTGAGTGTGTAGAATAGGAAAATGCCTGGTTTCTGTTAGTAAGTTGACTGTAGAATGCTTTCTTCAGGAAAAATTATATTTTGTGCCCATGAGTGTACAGAAAAATGTTCAAGGTGAAAAAGGTGTTTGTGCAAATAAGAATAAGAGAACAGTTTGTAAAGAATTCCTGAATTCCTAGAAGGGTAAAGAAGAATGCTATAGCATGGCTAGTAAGAGAGGTATAAAATGGGAGTCCAAAAGTTCCTCACAGGGTAAATCCTGTGCCAAAAGGAATGTTTTCAATAAAATAGATGAATGATGGAGGGGTTTGGCTGGAGGTGGAAGCTCATGATGAGCAGGTGAACATAAGATGAAGAGAGAAGAATACGAGGAAAAGAAATCAGTTGTTTTTTTTGGCAAGTGAGTTTTAGTCCAGCAATTCTCAATCGTTTACGTACATGCAAATCACCTGGGATCTTGTTGAAAGACAGACTCTGTTCAATGGATCGGTAGTGAGGACAGTTTCTACATTTCTAAAAACTCCATGCTGCTGTGCTGTTGGAGGGACGTGCATGTGGTCAAGGCTGGCTAGCCTGGGAAACCACTGGGGCTCATGGTTTAGGCGGAGCAACCTTGGGCTGAAGACAAAGTGGAGAACCCTGGAAAGACAGAAATAAGCAGAATCTTGGTGACTTTATTGAGCCACTTGATCAAGCCTCTACCCAACTCTATACTCTTGACTTATTTGAACCAATAAGTTTCCTTTCGTATGAAGGAATAGTTGGTTGTCTTTTCTGTTATTTACAATTGAAACTGTTCATTCTAACATATTTTTAGTCTTCAGTGCCCCATATTCGGCCCTACAATACGTGCTATTATGACCTTTGTTTCAGCTGTCATTGCTAGCTGGCCAATTGTTTTGACCTTTCTTACGTCAAGTTCTAGAAAGGAAATATGTTGACTCAGTTCATGTTTTTTCACCATCCTCTAGTTAGATCAGGTTATAAACTGCTGTAAATCTGTGATTTGGCTGTCCCTAAGTCAGGTGCCCATTAAGATTCAGTCACTGGGGCTGACTGGGAAGGCTGCTGTCCCCTGTCAGAAGACCTGTATCAGTTTTTCTTCCATAGAATATCAGTTATGATAGGTATTAGGGTATCTGTATAAGATATAGTTTTATACTCTAAATTAATTATTTTCTTTGCTTTTTTACTATGTCACCTGAATTACTGATAGGACAGAATTATTATAGAAATATTTAGAAATACTATAATTCATCTTATATTTCAAAGAACACCTACAAGGAAAAAGTTGAATTTCAGAAAACTTTTCTTCCTTTTCTAATTTTTACTCTTTCATTTTGCAATGTAATTATTATTCTGTGGAACCCATGTCTGATGATGGAGAGTTTAAATGGATCAAAATTATTGCTTCTTAAAAGCAACACCAAAATTTTATAAGATACAATGCATACTAATTAAAGTTCAAGGAGCCCTAGGCAAGAAAAAAAGATAAGCCTTTGCTTAAGTTATGCAAAAGTGTATTAAATATTCAAGATTAATTAAAATCTAGGGAAGGGATTTTTTTAAAGAGTGCCATTTAAATTTTGCATCAAAGTTAATGCAATTATTATGAAATGTTTGCTATCAAACTGGTTTGATGAATAAGGGAAGTCAGTTAGTAACATAGTGAAATAAGAGTTAATTCATGTTCCTCTAGGTAGTTTCTTTGTTCTAAAAGCCACTTGTAACTGCATAATAATTACACGCCAACACTCACAGTTTCACAGTGATGAATGGCATCATTCTATGATACTCATTTATTTTCTAAAACTAATAATATTTCTCCAAACCCCATTTTGATGATTTTCACAATGAAATTTTCTTTAGTGGGAAATCAGAAAATTTGATTTCTGGTGTTTTTCCAAAGAAAATGCTTCCTTTACTGAACAGGAGGTCCCTGATGTATGAATGTTTGACTAAGGAATGATCCATCTATGTCAGCAGCCCTGAGAGTTCTGGCTCTCGCTTCCAAAGCTGACCTTTAGTCTCTAATTCAGGACATAGGACTTGGGGGTTCTCTTTCTAATGGAGACAGACACACAGTGAGCTAATAGTATCAGATGTTTCCAAGAATATCTGCCCTTGTCTATCTGACACAATTTGTTATTTGGGGGTCTCAGTAAGTGAGGAGATATTTTCCTGGAGCCCTAATATAATACCACAAATGCATTTCCCCATAGTAAAAAATAGTCTAAGACTAAGGAGCAGTGGCTTATCATTCGAATTAGGCTTTGTGGGCTGGCCTGGGAAATAAGTCCACTTAAAGGATAGTTTTATACCAAAAAGGAAAACAGTAGTGTGAATTTCAAACAATTGACAGGTAAATGCCCTTTCAGTGTTACCTGTTAATAATCAAGGAAGACTTGTTCAAAGAACAAAAGTCACTTTCTCTAGAAAAGAAACCAGAACAAATGACCAATGTTCTACTTTATCACAAGTTTGGATTCTAT
The DNA here is from genome assembly GCF_040802235.1 of Manis javanica. Classification (NCBI taxonomy): domain Eukaryota; kingdom Metazoa; phylum Chordata; class Mammalia; order Pholidota; family Manidae; genus Manis; species Manis javanica. Next base: position 7,643,862 of record NC_133161.1, on the reverse strand, counting down.
CTAAAGGTAAGTAAATAGCTTTAGGCAATGCCTCCAAGTCTCCCTATTATCATCCAGGCACGGGGTCTACAGCACATCCATCTCTTTCTGCTGTCATGCCTACTGTGTCTGATGGAGTCAAAATTCTGCTGAACCTGGTGGTAAAAGCATTCATTATTAAATTGACTCAGAAATACTGTAGTTCGAAGCATGTTTCCTAAAAATAAAGCTATTCAGCCTATGAAGAAACATTTCCCTCAACACCAGTGTTAGAAAAAAATTCCAACACCTTTCAAACATTGAATCTGTCATCGCCATGTGAGAGAAGATGTGAGCAAGTAAATAAAGAGTCATGCAAATAAAAAGACTCAAATATTTATTCAAATAAAAAGAGTGAGCGATTATTTCCTAGGGAGGAAAGCCCTTGCCTTCCTTTCTCCACTCTAGGCCCTGCCTGCTGTGCTATCCTCCAGCCTGCAGGCAGGGCCCCAGCGGCTGACCTTCCCACAGACCCGAAGGCCTTCAGACTGCAGTGCAGCCCTCCAGCAGTGCCCTCCCTGCCTCCCTGCCTCCCTGCCTCCTCACACAGGCCTCTTGCCGCCGCTCCTGGCAGCATTTTCAGCTGTGTGTGTCACAAAGATGCAGACCAAGTGGCCAGGGTTATGGGGGGACATTTTTTTCTTGTTTGGTTGGAATTTTAAAAAGAGGGAAAAAAACAAGTTCTGTGTTCTGCACCATAGCACACTGTCTGGCAAGATGGCTCATTTTATTTAAAGACTTTATTTATAAATGGCCTCTTTCCAATTAAGATTGAAAACTGGAGCCAAGGGGAAAAGAGAAGGGAAACGTTGATACATTTCCTGTGCCTGAGCTTGAAATTTGGCTTGAAGTTTCTTGGAAGCTTTATTATACTTGGAAATATGAACACACCCAGCTGGAGTTTCCCTGGTACGTTGTCTAGCATTTTTGTGGGTATTGGCTTAGTATATCACACATAGTACTGTGCTGAGTTCAGAGAACTCTTCTCGAACTGGGCTCCGACGTGAGCCAAGAAGCATGGGAGCAGGGAGCATGTACCCAGAACTGGAGCCCCCGCTCTGGTCCAACTGCAATTCTAATTCAATGCTTTGAGCTTTCTCTTGAGTTTTTGCTTTGCCACTTGCTATATCAGATAGAAAATTGATAAACAAAAGTCAATTTTCCATTCCTACCCAGCCATCTTATCAAAGGAACCCTAGAGGCATAGGTTCTATAAGACACAAAAAGGTGCAGGTTAATGTTGGTGATTAATCTCAATGTGAGCTGTTGAGGCAAGGAGTAAAATCCCCAAAACACTAACCCTTTCTAATGATGTAAATTTGTCTTAAATTATAAATTGCACCATTCACCAAGCCTACATTGCTAGAAATAAAAGCAATAATCTACATTTACTATTTAAGTCCAGTCTAATGAGAGAACTGTGTTAAAATGTCACTCTATTGAGATGTTTTTAAAAAAGAAAATCCTCCAACACTGCCAAGTCATTCTAAAGTATTCAATATAATTTTTGAAAAGTATTCTTTGATGCTCTGAAAACAAAATAACAAAAGTACGCATTGAACACCACTATTGTTTACATTAAATTGAATTCTTTTCATTAAATGTTGCAGTGCTGTAAAGAAGAATAAAACAGAAGAGCAAAATAAAGTTAGAAATAGGATGCATTCAACATACTCTTTAAATTGCTCCAGAGAATTAATTTACTCATTCAAAAATATGTATTGAGGGCCAGAAAAGACACTGGAGTTTTCATTTGTATAAAGCTCAGGATGTTCAGGTTTTTTCCAGATTTATTGAGGTATAATTGACAGATAAAACTGTAATATATTTACATTGTACAACATGAGGATTTGATATTACATATACATTGTGGAAGTATTCCCACAATCAAGCTAATTAACATTTTCATGACCTCACAGTTACCTTTTTTGTATGTGAGAGCGCTTAAGATCCACTCACTCAGAAAATTTACAATACCAAATTATTAGCTATAGCCACCATGCTGTATATTACATATTTTGTACTTACATATTTTGCACATTAAAACTGAAGTTTCGTAGTCTTTGATCAAGCTCTTCCCCTTTCTCCCACCCTGCAGTCATTAACAACCAAACTAACATTCCACTTTGTTTCTGTAAGTTTGACTTTTTTTTTAATTCTGCATTTAAGTGATACCATGCAGTATTTGTCTTTCTCTGTCTGGCTTATTTCACTTAATATAAAGCCTTCCAGATCATCACAGATGGCAGGATTTCCTTCTTTTTTAAGGCTGAATCATATTCCGTTGCGTGAATGTGTGTGTGTCTATTCTTTGTCCATTTTTTCATTGGCTGACAGCTTGTTTCCATACCTTGACCACTGTGAACTGTGAATAATGCTTGAGTGAAAGATGTTCATGTTTGTGACCTCATTTTGTCACATGCCACAGGTCACCATTATCAGCAGGGATACAGGAATGAATGTTTGAAACTTACCACCCCCAAAATGTTATTTAAATATGCACTTTAAAAGAGATTATAAAATATTAATACTGTATTTCTTTTCTAAAAAGATTTTTACATTGCATGTGATTGACATTAGAATATATTTGTTGTTAAATTTACTCTGCACCAATAAATATTATGAACAATTTCTGAAGGCAATCAAAAATTCTAACTGCAAAACTCAGTTTCAGATGTGAATTTCTGGATGGGTACTCTAAAATTGTGTCAATATTTATAATCTCATCCTCTGAGAATACAAAATTCATTACAAAGGTTAGGGAGAGTTTCCTCAGTTCATCTCTAATAAAGGATCAGAGTAAAATAATTGTAGTGCAATCCTATCTCTGGAGTACAGACATACATTAAGAAGAACATGGATGGAATCTCTACTCAAAGAGTTTGGTTTTGACCTACATGAATTATATATTATCACTGTTTTGAATTAAGCTATTACTGACTCATTGTTGGATTAGCAGCTAACAAATGAGTAGGTGTTTTGACAAGCAGTGTTTAGCATAATTTAAAATGTTATTTTAAAAGCTTATTTCCACTGAGAGGATTTTCTAATAGTCATGTTTCTGTTAGTAACTCATTCACGTATACAAAAATATTGATATTAGAGAAATAGGAAATATTTCTATGAAATAATTTTATACAGAAACATTAATAGATGATAGGTATTACAGTTTCTTATCTCTTGAAATGTTACATTGAAGATTACCAGCATTTCTATTCATTCAAATATAGTTACATTACCTGCCCTTCTGTTTAAAACTATTAAAATATAAATCATGGTATACTTATCCACATCATCTAAATTACACAATTAAACTATCTGGATTCTGCTATATCCCTGTGTGTGTATAAAGTTTAGGTATATATAGTGTATATGTCATGTATACACACACACAAAAAAAAAACATATATATATAGAGAGAGAGAGAGGTGGTCTCTGAACTCACCTTTTTCCATGGATACACCAAATCTATAGCTACAAATTGAATAATTCTTGCTGAAAATAACTGGAAAGTTGCTAAACAGGTCCATCCATAACAAGGGATAAAAAGCCACACTGAGACAGATAGAAGAGGCAGAGATAGGAAGGAGAGATAGAGAGACTCAAGTAAATAAAACCAGAAATGAATGAAGTTTTTGCTGATACCACAGAAATGCAAAGGATCTTAAGAGACTACTATGAACAATTATAGGCCAACAAACTGGACAAAATAAAAGAGATGGATAAATTCCTAGAAACATCCAATCTTCTAAGACTGAATGATGAAGAAATAGAAAATCTGAGTGGACCAATTACTAGTAAGGAGGTTGAATCAGTAAGCAAAAACCTTCCAACAAATGAAAAGTCCAGAACAAGATGGCTACACTGCTGAATTCTACCATTCAAAGAAGATTTAATGCTTATCTTTTTCAAGCAATTCCAAAAAAATTGAATAGGAAGGAACACTTCCAAACTTATTTTATGAGGTCAGCCTTAACCTGATTACCAAAACCAGACAGGGACACTATGAAAAGAATTACAGGTTAGTATCTCTGATGAACAAAGATGGAGAAATCCTCAAAAAAAAATATTAGCAAACGTAATTTAGCAATACATTTAAAGGATCATACACCATGATCAAGTGTGTTTCCAGGAAGCAAGAATGGATCAGTATCTGCAAATTAATCAATTTGATATACCACATTAACAAAATGAAGGATAAAAATCATATGATCACCTCAATACATTGAGAAAAAGCATTTGACAAAATTCAACGTCTGTTTATGGTAAAAACTCTCAACAAAATGCATATAGAGGGAACATACCTCAACATCAATAAAGACTATATATGACAGTGTACTTTAACATTATAAAAACCATATATAACAAATGCATAGATAACATTATACTCAACAGTAAAAAGCTGAGAACTTTTCCTCTAAGATCAGGAACATGACAAGGATGTCCACTCTTGCCACTTTTATTCAATATAGTATTTGATGTCCTCACAGAGAAATTAGGCAAGGAAAAGACATAAAAGTCATCCTAACTGGGAAGGACAATTAAATGTACAATTGCATTTAATTATCTGTGCCTATTTTCTACTTAGGGTCAATATTAGTGATGCTGCTGAACCATCTCTTCTGTTTGTACATCTTAGTTAAAGACATTACATCTGTCAGGGTGCAAACAGGGCCCAGCATCCCAAGAATGAGACACTTTGTTTGCTTTAGTAGCAAATCATCATAATCTGGTATGCTTTCAGGGTAAAAGATTGCACCAAGGTACTCATTATATCTGTATTTATATTATTCATTATATCTATAATATAGGTAACATTTCTCTATTATTACAGATTATAGTGTATATAATCAGTATGTAATATAAGTTTAACCAGTAGTATATACAATAATATATAATTACATAATAATATATAATCAGTAGTATAATGTGTATATATAAAATCAGTACATGTGTAAGTATATGTCAGTATATGATACACTGATATATTTTGCCCATGATTAAAAATTTATTCTTTCTTTGTTAAACTAAAGTTGGTTTATCATGGATTGTCTCATAGTGCAACATAATTCAGTAAGGGTTGCTAAAGCTTTCAAGGCCGGTTACCATCAAGCCCTAAGTGTCTTGCATTACAGGCTAAAATATGTAGATTTTTTTTGACCAGTGACCTCTTCTAATTGCAAGACATATGATGAAAAATAAAAGGCACACTCTGACCATCCTTCAGATCCTTTTCCCAATTCACTGAATTAGGTTTTGGGAAATGCCTGTAGTTGTTATGTAAGTGATGGAGTTTGATTTACAGGAATCTCTTAATCAAGTTCCTCCAGCTAGGCTAATTTCTGTTGCAAAGATCATGGAATAGGCCAAGCAGTAATTTACAAAACCAAAGAAAAATCTGATTAAAATGTTTAATATAGTGCCTATACCTTTTATAATCTTAACAGTTATAGAGCACATACAACTTACGTTTTCAAAGTGGTTCCAGAACTATATTTTCCAGATTTATGAATAAGCAGTTCCCTAAACTGCCCCCCTTCCACTGCCCCCATGTTAAAGCTAATTATATCACTTTCTGCCTTTTCTTGCTGTGTGTATTTATAAGCCCTCAGCCCATTACCTCTTCATCCTTGCAATACCTTCAGCACCTGGACCACTGCTACATGCTCCAATAACTCTTATCATTTTCTTTGGAGCTTTTAGTATCTCTCTCTCTCTTCTGATTATTGGACCTTCTCTCCTCCACTGATATGATCCTCCAGTGTGTCATAGCCATGGACTGATGTTGCATCTCCCCAGGGGATAGAATGTGTCTGGGGAAAACTACACAACTATCCTGATGGCCTCATTTTAAATTCATGGCCACTGGCTTCAAGCAGGACCCCGGTGCTGCAATCCTACTACATTCCTCTGCTCCATCTTTTCCTCTCCCTACACACCTTCAATCTGTTCTTCCATTCAGCTGATTCTGTCCCCTGGTTCATTAAAATATCAACTAATTTCTTTGCCCTTTTAAATTAGTAAGTAATAAGTGTGGCCTTCACTTAATTTTGCCTCATTCTTTGTCAAACCTATTCCAAAAGGCTTCATCTCCAGTGGAAGAGTTGTCGTCACATCAGCAGCAACCTTCCTGTTGCTAAATGTACTGGAGAATTCTCTGTTCTCATCTTGGCTGATCACCAGCATTACACAAGACCATTCTCTCTTGAAATCTTTTTGGTGTTTGCTTGGTGTTTCATTTTTGGTTCTCCTCCTAATGCTCAATTCTCATTTTCAAGCTCTCCTTCATTTTCCTCGCCTCTGAACAGTGGTGGGCCCTGGGTTTCAGTCTTTGGACCTTTTAATCTTCTCTGTCTACAGCCTCTCCCTAGAGATCTCAGCCGTTCTCACGGCCCTAGATTCCATCTACATGCTCATGACCCACGAACTTGCATCTCAGCTTTCCATCCTCTGTTGAGCCTCAGATCCAACTGCCTGTTTGCAGTCATCACAGTCTCACAAGCATCTCAAACTCTTTGTGCTCAAAACCACCAAAAAAGTACTCCTCCCTAATTTTTCTCCAGCTAATTAAATGTCAGCTCCATTCATCTGTTTGATCTGGCCAAAAACATCTTTGACTCTTTCTCCCACCCCTCAGATCCAAATTCCAACTTATCAGCAAAGGCTGTCCTCTCAGTATAGATCCAGAATTCAACTGTTTCTCACCATCACCACCAATTTCACTTCCAGGTCATCCATTGCATGGATTTCTGCAGTAACTTCCCAAGTGATAAGCACAGCAGCCAGAATGATACATTTTAATGAGATGTTTTCTTCTCACTTAAGTGTACAAGCCAACATCCTTACAGGCAGAGTTTTTATTTATAAATTATGGCTTGTGTTTTTAGATGATGAACATAATACATGTTTAAAAGAGCGCTGTGAAAATAACTTTACAATCATTAGTTCTGCACAATGACCATTACCTTTAATTGATCACTGTCAAGGGTTGGATCAGGCAGGTAGATACTAAGAACAGAAAGAATTCAAGTTGTGTTTGTATGATTATTATAGTCATTTATTTATAGTCTCCTTTACTATTGTAAAGAGAAGTGTTCCATATTATAATGAGTTGAAATATAAAAAATTGCTATGACAGAGCTTCAGATCCCTCTGTCTTTTGAGAGCTTCCATCCTAACTCACTCAGATCTCCTGAAAAGGCCCAGAACCCAGAGACAAAATATTCCATGAATAATTTTAAATACACCCTGGCCACAGAGCCCACCGTGACCAAGCACCATATGTCGCTCTTTAGCCCACTGTTAAAACCATCCATGGGGAACTTAATATGCTGACACTGCTTATCTTCTGGATCTTTCTCTGACAAAAATTCTTCTTGTTTGTACCTCTTGACTCAAATGTATCTGTCAATCACTTGTCCTGTCTGCAGAGGAAGGATAAATGACAAACGAAATTGGCCCCTTTGCTATTAATTTCCTGTTTGAGTTTCTTAGACCTCTGTTGTTGATTGAGGGGATGTTTTCCTATTGATTTGATCAATTATGACTTGACTTTGTTTGTTATCTCAGAGGTTTAATGTGGTATTTCCAAGTTAATTTTATAATGCATTTTTTTTCAACATAAAGTATAATTTTATAGCTCAAAAACTTCCATGTTGAATGACTTTAAATATTAATACATAAACTCCTTTTATCATAGAATTGTTATAAGGACATATAATTGTACCTCATTTTTCATTGCTTTAAGATTAGGGATTGAAAGATTAGTAACTTAGAAGTCATAATTTTATCCTGAGCCCCTGGGCCTGTAGACCAGGATTCTGTTTCAGTCAGGAAGGGGACTGAGTATGCAAAGATGTATGCACAGCAGTGCCTGTTTCACTTTTATGCCTGTCAAATGTCCTTTATTTTAAGTCATAAATAATTAGAAAGCCCCTCTGTATATTCTTATTATACTCCATTATTCTACGAAGAGTTAATTAGCCTCACTTATTTATGGTTCCAATATTAAAAATTGGAATCCCAGCCTGCTGAGAGCCCTTTTGGGTGGTATGGTGGGGTATGTGTGTGTGTGTGTGTGTGTATGTAATAGATATAAATAAATATTTGTCATTGAATATGATCATTACAAATTTCCTTATCATGACTTCTTTGACCATGGATCCCAGAGACTGTACTTGAGAACTTCAGATCATCTCAGTCAAAATGCTTCGCAACCCCACTGAGCAGATATCTCCTTTCATTTCCACCCTTGGATTTTTAATTTGTTCTGATGCATCCTACACATCTAGTCCCACCAACTGGAATTTCTTTCTCTCCTTAGTATACCACGGTTAGAATGGAAGAGGTCTAGAAAATGATGTATCCAAAGGTATAGCACCATACCTAAGGCTCTCATGACTTTTACAATTCATGGAATGTCTGACTCCCCTATTATTTTGTCATTTTAAGAGGTCTGGGAGTGAGCCTGCTTTGTGTACCACTGTATCTTCAGTGTCTAGCCTAGGGTAAGCCTCATGAAATATTGTTCATTGGACAAATGAAAATTTTTGTTGAATGAATGAGTGGATGAATGAATTTGAACTCTCCCTGTAAATGTAAGTGACACGAACTCATCACAAATAGACGTAATTAATGCCAAGCAGTTTTTGGTAAGTTACCAAAAATCTCAGAGGATACAGAAGTCAGTTGTAACTGGGAATGTCTGGGAAGGTTTTATGGAATATGGATTATTTCAAGAGACAAAGATAAGCTGAGTGAGGATGGGTAAAATGAATCCAATCAGCACAAAGGCAAAGGTAACTGAGTGGGGAGAAAGTGGGGCATGTTTGATAAAGGTGAACAATAGTTTGGCTAAAACACAGAAACAAAGCATCAGACTCACATGATGGACAGTTTGAATGTGGAGTCAGAGTTGGGCATGTTCCTGGGTAGGTAATCAGTAGAAAAAACAGCAGGGAGTATATGAAGTACATGAAATTCACATTGAAAACACGGAATTGAATGGCCGCCACAATAATGTACATGAAGAACTAATGGAAAATAGACATCTTTCCTGGGGTGCTTTTCCTATTCACCAAGGCAGGCGCATGCACTCTCTGCCCAGGATTGGTTTGCCTGGAAGGCTCCAGGCAGCCGGCCTTTATCTTTCCTGGGCTTCAGGAAGAGAACAAGGTTAAAGCTGCATCAGAGCATAGAAACAGCCCCGTTGTTTTGTTCATGATGGGTTTCACTTTTTATAGCAAACTTAAATATGTATATTTGTTAGAAAAGGATGCTGAATGGGAGGACATAGAGAAAAACGGGCATATTTTAGTTTCAGGTTGCAGTTGAATAAAAAATACCTAGGAAAACTCATTTTCAAATAAACATTGAAATTGTAAAGAATAAAACAAATAAAAGAAAATACGATTTAATTGGCTCACATTTAAAGAAATTCTGTACAATAACAGTATAGCTTTATTTGTCATTTGACAAATAGTGAACTGGGGAAACAATTACAAATAGTCTACTTCTCATTTATTTTTGTATGAAGACTTTCCAGAATATTCTTCCCACAGTGTACTTTCAGGACCTGTCCTAAGGCTTGAGCTTCGTAACCTACTCAATATAGCTAAATGACTTTATTCTTCCTAACTTTACCTGATAAATTTGCAGTTAATAATAAAACTGTTCTGTATTGCTATTTTGACAAGTTATTTTTTAACCAGATAACGTAAGGTGAGGGGCCTCTCTTATACTTTCCTTGAATCTTCTCCTGCTCATATAATGATTGAAATTGCAATGTCATTAGCATTGCATAAATTGCATTGAATTGAATTGCCACCCTCTTCTATTTCAGAGTGGAGAATTCGATTTGTAGTAGACCTTTCTTTTGGAGCTTAATTGCTATTTATTACTGTTCAGTTTATTTTATAATTCTGTGGAAGCTACCACTTTCTTTTACATAAGATTCTAGAGTGCATTTATAACTTGAATTCTGTTATTCAGACTGTCATTCACTTAAAACATAGATTTATACTTTAGAAAGAAAAAGGGATAAGAAGACTTCTCCCATCATTTTATATTTTACTTATGTGATATGTGCTCTTCTAAGTTTGCATTTGATCTTGTTGTATTTGTTAAGAGGTTAAATAAAGTGAGGAGTAGGTATTTGGCATCAGAAAACTGATTCTATTTTTGTTTGCCAGCCCATGTTCTCCCCGCTTGTACTTTGAACCTCGTACAATTATTCTTTCAGTAAGCATTTTGACAAATGAATCTTATATTTAATTTAATGAGAAAAATATCCTGCCTTCAGTGAGATCACAGGCTGAGAAGAGATTCAAATATCCACTCAATTAATTAGCTTGATTATAAAATGGAGGCTTCAGTTATCAGAATTTCTGTTTAACTGGCTTTTCTAATTAACTCAGGACTAACCCATCTGTTCAGTGAAGCTGCTTAGAATAAAGAAACCGATATTCTAAAAGCTTATTCCCAGAGGTACATATGTATGTGCCCACAAATATGAGTTGATAGTTCAATGTGTAATTTTAGGGGTGCGCCATTTTGCTAACAGAAGATAGCATTCCATTGGGGAGATATTTATAAGAAAAAGAAAAAGGAAAAGGAAAAGAAAAGCTCTTCTAAGGAAGCACCTACCAGTCGTCTACCAAGAAACAGACACTGGGCACTGGCGTTCTGCACATGACATGAAAGCCTTCGGGCAGCTCTCAGTCTAATGAGGGAATTAAACAGGTAAAGAAACTATTCCAGGACATTGTGGTGAGTGCTGCTTAGCAGGGGAGAGAGCGTCTACTTTCATCTGCAGGTGTAGGGAATGTGCAGCGAACCCCAGGTAGGCAGGATACTTTGGATGAAGGCAACAGCATGGGCACTAGACTTACAGACATGCAAGCCGTTTCCCGTGAATGGCTTCTGGAATTCCTGATTAGGTTGGTTTGAACATCTGAAAAGATAAATGTGTTAGTCTCTTCAAGCTGCTATAACGAAATACCAGACACTGAGTGGCTTCTAAGCAACGACTTATTTCTCACAGTTTTGGAGTCTGGGAAGCACCAGGTCAAGGCGCTGGCAGATTCGGTGTGTGGTGAGACGGCCACTGTTTTCACTGGGATTTCTCATGAGACCGAAGGGATGGGAGCCTCCTGATTGTCTTACAAAGGAACCGATTCCGTGCGTGGGGTGCATCCTAGCGCATCGCCTTGGTGGTTAGGATTTCAGCAGACAAATTGTGGGGAAAAACAAACATTAACATTATAGCAGGTAGTATTGTTGACCCTTTCCATATTGTTTTATTTAGAGAACATATATTTATTCCTACTCAAGCAGAACTTTGTATCAATTCTATGTAAACCAATTATTAAAGATGTTTATTGATTCTTCCCTCCTGTTATTTTCGGAGGTGATTTCCTTCAGCTCTCATGCCAAACTTTCTCCCTCTCTTGAATCCTATCCCCTTGTATCCTTAGAGAGACTTTAAACTTTTCCTTTCCTTTCTTATGTATTTCACTGTTAGTTTATAACCAAATCACTGCCATCAACCTTTAAGTACACTCAATTCTGTCCCATATTAATCTCAATTCCATACCTGTGCCCTTACAATCTCTGCTTCCCTTTACAGTAGAACCTTCTATAAGAATTGTCTGTAGTTCCACACTGCCCCTTAATCCCGCAACAGATGCGGGATTAATATACCCCCAAGCTCACCTTTGTCATTTTATGTTGTCTTAGGACTGTGCTCCTTTCCTTATGCACTTACCTAAGTTTATTATAGAACAAGCAACTGTGTGATTATTTGAATATTTGTGACACCCAATAGATTTTCAACAAGATGTAAGTAAACTCTAAAATATCAATCCCTTGCTGCAACATACATGATTCAGTGAAGGAAGGAAGGAAAATAGATGATACCAGCCACCTGGGCTCCTTCCTGACTCACCAGCAGCAGAGGACATTTGAAATATTTGAAAACCAGCATTGTGCTAAAAACAGCCCTTGACAGATTGGTCAGTATCTTTCCCTATGTCATGCTCTATCTTGTACATCATAATTTAAAATCTACCTTTAACCTCTAAAGAACCATTTTTTTTTATAGTTGTTAAGTTCCCTGGATGTATTATACACATATAAGCTTAAAAGAATATTTAGGTGGTAAATGGGTTAGTTTATCAAATGGGTTAGTTCATCATTTGAAATTTTATTTTATCCCAATCCCACCAAATATTTTTATGAGTTTCAAACTGACCAGTCTACGTATAGTTGACTGGAGTTCGGAGACAGTTGTGGATGATCCGTGGCCGTTTGTTTGGTCACAGTGTTGGCCCTTGTATCTTCAGAGGAAAAGGCTGTGACCCTCTGGGCATCCTGGGACATTTTCTTAGTGACAAGAGAGAAGCCTGTTTGCTTAGTGAATCAATAGGAAAGAAATATTTGGGGCAGAAGTGGAGGACTTGTCCTGGAAAGACATGTTGTGAATTTCATACTGGAATGTAATGTTACCTATGAAATTTTCAACCTATTTTAAGATTTTCACATTTTCATATCCGTTGGAATTCCTTGTGAACCTGCTTTCTCCTCCATGTCCTACAAACTACAATAAAATGGTGTGCCTCTGGGTGTTTTCAAACCGCCTGTGGGTAGACAGTGGCTATGTTAATATCCAGGACTGTGTTGACTGTTAAGCTGAAAATATAAAAATCTAAAAGCAACTCATTGTTTTTGATACGTCTTCATGTTTTATGATCCAGGTGGGAACGATGGCAAAAGGTGGATGTGTTTGAATATTTAAGAACCACAAAATTAGTATCTATTAAAATAGCAATGCTTGTTGTCATTGTAAATAACATGCACTTTAAGTTACTGTGAAATGTTTTATACTCTCTGAATACATAATCAGATCCACTAAAGTAATGAGAAGCCAATAGCAAAAAAAGTGGAGAGCTACCACTTTTAGGGAGATACCAAAACTTATTACAGAGCCTGAAAGGTTAGAATTGAGCATAGAAATTGCAAAAACATGTTTTTAAGGATAATTCAACTGGGCTTCATGTTCAAGATTATGACTTTTCTGTATTTATCATATGCCACAGTTGCTGAGCTTACTACCTTAGCAAACATTTCCCCCCTTAAATAACAATTATGTTATTTTGCATGCTAATTTTAAGTGGCTACAAAAATAGAATCCTGTGCATGCCTGCTAGAAAATAATCCTATTTTTTCCTACAGTTTTAAGGTGAAATATTTTTAAAAGTCCCTCTAAAGTTATGTCAAAATCAGATTGAAATGTTTGGTGCCTGTCAAGATATTTAAGCATTGTGCATCTTACGTAATGTGTGAATTCTCCCTTCTAATTTCTATATTGAGAGAGAAATGGAATTTCTCAGTGTTTTTGCAAGGAAAGAAGAAATCAGGAATATATATGAATAATATATTCATACTTAAAAGTTCATAATATCTTCCATCCACATATGGTTGTATGTGTACTTTTAACACATATATTAAATAATGAAGGATGCTTGTTCTGTATCTAACTGATAAGTCTTTGTTAATGATTAGAGGCTGACCAGGACAAGTAGGAAAGATGACTTTGACAATTTAAAGGAATGGAACATAAAGTAACTTTTTTAGTCCTTCTAAAGCACTTTGTGGTTTCAGTTGCATGTGGGATCCCCTGCTACTTGGAGAAGTCATAACACTTCAGATAAATTTGCTGTGCTACAGAGACCAAACTCCAGGACTCTGGACAGGTGCCCAGACTTCCTCCCTCTTTGGACCATAACAATGACCTAGAAACACTGACATCTCTTTAACTCTCCCGCCACGTTATCTTGTGCATTACCTGTGGCTCAGGTATGTGTATGAGGGTAGCGCAGGTAGGAGATGCTGTGAGTCCTTGCAGATTTCCTCACTGCCTTCATGCTCTTAGTCTGTGGCCACAGAAGTAGAGATAATTTCATTATTTCCAACAGATGATTCTGAAGAAAGCATTTGGTGCAAGCCTCTTCTGGGTGAGAGAGACTGCCAAGATATTGAAATGATTTCTAAGATCAAAATCTGCTCAGAAAAGGCAGAGTTCATGTACATTTTGCCACAATAAATAGATGGAGCCCACTTGCAAGCCCCAAATCTATAAATCTCCCCAGGGTATTATGAAGGTAACTCTACCCAAGAGCCGTAGCAACAAGGTAAGGGTCTCTGTAGACCAGTGAGTGTCAGATTGGAGAGCATGTCGACATCTCCAGGAGGGCTTGGCAAAACTGATCGCTGAGCCCTACCCTTAGTTTCTGATTAAGTAGGTCTGGGGAGGAGCAGTGAGATGTGCATTTTTAACAAACAACCTGGTGATGTGGATGCTGCAGACCCAGGAGCCACACTGAGAACCACTGCCTCAGACACCAGGATCTGAGGCCGTGTATCCATGGCGCGCAGCAAAGAGCAGAGAGAACTTTTGTTTAAGGGTAATTGTGACAGCATGACAGTAACTGGAGACCTGGCCATTTAAGCTGACTTTGTGTATTTTGCCTTCTTTTGGCCAATTTTCTTATACCTAATGTCAGCAGGCTACCAGACTAGAGGCTCCTACAGTATAATGGTTAAATGTTTTGAATCTGGCATGCACTTGTTAAGTTATCAAATTCCATCTCTGCCAATTTTTAATTGTGTAATTTTGGGCAAGCCATTTGTATTCATGGGACCATGATTTCTTTGTCTATAGAATGAGACTAATAACAGCATCTACCCCTGGTATTGCTACTAGGAGTCTTGAGTAATATATATTATGTACTGCATTTGGAACAGTCTTTGGCAAATTCTGACCACTTAATATATGTTAGCTTTCTTTCTCCTTTTTAGTTTTATATTATATTATTTTTGATAGCTAGCTTTTATAGGGATTTAAAAAGCTGACACATTACCACTCAACTATGTCAGTTTATTAATTCATAATTAAAATATATCCAAACACTAAGAAACCAGAGAAGTCATGGTACGCTCTCCAGCGTCACCCACAGAGGAACCCCACCTGGGCACCTGAAGTAAGGTTAGAAGCTACTAGCAGAACTTCATTGTTCAATAGAGCTTTGGGCAATTTATTCTTCACTAAAGGAACATTTGCCTATGCCAAATAGATTTTAAATATCCTTATTGACCCACCAGGGAACCTTTTCCATTGAGAAACATTGAGAAGCTGTTTGTTTTGGTTTTGACTGTTTTATTTTTAAAGATTGAATTTCCTTAAAACATGTTCTAGGAAATTTTAAATTTTTTTTAATTTAATGATATTTTGGAGTCATGAAAAGCAATACTATCATGTGCCCTGACAAAATCAGCCTATTTCCAGAGGAAAAATCTGCACAGTGGAAAACAATAGGAAAACTAAAAGCAGACATCTCTGACAACTACAAGATAGAAATTGAAACTGACACTGTCAGAGCAAACACTGCTCTGGACACAATTAGCGGGCAGGGAAGGAAGACTTTACCCAGTGTTACTGCAGCAGGGGGAAAGGCCAGGACTCCCTCTGAGCTCAGCTCCTCTGAAACAAAGTGGAGGGGTTGGAAGAGCTGGGGTGGGGAGATCTGGGTAAGTCACCTGTGCTGGCTAATTGGCTTTACCCAAGAAAAAAAAGTGAACTTTCTATTATTTTCACGACAGGAGGTAGTTTCACAACTTAGAGCATGTTTTCTTTTTTTGGAAGTAGGCTCCTGCCCTCCTACAGAGGCTGGGCGAGAGGGGCGCTGTCTTCCACAGCACTGCATTTCACAGGGATGGTTCTTCGGTCCTTAAAAGCAAGCATGGGCTGTAGAACTGGCAAAAGATGTTTAAAAAGATTTACATCTCAATGGGTCAGAGAAAGGATTCACAGTTACAAGGTTTCTAAAATAAATGCTCAGAGAAAGGAGGGGTCAGGAGCCTAGGGTCAGGAAGAAGCCTGCCTGAAGTTTAGTCAAGCCGAGGGGAACATCAAGGTCATCCCGGTCGGCACCTGGTTTATACATAGTTTTAGTCACAGTAACAGTATATGGCCTGAGGACTCTCGGTAGAAAACCAACAGGAGAGAAATTGCTGAGGTGCCACAGCTGATGGGGGAGAATGTCGGATGCAGCGTTGATGGTAATGAGGCGGCGTGAAAGCAGGAGGATGCGTCAGCTGCTCGGAGACAGGGTGC
Organism: Manis javanica; assembly: GCF_040802235.1. Lineage (NCBI taxonomy): Eukaryota > Metazoa > Chordata > Mammalia > Pholidota > Manidae > Manis > Manis javanica. Next base: position 7,627,673 of record NC_133161.1, on the reverse strand, counting down.
TGGAGGCCACCACTGCCGAGGGGAGAGCTGGCCGGGAGCAGGGTTGAGCCAGGAGGTGGGTTTCCCTCTGTGTGAGCCTCCGAAGCCAGGCCCTCATGCCTGAACACATGCTGGGTCACCCAGCACTGTGACTGTCGGTCCCCCGTGCCCGCCGGCCTGTGAGCCAGCCCGTGTTGCTGTGCCCCACCCCAGTGACCGTGTGGCTGGGTCCTGGTCTGGGACACTTGGCCTGGCGGCATTCGCAAGCTGACTTGGGGTACACCTGTGCCCCCACTGCTCTGCATGCCGCTTCCTACCACCCCAGGGGCTAGAAACCAACCGTGCCAGCTGTAGGCAGGGAGGGGCAGGCAACTTACTACCCAGCTCTACACTTCTCCGTTTAAATCCGTTATTTTAAAACCTGCAGTGTGAAAAATACTTTGACTAAATGCAAGGCTCCTAGACCATATTTTAGGTTGAATTACTTTGAATAATATCTCAATATTCTCATGTCAATTTCTAGAGGAACAAATTGAGGCCAAGAGAAGAAGAATTATTATGTGAAATAAAACTAGCAGACTAATGAGGTGATAAAGTTCTAGAAAGATACCCCCAGAACTGTGAGTGAGTGCTCTTATGAACACTTCAGAAAGACTTCAGGTAGGCGTAACACAGGGCGCAGAGGCCTGCGCCTGATGACCATTCTTTCCCTTACTGTGTAAGGGCAGATACTCTCATCGGCCCTACAACCCTGCTTTCCTCATCTAACATGGGCTACGTGGGGGAGTTTTTTGGGAAATACCGTTTGTACACAATGTTATATTGGGGTAAAATGTTTTAAAAGGCCCTTTGGAGTTTCTGGCTTCTGATACCCGTGTGATGGTGGGAAGTTTAAGTCGGACTTGATGTTCTCTTTAAATTATAAAATGCTGTGGAAGTGAACCCACATCCACTGAGATGTGTGTGCTGCATCCACAGTGAGTCCTCCGTCTGGAATTCCCAATGATCCTTAATTTCACTGCGTGTTTTGGGGCTTGTGGCAAACATCTGTTAGTGCAGCATAAACTCCGGACAAATATTCTATAGTGAATTTTGATGTTACAGTAGTTTGTGTGTTAGAAAAAAATTAAGAGCAATAGCTACAAATTTTCAATATACAAAAATTGACATTTCATACAGTATGAAATAAATAGTTCTTAAGATCAAATGTAAGAATTTTCTTTTTGTAAACTGTGCTGTTTGATAAAAGTGCTTTGCTTGTAAACTCCGTGTAGCAGCTATATTTCAACTTCATGATATAAGAAATAAAACATCCTTCCATGGAAAACTCACTGGTCTAGATATTAAATATTTTCCAAATTAACCAAAGAGCATATTGATGGAGATGTTTTGCTCACTGGTCTAGATATCAAATATTTTCCAAATTAACCACAGAGCATATTGATGGAGATGTTTTGCTAGGCAAAATATATATCAGTATTTCAAAAGCAATTAAAACAAATTCACAGGAAGAGTTTTGGAAATAGGATTTGATGCCCAAGAAGAGAAACCTGTAAAAAACTTGCTTTAGCATTTATAATCATTCTTTGGATCCTGATCGGAGTATTCTGGAGCAGAAGAATCAGAAAGCATGGCTTCTGCTACTCTGCGGATGCTCTATTCGTATTTACTCAGTGACTCTTACACAGTATTTGACACCACGAACCCTTGTGCTATCCCACTCGCTTCCAACAGTGAATCCTCAAATCCTAATAGGTGATTTGACTTAGTAGGGAAGGAACTTGCCAGGGATTGGAGCTCATTGTGACGCATGTTTCCTGCATCTATTTCAATGTTTTCACCATCGTATAATAAGGAGAATTGACTTCCCTTTCACAATTTTGGCTCAAAATTTCATGTACTACCCATTCAGTCAACAGATGGATGAGCTCCCATAGTATCAAAAAGTGTTTAAATCTTTTTCAAATTTTGACTTTGACAATTATTCTTCCCAGTGGAAAGTTGGAACCTAATAGTATTTCTTGGCTGGGGAGGTGGTGGAATGTTGGGACCCAGAGAAGAAGGGACGTTGCATTGTACGGGTACATCAGTTTGCAGAGAGCCTCTCCTGAAAGTCCATCTGTCTAAACTTAAGGACCTGTGGGCCAAGTGACTTTTACTTCCTTTACTTCAGGTGATTCCATTTATTTATTTTTATTTCTTGCCTCTTTTCAAATTTAAGCTCTGACCAAACATCCTTACATTACAGTCTTACTGTGGAGCTGCTTTTGCCAGCAAACAAAATTCCAAATTAATAATCAGTTCTTGGTTAGAGTGAAACTGAAGCCATTTGGATGGTCTTGGATATATTGTATTTCAGCTCTTACAGATTATTAAAACATTTCTGTTTCAGCACAATATCTGTGTTCCAGGGGCCTCTCCCGCTAGCGGTGCCAGGTAAATAACAAACACTTCCTTTCCACCTGCTTCTCGCCACCCTGAACCTGTGTTGTTGCTGTGAGCTGTGGTGGCAGTGGTGATATGTGTGTTTAATGAATTACTAAAACATAATTTTACCAAGTCACAAACATTGTAAGATTGATAGGTCTGCAGGTACCCAGATCTCATGATCAGAAAATTATCATAGGTCCATTAGTAGTTTTGCTCCAAAATAAGGTGTTTGACAAATGGTTAAATGCATATGTTTGGTTTGACTGAACTTAAATTTCATGAGGTGACCTTTTGCTGACTTTATCTCTATATTCTAAGCTAATGCTTGGATTCAAGGCAAAGATGAATACAGCCCAAGTAATACAAATTAAGGAACAACTATTGGTAACTTTTCTGTAGGTTGTTTTACATTGATATCTTTATATTGGTATTTAGTTGGGAAAAAAATTTTCATATCCCCCAACCACCCTAGTCACTGTTTAGTTGCTCCATCTTCTTACGTGATCAGTTTATCAGAGAGGATTTTTTAAGTGGAATCACATCAGGGAAGTCTCTTACATTTCCTGGGCTTCAAGGATTAGCATTAATTTGTAAAGTCCTTTCCAGCTCTTTTTGGATTCTGATATTCCAGGAAATGGCAATATCATAAAAATTAAACCCCTATGCAGACCTTATAGAAGTGGGTAAATATGCATGTGAATAAGTTTGTAGCTTTGCATTATTTTTAATATGTAATTTCAGATCCACCAATCCTAAAACTTTGTACAGAATAATTCAAATGCACCATTCAAATGAACATAGCAGTTATTTGTTAGGAAGACACCTGGGTGGGAGTCTCTTCCAAGTTCAGCTCCTCCAAGAAGCAGAGATTTGCAGCTACATTTGTTTGCCCCTCATTCTTGATTATTGTTGGTTTTTGTTCTTTGGATCTCTGTCTCCCATACACCTATCACATTTTGTATTCCCGGGGAAAAGGGTGTTTCATTATTTTGGTTTTGTTCCCATAAGTCACTTAAAAGACACCCAAAGGCAAGGGCATCAATCACCTTTTTGAAGGTTCCCTGGGAAATTATTATTTATGTGTGGGTGGCAAATCTCTTCCATCCTTTAAAGGGCAGACTTGCTAGATTAGGAACATGGTTAGGAAAACACAGCAATCATTAACCTTACCGCTTTCCGAGCAAAGAAAGGCAGTACAATTTGAGAGCATAAAAGATCAACACATGGGAGTCCAACACAGGCTAAAACAGGCTGCCAGGTCTTGGCACAGCTTTAAAATAATTTTCCATAAACAGTTAACCTAACAAATGGGTAACAGTAAAATGATATAATAAAATTGTAGAGAATTCCAGATCTTAAAACATATTCTTTAATGTTCTGTATAAGAATTGTGTTTGCCTTAGACATCTCACGACTTGTTTATGTCTTTTAGCTAATTTTCTTGGTTTACTGGCACCATTCCCTTAGTGATTAAGAGTGAACTTAAAGCCACCAAATTTTATTTGTTAAGTTGTGAAAATTACATGACAGGTTCTCTGTGAAGGGGTGGCTCTACATACGTCATTTAACAAATTAAGTGTTTCTCGAAAACCTCCATCCCAATGAGGAAGGAGAATTATTGGGCAAGAAGCAAAGAAGTTCTGGGCACCAAGCAAGTGCAGGAGAGAAGCACAAGGGTGGGAAGTGAGTCCAGGCCAGGGATGCCTGGTGAGTGTTTTACCTCCTCTGTGCGCCCACTGGACAGCCTCCTGCTTTGTGACTGCGTAAAGCCTGTGATAAATGATGGTGCTGTTTCTATCCATCTTTTTTGCTTTTATTCTAGTGTTCATTTAAAAACTGTAATTAAAAAAAAAAAACTAGTGGGAAAATGATGCTGGTGACCTTCCGGTGGTTCCTAAACAGTCTTACCCAGTAGAATGAGCTTGGGAAGGACAGCACATCACAGCTTTACTCTCAAAATTGCTGATCCAGAAATTGTGTTTCACTCTACAATTCATGTTTCTTAGATTCATCAGACTAGCCTCATGCCTTTATTGGTTGTTACAGATAAAAATTGTTTTTAGCTTACAGTGTTGTCAGGATAAGAAGAGTTAAAACATTGCTTGACATAGAGCATTCAATAAAGTTTGATCATCATTCTTAGTTTTATTTGAATTCTCAACAGGCATATGTTGGTTTATTAATTTACAAAATACACATTTAAGGAAGTTTAGAATTACTTTATTCTCCTTTCAGAATAGTGGAACAAAGGATCTGAGTGGTAGCAGTAGATATTTTATTGAAGCCCTCGAGATTCTGGTAAACCAGGCCCCACACTCTGCCAGCGCACCCCCAAGTGCTCTCAGCGAGTTGTCCCCTGCCTGTGGGGCTCACAGTCATCAAAGCAGGACACTCTCTACCCAGATTCACCTCTATGTGTGTGTCTCTGTGTCTCTGTCTCTGGAAAAGCCATATTTGATTTTTGAACTACTGTGTCTTGTTTTCTAGACTTCGAAATGGCATTCCTCCATTAGCATTCTTTACAGTTTGGTCATACCACTGTTTATGTTATAGCTTTCATTCAAATGACTGTGACCCTGCTACTTAAGAATATTCCTCAAAATGTTTACTGTTTATTTTATTGGAACGTTTTGGGTTACCTAGGGCCTTAAGTGCCAACATTTAATTGGTCCACGCTATCAGTGATGGAATCAGCAGTAGAGGGAGGCTTAGGAAGTTAAAGGTAGCAGAGTCACGTCCATGGCTGCCACTGTCTACAGCCATGATTATGGGAAAATCTAGCTAACTTTTATCTTCCTTATGGGGAGACAAAGAGAGAAGACAATTCTTCCCAAGAGTACCTGAACACTACCTCAAGGGACTGTTTACATTATTGAATCAGGCTTCTTTATAAAGTATAGTAATTACTTAGTTAAATTCTTACCACACACATAGGAAGCTAGTGGGGCATCATGGTGACAATGTCAGCTGTGGACAAAGTTTAGTGTTTTATTTTCTCTGGACATTAGTTGCCACATAAGGTAAATCTTGTGTCTTCTACACACAAGAAGTGGCACAGGAGGGTGAAAGGACTCCCAGAGGTCTGATAGGAGAAGCAGGGTCAGCGCGATTAGCCGAGAGGGACCAAGGAGGAGAACGGGACGGCTCACAGCCGAAGAGGTGGCGTGGGCCAGATGGCGCAGAGCCGTGCAGGCCGTGCCGAGGCCTCCCGTTTCATCCTAAGTGCCGTAGAAAGTCAGGAAAGGAGGATAAACAGGGCAGCAGTACAATCAGGTCTTTATTTGTTTTAATGGCTATGGTTCCTACATGAAGACTAAATTCAAGGACAGAGTTAGCTGTGGACTAGATAACGGATGCTTGTTCAGCCTTGAAGGGACAGCAGATGCAGACAAGTGGATAGATTCCAGAAGTGGTTTGGAGAGTAACGTGTAAGCAACTGGGAGCTCATGTGCTTACACATGTGTTCTTCTACCCATGAACACATCTGCTACACTGTCGTGTCCGATTGGGCTGCTGTACCAAAATACCACAGCCTGGGTGGTTTCTAGACAACAGAATGTATTTCTCACATTTCTGAAGGCTGCAAATCCAAGATCAAGGCACCAGCAGGCTCCGTGTCTGATGACAGGCTGCTTCCTAGGTGTCTGTCTTTGTAAACTCATAGGGCAGATGTGGCAAGCTAGCTCTCTGGGGTCTCTTTTGTAAGGGCACTAATCCCATTCATGAAGCACCACATAAATGACCTAATCCCCTCCCAAAGACACACCTCCTAATAACATCAGCTTGGAGGTTAGGATTTCAAAATAGTTGAATGAGGGGGAACACAGGCATTCAGTCCACAGCATAAGCAGTTCTTTAAGCATATAAAATGTGTATTTGTTTATGGGCATCCTTGGAAAAAAGGAAAAGAGTACACCAAAATGTTTATGTTGACTATATTCAAGGTGGTAGGATTTGGGTGCAATTTTTATTTCCTTTACATTTTCTCTTTTCCTAATATTCTGCAATGGATATATATATATATTAAATAAAGGTAACATATATTTACAAAAAAATTATAGAAATAAAATTATATATAGGGCTAGCATCGAGTTATAATTATATATATATATACAAATTTCATTGCAAGAACTTTTCTCCATTACATCAATATGTTAAAGTGCTTTTAACATAAGAAGTAATTTTTTTAAAAGGCAAATTTTTATGTTGTAAGCTCTCTCGATTTTTCCATGAATTGTATGCTTAGCTCTTAAAAAAATAAGAAATTAGCAATAATGTAGTTGACTTAATTAATACCCTTTGCCATTAAATGATAAAATTAATACTGCAACTGCTTTAAAATTAAATTAATGTTGGTGACCAGCAAATAAGATGGATATATATGTAGTATTTCTATTTCCTCATCATCTCTCTGTTTCTAAATATACAAACAATCTTTTGATTTTTACAATTTTTATTTTTAAAGCATAATGTTTAAGAAGAGTTATCCCCAGATTACTAGATAAGAATCTTGAATTAAGAGTTTCAAATTACATTGAAAAAATTACATCTAACGAAATTTTCTCTTCTAATTTTAACAGTTATTTTTTCTCCCAGATTATTTGTCTTCATAAGAACCTAGGGCATTCATACTGACAGGTTTGGTGCTGCATTGATTTGCATAAGTAAAAACAAACCAAGTCTGTTTATTCGTGCATCCCCCATTGCTTAATATCAGATAATCAGTCCTCACTAGCAGTTCTAAACAAATACACAGTAAGCAATTGCCAAAAAAAGTTCTTTCATTTTCTGGTCTTAAATCATATCTATGATGATAAATATAAAATGTTCTAATAACAGAAGAAATATCTTTATATAGCTATATAACATATAGTTACTCACATAAATAATAACAAAACAATAGGGATGGTGAGACGTGTCATGTAGTAACTCAATCTAGGATGACACCTGAAAATTTATATTTACAAAAATGGATAAGTAATAAAAATCAAATTAAAATGCTTCTTAAAATTTAATTTCGGATTTTGGTCTGTGTATGTCTAAATAATAGGCATTGTTTCTGCTGTATTGAATAACTTCTTTTACTGGAACTTTTCATTTTGTTGATTACTTCTGTTGTCATTTGTATGTTTTATATATACTAAGCCACGATGATATACTCTTTTAAATAATAAAAGACCCTTAGCATCTTTTTGCTGGTATGTGCTAAATATAAGTTACTAGTGCTAAATCATGAAAATACTATTTTATAATCCAATAAGAAGCTAATGAACCAGTTATTTCTTTAAAGGCAGTTTTCCTTTGGTTTTAGCAGAACAGAGAATCCTAATGGACAGGTACAAGTTATTTAATGTGTGAAATACTCATATACCATTTGAAAGGTAACACGTTGAATGTGAATATATTTTTCCTGGTTGTCTACATTATCTGCAAGAGGAAATCTTGGCAAGGTGCAAAATGCAATAGACATTTGCAGTCTGTCTGTCACGAGCATATTTCTTTCAGAGAAATGTGAATGTAAAATGCAAAAGTGTGACTGAGGAATCATCTCATGCTCTCCTTGACCCCCTCAGGATGTCTACAAGTGATGTTCTCACCTAGTATGGAGTATCACTGACACACATCTGCCGGGGTGGTCCTGTTGGCAGCCTACAGCCACCCTGTCTTTTGTCTTGCACTTGGTCAGTTGCCTGTGATGATTATCCCAGCAGGACAGAGCTTCCTTAGTCTTACAGTTTCCTGTTCTCTGAAACACTGTCTTCCTGGTAAACTTCTCATTGTTAGCATTCCCAATAGCAACGGCATCCCTGGTCCCCAGACCTCAGGGAGAATCAGAGACATCATCATCCCGGCTTGCCTAGCGCGTCTTTTGTCTCCTGGGAGGAAGGAGCGTAGAGTTATGGGTCAGGACACTGTTACCATTATTTTGTACCTGTTGCTTTTATCTGTTTACACTCTATTTACATAATACATACATAGAAAGAGAGAGAGAGAGAGAGAGAGGGAGAATGCAGTGTTCTTGAGGAAGGAAAGTGTTCTTTTTTCATTCTGTATTTCTAGAACCTTGCACAGGGCTTGGTTCATAGGAAGCACTCAATAAATCCATAAATTGGCACTTTTAATTCTCACAACTAACCATTTGAATTAGGTACTATATTCCTCATTTTACAGAAGAGTAAACCTAGATTCAGATTATTTTGGTGACTTGTCCAATGTCATTAGTATAAGTGAGCCTGAAAATAATTCTTTGGTTCTCACTGTTAATTAAGATCTAGAATCGAGAGAATAATTCTGAGAAGTAAAGTACTATGAAAAGGCCTTCAGTATGTTCAGTGTGTTTTAAAATGAGAGGTAGAAATACAACCCAATTATCTTTGTTTTATTATGATCTTTTTTGAGTAATGTATTCCTTCTATATATATAGTAGGAGAGTCAAAATTTATGATAAGTTATGAAATAGGAACTGAGATACATCATTTTCTCTTATTTGTTATTTAAGAGGATTGACTTATAACTGGAGCAAAAATAAATTTTAAAAATTCTGTAACAAAGCATTTCGCATTTAAATAATACTCATGTTAATTTTAATCAACAAAAGATTTATTCATTTTTGGTGTGTCCTTTCATACATTAATTCAGTACATGTTTCCTATTCACATATGCTGCGCACTGACTCTATTTACTCTTAGTCTTACACTTATTAAAATATTGTCCATACTGTACATTTCTAATTCAAAAGGGAATCAATTTTCTTTGCTGATTCTTAATTGTTGTTTTTTTTTATCTTGTATTTTATTTTGCAACAGAATTTCTAGTTCAAGTGAAGTGTGTGTTCATCCAGGGCTATATGCATTCCTCTCATTTTATGAATTGTCATCATTGTATCATTTATAAGTCCACTGAATTATAGAGTGTTTTGTGACTGTCATTTGTTTTGTTTTAGAATTATAATGTAGGATATATATTTAGCATACAGTTTTATATTTGAGCAAAATCACAAGTATATTAATATTGCCAGGATAGTTTCCCAGCAGGGTTATGATTTCTAAGTATTTGCCCTCTAACACAATAAAATCGAAGGATTTTAAATGTAAGCGGGATTGGTACTGCATCATTAGAGGTGCATTGCATGGTTTATAAACCGAACACCAGAATGGCCAAAGAAACTTTCTCCCTGAGCCCATTAACCTTCAAGAAGCTTTAGCCTTTCTATTCTGACACAAGAGAAGTGAACAGGATTTTAATAAAAGTCCCGCAGCAGGCACGCTGAAGGGTTAGAGCTCACGAGAGCGCCGAACGACCTGTAGGAACACTGGTCTGCCCGCGCTCAGAGGACAATCTGTATTTTAAAATCCTGTTTAAGAAACCGATCCCCTTGTGACAGCATTACGGTCTTTAATCATATTTTTGGTGTGCGTGAGCTGATTGCATGTGCTGTAGAAGCTGGCCTGTCGTGTGGTTCTGATGATACCAAGAAATACTTCTCTGTAGTGATAGATAGACACCCCGCAGACACCCCTGTAGACACCCCTGTCCCCGACTTTCTTATCACCGTTTCATAAATCCTAAGCGCTCTGCATCTTCTACAAGTAGAATGAACTTATTGGCACAGAAGTAGACGAAGTTCACCAAAGCTTCTAAATTCCATGTATCTTCATTTTTGTCCCTTCATCTCTCTTCAACCTTTTATGAGTTGAATAGCCCCTGGAATTGGAAGTCGGTGTTGTGCAACAATAATTTCATATTGATGTCTGCATTAGCAGAACAAAAGTAAAATTGTCACAGTAAACTTACCAGGTGTTATAATTCTAGCAAAACAAAAGTAAAATTGTCACAGTGAACTTACCAGGTGTTATAATTCCCATTTAATAGTGAGTAAACAAAAACTTTTAAAAATTAAGCAATTTGCTCAAGTTACACAGGTTTTCAGATCACTCAGTTAAAAAAAAAAAATACCCCACACTATTTGCAATCTCTAAGACGTGTATCTACATTTCTGGTCTCCTCATCTTAGTCTACATTAATGTAAATGAACAAAGAGCTCTTTGGAAGCTTGAATTAACACTATAGGTAAAAAAGAAAGGCTTCATTTAAAGTATTTCATAGAAATACAGACAGACTTCCAAATACTTTTTATCAAGTAATTTCAACATTGACAAATCTGACAAATTTATCGAAACAAAACAAAATCAAAAAACAAAAACTCATACCTCTCTCACCTATGGGTCTCAGTGCAGAAGTCTTGAATAAAATAATACTAAACAGGATTCGACAGCACATTATAAATAATATTATATCATGAACTAGTGAGGATCCTTCCAAAACTGCAAGGTAATTAATTCAATATTAGAAAATTTAATGATATGAGTCATCATTTTAATAGAGCCAATGAGAAAAACATTATGATCATTTCCAAGGATATTGAAAAGGAATTTGGCAAAATTCAATGCCAGTTCTTTAAAAAATTTTTAAAGCTAAAAAAACCTGTTAAATAGGAATTAATGAATACATTCTTTAACATGATTTTATGTGTGTGTGTGTATCTAGATTTTCTATCTATGTATCTATAGTTAACCCTTGAACAACACAGTTTTGAACTGCCTGGATCCACTTACACACAGATTTTTCTTCAATAAATATACAGGAAAAGTTTTTGTAGATTTGTGACAATTTGAAAAAAAAATTTCTATTCTCTGGCTTACTTTATTGTAAGAATGAAGTATCCAACATATATAACATACATGATATGTGTTAATTTTTAATATGTTCATGTTATCAGGAAGGCTTCCAATCCACAGGAAGCTGTTAGTAGTTCAATTTCGGGAAGTTAAAAGTCATGTGTGGTTTTTCGATGTGAAGGGTTGGATGCCTCTAACCCCTGTGCTGTTTAAGGGTCAGCTGTATATTTATATCTATCTCCAAAAGCCATCATTTAGCTAGCATCTATCATAAAGGACAGCATTAGGGTCATTCCCACTGGAACAAGATGATATAACCCACTATTTTTACTCCTATTTAACATTATAGTGGAGATATATAACAAAGAAAGCACTTAAAAGTGTAGGATGAGAAAAGAAAAGTTTAAACTACCTTTCTTTGTAAATGATGTAATTATTTATCTGAAAAACTGAGAAAAATCGATGAAATAACTACTAAATGCAAAGAGATGATTTAATAAAATAACAGGGCATAAATTTAATATACAGAAATCAATAGCCTATGCATAAGTAAAGAAAAACAGGTTTGAAGATACAATGAAAGGGAATAGAAAACTCCTTACCTCAATTTCAGATCACAGACGTTTCCGAGAGTTTTTTCTTTTCCATTATGGAGGTGAAAGCAAGTGTGGTATGTGTGGAAAACAAAGATTTTATGTTTCAGTGCAAGGGGAGGAGATCCACATAAGTAGGACAAATATGAGACATTTACAAGGATCAACAGCGTAGTGGTTGGAATGAAATGTTTGTGGAGAGCAGTGGATTAACCGAGCAGGTGGGGGAATGGTGACCAGAGATCCGGTGAGTTGTCTGGGGCTGGAGTGGGGATGCCAGTAAAAGCACTACTAGGAGACGGGGTCCAATAACTATTCCCCTGCTATGTCCTGCCTGTTCTTGTCTGTTGCCCCTGGTCTTTCAAAAGTTAGGAGGTTGCCAGGCCTCCGGTATGGCATCAGAACGGACTAGGCCAGAGCCCTTCTTTCTTCTCTGTCATTTTCCTTTGTTCTCACATGTCCATCACTCACAACCAAATATAAGTGCCTCTTACTTCACTACATCATGTTAATAGATACAAGATGCAAGAGGAGGGAACAAAGGAAAAGAAAGGATGAAACCTGATGTTGGCAGTTGGGAGGCAGTTCTGTAGGGCTTTGTCAGCCACTCACAAGTGGGAGGACGGAAGTTGAGGCTCACCAGAAGTCGAGGATGCCATTCGTTCTTCAACCTGCACGCATCCCCTTCATGCCCTGTATGGTCATATTTTCAGCCAGGGTTTCTCCTCCCACCCTGAACACCTGAGCAGATGCTGCATCATCAGAAAGGCCATTCCTAGGGATCGCTGTCCCCCAAAAACACCCTGCCTCACGTTCCCCAGAGCACTTACCTGACTGGGTCAAGGTGGTCATTTGTTATTTGTCTCCTCCCACATGACTATAAGCTTCACAGTATCAGAGGAGATGTTTTTCTGTTTTCTTTATTTTCACCTTTGTATCCCTAGACCCTAAAATGACAGCTGCCACATCATAAGCAGCCTATAAATATTGGTTGAATTACTAAATGAGCAAATGAATGAGTAAGCGCTCATAATGGTACCCTGCCAAGCTCTTGCAACTATAACTTTGTAATCATGATGTCTTGGAGAATTTTCTCCTAAAGAAAACCCCACAACTCTACAAGTCTAGAGTTCAGAGATTTGAAATTCCTCAACTTTTAGCACAGATTCACTTTTCTCAGGAGAGAATTTTGCTGTGTCATTTTAACTGATACAAAAGTATATATGCATGTGTGTATATATATATATATATACATATATATACATATACATATACACACATATATGCACATATACATAAATTACCATCAATGTTACACTTGTACTACTCTGCTATATTTTAACTGTCAAGAATTCCATTTGTTTAATTTAAAATTACTTTTTATGTAGGAAACTCCCTTTGATGGATTATTTTCCTATATGGAAAAGAGATAGGAAAGAAGAGATCACAGTATGTTTTTAAAGATTTTTAAGAATTATTTGAAAGTTTAGTGCTTTTCATTCCTTGCAAGCAGTTTGTCCTTTCCTAAGAAAGGAGGACTCTTTCTTATTTATAGAATATATTTTTAAAAATCATTAGTATTTCTGGTCCCTGAAAATCACAAACAAACATACAAGCTACATAGGCTTTAAAAAGAAAACAGGAGAAGTATATTGTGACTCTCCTTAGTACTGAGGTCACTTATTTTTTCAACAGGAAGCAACTACTCATTTCTTGTTGTTATTGTTCTGTTTTGTTGTTTCTTTGTTACGTTTTTGGCCACATCTTCAGCACTTCTCCAGGCCTTTCTATTTGTCTTGGTTGATTTCTTCTTTTAGGAAACATTCACTTTTGTTAAACCTCAAAACTCTCTATGGTTTTAGTACCGTTCTTTCACTCTACAGAGATCATTAGTTCACGAAAGCTTTAATAGTAGTGATAATGATTAAAAACTGGTATCTTGTTTCTACTAATACTAGCAGAAAATGCAAATATAAACATTTTCCAAATTTGATGCATGCATCAAGAATTCTAATGTTTTGAAAACCTGCATAGTATTTTCTCAATTGAACATGCTGTAATTTATTTACCTACCTGTTTAGTGTTGAACAGCAAATAGGATTCTGGTTTTTGGTTTTATAAATAAACACAATGGACCATTCTCAGCATTTGTCCCTATTTCTAATTCCATACAAACTTAATCAAGTTACAAATTCTTGATGCTTAGACTCAGAAGCAAAAGCAAATGCCTGCTTATTAAGATGTTTTTTGAAAACATGATGCCCTCTCCCGTTGCTTCCTTCCGCCACCATTTCCCTGAGAGGAAACTGAGGAACCATCACTTAGAGAGGTTATTCTGCTATAACGATGCCAGTGTGTTGACAGAAGTCTCGCCAGGAAGGGCTCTAGTGGGTATAAGCAGAGGCTGAAAAGCAGAGATGCATGAAGAAACCGTTGGCGTGCCAGCCCTCGCAAAGCATCACCTCCCTACCCTTGTGCCTAGTGGCAAGAGAATGAGTTGATAATACTCTGTAAAATATGCAGATTGAGCATTTGAAATCTTATCCCAAGAATACAGGTTGCCTAATATCAGTATCAGTCCTTTTTTTTTTTCATGGCTCTGAAATGAGGGTCATTTTAGGAACAAAACATTTCCCCAAAATAAATCAATACAGAAGAAAAAGTATGGATGTAGCACAAACATTTTGTGAGCTGACATAATAACTTTGATTTCATTTTTTAAATGCATTTTACACATGCATGGATTAAGAGGAAAAAGAATTATATTGGCCTACTGTCAAGGAAATAGATTTTTTTTCCTCATGTGCCTGTGTACTGTGGTTTCTTATGTGCAGAATATTTGCTCTAAGTAACAACGTCCAACAGAATTTTCTGTAACAATGGAGACATTTCATATCGGCACTGTCCAGTGTGGGCACTTGAAATGTGACTGGTACAACTGAGAAATTGGACTTTTAATTTTATCTCATTTAAGTGTTCGTGTTGGGCTAGGGCCTGTCATACTGGACCACACAGTTCTTGGCATATTGCTCCATCTCCACATATCTCCTTATATACTTCTCTATATTTGCTCTGAAAACTGAGTAAGCTGCATTGTGCCTCTAACTCCAAGAATCCCTTCAAAAACCAGCTCCCTGCCTAATGAAGGCAGAATAATGGCTCCTTCCGTGACATACTAACGTGAAGAAATTTAAGATCTTAAGAAAGCGAAAGCGAGACTATCCCTGATTATCTGGGGGGTGGGGGAACCAAGTCATCACAGTGTCCCTCCCAGAGGGGAGCGGGAGTTAGAGCGGAGAGACGACGTGAGGTCACAGGAGAGAAGCAGAGCTCCGAGAAGGCGGAAGCCCCAGGCTGCTGGCTCTGTGTTGATGGAAGTGAGCGGAGGGACGTGGGCTGCCGTAGAGGCTGGAAAGGCACAGAAACGGGTTTTTCCCTGAGCCCAATGGACGCATTTTAAACTTCTGACTTCAGAACTGTAGGGTAATAAATTTATGTCCCTTTAAGCCACTGTATTTGTGGTAATTTGTTACAGTAGCAATAGGAAATGAGCATGTTGTCCTAGGAAGCCTCTGGTCCTCTGGTCTGTGGGGAAACCAGGTGGGTCCACGGTGATGCTCCTGAGAGGGAACTGGACCCCACTGTATGTGCCTAGCCACAGGGCAGGTGCAGACATGTCATACCACTCAGACCTATGCCTCTGAAGCAGTAGGATGCTGGTGAGTAAATTATCCCTCCACCATTCAAACAAGTACACATGCTGGGGTGCACGCAGTCACAACACCTCACTGCGGCGGGCAGAAGTCGCGCCCCCATCCTCCTGCCCAATCTGCGGCTGCCCAAGGGGATTTGCTTTACTCTTACTTTGTTTTGCTTTAAAATTGGTTTAAGTTTTCCTTGAAACCGACTTTAATTTTGAAGTTAATCATTTTGAAATTGGGCTTTAAGTGCACCTAGGTGAGATTGGCCTCATTAGAGAGGAACCACTGTATTCCTGATTCTCATAGAGGTTCTTTGTTTTCTGGTTTTGCCATTTCATTCCCTATGTGGGTTTCACCTAAGAAAAAGCTGTTTTTTTGGAAGTCTTTACCAATGGTTATTTTCATTGGCATTAACCAGAAGATCCTACCTGGAGCATCTGTCATTGCAACTGGATATCCCTGGAGCCATGGAATTGAACTTTGACCCCAGTGTTCTACATCTGGTTAGGGCAGTCAAGCAGAAATTTTTATTTTTCTGCTTAGTCAAGTGCTTGACTAGGTACATTGACTTACTGTTTTGCAGCAGGATTTTTGTTTCTGTTTTTGTTTTGAGGGGGGTGAGAATTTCTGTTATGGTGGTATGTGCTGAGTTAACCTCAGTCATGACAAGCCAAAGATGAATTCCTAGATGTGCAAAGAAGGGAAATGCTAAAGGTGTTGACTTGCTTTTTAAAATATTCCTATATAAGAAAAACTTGTCATTGCACTTGAAGAGGAAATATTGTGACATGTGCTTTGCAGTAGCGACAAAAAGAATCAACACTAAAAAAGTTTTTTTTTTTAATTAAACGCTCGGCAATAAACCCAAGTTTAGGCTAGAGTAATTAGGTTTGGGAATACGTTTTTGCTACTGAGGCATAAGCCCCTAAACACCCACAGCTTATTAATTATCTGAAACACTGAGAAAGCTTCAACTGTTTTGACATAAATGATAATGCCATAACAATTTAGCGAGAATAAAAGTAAGATCAAAAGCCTCTAACCAGAGGCAAATTACCGCCTATCAACTTTTCTATAGGACAGCCAGACCAGTTTTAAGTAAGATAATAAATCTGCAGAAATGAGCTGTTTGTAATTAAAATTAAGCATACCAAATCTTTCATGACCATTTATAAAACCAAGTTCCTGTTAATAAAACAGATTCTCATTGTTATTACTTTCTTTAAAATTATTTCCATTCAAGATGAATTATTTTCTTGAAAGTTGTCTAGCTTTGAGAGATTTTAAAACTTAGTTATTATGCATTTGAAAAAGTTGTAAATGTCTCCACCTCCCCACCCTATATTCTCACATGTTGAGTGGTGGTTCTTAACTGGCTCCAAATCTGTAAGTTGAACAATCTTCATTAATGAATGACTTGTTTTTTAACTTACTGTATGTATTTTCTATTTCTACTGAACTAAAGAATAGGAGAACTTTGAGTTCATAATAACAACTTTATGTTGCTGTTGTAAGGAAATTTAAATCTACTTAAATTCTAGAATAGTGATTACAGTATAGCCCTGCTGTCAAATCCTTGCTGTAGTCTTGATTTCTAACTTAAAACTAGAATTAGAGAGTGAGCACCAAATTAGGAAATAGCGTCATGTCAGTGAATCCAGAACTTCTAGGAGTATGAACAACATAATACCTATACAACATTTAATGCCTGTCATTATTAATTGTATAAAAATAATTAAAATTCCTCTTACCTCTTCCAGTTTTCCTCTTAAAGTGTCAGCAGTGAGAGACTGCTGACGTGCACAATTCACAATGCAATTAAAAGCCTCCATTCTCTCCTTGCCCGTGCTGTTCTCATACCCAAGAGCACCTTCTCTGTTCTTTATTCTTACCCCTCCTGCAAACAGTTCAAGGGCCACATCCAAAGAGCTTCCACTATGATTCCCTACCCTTGCCGTAGCATCCTATCTAACTACCCCCCATCCTTCCAGAGTTTCTGGTCCGTACCTCTACAATAACACTTACTGGAGTGTATTGATTTTACATATTCCCTTAGAATCCCCGGTGCTTCCTAGATGACATGGAACAGAATAGGCATTCAATTAATATTCTTTACATTTGTAAGCAAGGTATGAAGTGTTGCCCTCTTCTCATTAGTTATTTCTTCAGTGAAACTTAAAGATTATCTTCTCTGGAAAGCATTTCACTTTCCAACCCCCGATAACATTAGGCAAGTTACTTATACTACCAATTGATTTTTTTGTTAAAATGTGAATGCTCAAATAGAATCCTACAGGTAACAGTATAGTGAATTCCATATAAATACAGATATGAAAATCTTTAACAGTTTATTTTGGAACAAAATCAAATTAATGAGATCATTGTTCTCACCATGCCACCCAAGAGTTCTACAAACTAATTAAAGCCCTTAAAAAAGAATGAACTTGAAATGATTTATTTTTATAATCTTAGCCATGTATTAACATAAATAGTGATAATAGTGAGTAATCAACTGGAGACTATCTTCTAATAAACATGAAGATGTAAACAGTAGTGAACTTGTTTATTTTGAAAGTACAAAATATGCAAAAAATGTAACGCTTACTTTGAATTGGCAGACTGTTCAACAGGTTATGTTATGTTCACTCTCTACTAGACTAGGATGAAAGGGACAGTCTCCCACTATTTATTGACATTTTTGAGATCAGATTTGTGCACTGGAATCCTCTATATTTCTTTAAAAGAAAAAGAAAAAAGGGTGAACACTAGAAGACAAGTATTAGGGATATTAATCTGAGAATTTTATCTCTGTCAGTAACAAGCTGTGAGGCCTTTAGAAAGCTGTTTAGTAAGTTTGGTTTAATTATGTGCAACTCTGAAGGAAGTATTAAGAACAGATTTTTCTTTAACTTTTTACAGCCTTAAAGTTCTTTGATTCTTTTTGTGCTAGGACATCTATAATGAGAAGTTCCTTATGTTGTTTTCTTCAATTTGGTAATTCATCAACATGCATTTATCAAAGGTCTACTTTGTCTCAGCACCTGTAACTGAAATTTAGAACTGAAGACACACAAATCCAGTTGAGGGACAATGAAATAATTATGGGAAGAAACAAAACCATGTGTCATGGAACTGTTAATCCAGTGTCTTTCAGCCTCCTGAAGGATATTTGCCTGTTTTCCCTCCAACTTCCAAACCCTCTATATCCATTGCTTTAAGGCATTTTCCTTTACTCCTGAGAGAACCAAAATCTACATTCAGTCTTTTTTCAATTTATTTTATTTTTTTATAAATTTCTTTTTTAAGGTATCATTGATATACAATCTTATGAAGGTTTCACATGAGCAACATTGTGGTTACTACATTCATCCATATTATCAAGTCCCCCCCACACCCCACCACAGTCACTATCGATCAGCATAAGATGACACAGAGTCAGTACTTGTCTTCTCTGTGCTACACTGTCTTACCTGTGACATCCCCCCACCCCAATACCATGTGTGCCAATCATAATGCCCCTAATTCCCCTTTTCCCTCCCTCCCCACCCAAACTGCCCCACCCCTCCCCTTGGGTAACCACTAGTCCCTTCTTGGAGTCTGTGAGTCTGCTGTTGTTTTGATAATTCAGTATTTTTTGTTGTTATACTCCACAGATGAGTGAAATCATTTCATACTTGACTTTCTCTGCCTGGCTTATTTCACTGAGCATAATACCTTCTAGCTCCATCCATATTGTTGCAAATGGTAGGATTTGTTTTCTGCTTATGGCTGAATGATACTCCATTGTGTATATGTACCACCTGTTCTTTATCCATTCATCTACTGATGGACACAGATTGCTTACATAACTTGGCTACTGTAAACAGTGTTGCAATAAACAGAGGGGTGCATATTTCTTTTTGAATCTGGGATCTTGTTTTCTGTGGGTAAATTCCAAGGAGTGGGATTCCTGGGTCAAATGGTATTTCTATTTTTAGTTTTTTGAGGAACCTCCATATTAATTTCCACAATGGTTGAACCAGTTTACCTTCCCACCAGCAGTGTAGGAGGGTTCCCTTTTCTCTGCATCTTGCTAGCATTTGTTGTTCCCATTCTTTTCTATATTGGCCATCCTAACTGCTGTGAGGTGATATCTCATTGTGGCTTTAATTTGCATTTCCCTGATGATTAGCAATATGGACCATCTTTTCATGTGCCTGTTGGCCATCTGAATTTCTTCTTTGGAGAACTGTCTGTTCATATCCTCTGCCCATTTTTTAACAGGGTTATTTGCTTTTTGGGTGTTGAGGCATGTGAGTTCTTTATATATTTTGGGTGTTAACCCCTTGTCAGATATGTCATTTACAAATGTATTCTCCCATACTGTAGGATGCCTTTTTGTTCTGCTGATGGTGTCCTTTGCTGTACAGAAGCTTTTTAGCATGATGTAGCCCCATTGGTTCATTTCTTATTTTGTTTCCCTTGCCCAAGGAGATTTATTCAGGAAAAAGTTGCTCATGTTTACATTCAAGAGATTTTTGCCTTTGTTTTCTTCAAAGAGTTTTATGGTTTCATGACTTACATTCACGTCTTTGATCCATTTTGAGTTTACTTTTGTGTATGGGGTTAGACAATAATCCAGTTTCATTCTCTTACATGTAGGTGTCCAGTTTTGCCAACACCAGTTGTTGAAGAGGCTGTCATTTCCCTATTGTATATCTATGGCTCCTTTATTGTATATTAATTGACCATATATGCTTGGGTTTATATTTGGGCACTCTAGTCTGTTACATTGGTCTGTGGGTCTGTTCTTGTGCTAGTACCAAATTATCTGGATCACTGTGGCTTTGTTTATGGTTTGAAATTACATTTGAAGCATATTGACTCGGTAAATAATGTCTCACCATTAATAATTAAAATGCCAATAATTATCATAAAGATAATGCCAATTTAAAAAATATACATAATAAACAAAATTTTTAAAAATATTAAAATCCCTTTTTAATAAATGGTCACTTTCAAAGAAATTCTTAAAACTGAATTTAAAAAGTATTCAGTTAATCTCACTTGATGGTTATATGCTTCTCATGTGTGTAAGTACACAGTAGTCTTTTTATCACTGAGATATGGAATTTCTGCTTTGTGCATTATTTAGAGCACATTTAGATTCCAACCTGGTTTTCCTTTGCACTCAGTACACTATATTGCACTGCTTCCTTCTGAACGAATTGATACAATGAGCTGATGTAAATTATTTTCACTGTTAGGCTGAACTAATATTAACCTACAACAATATAGAAAAGTATACCACACATAGGCATATAGTGCTGAATTTCAATGTTTAACATCAAAGATTTTTAGTTCTATGTGATTTTGCATTGGCTGTCCCATTGCTCCCTCCCATGGTCTGGACACTCAGGGCTGCCGGGCATAAACCCCTCCTGCTGACTGCTGCTAGAGGGCGGTGACTATGGGAATGGGCCCCAGCAACCCGGGACTACCCACTGCTCATGATTCTACCTCCGTGTCATTGCTTCCTCACTTGCCCTGCTGGGAACAGTTCCCAACATTTTAATTATAAAAGTGCAGCTCCTCTTTTAAGGCCTGGGTCAAATGCTCTAAATTTTATTAAGGCCTTTATTTATATTCTATCCATAACTACTCTAGTATCCAAATTTCTATACAATTAATATCTCTTTGATGACTCATCAAATTCTGTCTGGTATTGGATTTTACATAACTCTTATCCCATCTCCACCTAGGTTATAAGGTCTTTGGAGAAGGACTATCTTTGTAGCCTTGACAATGCCAAACCCAAAATCATATGAAATATAAGTGCCTGTTAAATGTCACGTGAATTTCCCATCATCCCTTATGGTAACACAGCATTGTACCTTTGCTTCTGTTTGCATTTTCTCCTAATAATGCTCTTCCTCTCCCTTTCTTCTCTTATAATCCTGTCCATTCATTGACTCTCAACCTGAAAGCATTTTATTGTGCTCCAAATCTACATATAATCCCTCATATGAAACTCCATAGTGCTTATTTGTTCTTGCATTATGCTACTTCTCATTTCCACCTTTTATTATAGTTTTCATATATACTATATACTTACTTTCCTAGGCTGTAAACACTCAAAAGACAGTGAATAGAATCTTATTTATTTTCTGTTTCCCACAGTGCTGTGCATATAGCAAGTGCACAGTAAATGTTTATTGCATGACTAAAGGTTTGCAAAGAGTTGTAGAAGAACAGCATTCCTGCTTAAGAACTGGAGATTCCATGCAGAAATAGGCTGCTGCACCCTGCTATAGAAGTTTTAGGCAAGGCTGATGGTCAATCAAGAAGAGGGGGCAGAAAATGCTATCTCTGCGTCCAGCCCTGTCATATTTGCAGCAGGAAGTTGCTAGGATGTTACGATTAAGGGGTTCCTGCAGGGTGGCTGTCTATCAGTCCATTTCATTGTCCATGACCCACTATCATAGAATCTGCTGTTTAAATCTGAATAAATATTTTTATTTTAGAGAGTCTCCTATTAAAATCTGGAAATAGTTTGTGAATGTTAATACATACAATTAATACCTTTGTTATCTGTGAGCATCCTGACCATTATTTTAAAGAAAAGTTGTGGGGAAGTTGGAGAGAGGAATTGATGGGAGCAAAAAGAGGACAGGACCAGAAGAAAGGTAAAAGCTGGTGCTGTTGAAACTGGAATGCTCCTGGACAGATTTCAATTTCACTGTTGCTAGGGTACAAGCAAGCTATGAAACCGTGCTCTGGAAGCTATGGTCCAGATATTCAGTGACCCCATTTTTTAGCCCTCTATTTCCTACCTATTAATTATCTCACTTAGGAGCATTCTTGCCAAGCCTTTAAACTACTTATAAGATAGGTATAAATACTCTGATTTTCAAATGAGAACATTGAGATTCAGAAAGGTTAAATTACATACTCACAATTGGCTATCTAGTAAATAGAAAGAAAAAGGTTTGAACATAAAATATACAGTTTTCCTCCTATATTGTGCTTGCTCACTCTTCAAGTAGATGGCTTTCATTAGTCAGCTGGGCATGGGGAGAAGGCGAAGGAAGATTTAGAAATGTTTTCCTATAAGGTTTGTATATTCTCATTGCTATTACCATGGCATTATTTAAAAAACTCAAATTGCTATGGAAAACTCATTGTTACCTGCTTTCTGACTTGGCCTCGATAAAGAATAGGACAAGGAAACAAGATGGCTTATCTTCCATCTCTCACCAAGAAGAAATTTAGCTAGTGTCTGTTTTTGTACAAAAGGAAAATCAAATGAATCTGTGATATGCAAATGAATCTCTCAACTGTTGTTAATTTCTACTGTTTACTCAAAAATGGGAAACACCGAGCCTGTGATACATCATCTTTTGTGCGCTTGGCACTTTCCATCATGAATCCGATTAATCCCCTTAAACTAACAAGGATTAATTGCCTTGGTAAGGCAACCTGGCATTGAAATGATATATTGCCCAGACAGCTTGGAATTTGGCCACTTATAAATCTCATTTGTTTGTTGGCTTATTTCTGTTTGTCTCTTTCTCTGACAGATGTGTGCCCAATCACTGCGAGCATGGTGGGAAGTGCTCACAGACGTGGGACAGCTTCAGATGCACTTGTGATGAGACAGGATACAGTGGGGCCACCTGCCACAACTGTGAGTGCCAGTTCATCTCCCTCTAAACATGTATGCATGAGAATCCCAGGTCTTCAGTCACACTTTAAAGCTCAGCAACCTGAGTAATCCACATATTAAATCACTTAATTCTGAGGAACCCAGATTTTCTTGTTTCTTCCCCAGAATAGTGTTCCAGTTGTCAAAATATATTGTCCTGTCAAATGACTCACAAAGAAGGACCCGCATCGCCGGTGTTCTGTAAACATGTAGTTGAGATCGGAATGCTGGCCTTGATTTGCCTCCGCACGACTGAGTCGTCTCTATCTGGAAAGACAGCAGAACTGTGTTAGCGGAATGTCTCTGGCTGGATCCTCATCTATCACTTCATAGGAGGGGCAGACAGAGTGTAATTCGAGCACTTAGTTTCTGGACAATAGTCATTTCATGCTCTATCACAACTTTGTGGCCACATTTTTAGATAGCAAACTGAGTTAAAAAAGTGGAATGGATTCCATTAAGTTGTATATCTGAAAAACACAAAAAGGAAAAAATTTTAAATGCTAAAAATAAAATGTAACAGGCAGAGATGACTAGTAAAACACAGTTGTGTCTTGTTTCACATAATAGCTTTACCCTGAAGAGTTACATAAAAATTAGATTTTTGTAATTGGAAGAATATTGTAAGCGAATAACTCTGTAATTGTGACATTAATTTTCCCAAAATGCATTGCTGTTTACAAAGCACATTTGAAACAGATTTGCCAAAAGACGTATAATTGAAGGAAGGTGGTCATCCGTTTGGTGTGTGTGTGCGTGCGTGTACATGTGTGTGGGGGGCGGGTATGTAGGGAGGAAGGAAGAGGGAAAGAAAAAGATTCCATCTCCTTCTCTTCTGTCAGTGTGCTGAAAAACTGAAATCTAGTATCTAGCCCTCTAATTACACAGGCTGCTTTCTCTTCCCTTCACTTTTAGGAAACAATGAGCAGCAAAATATTACCAGACTAAAGTAGTAGGGACAGTAAAATGCAATACAGTTCTCTGAGCTTTTCGTGTCCTTGTTTGTAGTAACGTACAGTAAGAAAGTGCATTCAGAATATATTGTAAGGCATCAACTACAATAAAAATTGAAACTTACTTTATTGAACTTACTCATTTGTTAGGAAGGTGTTCAAAAACAAGAGACAAAAAGAACCGGAAAAAATGACATTAATAGAAAGATGTACAAGAAAAAAGTAGACAGTCAATTCATTGTCTGTGAAGTACTTATATATAGGTATACAGAAAAGTGTTTTAATGAATAAAGAACAAAACTAATACTGATATGAATCAGAATAAAGCAGTTATAACTAAAATTTTTCCTTTCCAATCCAATCAAAATTAACTTTCATCATATGGTATTCATTGTGCGAGAAATGATACTTGAGTTAGGTCACTGATGAAAGCACCTTTACTCCACAAGCAGCATTCGTATGATGTGTTATAAGTACCACCTTTAACTGCAGGGGATCTTGTTTCTGAATATGGAAATTCTAACTATTCTAAAGACAAAGATCAGGAAACCTGGGGTGGGGGTTGGGGGGTGAGGTTGTTGTAGGGATTGCCTTTCTCAATGACTGCTTTGATGCTGAATTTAAAAGAAAGCAATAATTTTTTATGGTTGCTTCCTGCTTTGAAATACACAGCGAAGAAGATTTTTAAAATACAAAAAAAATTTGAATTAAAATATTTGCTACTGGTTAAATAGCTGGCTTTTTTAAAGAGTAATTAACTCCCAAGTGTTAGAAATGTCCTAATTGTGGTTAGCTTGTGGCGAGCTCTAAATGTAGAAGGGAGAAATCATCTCCTCCCTGGTGCTCATTCCTGTTCATTCCTTGTTCCGTTTTTGTATCTATGAAAGCAGAATCATTCATTTTAACAACAAAAACCTGATCTCTTGTTGTCTTTCCCTAAACAAGACCAAAATCTTGAGAAATCAAGTATGTGCATAAATAGAGATTAGAAGACCATAGTCCTAATTCAGGAAAGGGTCCACTGGATGTTATTTGTGTTGTAAAAAGTCTATCTTGTAGCTTTTTGAAGAGTACATGATTACTGATAAGCTGAAAGACTTGACATATCTTTTCATTGCTCCCACGGATTAGTTAAAAATCAGGAGGGTCTGGCCCAGCACATAATAATGTAAAAATATTTAATATATGCCACTCAGTTTGATATGAAATGAACAAATTTGCCTTTTTGCTTAGTGAGTACATTCGCAGCAAGAGCAGTCAGTGAGCCGGCGCGTGCTGTGGGGGGACCCTGCCCTGCCGCCTGCTGCAAGCGCTCCGCCTTCTCTCCGACTTTCTTATTCCTTTATTGACTAAATGGCCACTGAGGCTGTTTACAGTTTTAAAAGTCAGTGAGCTGCAGCTTCCAGTCGCCTATTCTGTGTTCTGTGGTTTTAGATTGTGTTAGTATTATTTAATACTTCACCTCATTATTTTCTGTAATAGAGCTGTGGTAATTGTGTAACAGTACTACTTTCAAAAGGTGAAGAACAGCCAACTAAAGTCTAAAGAAAGGGTAATATAAGTAAATATTGAGTAGAGTTCAAACTTTACAGCGGGGCTCCCTCCTATTTCATCGTATTCTCTACACTGGTCTGGGCTTGGTCAGGATGAGACAGCTATTTCTGGGGTGTCCGTAGTTCACGGTGGAACCCAGAGGCCCTTTTTGATAGGTTTCCTGCCTGAGTTTGAACTTCCCTGCCCCACTTACTGACTTGTGACCTTCAGCACTTCACCTCTTTGAGCTCCACTTTCCCCCTGCTGAGCGAGTATAGTAAAAGGACACTCATGAAGCCGTGAGATTAAATGAGATAATTCATGGGAGACACTGAAAGGAGCGTTAGCGTGTGGAAGGACTTAGTAAATTTTTGCCACTCCTTCCCTTTCATAACAGTCATCTCTTTGCTCTGAGCTTCTTTACCAGTAATTGTCCATATCACACAATTTGTTGCTTAATTTCCTGCTGCCAGTCGTTGTTTTCTGTTGTCATTTCCATGGTGTATTTGGGCTTGAAGTGAATCATTGATTTGCATAGGATTTTTCACCGGGAAGAACTGAAGAGAATTAAAAGTGATCTGTGTATATCCTAGATGTATACACACACACACACACACACACACACACACACACACACATATATATAATTGTTTATATATGGAGAATTAATTTTCAAGCAAATTCTGTCTAAGGCTCAGAGAATTGTTATTTACAGACCACACCTGAGGAGTCAGGACATCCTCCTCTGGGCAAGGAAATCCCACAGGAAAAGCCAGAGACCGTCAGAGACGGTCAGATCATGGCAAAGGGAAATTAGTCCTTCTTGTCCTAAAACTAAAGAGCTTAGTTTGTGACAAAATGCACATACATCATATTGTCGTGATTTACACTTCTTGGATTTTCTTATGCTGATAATCCATTCTGTGAATGCCTAAGAACTGTCTAAGCATATCAGAACATAAAACCATGGCAAAGAGAGCTGAATGATGCTGCTGAATAGTTTATTTGTTTTGTTATATTGCCTTATCCCACTTCACTCTCCCAGAAATATAAAATATATCTTTCTTATGAGCAAAGCTTCATGTTTATAGCTACAGTCTTTCTCTTAGTGGTGCTATGTATACAGGCACTTTTCAATTGGTCTCCAAGCTTACTTTCCAGTACATCAAGTGCTCTTTAGCATCTCATCATCTCATTTTTTATGTGTTTCTTATACTTCATAATTATGGCTTTAATTTACATAAATTAAATCCAAAAAGCTATCCTTTATCTCAGGGCCTAGTAGATAGTTTTCTCATGCTGCTGGGATCTATCTTTGACCTCAGTCATTCTTACATATAGTATTAGTCCCTTATGTGGAATTGCCATAAAAATCCACAGAATATCCTTAATAATATGAAAACTTTTAGCCATCTTCACAAGTATTTGTGAAAGGAGACTATTTGACAGATAAAAGCAATGTTTTGGGGTAGAACTTTATAAAAACTGTTAAATGCCAGATCATCATTCTGAGAGAAAATATTTTTCCAGATACCTTTTTATTAAAGGAGAGATTCTCACCAACCCAGATATATAGACATGACTGTTTTCAGAAATAGCAAGATGAGCTAAGCTAAGTGACCTATATAGATATCTTGCACTTTTAAAATTAATGTGATTTCTGAATTCTGAAATACTAAGAAGGCCAGGTACTTCTTAGCAAAATTTTCTTTTTTTCTACAAATAAACCGCCACCATGAGCTTTGGTGGGGGCGGAGGGCTTTTTGGCTTCTTAGTCATCCAATGTACACTTTGGCAAACAGACCAGTTTACAGACTTCTTTGCAAATAAGTATCCATTTCTCTTTGTGGCATCAGGCAAGGGAGATTCACGCTTGTACTTTGGTAGTTTGTCTAAGGTGGCATTTTCCCACATGTAAATGTTTGGCTCTACAAGTGTGCGCCTGGTGATGAGGGAATTGATGGCACCCCTGCCCTTGCAGAGCCCGCTCTAGGTGGGGACGCACACCTTGACCCAGCCAGCTGCTGCGGAGGTGTTACCATACAAATGCAAAACTAAAATTTTTTACTAGCCAGTGTTACAGGAAACACTGAAATTTAAAAGGAAACTCTTCTACATGCTGCATCCAGAGCTACTACTCTGAGTCCGTAAATTAGTAAACCATAAAATACACTATACCTTACTACTGCACACAGGAAAACCCGAGTGGGTGCCATTAGCTCACAGCATGTTATTTGTAATCCTTTATACTCATAAGTAATTTAATTCAAGCATAATTTGTAAAAAGAAATTAATCCTAGCTGATTATAGTCACATTAACTAAGGGCATAAACACCTAGAATTATTGGCACCAGGAAACTTGGCGTCTCCTCCATGTGAAACTACCACAGTCTTAGGTATCAAGACAAGTTGGAATTTGAGCATTGCTAACCCTGCCTCCCCGCCACCCCCAGAAAAGCAGTCATTGAATAGTTTCATGGCCTTACAGAATTGAATCCATCTTTCTACTATAAATTCAGCTGACTTATAAGGACCTGCTTGGTATGGCTGTGTGTTTAGCCTGGTTTTGTGTCATGCTTTGCCTCGCTCTTCCCCAGGCCTTTCCGTTTTTGTACGTGCCCTGTACCCTCACACTGCTCCCTCCCCCTTGCCACTGTCACACCTCAGGAACTTTGCACATGCTTCCTCTCTGCTTTGTCTGGTACATTCCTGTGCATCCTTCAGATCTCAGCTCAGTAGTTACCTCCTTAGGGAAGCTTTCCATGACCCGGTAGTTAGGTCAAATCCTCTTATTCTAGCACATATCTTCCTCTTAATGCGAGTGATGGTTATGATTTTTAATTTATTATTTGTGATTCTTTAATAATGTCTGTCTCCTTCACTGGACTGTAATATCTAAGAGGAGGCAGTGCCAGGTTCTGTCAACAGTTTATCTCTAAGACCCACCCAGCCTATAATATGCGCCCAGTGAATATGCCCTGAAGCAAAGAATAATTGAATGGCAGAGAATGTAAAGAGCATCAACTCTTTTAAAAATAGCTCTTAAAAAATAAATCCCCTCTGCACAAATTTATGAAGATAGTGAAGCTGCGAAGAAAGCTAAAGGGACCCCAGGAGAACAGAACAGGAGGGTGGAGAATAAAAGATGCATGAATGGAAGGCAGAGGGAATGGCGAGAGTAATAACAGAACCAACCACAAGAGGTATAAAGTTGTAAGAAATTACATGAGGAGTTCACCATATGGACGAGCAAACCTACACATTTCAAATTATCTTTGAGGAAAACACCATTCCATGTCGACACCACTCACTAGAGAACTTGTGGAACGCAGAGTAACAATGGGAAAGTAAGTCACAACAGAAAAGACATCTTAGAGTGCAGTCAGCCACTGTCTAAAGTGGGTATAGGCATGTCTGAATATTGACTATCCAGTGAAATGAGGAAAAAGTTTGAAGTTGGTGCAAAATTTGGATAAAAGGAATGTAATCTTTTGACTTGTGTAATATTATATGTGTATTCTTGCTACAGGGAAATTATAGTGAGGGACAAAACTCAGAGTTTGAAATCAAACGTTCAGATGTCAAGTCCTTGATTCCTCAGGCTGTATGGCCAACCTTGTTTCTCCATCAGCTGAACTTTCCTAGCTATAGGACGATGACTTTCCCCTATACCTATACATCCTATCTCCCCAAATCTCCTTAGCACATTAGTATGGATTGACATATACCCATAGAGAGTGAAGCCAACTCTCCCAGTATTTTCTGCAGGTCACTGACAGCAATGAAATGAGAAGTCCTGGATATAATTCTCTCCCACCCTGCCTCCTTCCCCTGTGCATTCTTGGCTTTGTATTTTAGACAATCACTTCACTGAACTTAAGTTTCCTCTGAGACATTCAATGAAATATTGTCTCTTAAAGTGCTTTTTAATGTAGGAAACATCCTATATATTTCTCTTTTATTAGACTACTAAGTCTTTAAAAACAGCCCACCAAATTTTTGTCTGATTATCCGTAGCTTAAGGATACCAAGCGCTGACAGAGGTGATTCTCAAGAAAAAGATCTGAGGGTTTCTCAATATTTGAGCCCATGCTCAACTGAAAAGATAAAAGGTTTTATTAGCAAATCTAAAGGCTACACAGGCAGATTCATATTCACATGGGGAATCTGCTCTGTCCAATCTAGAACCTGCTTTTCTGTTATTAATGAAGAATTACCAAATTCTCCCAACTTTACCTCCCTCTCATCTTCTCTTTGCATTCTGACGTCATGATCTAGTCCAGATGCTCAGCGTGTCCCTGCCATTAAGGAATATGTCCTTGTTATTAAGAAGTGGTTATGAGGCCCAAGTGCGGGACTGTGGGACTCATCGGGTCTGTATTTCTGCATTGTTTCTTCATCTTTTGCCCATTCATCGATGTGCGGAAAGCTGACTCCATTCTGCATTTGGGATAGGTGCTCGGGTGTGGAGTGGAGAAAGGAGGAGGGCAGGAATGCTGGCATGTAGGGCTAAAGAGCTCCCTCCAAGGAAGTGTGTCATTTCATTAAAAACAAATGCCCTTATACCCTAAGTACATTTCCTGATCTCTGCTTCATTGGGATTATGAACTGAGGACAAACCGCACTGTGTCTTACCTTTTATCCTCTATGTTGGTACTTCTCATGTTAACAAAATATATATAAATGTAAATGAAAAATTATTTAATGCCCTCTCATACAAAGCCTTTGCAATTGTAAGCAATTATGTCATCTTTCAGATTAGATTATCAGATGTTTGTTTATGTCTTGTTTTTTCTCCTTATCACTTGGACAGGGAGAAATCAGGGTGAGGAGGATGCACCTTCAGCATGGTGTGGGGTGGAGAATATCACTTTCAATACAATATGTACAACTAAAATAATAATAAGCCCTGGCTTGGAGGTGTATATTGTCTAGATGAGAAGCTCACTTTCTCCCCAGAGCTGAATCATTTGGGGAAAGAGGAAAATGACAAGTGATGTCACTTCCTGAAATCATACTTGTTTACAGAAAGACACAATAATCCCAGCAGCAACTTTACTCACATTGTCACTTGGCATCTGCAAATAAAGTGGGTGGAAAGAAATGGTAAAGTGCTACCTGAGTAGCAATGTTCGAAAGGGATTCAGAGGCCATCCTATCTTTCAGCTACAACCAAATAAATTACATGGATTAAAATAGTGCAGGTCATTTGGAGAAACACAGCCCAAGGACCTTTACATTTCTAAGGCAGCCCAAATTTCAAATTAATCCCCTCTTTCATGCCTTGCTTTTGGAAAGATGGCTAAGATTAAACATAGAAAAAAAGGATTTAATTTCAGTTTTACAAAGACTCTTTCAATAGTTTCAAAAATATGTCTTTCTCTTTGAATAAAGAGCCTTTGCAAAAAGTTGATCTGCAAACGCATATTCAAAAGCAGCCTGTGATAGAGATGAAGCTATGATCCTATGAACTTCTCAAAGGCAATAAAATGCCAGGGCTAGGTCTTGAGGGAGTTGACATTATTCATCAAACTCCCCTGTAGTTTGAATCCCAGTGACTCTCTCATCCAAGGTTCAGAGTAAAGAGAAAAAAGAACAGCAAACACTCACCTCTACCCCCTTTGCCAAGTTCAGTTAAGGGAAAGAAGACAGACAGAAGGAGGCCCGTTTAATTGGAAGATAAAGAAGGAAACTTCAGAAACATCTGTGTCTACTCAAAAAACAAGAAGGGAGAATTAAAGTTAAAAATAGCATGTGCCTCTCTTTTGATCCCTTTAACGTTTCCCAAATCAAACAAATTTCTGCTTTCATATTGACATGAGTTACTATGTGCCTGTTCTTAAATCTTTAGCTTTACAAACTTGCTATATAGGGTTATCTCTAATTCACAGACAGTCTGATCCATTTAATAATATTACATTTCTATTCTGTATGTAGCACACTATAGGGATACAGAAATATAGACAAGAGCCTGCTTCCTTATGCAGTAGACAAGGTAGTTTAAAAAAGCAGCAAGACAAACAGTCAGGAGACGTTAATACATTAGAAGAAGGTAACAGTTGTTTCTGTGCAACCTGGTGTAAAGGCCAGTATGAATAATATGGGGGAGAACAACTTGAACCCAGATGGCTGGGGAAGGGCTCTGGGAGGAACTGAACCTTGGGACTGACAGGAGAATTAATATTGGGACTGACAGGAGAAAGGGGGAATGGGGCAGCAGCAGCGTAGGCCAGGGGCAGGAATAAACACGGACTGTGGAGAAGCCGGCCAGTGAAGGACACTGAGCTTTGGGGGGGATGTACCTCAGTGGGCTCCAGCACACCCCACAAACAGGGACCCAGCAGGCATGCTCATTCAGATTTGTACATGCTGTACGAGCCAGCAGAAGTTGCAAAACCCCGGTGGGTCCCTGTTTGTGGGGTGTGCTGGAGCCAGGCTTGTTAAATACTCAGGAATTTTGTCAAGTGCTTATGAAATATTGATAGCTTGAACCAGACTACAGTGGGAGAATTTACCCCAAGGAAATGGACAAGCCCAACAAATACAGCCTCCTCTTTGTTCTTTTTTTTTGTAGAGCTTGTTTACCAGAATATCAGTGCCCTGTTTCGTGATTAATAGAACAAGAACAATAGTGTCTGCCTACTCGGATTTCTGTGGAGGGTACAAACATGTCTAACATGCGATAACATGTCTAACATGGTTATAACCAACACAGATGGTTCTTGAGAGATGATAGCTGTAGTTATAAGTGTAATACTGTGAAGAGATGGGTCCCATCAAGGAACAGCAGAATGTGGATTTGAGTAGGATGGTTGAGCTAGCCAGGGGACCAAGGTCTTTCCATACCTCGGTGACAGTATGTGACTTCAGATGTGATTCTTCACCGCTCATATTTACTGTGAAACAACTTTGCTTTTGTTCTTCCGAACAAGAGAGTTGAGTTTTTCTCACTCTATTAATCCATAAAAGGCATTAATTAAACTGTGCCCTGATAGACTGTTGATTTATGATTATTTCTGAATTAAGCAGAATCCATAGACTACTAGCCAGTGTTTAAAGAGCATTTATGAAAAACCTATAGATTATGTAGTGTCACTTCAACTCCCAACATTTCTTTTACTGAGAGGGACAGAAATAGTTTTGCCATGACTATGTATCTTATACCATAGTATAATCTTGGGTAACAATGGATGAATAAATAGGTCTATTGGGATACAAAACTAATTTTAAGATGACTTTGCGATTGTTAACCTAAATATAAAGAATCAGAAGCTTTCTCCCTTTAGAAGCTCTTCCCGCTGTGGCCCAGCTGTGTCAAATATATGTTTCTTAAATCCACCACACCTGGCTTTGTTTGACATGCTCCCTAGGAAAAACTACTCAGTAACGAGTCTCATGATTTTTTCACTTGTTCACATGACAAAAAAATCTGAAAAATGAATGGCTGATTTCTGTTATGGTTTCGGTTTTGTTTTCACAAAGTCATGGTGAACAAAGAACTCTCTCCATTTCTTTTGTTGTTACTGTTGCATTCTGTTTTTCCTCCGCCCTTCTATGCCCTCCTGGTAAAAGAATGTTGAGGAAAATAGAGTTCAGATTGTTGGAAACTGGAATGAACATGTCCATCACCCAAATAATTTCCTTCTGTTGCATTTTCTGTAGGCAGCTAATGCCACTAAAAGCATTTCCCATGGAAAATGTACCAGCTTCCAAGAAATTGTGCTGTTTCACTTTTTCAGTGTTCATATCTGACTGCTCTTAACTTTTAGTGAAATATTTTATTTGAAAATCTGGTTTTTTTAGCCAAGAAAAAGTGAAATACCATAAACATATGTGGATTTGACTAAAAAATATGGTCTTATTTTCTAGTAAAGCAAATAAAGACCCAAGGGCTCCTCAGTCACCTGGTCTCTTCAGATAATTTTGTCGCAAAACAGCCACAGTGGATCCTGTCTGCAAAATATGCCTACCCTACTCTTGAAAGACCTTTCTGGCATCTCCAATGCCAGATAATGTTGGCACCTACAAAATTTCTGTCATTACTCATTAGCAGGCATCAAAATGTCCTAATAATACTCTTTGCCATTGTCCAAGCCTGTTGAGACATCAATTAAACATGTCTCTCTTGCCAAGTCAAGTGATCAGCTTCCACTCTGCTGGTTAAGGCTAAGCGAGGCCACCCAGTTAGACTGGATAAACACCTCTAAGAGTCTGGCTGTGGAAAGAGAAATTCCTTCCATCCATACTACTGCAGTGGAATTCAGAGCCCTAGGAAACCGGGTGTGTGTTTCTAGCGCATAGCTCTCTGTTGTGAGCTGCCCTACTTAGTGAAGATTCAAGTATTCAATGGAAAGCCTATTCCTACTCAGAAAAGACTCGCAGAAAAGGCTCTTTTATGGTTTTGATGAGATAGATGTAGACTTTGTGAATTAATAGAACCTGCATTTGGAGGGCCAGTTTGATTTTTTTGAAAGTTTCTAAACTACCTGAAGCCAGATGAATGGAACAAGCTTTGATAATTCTTTGTCCAAAAGACTGTTTCTTTTGAATAATTCTTTAACTCCTGCTGACTTTAACTTTGTGAGAGAGTGAAAGTGTCCCAGATTCTCGTGGCGGAGAGATGATCAGAAACGGAGACTGTCAGCTTTCTCACTTCACAGCGGTTCTGGGAGAGAAGCACTGGGCTGCACATTTGTTAGACGCCCTGGGGAGGCAGGCAGGAAACCCCAGGCAGGAGCACTCGCCTCCTCGTTATCAGTGGAAGCATCTCCTGCTCTGTGATTACAGCGCCTGCTGGGGAAGCCCTGGCTAGTATAGAAAATCTCTTCTCAGCTGGCCCTGTGGCTGATGAGCCTCAAGGCCGGCCATCCGAAGATTGCTGAAGCAGAACAGAGAGAAAAGGCCCAATCCAGGATGGGCGACAGAAGGGCGGGGGGCAGAAGGCAGCCTCGCCCTTCACCGTCCCTGCATCCACTGCTCGGAGCTTGCTTCCCGCTGCCTCCAGATAAAATGTGCCATCAGCCCGCCTTGCAACTTTTTATTTGCCTTAGTGCCCTTGCCACCGCTCCACGGAATAGAGGTCATTTTCACTAAGCTTCGTTTCTATAGCCTAAAGTAGGTTTTGGGGCTAACGTGTCATTTTAGAAATATGAATAATGATGCAGAATGATTCATAGAGCAGAAATAATATGAGAGAAAAATTTATTGAGAAGTATTTGATTTACTATTAGCAATCACAGAAAAAAAGATTATTAATAGAAAACATTTCCCCATACCCCTTTTATATATAAATTGGATATTGGAAGATCTTATACATGGGAAAAGCACACCAGTTTAAAGCGCAAGTAATTTATTTGCTATATAAACAATTCTAAGGGATTTTGAATTAGAATTTCAGTTTGCACTCCCACTAGTACTTCTTGTCCCTACTTGTCAGCCCTGCTGTGCTCCTGTGTCCCACCTATCTTAAGATAAACAAATACTAGGCCCTAAATTCCACCACATGTGTCTCCTCAGCCAAGGAATAGGTCACTTGGGCACTTGATTAAAATCAATTCCACATGTGCTAAAAAAAAATTAATCTTCACAAACTGTAATTTTCATGCTGGGACCATTTAGAGTCCAGCAGTCTACTGATTAGTTTAAGAAAACTATGTTTTCATTGTGCTTTTTTAATGAGGATGCCCAGCAGAAAACCGTACTTGAATGTCAAGGAAATTTTTGCGTTTCAACAGTGCAGGAAACAAAACACTAATGGTTGGGAAGATGGGCTTGCTGGCCATAGCTTTTTTAAAAAATTAGGAATATAAAATTTTGTTTTAAATTACCAAAATGTATAAATACGAAGAATAAATATACAATGTGTAAGGAGGAATAATTTAGTGGATACTTTGAAGTACTTATTGATATAATAGCATATTAAGATTAGAGACTATACCTAAAAATAAAAGTGGGTGCCCTGAAATGTTTCTTTTAAGTCTTATTATCAGGAGGTTTGTGACATCCAAAGTTCCTGAATTTTGTCCCAATTCTCTTCCCCTGTATGTGGCTATCTGCAAAGAAAATATGGGGGCAGATTTGGTAGCGTGGATGGGAAGAGAAGGCAGAGGACTGTAATGGTTGAATGGCAAGGCTGATTACACTAGTTCCTAGCTCCCTTGATTTCTACAAAGTGGATGGAGAGAGGGCTTTGCGCACCTTTCAGGTAGCCCTAGAGATCATGTAAATGCAATTTTGAAGAAATAGAAATGCATTTATATTTAGCATAGGTTTATTTCCTGCCTTGGATTTAAATATATATTTAAGGCCATAAAGCATTTTTAAACTGAAGTTAACAGAACAGCATGTTTTTCTCCACAAAAGCAGAGCAAGGATTTTTTTTTTTTTTTGAGAGGGCATCTCATATTTATTTATCAAATGGTTGTTAACAACAATGAAATTCTGTATAGGGGACTCAATGCTCAATGTACAATCCTTAATCCATCCCCAGCCTAATTCTCATCAGTCTCCAATCTTCTGAAGCATAACGAACAAGTTCTTACATGGTGAACAAATTCTTACATAGTGAATAAGTTCTTACATGGTGAACAGTACAAGGGCAGTCATCACAGAAACTTTGGTTTTGATCACACATTATGAACTATAAACAATCAGGTCAAATATGAATATTCGTTTGATTTTTATACTTGATTTATATGTGAATCCCACATTTCTCCCTTATTATTATTATTATTATTATTATTATTTTAAATAAAATGCTGAAGTGGTAGGTAGATGCAAGATAAAGGTAGAAAACATAGTTTAGTGCTGTAAGAAAGCAAATTTAGATGATCAGGTGTGTGCTTGTAGACTAAGTGTTAATCCAAGCTAGACAAGGGCAATAAAACATCTCCACGAATGCAGAAGATTTCTCTCAGAACAGGGGGGGTGAGGTTCTAAGCCTCACCTCTGTCGATCCCCAATTTCTCACCTGATGGCCCCCCTGTGACTGCGCCTGTCTTAGGTTGTTCCTCCCTTGAGGAATCTTACCCGTCTCTGGCTAACCAGTCATCTTCCGGGGCCATACAGGGAGATGTAAAGTTGGTAAGTGAGAGAGAAGCCTTATTGTTTGAAAAGGTTAGCTTTTTACTTCTTTGCAGATTTATGACCTGTGGCTTTTATGCCCAGTATTTGTCTTGAGGTATCTTTACCACTTGGAAGAATTATGATACTCAGTAAATTCGATATGAGGCACGAATTCTATTTAAGGGTTGTAATTAGGAAGGAAGAAGAAAAGCTACAGGACTAGCAGATGGAAGATAACATGGGAAGATTGATTATTCCTTTGACATATCTTCTTGTAGAGTAACTTAAGCATGTATAGGTTTTAAACTACTAATTAAATTGTGTACACACATTAACATAATAGGAATACAGTTACATAACCAAAGCAGACCTATAATTACCAGCCATCTCCAGTGAAACCAAGAAAACCAGTTAGGCACCCTAGGCATTTGTGAAAACTTATGTATGATATGGTGGATATTGTCCAACTGAACTTGAACAGTCTGAGAGAAATCAGACAAATCAAAACAACCCATTCCTGGAGACTGTTCACATCCCATATGTTCTTTTAACAGTAGATAGTCTGTAGTCGTAAGATTTTGGAGCGCTGCAACTTGCACTTCTCCTAATTCTTGGTTGAGTTCCAACAGTATAGATCCAGTCAAATTTGTTGTTTTACTGTATGCACAGGCCAGCTTAGATATCTCCTTCTTCATTCCCATGGCAAGTCCAGGAACCGGTGGGATGAGTGCATCTACAGCTGTAGCAGCATGTGGATCATTGTTGGGGTTTTTTGATGATCACCTTCTGGTATGAGTCTTCCAGAGAGTGCTGATGTTGGAAGTTCTTTTTCATATCGTATCTTAGTTCATTTTCTGGGTAGCCAAATTAGGATTTGATCCTCTGTATAAACACAAACAGACCCTTTGCCTACACTTTTGTATGCCCTTTATACCATTGTGTAGAACTCATTGGAGGTCACCACAAAGAAACTGCTTTTTTTTTTTAAGAGAAAGGAATATTATCAGAAAAATGTACCCCCATAGCCGATCATCTGACACACTTTAAGTGATCAAAATTAAGGATATTTAAAGCATGCATTAATCGTTGATTTACAGTTATTTTTATACTATCAGGGAGTAATACCCCTTTTCTTTCTTTCTTTTTTTTTTGTTATCATTAATCTACACTTACATGAAGAATATTATGTTTACTAGGCTCTCCCCTATACCAGGTCCCTCCTATAAACCACTTTAAAGTCACTGTCCATCAGCATAGCAAAATGTTGTAGACTCACTACTTATCTTCTCTGTGTTGTAAAGCCCTCCCCTTTCTCCCTCCCTCTCCCCATGTATGCTAATCTTAATACCTCCCTTCTTCTTCCCCCCGCCTTATCCCTCCCTACCCACCCATCCTCCCCAGTCCCTTTCCCTTTGGTAACTGTTAGTCCATTCTTGGGTTCTGTGATTCTGCTGCTGTTTTGTTTCTTCAGTTTTTCCTTTATTCTTATACTCCACAGATGAGTGAAATCATTTGGTATTTCTCTTTCTCCACTTGGCTTATTTCACTGAGCGTAATACCCTCCAGCTCCATCCATGTTGCTGCAAATAGTATGATTTGCCCTCTTATTATGGCTGAGTAGTATTCCATTGTGTATATGTACCACATCTTCTTTATCCATTCATCTATTGATGGACATTTAGGTTGCTTCCAATTCTTGGCTATTGTAAATAGTGCTACGATAAACATAGGGGT
The DNA here is from genome assembly GCF_040802235.1 of Manis javanica. Taxonomy (NCBI): domain Eukaryota; kingdom Metazoa; phylum Chordata; class Mammalia; order Pholidota; family Manidae; genus Manis; species Manis javanica. The sequence continues at coordinate 7,589,324 of NC_133161.1, read as the reverse complement.
GCATCTGTCTTTTCAAACTTGAGTGCTGCATTCTTAGGGTAAATTCCTAGGAGTGGAATTCCTGGGTCAAATGGTAAGTCTATTTTGAGCATTTTGAGGAACCTCCATACTGCTTTCCACAATGGTTGAACTAATTTACATTCCCACCAGCAGTGTAGGAGGGTTCCTCTTTCTCCCAAAACCTCGCCAACATTTGTTGTTGTTTGTCTGTTGAATGGCAGCTATCCTTACTGGTGTGAGGTGATATCTCATTGTAGTTTTAATTTGCATTTCTCTGATAATTAGGATGTGGAGCATCTTTTCATGTGTCTGTTGGCCATCTGTATTTCTTTTTTGGAGAATTGTCTGTTCAGTTCCTCTGCCCATTTTTTAATTGGATTATTTGTTTTTTGTTTGTTGAGGCGTGTGAGCTCTTTATATATTCTGGATGTCAAGCCTTTATCGGATCTGTCATTTACAAATATATTCTCCCATACTGTAGGGTTCCTTTTTGTTCTATTGATGGAGTCTTTTGCTGTACAGAAGCTTTTCATCTTAATATAGTCCCACTTGTTCATTTTTGCTGTTGTTTTCCTTGCCCGGGAGATATGTTCAAGAAGAGGTCACTCATGTTTATGTCTAAGAGGTTTTTGCCTATGTTTTTTCCTAAGAGTTTTATGGTTTCATGACTTAAATTCAGGTCTTTGATCCATTTTGAATTTACTTTTGTGTATGGGGTTAGACAGTGGTCCAGCTTCATTCTCCTACATGTAGCTGTCCAGTTTTGCCAGCACCATCTGTTGAAGAGACTGTCATTTCCCCATTGTATGTCCATGGCTCCTTTATCAAATATTAATTGACCATTTATGTTTGGGTTAATGTCTGGAGTCTCTAATCTGTTCCACTGGTCTGTGGCTCTGTTTTTGCGCCAGTACCAAATTGTCTTGATTACTATGGCTTTGCAGTAGAGCTTGAAGTTAGGGAGTGAGATCCCCCCTACTTTATTCTTCTTTCTCAGGACTGCTTTGGCTATTTGGGGTCTTTGGTGTTCCCATATGAATTTTTGAAGTATTTGTTCCATTTCATTGAAGAATGTTGCTGGTAATTTGATAGGGATTGCATCAAATCTGTATATTGCTTTGGGCAGGATGGCCATTTTGACGATATTAATTCTTCCTAGCCAAGAGCATGAGATGAGTTTCCATTTGTTAGTGTCCCCTTTAATTTCTCTTAAGAGTGACGTCGTTTTCAGGGTATAGGTCTTTCACTTCTTTGGTTGGGTTTCTTCCTAGGTATTTTATTCTTTTTGATGCAATTGTGAATGGAATTGTTTTCCTGATTTCTCTTTCTATTGGTTCATTGTTAGTGTATAGGAAAGGTACAGATTTCTGTGTGTTAATTTTGTATCCTGCAACTTTGCTGTATTCAGATATCAGTTCTAGTAGTTTTGGAGTGGATTCTTTAGGTTTTTTTATGTACAATATCATGTCATCTGCAAATAGTGACAGTTTAACTTCTTCTTTACCAATCTGGATTCCTTGTATTTCTTTGTTTTGTCTGATTGCCATGGCTAGGACCTCCAGTACTATGTTAAATAACAGTAGGGAGAGTGGGCATCCCTGTCTTGTTCCCTATCTCAGAGAAAAAGCTTTCAGCTTCTTGCTGTTCAGTATAATGTTGGCTGTGGGTTTATGATATTTGGCCTTTATTATGTTGAGGATCTTGCCCTCTATACCCATTTTGATGAGAGTTTTTATCATGAATGGATGTTGAATTTTGTCAAATGCTTTTTCAGCATCTATGGAGATGATCATGTGTCTTTTGTCTTTCTTTTTGTTGATGTGGTGGATGATGTTGATGGACTTTCAAATGTTGTACCATCCTTGCATTCCTGGGATGAATTCCACTTGGTCATGGTGTACGATCCTTTTGATGTGTTTTTTAAGTCAGTTGCCAATATTTTTTTGAGTATTTTTGTATCTACATTCATCAGGGATATTGTTCTGCAGTTTTCTTTTTTGGTGGGGTCTTTGCCTGGTTTTGGTATTAGGGTGATGTTGGCTTCATAGAATGAGTTTGGGAGTATTCCCTCCTCTTGTATTTTTTGGAAAACCTTAAGGAGGATGGGTATTATGTCTTCTCTGTGTGTCTGATAAAATTCCTAGGTGAATCCATCTGGCCAGGGGTTTGTTCTTAGGTAGTTTTTTTATTACCATTTCAATTTCTTTGCTCATAATTGGTTTAACTTTTGTGTTTCTTCCTTGGTCAGTCTTGGGAGGTTGTATTTTTCTAGGAAGTTGTCCATTTCTTCTAGGTTTTCCAGCTTGTTGGCATATAGGTTTCCATAGTAGTCTTTAATAATTCTTTTTATTTCTGTGGAGTCTGTTTTGATTTTTCCATTCTCATTTCTGATTATGTTGATTTGTGTTGATTCTCTTTTTCTCTTAATAAGTTTGGCTAGAGGCTTATCTATTTTGTTTACTTTCTCAAAGAACCAGCTCTTGGTTTCATTGATTTTTGCTATTGTTTTATTCTTCTCAATTTTGTTTATTTCTTCTCTGATCTTCATTATGTCCCTCCTTCTGCTGACTTTAGGCCTCATTTGTTCTTCTTTTTCCAGTTTCGGTAATTGTGATGTTAGACTATTCATTTGGGATTGTTCTTCCTTCTTCAAGTGTGCCTGGATCGCTATATACTTTCCTCTTAAGACTGCTTTCGCTGCGTTCCACAGAAGTTGGGGCTTTGTGTTGTTGTTGTCTTTTATTTCCATATATTGCTGGATCTCCATTTTAATTTGGTCGTTGATCCATTGACTAATTAGAAGCGTGTTGTTAAGCCTCCATGTGTTTGTGAGCCTTTTTGTTTTCTTTGTAGAATTTATTTTTACTTTTATACCTTTGTGGTCTGAAAAATTGGTTGGTAGAATTTCAATATTTTGGAATTTACTGAGGGTCTTTTTGTGCACTAGTCTGTAGTCTATTCTGGAGAATGTTCCATGTGCACTTGAGAAGAATGTATATCCTGTTGCTTTTGGATGTAGAGTTCTGTAGATGTCTATTAGGTCCATCTGTTCTACTGTGTTGTTCAGTGCCTCCGTGTCCTTACTTATTTTCTGTCTGGTTGGTCTGTCCTTTGGAGTGAATGGTGTGTTGAATTCTCCTAAAATGAATGCATTGCAGTCTATTTCCCCCTTTAGTTCTGTTAGTATTTGTTTCACATATGCTGGTGCTCCTGTGTTGGGTGTGCATACATTTAGAATGGTTATATCCTCTTGTTGGACTGAGCCCTTTATCATTATGTAGTGTCCTTCTTTATCTCTTGTTACTTTCTTTGTTTTGAAGTCTATTTTGTCTGATATTAGTACTGCGACCCCTGCTTTCTTCTCGCTGTTGTTTGCCTGAAATATGTTTTTCCATCCCTTGACTTTTAGTCTGTGCATGTCTTTGGGTTTGAGGTGAGTTTCTTGTAAGCAGCATGTAGATGGGTCTTGCTTTCTTATCCATTCTATTACTCTGTGTCTTTTGATTGGTGTATTAAGTCCATTTACATTTAGGGTGACTATTGAAAGATATGTACTTATTGCCATTGCAGGCTTTAAATTCTTGGTTAGCAAAGGTTCAAAGTTAGCCTCCTTAGTATCTTACTGCCTAACTTAGCTTGCTTATTGAGCTGTTATATACACTGTCTGGAGATTCTTTTCTTCTCTCCCTTCTTATTCTTCCTCCTCCATTCTTCATATATTGGGTGTTTTGTTCTGGGCTCTTTTTAGGAGTGCTCCCATCTAGAGCAGTCCCTGTAAGATGCCCTGTAGAGGTGGTTTGTGGGAGGCAAATTCCTTCAGCTTTTGCTTGTCTGGGAATTGTTTATTCCCTTCATCATATTTAAATGATAATTGTGCTGGGCACAGTATCCTTGGTTCAAGGCCCTTCTGTTTCATTGCATTAAATATATCATGCCATTCTCTTCTGGCCTGTAGTGTTTCTGTTGAGATGTGTGATGATAGCCTGATGGGTTTTCCTTTATAGGTGACCTTTTTCTCTATAGCTGCCTTTAAAACCCTTTCCTTGTCCTTGATCTTTGCATTTTAATTATTATGTGTCTTGGTGTTGTCCTCCTTGGGTCCTTTCTATTGGAAGTTCTGTGTATTTCCATGGTCTTTTCGATTATTTCCTCCCCCAGTTTGGGGAAGTTTTCAGCAATTATTTCTTCAAAGACATTTTCTATCCCTTTTTCTCTCTTCTTCTTCTTCTGGTACCCCTATAATATATATATGTTCCTTTTGGATAGGTCACACAGTTCTCTTAATATTGTTTCATTCCTGGAGATCCTTTTGTCTCTCTCTATGTCAGCTTCTATACGTTCCTGTTCTCTGGGTTCTATTCCATCAATGGCCTCTTGCATCTTATCCATTCTGCTTATAAATCCTTCCAGAGTTTGTTTCACTTCTGTGATCTCCTTCCTGACATCTGTGATCTCCCTCCGGACTTCATCCCATTGCTCTTGCATATTTCTGGGCATCTCCGTCAGCATGTTTATGATTTTTATTTTGAATTCTTTTTCAGCAAGACTGGTTAGGTCTGTCTCCTTCTCTGGTGTTGTCTCTGTGATCTTTGTCTGCCTGTAGTTTTGCTTTTTCATGGTGATAGAGATAGTCTGCAGAGCTGGGACGAGTGACGGCTGGAATAACTTCCCTTCTTGTTGGTTTGTGGCCTTCTTCTCCTGGGAGAATAGCGACCTCTAGTGTCTTGTGCTGGGCAGTTGTGTGCAGACAGGGCGTCTGCTTCCTGCCCAGCTGCAATGGAGTTTATCTCCCCTGTCGCTGTGAGCGTGGCCTGGCTTGGCTGCTGCTCCAAAATGGTGGAGCCGCATTGGAGGGTGAGCGGCCGGGAGGCTATTTATCTCCGTAAGGGGCCTCCATGCTCCCTGCTGCCCAGGGGGTTAGAGTGCCCAGGGATCCCCAGATTCCCTGCCTCTGGACTAAGTGTCCCACCCTGTCCCTTTAAGACTTCCAAAAAGCACTCACCAAAACAGAACAACAAAACAACAACAAAAAATAAATAATTAATTAATTAATTTAAAAAACAATCCCCTCACTTTTCTTTGTCCTCAGGCACCAGCCTCAGTGATCCACTCACCCATCTTGCTGCCATGTTTCCCTAGTATTGGGCTTCCTGTCCCTTTCAGACTTCCAAAATGCACTCACCAAAAAAAAAAAAAGCCGCTCCCATTTCTTTGTTCTCTGGCGTTGGCATCAGGCACCGGCTCACCGGTACTGCTGCCCTGTTTCCCTAGTATCCAGGACCCCACGCATGCACTGTGTCTGTGCTCTGATCCAGATGGCTGGGGCTGGGTGCTCAGCAGTCTTGGGCTCCCTGCCCCTCTCCGCTCCACCTCCTCTCCTCCCACTGGGAGCTGGTGGGAGGGGCGCTCGGGTCCCATGGGGCCGGGGTTTGTATCTTACCCTCTTCGTGAGGTGCTGGGTTCTCACAGGAGTGGATGTGGTCTGAATGTTGTCCTGTGTCCTCTGGTCTCTATTTTAGGAAGAGTTGTCTTTGTTATATTTTCATAGATTTATGTGGTTTTGGGAGGAGATTTCCACTACTCTACTCATGCCACCATCTTGGCTCTGCCTCCAGATTTTTTTTTTAAATAGCAGTAAGCAGCAGTGATGGGTATAATACCTCCTTTGGAGTAGTTGGGACATGAAGTCAAGGCTCTAGATAGATTATATCACTGGAATTTACTCTTCTCCTTTATGAAGGACATTCCATTTATAAGAAACAATGAGAAATAGCAAATCAGTTATTAAAACTTACTAAAGAGAAAAGCACAGACATTTTACATTACAAATATTAGTGCAAAAATAGACCAGTCAGGTTTCTTACAATTACCAGCACTGCAAAAATAAACACATTGACAACTTTTATACCAGCTAGATCTCAAATAGGAATCAGCTCAAATGGTAAACACTTACTGCTCCATCATCCAAGCTTTCTGTCTATGCCTTTGGTGACCACCTTACATTGAAATAAGCTATCTGATGATGCACTGTAACTTCCTCAGGACACTGAGCTTGCCTTTTTCATTTTTGGACACAAGTGCCTAAGTTATTGCTCAGCACCTGGTAAATATAAACAAATTGTTGAGCAGTTCAGCTGTAATGGTGTCTGCACACAGGTGTGTGCACACACAGACACCCACACACATGTACATATCATACTCTCAGATGACTACAGAACCATGTTTATCAGGCTCTGCCTACTAGATGGAGGATCTCTCTGATAGTACAGCATCTTACAATAAAATCTCTCTGTTTCTCTGTAAAAGAATAGCTTGCCTTCATTTGATAATGCTCCTGATACTTGGCCCGTGATACTTTCTTTATGCCATATTATGTTCTATAGAAAACAGCATGCTGAGGAGACTTCAGTATCAACAGAACTGACTCCCCCTTAAATCTTCTCATGAACTATGAGGCAAACACTCTCTTCAAGACCAGAAAAATGTCAGAAAGCAGTAGTTGAGGGAGGTGCACTTTCTTTACTTTTCCTTGTGCACGACTCCCAAGGGGTGGGATGCTCCGTGTACCAGCTTCCTAGAACTGTCATAATAAGTGACCACAAGCTTGGTAGCTTAGAACAACTTATTCTCTCATGGGTCTGGAGGCTGGAACTCTAAAACCAAAGTATCAGCAGGTTCATGCTCCCTTCGAAGGCTCTAGAGAAGAATATCCTCATGCTTCTTCCTTGCTTCTGGCAGATATCAGCAATTTTTGGTGTCCTGTAGCTTCTTCAGTCTTAACACTCCTTCATCTTCATGTGGCCTTTGTCCTTGTGTATCTCTGCATCTGTGTGTCTGAATCTCCCTCTATTTCTCTTATAAAGACACAAGGCATTGGATTTAGGCCCCTACTAATCCAATATGACTCATCTTAACCGATAACTCATCTGCAAAGGCCCTATTTCCAAATACAATCCCACTTATCCCCTTGTGCTTTCCTATCTCCACACTTTTGTTTATGCACAACCTCCAAGTCCATCCCAGAATGCTCTTCTTGCCACATTTACCTCATTCAAACTTCATGCTCTGTAGGGTCCAGCTCACAGTCTCTTTGTATGTTGTAAAATCTTCTCTTATCCCTCAAGTTTAAAGTGGTTTCTCTTTTTTTCTTGTTTTCCATAGTAATTATTATCTAAATGATTTCTCTGGTATTTATATACTCAGTTATTTTTTGAAAATGTTTTTGTTCACAGTTTTTGCCCCCAGAATGTAAATTGCATCAACTGTAAATAAATTAATAAATAGGTCAACTATTCCCATACTTCTTACAAAACCTAGTAGTCAATATTTGTCAGTTAAATCTTTAATTCTGAACATGTACTGTGAGTTGAAAGAACACTGTTCGGAACACAGAGGCAAGTATGTTAAGCATTGAGCTTCATATTTGCTATCTCATGTGATCTGCAAAATTGCACATAAGAAGGAAAATACTATTTTTCCATTTTATAGATGAAAGATTGAAGTTTAAAGTACATGACAGAGTCAGGATTTCAAACCATTTTCTGTTTTGTGAAATCTATTTTGCCTTCTGCCTCCCTAACTTTTTAAACTCTTGAGGCATTGAAAATTCTTAAGACATAAAGATTGTTCCAAGATATGACCTTGAAGAGTTGATTTTGTATTGGAAGGTGTAGTGGAGGAGCCACATCCCATAGGTCCTGACATTATTCCCACTAATGCTCATGGCCTGATAGCGGCTGCTGTGGGAGCAGCAGGTACCCACTGGGAAAAGCAGAGGTGGCCCTCCATGGCCGATGGGTGCACGTGAGCACACGGGCCTCCTAGGGGCCTCAGCACTGATTTGATACACTTCCCCATTTTGTACAGACAATGTAACATTATTTACAAATGTTTTGAAACCTCAGATAGACTGTACTTCAATTATCTCAAAATTTGTAGTTTGTGATATATTTACATTAACATAAATGTGTGTGTATCTATGATAGACATATATAATAGGTTAACTATTACTTTACGAATGAGAAAGGACCATTTTCAAGGCACCTTTGGTTAGGGGAAACCTGTCCTTGGCTACCCTGATCCTTCTGGGTCTGATTCAATATACAGACCTGTGTACATACACACACACACAATGAGGAAAACATCAACAAGTAACCCAAGGCTGACATTGTATGGACTTTTCTCACTTTATTGTTCATTCATAAAATACAAATGGATGTACGTCCCCACCAGCCTTCCCTCCTCTCTGTGAAGGATGGAGACTCCAGTGCTGCAAAGTTCACGGGGGGCTCCTGTCTCAGAAAGAGTTCTCTCAGCACTCTCCTGACATTATTAATGGCCCTGATGTACAAACCCAGCATAAAATAGAATTAAAATCCAAAATTAATTTCAAGCTCCATTAGAAATTAAAGGTGTTGGGAAAGAAATCAATATTTGCCCAGTGCAAAATTACTAAATTCAAAGCAATTAATTCTATTATTTTGTAACTTCTAAAAACTATAAAAGACCTTCAAACTATAAAATGATGCCGTGCTCACACATATGCATGATATGTGACTAAAAATAATGAGAATGATTTCCAGAAGCAACATGCAAAAATCTACTTTATTACTTGATAGCCACACCATGTAGTATACGCACTAAAATGTGTGTCTTAAAATAGAGCCAATTATTCTGTAAAATTCGTGGCTATGTCCAGCAATTACCCATACTCAGTTGTAAATCTGGGAAAATTTAAGGGACAGACACAAGGCAAAAGAGCAAAGAGATTTATTTAAATGGAATAAATATACCCATTTCCTTAATTTTACTTTCTCTTTTTTCCACCACATTTTTATGGAATGCTATAGATTACCCAATAAATGACTTTTAAAAACTGTAGCTCCAGCTAGTATAAAGTATTCTGCAACCTGTAGAGTTGTAGGTCATAAAAGACATAAAAGTAACACTCAGTAAAAGCTTTTTTCATGGCAGAATCATTGCTGCTTCCTCCCTGTCCTGCCATCTGGAGAAAGTCTGAGTGAACAAATGGATCTTCCGCAGGTCCGGACAGATCAGACGCCAGTGGGTCTGGACCGGACGTTGTGATGAGGCTGTGTCACTCACTTCTCCCCATGGGGACAGAACCACGAAGCCTCCTGAGAACTGGCTCACGCCTGGCGTGTCAGTTCAGCAAGTGGTCTGAACGATCCTAAAAGCCAACAGGAGACTAAACCAGTTCTTCACTGAGGAGGTGTCAGGATGATTCTGGTTAAACCTCTTTGTGATAAAAATAGTCAATATGATTCAGGCCTATGAGCAACGGAAGACACAGCCCAGCCGTGGACTGTTCTAAGATCCAGCCGTGGAGAGAGAAGGGACCCGCGCTGGCGACAGCTCATGCCCTCCAGGGTTTGCAGGGTCTACGCATGCTTCCAGTGGCCAACGGTCAGCTCCTTGGCTGTTCGAACGGGCATTTTTTAAAATTGTATTAGGTGTCACACGTCTAAAGAAACAATAGCAGGTTGGATTTGGGGAGGTGAGCCGATGGCCCACCAGCCCGTCCGTTGTCACTGCGCTGTCTCCAGGGTTCCACGCCTCCGACAGGAACAGACTGGTTTTCGACTCCCTTAACTTCCTTACTGTTGAGCATTTCCTCCCCACCTGTGATATTTTAAAAGGATGCTGGCGTCAGACAGACTCTGCCACTCGTGTGGGGCCCTCACCTCTCTGATCCTCACTCCCCTCTCCTCAGTGAGAAAAACACCAACAGTCACCTAGGGAGGTTTGACTCTCTTTTTTTAAAGAATGTAAAATGCGTGTGCGGTGGATGCCCCTTACCAGGCGTGCGGCAGGCCCTCCGCAGTGGTAGCCATCGGTGCTGCTGCGGATCTCCGTCTCTGTCTCCAGGCGCCCGCCTCCCTCTCGCCCCAGACCTATTCTCAGGAGAGCGTCCCACGTCCAGCACCACTGCCCGCCGCAATCCTGAGCAAAGGAAAGTAAGGATTGTTAGGAAGCAGAATGCAGAGCTGCGGGGGGAGCGCAGGAATGGGGGTGCCGAGCCTTTAAAAACTACGAATCATTCTTAGTGTTTCTCATAAATGCAGAAAAATAAGCTGAAGCAGTCGCCTTCCATGGCCTGTCCCTCTGGTGCCAGCCGACCCAGCGGCATGGCTTCATCCTCCCCCCCAGCGAATCTGCTCTCGTTGGTGGCATCCACATGGCAAACTGGTGCTGATTTATTTAAATGGGGCGTCTCTACTTCATGTACGTTGCCTTCTCCTTCTTGCAGGGGGTTCCCCTGTTTTCTATGGCTCAGCAAGCTCTTCATTTTGCTTCAGCTTGAATGGAGCTTTAGTGTCTAGTCGGTGTCCTGCCTCACTGTTAAGTGGTGGTGTCCCCAGTTTTGCCCTCAGGCTTCTCTTCTCACACACCTCCCCTTAGTGCCCCTATGTCTTCAATTTCCATTTATATGGTGAAGATCCTTCATCTGGGTTGCTAGTCCAGAACATTCTGGTAAATCCATTAAACTGCCTAATGGACAATAACCAACTCACAGCAGGAATTTAATAAATACTTGCTGAAGCATGAACATCTCAGTATCCTACATATTACACCCCTTATAACAAACAGCTTATTGAAAATCATCTTATCCTTTTCCCCATTCCACCCTGTCTTGCTCCTCCTCGTGTGTTACCTATGAATGGAAATGGTCTGTTACAGACCCAGTTAGTGAAGCAGTAATCTAAAACCCCCACATCTAGTCAGTCACCAAGTGCCACCTCTTCTAACTCTGCAATATGATCTGTATCCCACCTTGTCCAGGGCTGTGCCTCAGCCCAGGCCATCCTCACTGCTGAGTAACTGCAGTGACCTTCCTGCTCCTGAGTTGAGAGCCTTCAGTTTTTCCTGCACCCATCTGCTAAACTGACATTTCAAAAGTGAGAATCTGATGCCGTCACTTCCAAAGTTAAAACCCTTTACTGATTCTCTAAATTTGTCCACATATAATTTGAATAATGTTACATGATCTAGTTCCTGTCTGTCCCCCCCTAGTTTCCCTCAACTCTTGCCCTTTTCTCCAGGCATTTGGAGCACATTATAATGTTTTGTACAGGCTTTTACACAGAACACAATTCCTCCTCTTTGTCTTCTGGTTATTAACTACAACATGGTCTTCAAAACTCAGTTCAAGGCTCATTTATTGCAGGAAATATTCTATCATCCCAAATCTGATTTAGGATCCCACCCCTCCACGATGCTCCCACAGCTTGCTACATATACCCTGTCAATGAGAACAATACAGAGTTACTGGGTATTTATTTATTGATATAAAAAAAGTCTTATTTGACTTCTCATACCATATCACAGGATAGGACTGTTGCAGTAGGCACTCAGCAAACATTTGTTATCTGGTGAATGAGAATTCCTTGTATGCCTATACTGAAAATCCCCAAATCACTTACTGGTAAGACTTTTGCTTGAAGGAAAGCAGCTGGGCTTGTGCTAAACTTGGTCTTCTCTTTTTCTGTCCCTTCCCTTCATTGTGCTTTTCTACTCTAATCTGTAACAAATAAGGGAAGGTCCGATATCAGTCACTTATTTGGAAATTCTTTGGTATGAGTGGGGTTCAATCACTATTATTTTCATCAGTTATACTTTAAGCTGGCTTACAACTAGTTGTAAAAGGGAAGACTAGTTTAAAGAAATGTTAGGGCAGAAAAACTTACTGCTACTTGCTTTCTTACTTGTAAAGTTACCCTTTAATATAAGGTTTAATCCTTTTATGTTGTCTGGAATGTGTTCAGAGACTTACTCTGCAGATTGTCCCATCTGGCAGTTAATTCCTAGGTACTTCTGGAAACTGCAGGAGAGAAATGTTTGTCTTCAGTCACTGAACTTGGAGACCACCAGTCAATCCATCAGTTCTATGTCTGTCGGGATTTCATTTCGTTTTCTCTAAAGTAGTGATTCTTAAATTTTAATTTGTTTGAGAAACGCCTGAGTAAGTGTATAAAGCAGATTCCAGGGCACCATCCCAAGAGTTCATGATTCATAAGGTTTCTAATAGGCTCATCCGCATTTTAATGCACTTACCTACAAGATTCTAGAAGATTCTAAAGCAGATGACTCCTACCAATTTGAGTAGGCAAAATAGACTTCCCTTCTGTTCTCTCCATCCAACCAGAAGATGGGGCCTCCCTGGGGTTCTGCTTATTCCACCTTTTCTTCCCTAAACTTTAAGCTCACCAGCCTCTGAGAGCCGAAGCCCATCATTTCATGGCCTTTTACTTAGCAAACTTGCTGTCTGTTCTATTTCAGCCTTGCAGGATCATTTCACATGGTCTGTCATTACTCTGTGATAAAGAGTTTTGTTACGTCATCTTCACCAGGACAAAAGTTGGTTAGGAAGTGAGCAAGTGTGGAGTACACTGCCAAGCGGGCCTCAGAAGGAAAGGGAGTGCCCTGGGCCCTCACACCCCAGCCACGGGAATGGGGAGCAGGTGAATAACAGGACTGTTTAAGTTTGAATCCTTCATTACAGAACCTTTGTTTACAACACTGTACATCTGTTTGAGATAACAACAAATGGTGTCAGGAGAAAAAAGTTCCCAAGTAGTACAATGACAACAGATGCCAACACAGGAGAGAGAAAAATCTCCAAAGTTTTAATTAACAGTTTAGTAGTGACACCCATGAATTTTGAATCATTATTAATGTATTATTCCCAAGTAAGGCAATGATCATTATGCATTTTACAAAAGATGCAGTAGATCATATGATGTATAAATGTTTGTACATTTTTTTTTATTATAGCATTTAACTTCTAACATGTTTAGGGTTAGTAAGTGTTCCTGTAATATGCTCACAACTTCAAGAATAACAGCAAGAGGAGGAACATGGTTTATCAGTGCTGTGAATCCAGACCAAATAGCCGGTGAGCTGCTCCGGCTGTGCATGCAGACGACTCCGGGCCTTTTTAGCTGTTCGCCCCTCTGGCTGCCGTTTGCGTGTCAGTGACCAGAGGCAGCACATTCAGTGCATCATAAACAGCAACCTGGCGCTTCTCGAGCCCTTCCCAGCACTTCCCCCTATTGTTCTGATCTTCATAGTCTGTTTAAGAGTTAGGCCGGTACCAAGAATTCATAGAGTAAGGACTTCACTATTTAGTTCTATGTGTCTTTAAGAGAGGGGTTCTTTCTTCCCCAAGCTGATTTCTCTTTTTTAATCAAAAAGCTATTTATCCTTCAAAGCCAAAAAAATTTTTTTTTCTTTTTGTAATAAAACTGGGAAGTAATTTAGTAACTTTCTAATAGTAAGTTGATGAGTTTTATCAAGCACTTGTATCATATGGTGCATAGGTTTTATGTATACATAACATTTCTGAACTAAGCCCAGTTGATTTTTTTTTTTTTTTTACTTTTATCAGCCAAAAGGAAAGGCTAAAAGCATACTCATAGCTCCTTCCCAGTGTGCCTGACGGAGTGTTTAATGTCATCAAAACATGCGCAGTCGCTGCGTGCATAGAGAGTTCTGAGCCACAAAATAACGAGACTAAGAGACACATCGCTCTGATGGGTTCCGGAAAGCCTTGTGTTTCGTATAATCCTGCTGTGCTGGTTGTCCTGGTGAAAACCTGTGCTATTTTTTTCAATCTTGCATGAACAAAGACAAACGTTTGTAGGTGCTTTGTATTGTGGGAGGTCCAGGTGCCAGTGTGCACCAGAGAGAAGTTTGCTTGTCTTCAGTCACACTCAGTAGCTTCATGATGTAGGTCATCACATAGTAATTGATTATCGTAGACTAGAGTAGCTTGGAAGAGTCTTGATAAGAAAGATACAAACTGGACAAATTTTTGAGGGAAGAAATAATATGAGTTTGATGAGATACAATAAAAGATGGGGATACTACCCAATGTACTGTATCCTAAAACATAGAGCCTGTTTGCAGCTACCCTCCTCCACCACAGCCATGCCTGTAGATCTCAAACGCCCAAATGTGTGTGCATTCACATAGCATCTGAATGGCCACACTCTGATTTCCAGAGATGTTCTGAGATATTTTTCTGGAACCACCAGAAACCACCACTTGTGTTAAATGAGGGAAGTCCAAAATGTTTTGTACACATCTAAATCTTCAGTAATAAGTATTCACATCAACAATGTGAGAAAAATGCACCTATCGGAATCTGAAGCTCATACCACAATAATGTGTACGTTATGGTTTTGTCTTTTAGCTGGACTTTCTGTAGTCCCCATCACAGAGATTCAGATCTACCCCAGTATCTGATCAGATTCAACTTTCAGAGGATATCATGCTAAGTGAAAGGTTTCCATTTTTAAAATGTGGTAAAGAAAAATAAAATAGAAATAAAAAGACCAAATATTAAGTCCTACTCTGCTTTAAGTCCCTAACCATATTTTAAATATGGTTAATACTTAAGTGGATCAAATTCATTAAGGAAAGAGACTGTGTGTTGTCCCCCCCTGCCCCCTGCCCCACAACCCCAGTGCTCTGGGAAAGGAAAAATAATCGATGCATGGAAATACTTTTTGAATAAATGTGTAGCCTTGGTTGAGTCACTTTCCCTCTTCAAGGTTTAATTTTCTTATCTACAGAACAGAAGACTCTCTATGGGGATGGCTGTGAAGCTCCATGAGAGAGTGCATGTTGACCAAAAAGCTCTCCACATGTGCAGGAATTCCTTGTATTTTTGTTCTTATTGAAGTATCATTGATATACAATCTTATATCAGTTTCAAGTATACAGCACAGTGGTCCAACAGTTACCCACATTAAGTCCTCACCCCCACTAGTGTAGTTACTATCTGTCAACATTGGAAGATGTTACAGAATCATTGGCTATATTCTCCGTGCTGTGCAAGCTTTAGTTTTAACCACAGAAGCTGTACTCTCAGGAATCAGTGAAGCAAGCTGGATTCCCATCCCCCAGGGACGGCTCAAGGCGAAATTCTGAAACAGAAGGAGAAAGCACGTGCTGCCCCTCTTGGCTGGGCTGCCTTCCTCCTTTGAGGGACGTTTCTTGTCCTCAGTGCCCTGAACCTTCTTGTTTTATCTCCAACTTGCATCCAGAATTTAATCTCATGAGGACAGGGACTCCTGTGTGAACTTGCCCAGATAGGATTTCCATTCTGAGCAGGGACAAGGGATTGTCAGCCACGGCAGTGACCGTCCTCAGAGCCCTGTCTTGGTGGACCCCCCCTCCAGTCACACAGCCCTTGCTGGCCCTCCTCTGATCTCCAGCCACCGGCTCCCCGTCGTCAGGGGTGGGGGGCCTCGACGGGCAGCGCTACCTGCCCAGATCTCTACTCTGTGAGAAAAGGCCTCTGAAACAAAATCCCACCCCTTAAAAAAAATACCGGATGTTGTTGAAAATTATCCTTGTATTACATCT
Organism: Manis javanica; assembly: GCF_040802235.1. NCBI lineage: Eukaryota > Metazoa > Chordata > Mammalia > Pholidota > Manidae > Manis > Manis javanica. The sequence goes on along the minus strand of NC_133161.1, from coordinate 7,573,931 downwards.
AAAATGGGGAAAATACAGTTAGAGTAGATTTTGCTAGTTTATTTCCATCATCATAGTTATAATGTATTAGAGCAAGGTAAGGCAACAATGTTTCTTTATTCAGCCCTTTAAATAGATTGCAGTTTTTTAAATAGATGAAGGTACAATATAGATAGATATAGATGTTTTTTACGTATATAATATTTTTATTTTACATTTTATGTGTGTAAAATATATACACACTTAAAAATTATATTAAAATGTTACAAGAAATGTGTTTATATACTGTACACATAGATTTTTTAATAGATTACAATTTATTAGATCTATAAAATTATAATAATTACTTAATCTACTTAAAAACTACAATTATATGTATCTCTCTCTCTCTCCATATATATATATCCTACCATATAGACATAGACCATATATACATGCATATATATGGTTTTCCAGCTTTCTAACATTTATATACACATACTTATAACATGTATAATGTTAGAAAGCTGGAAAACTATTTTAATCAGGACAAGGTCACAAAATAAACCTAGTCACATGCCTCAGAGAATGCAGTTTAATGGAGTATTTAGAATAGAATTAAGTCAGGATTCTTAAAAATGAGATTTAAACCAAAGTGAATGTGTGTTTTACAATGACCAAAAGCAGAGGATCATACAGTCTGGAAGGAACTCCTCCACACCAAACACAGAGAAGAGAGCGGGCACTTCCTGCCAGGGGTAAGGCCGGAACCCATGCTTGAGGCCACCCCCCTCGCAGCCCGCACCCGATCCCTCTGGCTTTGCCCTCACCACCTGCACAGCTTCTACTCTGGATCAGAACCCAGTGTTCCTTACCCACGGTCGCAGTTGCCTCCGACCAGCACTCACCCTTGCCGCAGCGCAGTGTACTCATGGCAGCAGCCAGAGAGGCCCTGTTAAAGCATCCGTCCTGAGCGTGCCAAACCTCTTCCAAAGGCAGTGGCGTCCCGGCCCTACACCCTCCCTGTGGGATCGTGGCTCTGCTCACGCCCCTCCCCAGTGCTTGCGTACCCACTCCTCCTCACCACACTGGACTTCTCGATGGGCCATGAACACACTAGAGCCATTGCATTTGCTGGTCCCCCAACATACCCACCAGCATGGCGAGCTTCATCAGATCCTCCGAGTCACTGCTCAAATGCCACCTTCTCACTCACATCTGCCTTGACAACCATATTTTAAACTGTAATCACCTCACCTCACTCATCACCCTTACCTGCTTTACTTTTCTTCAGAGCACTTCCAGCTTTTTAATACACCTTACGATTTTCTTATTCATTGGCTTTAATATTGACCCATGCAATGAGAATGTAGATGACGTGACTTCTTCAGGAATTTTTACCTGTTTTGCTCATTGTATCCCCAGCATTTAAAATAGTGTGTGGCACATGAGTAGATCCCCAGTAAATATTAGTTGGATTAAATAAATTCATCGATTTGTGCTGGGGACAGCAAGGAAACTAGTTTGGAGAGAAGTGACTCAAAGTAGACCTACGAGAATTTAGTTCAGTGGATTTCTAGTTGAAAAACATTGAGGGCTTTTATGAAGATAGTAGTTATGGTATGGTAGACTGGTTAAATGAGGAGTAGAAACCAAAGTAAGATTTAAGCTCAGACCCTAAAATAAGTAGTGCCAAATCACTTCTTCCTAGAAAATAAAATTTATTTCTGACAGACAGAAGATTTATAAAATTTAGGTGTTATTCAAAGATCAGAAATTTTTGAAATGATAAAAGAAAAAACCCTTATAATTGAGTACAAAATGCACAAGCAGATATTTCCAGGGGTTGATAAAAAATATCTACTGCTAGTTACATGTTTTGTATTTTTTTTTAAAGCTACTCATGTGTAGAACAAAAAAATAGAACAAATTAATCAGACTCAGAAGGATTTACTATGTACAGGTTACAAATTAATTAGCTTTCTCAATCTTTTCAATTAAAAAAGTGTTGAAGTGTTAGTTTACTGCTTACTTCAGTGTTAAAAAGCTCGTTATTTAGAAAACATTATTAAGGGCTAATATTAAAATTCTACTTATAAGCAGCAGAGAAACAAAACACATGTAAGGTTGATGCCAAGTCCAGCATTCTGAAGCCTGCCTGGGCGAAGGCAGTATAGGTCTCCCCACTATTCAAAAGCAGAGCCTTCCTGTGAAACCTTCTTAAACTGAAATGGCATAAAGTGCAGAAGGAATTACCATTAATTTACATGGAAAAATTCTGGGGCGTTTCCAGACCCAAAAAGTAACCTCTCTTAGGCCTTTCTGATATCTTAGGATACATTATGCCAACGGTAGCACAAAATAAATAAGACGATGAAGTGTGAGTGCCCAGACGGACCGTGGCGGCCGGACGCTGGGGTCCTGAGCGGCGCCCCACCGAAGGGGCCTGGCGGGGCCGCTCTCGCTGCCGCGGGTGCGCGCTGCCTCCGGAAGGGCTCGCTGCAAAACAAACTCTTTCTCATGAAAGCCAGAAACCTCTTTGGATTTCTTTCAGTTAGTGAAAATCGGTATAATGTAGGCCATTCTGTGAAAGCCAAGTGGTCCAGTGAGAACCCTTGAAAACCAGGGGGGCACCTGCACCTTATTGCGCTCTAATGATGCGTGTGTGAAAGTTTCTCCATTTCACTCATTTACGTAGGTAAGTGTATAAACGTATTCTTAGTAGCATTAGTTTTAGTCATAAAATCATAGAAAGTGAGGAACACTGCATACGAAACGGTTTGCACACTTGGATCCTTTCGTTCCAGGCATTTTCTTGTCCAGTTCTCTTTGCCAATCACAGAGCTGGAGTCAACCCACAAACATCTTTTATTCAAACATCCTCAAGAGATAATGAATTTGGTTGAGACTTGAAATCTCTACTGCTGAAATATTCAAGGATAAAATTGTGAAACTGGATCTGAAGGTATCCAGGAGGCGTCAAAGCTTCAGAGGCAGCCTTGACCGCAGGGAGGCGGGTCCCATGGAGGGGAGTGAAACCCTCCTACTGAGCAGTGGGCTCGGCGAGCTGCTCGTCCCGTTTTCTTTGTGCTCTGAACGAGTGGAGAGGAGGTGGAAAATGGATTCCAGAGACGAATGTCATGACAAGTGGCAAATGTGAGCACCTGCGAGAGATGAAATTCAAGCAAACCATAAAAAAATCAATGAACTAATGTCAGGAAAATTATTTCTAAAAATACGCACTAAGTATATAGCACTAGAGTGGCAAAGCAAGTGTAGATAGAAAGTGTAAGTCAACTATTGAAAGCTGTTGTAAACAAGAAAAACAATAAACAGACACTGAGGTTCATTTGTACCCACGTTAGTAAGAGCGGAGCAGAGCATGGGATAAAGAATTCTCTCTCAGCTCCTTTGGAATTGCTTGTTTCTTGTTAAAATGTATAATTCAGGTCCTGGAAACTTAGGCTTCAAGTCCTTGAAAGAAATTTAAAAATGAGATTGCATGGAATTAACAGTGTTTTCCAGTCATTTTAGTATCTTAAATCTTTCTATCTATAGGTATAGTCTCTTTAGAAAAATACTTTTTAAGATGAGATATATAATAGAGAAAAGTTGGAATGAAAAAGAAAATATAATCATCCACTCCATCACTATCTAGAAGTAACCACTGTTAATTGTTTGACAGATTTTCTATCTCTTTTATTTTTCCAGTGTGTATATATATATATCAATTCATTAAAATGCAATTTCATTTTTGGTAGCTATTATTAAAATTAAGCAAAAAAAATGGAAAGATATTTTAAAATATCTATTATATAGCACAGTGTATCATAATTGAGGAAGGAGTGTAAATATATTGAAGGTGAGAAAAATGAAACTTTTGATAAATTGAATTAATAAAATTAACTTTAGTTCCACAAGATGGCCATTTAAAAAAAAAAAGAAAATGTATCACAAAAAGGAAAAAAGAAGAGAATGTGAGAGATTAGGAAGAAGGGAAAAAAGGGAGAGAGGGTAGGAGACAGAGCCTCCTAGTAGGCAGAGAACAGAGACGGCAGGAAACAGCAAGACACTGACCTCTTTCCCTGGTGGCAGGGCCGACATCGGTGGGCTGCTCTGGTGTCCCTCTAATGTGCCTTTGGCTTCTGCAGTACAGTACACACATGTGCACATAGGAAAAGCACCTCTGCGGAAATGCCATGCTTTTCTATACCAGAAACTTTCCTGCAGGTGTTCAGGTGGGCAGAAGTGTGTGCTGTGCTCTCTCATCAACGCTGAGATGCCCTCACTGAGTGACTGAGGTGAGCCTCGTTTCCATCCTTAGATTCCATGCTTTGACTTCATCATCAGACCCTTCACTGTCAGCCTCCCTTAGAGAAGACTATATACACATAATTAAAAACTGTTAGATTTCTATCATTAGTGTAACGAATTACAACAACACAAATCCATTAGTTTACAGTTTTGGGGGCTAGAAGTTTGAAGTGCGTCTCCTGGGAGTCAGCAGGGCTGCATTCCTTCTGGAGGCCCACTGTTCCCCGGCCTCCTCTGGCTCCTGGAGGCCACATGTATATTCCTCAGTTTGGGGCCACTTCCTTTATCTTCAGAGACAGCAGTAGCCAGTCAGTCTTTCTCACATGCCATCACCCTGACGTTGACTGTCCTGTCACTCATGAGAACCCTGGTGTTTACATCAGGCCCATCAGGTAATCCAGGATAACCTTCTGCCACAAGATCCTTAACTTAATCACATCTGTGTAGTCCCTGTCTGTCAGCTAAGGTAACATACTCAGTATCTCCAGGAATTAGGAGGTGGCCTCTTTTAGAGGGGCTGCTGTTCTGCCTGTTCTGTCTACCACTCACATATTCGGTGATTGTTTTAAAGAATAAACCCATGAAAGCAATTCCACTATGTTACACCAGCAGATATTAGGGAGCATTATGATCACCCAGGAATCATAGTTTTTCTATGTACCCTCAGGTCAGTATTTCTACCACTATGGAGAGTCTTTCTTCCATGTTTAAAGATTTCTCAATACTGTTTTAGCACATGGATTTTTTAAAATTTCAAAACTGTTTACTTTCTTAATTCTTTACATCTCATTTACTCTCTTTCCTCATCGCTTTCCCATGAATTAAGTGGCTGGATTTTGGGACAAAATATTAGGAGTATGGGAAAGTCGGGGTGTGAAATCTCAGTGAATTTTCCCATGAACTCAGATACCTGGCAGCATGGAGGCTGAAGATGCACGTGGTATGCACAGCATTTCAGATCAAGGATTCTGAGGGGATAGATTCCGTAGGAACAAGTTGTTGTCTTCCAGCTCCCATCCAGTGTCAAATCAAACTGCATGAGGTGCTTCCTACTTGGTAGTTTTCTCAGTGGAATGGTTTTATTAACCACTTTTGCCCTTCAAGCGCCATCCTTTGAAGGCATATGTCACACAGCTGTGTGTGGCATTGCCTAGGTCTCTGCCTTCATGGCGTTAGCTTCAAAGCTTGCCTGTTACATGAATGACATTCACAGATGACTTCCTCTAAGTCGCCAGGACACAGGCACTCATATCTACCTACCCAGAAGAGGAATGCCAGGGTGAAATGGGAGGGCCTGCTGCAGATACCAGTCTTTCCATCCATTCCTAAGGAATTACTTTTCCCAGAACTTGTCAAAAGTATTTGACACGACTGGTAATTCTAATCTTCCTACAGGATTTTAAAAAGTTTTCCAGAAAATATCAGTTCACTAAATAGTTTATTTCTTCTCCCACTAATGTGTCTTTTTCAGTGTTTCCTTCCTATCCTTAAACAGCACTTGCAGGCCCATGCTCAGCCCCTTTCTATTCTTCTGATGGAATTCTTTCTGGGAATTCTTATGGGAAAATTCAAGTGTTGGCAGCTGCGCTTGCTGATCCCTGTAACGGTCATTTCTGACAGGCATGGAGGAAACCGAGTATATATGAAGGGAGAGTTTATACTTATTTTTTATTTTTTTTACATACCATAGATGCTTTCCATACATTCTTATACAATTTAAGTGGAGAATCAGTGGTATGTATTTGATAAGAGTCATATCTTTTAGCTCTAAGGAACAGGGGTCATACACTGTCGCAGGCATTCTAAATGGTAAATAATGTGTGTGTGTGTGTGTGTGTGTGTGTGTGTGTGTGCGTGTGTGTGTGTGTAAGAAAGAAAGACAGAAAGGAAAGAAGTAAACCCACTTTCAGAGCCCTTGAAATATATTCCGAGTAGATTACATAGTGTACGTGGAAGGCGGAGTAACACATGAGGGCCAATAGGAGAGAAGACTAGTTGGATGTGCTTAAGCATTCGCAGGGCCCGCAGGAGACACAGACGGAAGCTGGTGATAAAAGCTGGGTATCTTAAACTGAATTATTTGAACTTTATTCCAGAAGATCTAGATTTATGAAAGGTTGAAATTCTTAACAAGGGATGATGATAAGGTATACATGGGGAGAAAAGAAATATCCCCTGTGACCAATTTACTTCAGTAAACACATTTTAATATCAGTTTAAGGACTTTTAAATATTCAAATACGTTCCTTGTTTCCCAAATTATTTTCTTTGGGGGATGGAGATTACAGGATCCCAGGTGACCAGCGTTCCACAGAACGTGCTTTAGAAAAATGTTGTTGAAAAGCATTCCAGAGGCACCCAGATCCTTGACATGGTTTTTCATGTAACTCACCATGTGACTTTGGGCAAATAACTTCATTCCTCTGAGCTTTCTATTTTTACTTGCAAACGAAGGAGGTAGGAGAAAATTAAGTAGTCTCTGCTCTCCCTTCTAGCACTGATGTCCTGCTAGTCTGTGGAAAATATCGTATAATCAGCCTGTCTTGAATATAGACATCAAGCTTGAGGTAAAGTTTCACTCACAAGGATTAAATCAGTGACAAGTGGCATATTTAAGAAAAATATATAATCAACCCGAATACTCTAATAATGGCTTAGTGCACATCGCCTGCAGGAATGATTTTTAACAAGGTCAGGATTTGAAAGGCTAATTTTCATCTTTACCTCGACCATAAGAAAGAAATAGAACATGAAGTATATAGGTCAGTACATTCTAAGATGTGCCTCAGTATGTGCTCCCCAAACCGATTAGACTTTTAAATGAAAGTGAAAATGTCTTTGGGCTCAGGAATAGTGGAGAAAAATTAGCCTAACTGGTGAAGCTGGAAGAACCATGTGCTTATTATTAATGTTGCCGCCAGCCTGTCAATGTGATGACAGATGGAATGAAGACATTTCCAAAGAGCTGGGGTTAATTTAGGAGGGAACTTTTTTTGGATATGTACTTGTACTTATCCCCTTAAAATGTAAGTGTTTTCCTATAATTTAGGCACCAGTAAAACACTACAAGTAGCCCATAAAACACCATATACTTCTGGTTTTTATGAATTATGTAAGACAGGTATATTTGCTTTTACATTTTATAGCTCAGAAAACCAAGGTTCAGAAATCTTAGAGATCATACTGAAGATCCTAAAAGTAAAAAGTGTGTGTGTGTGTGTGTGTGTGTATACACATAAATATATATATATATGCGATAGAAAAATCTCCCCCAAATAATGCAAATTCCCAATGAATTTTTAAGATGTATTCTAAGAGTCTTAAAGACTACAGCTACTTTTTACCGAGTAGCATTAGGGGCTCCATTACCTAGCAGAACTGAAGTTTGATGACCTGAAACTTCCCTTTTACTGTTTGATGTCAGATGAGACTCAGTAGGCACATAGTGAGTGGCAGATGAGAGCTATACAAGACCTAGTTCACTCATGAAGTCCTTTCCATGACAAGAAATGGCTTTTGTCATAGTTTTGGTTCTCCTCAAATCTAGGACTTGGCTGGAAGTAGTTTATTTGGGAGGTTGTCTGGAAAGCCCAAGTGAAAAAGTAGAGGTAATGAGGCAAGGGTGGGGAAAGACAATTACAGGTGTCTTGCTAAGAGGGTGGCTGCTGTCATCATCGGGGCTTCAGTACCCTGGAGAGCAGCTGAGAACCCTTGGGTAACGGGGTTGCCGGGGCGTTTATTCGCTGGCTGTGCCCGCCCTGGTTCCGAGGGGGCACTGAGAACGCTATCCGTGACACACTCCCTCTGGGCTCACCTGGCAGAGCGGGCTCCCTTTAACCCTGGGAGGTCTGCAGAGGGAGGCAGGTGCTGGAGGCAGGAAGCTGTCATTGTATTTGAAGTGATGCTACAACCTCAATTGCAGCTGAACTCAGAAGTATGTTGAGGGCATAAAAGAAATAAATAGAGAGTCAGGACTCCTCATTTATAGGCATCATGGCCGCAAGGCAAGCTCTGTCAGTATTGTTCCGGTTGCCAGTAACATACTCTTTGCCTTAAGGCCCTTTTGTCTTTCTGAGATACAGATGTGAATCATGACACTCAAGGGCAGAGAATGACCCGGAAAGAATCTGGAACCCGAGTGGCTCTCATACTCTCTCCAGTCGGCTACCTCAGTGTGCCTACTTCTCATTCTCTCCACCTGCTCTGCTTCACACACACACGCACATGCACGCACATGCACGCACACACTAGCTCTTTCTGTTTTCTGGTGCATTTTACATGATATTGCTCTAGGCAAGGAAAGACTGACCTCTACCTTTTAGTAATAGTTCTATATCCCTGGTGAAGAGACCCAGGGACATAGTATAACCCACATGAATGGGCCTAGGTAGCAGCAAGATGTGTGAATCCCACCAGCACGGGTGTGGGGAAAGCTGGAGAGTCAACCCTGTGTAAATCCACTACTGCACCAACCAGAGCAGATCGATCCTGTACCCAACACTAAACCGAGAGGCAAGTAGGAATAGCTTCTGTGCTTTTTAATGGTACATTGGATGAGCTCAAAACCTACCATATAATATAGTATCTGTCTGGAAGCTATTAGCTAGATGCACAGAAAAACAGATCGCAGGTCGGAAACTGTCTTTCAGAATAGGAAGTGGAGTAATGTGTAAGAAAGTTATGCTAATCTTAAGATGGAAAAGAGCTGGGTACATTTGAGAATCAAGCAGTGCAGAAAATTGTGTACATCAGCATCTTGTGCATTACGCTGTTGGAATTTTATAGATTCAGAGTTTAATGGCACCATATCATGAAAAGTGCTGCTAAAGAATTCGGACTATTTCTCTACACAAGGTTCTCATGTGAAAAGGTCTTTTTTCTTTCCTAATGCAAATAAAAATTAGCACATATATTTGACTGATGTTTACACGTGTTGTGATCCATTTTGGCGTCTCGGAGTGAGCCCTCGCACATTAACACAGAATCCTTCCTCCCTCCCTTCCTTCCTTCTTTCTTCTGGTTGGAGTTTATATATTCATTCATTCACATTATTGTATCACAGGCTCTCTGCCCCACACTCTGAATAAGCAGTTGCCGCCAGAGACAAGGGCTCTGCCCTCCTGGATATAATTGTGTGTCTGCAGCATAACTTTGTGACTTTTTCATAGAACTGTCCCCACTGCAGCATATTCTCTGAGCAGAGTAACAGTGCTTTTTTAAATCTAGCCATTATACTGATCTTACCAACTTCTTCCAACATAAAGGCCAAGAAATTGAGGGAGTCAAGGTTTAAAAAAAATAAAAGCAAAGTGTATTTGTAGATTTTTCATATGTTAGGGCAACAGGTTTCCAAAAAATAAAAATTTAATGCCTAGGCAATTTTATCATTATGATTTTAAGGAGGACATCAGTTTACTTGCTGTCTACAGAGCAGAAAATGATGTGGGCTAGTTAAAAAGTTTTTTTTTCTATTTCCATGATGTTCCATTAATTTGCTAAATGTGGAAAAATTATTCCAGTTGCCTGGAAATTTTAGGACTCACCCAGCAGTGATAAGGTGCCTGTCTGACAAAGAGTTTAGCTGTCTCCCTGGCTATCAGTATTAATAACCAACCTATGCAGACAAGGTCCAGAATGGTATTCAGGATATTCAGTGTATTATTAATGATAATGGGGGTGGGGTTGACAGTGGCAGGGATGGCAGCAACGTTGCTTTACTTTTGTATTAAGTACTAGAATTCCTAAAGCAGTTTCTCATATACTGTCTCATCTGTTTCCCATAAGAACTCCCAGAGACAAAGGAATTATCACTCTTACTTTAGTGATGAGGAAACTTAGGCAGAAAGAATTTAAGTGGTATGTCTATGGTCACATAGATAGTGATGACACAGACAGAGCTAGAGTCCAGTTTGTTCAGGGATGTTGAATTTCCTAAAGTAAGAAAAGGAATAATCTGAAGGGAAAAATATTCCTTGTACATATACTTTAATGATGCAGAAATAAGAGAAGAGTAAAATATTTGTAAAATAGAATTAAACTTTGTAAAATCTGCTGACAAATCAGGAAGGAGACTTTTTTTAAGCTTCATGCTTAAAGGAATAAGCTTTAATTGTGGTTAGTTTTGTAAATCACTTACCCCTTAGCCCCCCACCATGCCCAGTGGTACCAGATCAAGGAGACACGGCTAAACTGGTAAGGTGGTCTGGTTAGAGGCACAGTTACGTTGGCCTCAGCTGTACTGGTAGTAATAAGGGTAATGTTTACTGCAGACACAGTTATGCAGTAAGTGTTAACTATTAATACTAGTTTGACTGAAACTAGTGTAACTGGCATTGTATCCTTTTATTTTTGTCCTCATCTACAGGTGAAGAAATAGAGGTTCAGAGAACATAACAGCACAGCTGTTTCATTCCCTGGCTATTGGGCGGTTTAAAGAGACCAGTAATTCCCTTTCTTTCTAGCTTTCAGATTTACACATGGAGGCTCAACCTGATTTTCAGGCATCATGTAAGGCAGTGGTTCACAAGCAGGGGTGAGTCTCACCCCCCCAGGGGACAGCTGGCAGTGTCTGGAGACATTTGTGATAGGCATTTTTGGGAAGGTGATGCTGCTGGCATCTAGTGGGGAAAGGCCAGGAAGGTTGGTAAACAGTCTGCAGTGCACAGGATGGCCCCTCAACAGAATCCTCCAGTCTAAAATGCCAGTGGTGCTATAAGACTATAAGACTGAGTAATAATGGAAATGTTTATTTAAATAAGTTGGTATGGTACTATTTAGAACTTTATTTGTTAAGAAGATAGAGCTCAATTTCATGAGGCCCAAGTGTCCTTGGGGTACACAGGAGTGAGTCAGAGGTACCCTTTCAAAGAAAAAAGGGGCAATCATACCATTCCAAATGCCAACGGGTCTTTCAGGCTGATGGTTTTTGTAAAGTCACCGACACCTTTGACAGTTCCCAAGAAAATTATTGAAACCTGAGTCTTTGCAGGTATGCAAAAGGTACGGATTTCATAAGACTTTTATTTCAAAGATAAGACTTTAAAGTGAAGACATGCTGCTTCCAGGAGAACAAAAGAACTAAGAATCAAAATTTCCAAGGGTACTGACCACAAGTGATAATTTTCTCTGACCCTCACAGCCAAGTGAAACGCATTGTGCTAAGAGTGTGGCCCTGTTATCCTCGCCCTGAAGTATGCTGAGCATCTCCTCATGATTCCTTCTGAATTACCCTTTCCCTGCTGCTGCCTTCCTCTCCTTACACGGAAGTGGGTTTTTGAAGATTCAGACACACAATGAACAAGGATTTTGCCTCAGTTACATGAACTCCAGGGCAGCAGAAGTCCACTGGGCGAAGTCTGGGTGGCACGAGCCAGCCAGGTCCTCTCTGCCCCAGTGGTTCTCCCTGCCCTGCCCCCCCACACACCCCCCACCCACCCCCACCGACATCTAGCACTTACTAAATATCAATACCCCGGGGCTTGTTAAGTATTGAACTACAGCTCCATAAAGATCTGATGACAGCAGGTGGCCAACTGCTGTATTAAAATCAACTACCTAAGAAATAGAAGTTAAAAGTCACACTGGAAAAACATTTATAACTAAACAAAAGGACTGGAATCCTGAGCTTCATTCTCAAGTGATTGGCTGGCCTTCCACATGCCACCTCTTACCTTTTGAGTTTTTTTCTTCTCCTTGGCTGTAAAATGAGGAGCTGGACAGAATAATCTGGAAGGCTAAGATTTCCAACAATTTTAATAGTCTATCATTGTAAAGAAATGAAGTAAGAAATTCCTCAGATACAAGGTTACTGCTGTGAAATTATTATGCAATTTCTTTGATGTTCTCGCTTGTGGATAAATAAAGGCTTTATACTTTAAAGTTCTAATCTTATGAGTAACTGAGTAATGCAGGTAATTTTTTTTTAATATCTTAATGTATCTTGGTCTTTTGTGTCTCTGTGTAGGACTTTGTCCCCAGTTTTACCAAAGCATCCATCCTTGGGTGGAGGGTGGGGAGGAGGCGAAGACAGACAGTGCGACAGTAAGATGCAAATAGTAAGACCAGGTTAATAATATGTGCTCTCTGCCGGCACAAATAGTCCTTCCCAATCTCCAGCAGTATATTGTAACAGGCTTAAAGATAGGTCTTGCCATGAAAAAAATAGGATTTTCTGAATTCCTTCATCTTCCCATTTAATATGTCAAAAGGGGGTGCCTGTAGCCTTGCTCCTAGCATTCCTGGCTGATAAAGGAGGGAATAACCAGGGCCCAAGAGGAAGAGGGGAGTCCACACATAATCATCGCTGCAGGGGAAGAGACAAATCTCTAAAAATCTGGATATTTCTATGACTCACTCAGGCATGGACTGGGCTACCTAAGAGAACTTTTTAAATTACTACATTTTACTAAGTTTTACAAGATTACACTAAAAGTGCTATGTTTCTTTTCTCAGCAATTTAAAATCAATTTCTTCTTTGAAATTGCTTTCCAATTTATTCTTCATCTACATAAATTCATACATATGTTCATTTATTTACTCAGTCAACAGATATGTATGAGCATCTACAGTGCACAGGGTCCTAGAAATGCAGCAGTGAATAAATATAGATGATGGCCTTGCCCTTATGGAACTTATTTTCTAGCTGCAGAAACACAAAATAAACAAGTACTATGTGATTCTGACGTGTGTCAGGAAGAAAACTGAACTGAGTGCCACTTCCTGGTCCCCGTGCTCGTGCTCTCCCACCAAGGACTGTGTTCTCTGGCTTCACGCGTCTCTCGTGCGGCCTCTCTGCTAGCCAGCCCAGTTCCTGCACTGCTGCCGGATCTGGTCACTTTCCCTCCAAGACCCGCGATGGCGCGTCTGCCTGCTGCCCCCCCCACCCCCCGGCGCCTTGCATGTGGCCCCCAACTACCTTACCCTGTTCCTAGGGACAAGGCCTCCCCTTCCACCATGCTGCTCCTTCTGAGTCCCATTAAGTCCCATTTACATGTGACCTCACTGTCCACACATCCAAGAATGCACACTCTTCCCTCCTCTCTTCCTATCTTTTTACTTTCTGCCCCTTTATTATGATCTAGTTTCCTGTAAGCCTTGTTCCACTAAAAGCCCAGCCCACACTGAGCTCCTCTCACTGATCTCTCTCATATACAGTTAGTACTTTAGACTGTAGACTCCCAAATGGGGAAGGACCATACTGGGCTTCTAGTCTACCCTTGAATCTCATTTGGGAAACATGCTCATAGACTTCCTAATAGGTGGCAGTATATATATATATGTATATATATATATACCAATGTGGATAAAATGAAAGTTCCTGTGGCCAGGATTTTCACCCGGCCCTGGTCGGCTAGCTCACTACCCATGCGAGGGCAATATGTTGTTATTGACTCTACATAAAGAGCTCCGCCCAGTGCTCTGGGTGACACGGTGGCACGGCTGCAAGGCTGCAGGAGAGCAGAGCAGAGGCTGGAGGGGTGGCAGTGCTGAGGACAGAGGCCCAGAGGACGGCTGTGCGGGTAGAGAGGCCCAGAGGCAGAGACGGGCCTGCTGCATGCAGACTCACTCTGAGTGGATGGGATTCTAGTGACTGACCTGCCACAGTGGAAATAAAGTGGGTATAACTCTTTCACCCCAAGAACGTTCCACTGTTATTCTCAGTCTCACTGAATCCATAGTGAACTGGCCCGGGGCTGAAACCCATTGGTACGATAACCCACCTGGTGAAATAAATTAGTTTGATTATTCTGTTACTTAAGCATTTACAATCAAAAAGCTATGAGTGAATTTTTATGCTTATAGCTTGTGAAATCATAAATTTAAAAATTAAATATAAACCAATTGACAAAACTAATTAATTTCAAATGATCAATTTAATTGTGACACAATGTTTCACCGAAGTATCTATTCTCAGTGTAAGTGTGGTAGAGACTACTATCAAACAAGGCCTCCAGAAAATGCCATGTGACCTTATCTATTAAGGTCACCTCTGCCATTTTCTTTTTAATGAGCTTATAACAGTTGCTATAGCTTTGCACTAAAGAAATCTGCAATGTGAACACAGTACAGGCACTACTAAATGATAGGGTGATGATCTAGATCATATGAGATTTTTATTCAATTCAAAATAAAAATTTTAAACTTTAAACATTTTCACCTAAATGTATATACCTCCAATAATATGTTTCTGTCTTCCAGTGGCCCAAAGATCCATGTTATATAGTTTTGGGCTGACTTAGGTATTTATGCTTTGACCACAAATGGATCCTATATAAAATGGGCTGACAGGAAGGGCTATTTTTTTTTTCAGGAAGGACAATTTTTAACCTTTTTTTTCTCCTCATAGTACCTATCATTGCATGTAGCACATGCTAAATGCTAACAAAAGATTTCTTGAATATGTTTTTTCTATTGCTTTCATCATTTCTTGTGCTATAAATTTCAAGAAGTTCATTCACAGACCTCTGTAAATCTCCCAGAAGTGAGTTATTATTCTTTGATTTTGATTTTCTGAACAAATATTTACATGAGCCCCATAAGACCTTTCAACAGACAACTTATCAAAATGATGAAAGTCAAATTTAAGACAAAAGAGACTTAACAATGAAAGTCAAAATCAAGGTAGCCTAAAGGCCAGGCAGTGTCTTAAGAATGCTGAATAAAAAGTGGTTGTTGACCAATGACTATTTCCTGTTGCAGACAATTATTTGAAGAACACATCTTTTTTCAGACGATTTCCAATAGTCTCCTACAGTGATATTAGCCCTGGTAGTAAGTCAGTAAAAAATAAACTGCCTTCCTATCTTTGAATTTTTCTTAGAGAAATGTGTATTTTGATGTTTCCAGGGGAAAATAAAGTAAACCTGAAATGCCTGATACCAGGTTTTTTTCTTGGATGTGTTAACTCTTTTCCCTATTTAATTTAGGTCATCCACTAAAGGCTTTACACTTAACGGAGGGAATGCATTTTTCTCCTTCTGTAATCATCCTCCGTAAATATCTGCCTTCCCTCTCAACTGGTGTATTGATAATGGATGTCTTGTCAATGGGTTTCAGCCCCAGGCAAGTTCACTATGGAATCCGTGTGACCAAAGAAATGACATTAGAACATTCTTGGGGTGAAAGGGTTTATTACCCAGCTCCTTCTCCTCGTGGTAGGTCGAGCACTAACGTCACTGACTCTGTGCCAGAGCCCTGGGCCGAGCTCTTTATATAGTGACTCAGTCAATAATAGCTTATTGCCTACGGGTGTGGAAGCAGTAACCTAGCAGCAGGCCAGTTACACCATCAAGTGGTTTAGGTTCAGTGAGGGTTCTTGCCGTAGGTACCCCCACTTTCCCCACAATGGACTGTGACGAAAGAAGGTTGCTCGTGGATCTATTTTCTTTCATCTGGTGGTAATCTCCCCAAGCATCCTCCGCTCTCCCGCAAGTGTCAACTTGAGACTGGGCCTTAGAAGTGTTGAGCCCCTAACAAGCAGGCCGTGCTCTGATGCCTGCACCTTCAGAGTATGCTCTGGGAGTGGCTGGGCAGCTTCTCAGCTGTAAATAGTTCCCTCCATTGTCTGTCCCCTGCCTGAAATGTGTTAGCACTCAGCAAGAGCACTTTGCCTTCCCAACATAGCCTTTGAAAAAAGGCCCAAAGAAAATTCATATCATGAAATGAATAGCTTATCGGATCTCTTATCTCTGTGGCAAATACTGAAGAACTGAATGAAGAGCTAATTAGAGATTTACTGGTGGTTAGGGGTGTTAATCTGGAAGAAGGAAGAAATTGCTTCGAAGGAAAATACACGAACTTCAGAAGAGCGCCCTCGGGTGGCTTTATGGGGCAGCAGGAGGTGACAGCACCACTCTGCGTGCTTACTTAGGTTTGTCCTGCTTACAAGTAACTGATGCTTAAAGCATTTAAGAACTCCTTATGTTTTCATTAGGATTAAATCTTAAACTAATTTCAAACTATCGTGCAATTAAGTTAATAATAGGCTATATCATGAAAAAGGGGTATTTGGCTTTTTCTGGGTGAACAATGGAGGAATTAGGATCTGTGGCAGTAAGTTACAGGGGTCCAGTTGCAGCTCAGTGTAAGGACTTCGGAACGATTAGAACTCTTTAGAACTATTCTGCTTTCTTCCAAGGTAATGAGCTGTCTCTCAACAGAATTGCTTCTACACAGGCTGAGGGGTGTCAACCTTCAGCTTAATGTTGATTTTAGGTTACTTAGGATGTTCCTTCTATTTAGCAATGGTTATAAATTAGGTCTGAATTGATAAGCCAGAATGTTCTTTACTTCAAAGAAGAGAGTACACACACACACACACACACACACACACACACACACACACACATCATACACATCAAAAAATGTAAGCTATGTTCCCATCCATCTTTCATAGTCTACATATCTTTTCTGTTTTCAGAGTGATGGTTCTTGGGGAAATAATAGCTATCATAATCACAACTAGTCCTTACACAGAACTCAGTAAGAACAAGACTTTAAATGTTCAGTCTTCACAAAAGTTCCCAAAGGATCATATTCCCACCCCCACTGTACAGATACGGGAACTGAGCCAGTGTAGTTAAGCGATGAGCTCTAGCTTACAGCGCTCCCACAGGGAGCCAGCCAGGAGCCAAGCTCTTCCCGTGACTGAGCCTAGGATTACAGTGACACTGCCCACTCACTGGCTCCTTGCGGAGAGACCACAGGAAGGTCTCCGAATATTACCAGCTGGGAGTCTGCAACCCTGACCTGTGCTGTTTGACCCCATCATCATCAACCTTTGCATCTGCACAAGCCAGGAGAGTGAATCAATGTCAGAGCAGCTTTAAACACTAACTACAATTGCTTTCTGACTCCAGTGTAGTGACAGTATCAACTTCCAGCTGCAATTAATAGAGATTAAAATCACTAACCAAGTCAAAAATGTTTACTTCTTTGCATGACATCGACCATGCTTTAGGGACTAATCATAAACCGCAGAATCATAAAATTACAGAGTTTTAGAGCTGGAGGAGTTCTCAAGGATTGTCTGTTCCTCGCTTCTCATTATAAAAACAAAGATACTGATTTCTATTGAGAGGAGTTTATTTCAAAACCATTTTGTGGCTTCCTAACTGGTCTTCCTAACTCCACTGGTAGCTTCAGTCTTCCTATCATAGTCAAAAATAATTTTTAGGACAATTTGGCCATCTCATAATGCTTCTTTAAACTCCTTCAAATGACCCTCGTTACGCTCAGACTAAACCAATGTCCCTAAGTTAAAGCAACAGTTCTTTGAAGACCTGATGGTCTCTAGTCTCACCTCCTATTTG
The DNA here is from genome assembly GCF_040802235.1 of Manis javanica. Taxonomy (NCBI): domain Eukaryota; kingdom Metazoa; phylum Chordata; class Mammalia; order Pholidota; family Manidae; genus Manis; species Manis javanica. The sequence continues at coordinate 7,556,349 of NC_133161.1, read as the reverse complement.
CTGATCTTGAACTCTGTGCTCCAGTCCCTCTGTCCTGCAGAAGGAGAAGCACCCGCTGGCCCCTGAGCCTTTGCTCTCACAGCCCTTTTCCTGACCACTCCTGGCTATCCCCGCTTTATCCTTCAGGACACAGCATAACAGTTCCTGAAGCAAAAATGACTCCAACCTAGAGGTCAAGTTTTTGCTTCATTTTTCAAACACTCACGGTACACAAGTCCATTTGTGTTCCTTCCCAACCCATAACATATTAAGAGCAATCTCATGTCTGTGTGTCTGGACAAGTGCAGTTAGAATTTTCACAATAGCGGCATGGTATCCCAAGGAATAATGCACTAAGGATTCATAGCTTATAAAACAGGAAACCAGCACATCAGTGAAATGAAGTTTTCTGGGATCATCTGGTGAGGGTTTGCTGTTCCCACATAATCCAGTGATTGATGGAGGTAATTATTAAATCTGAGTCAGCAAGAAATTGTAATTATATTTAATGTCATATGATTAAGAAGGCAGAAAATTGTGCAATAACTTTTAGAATAATTTTCACTGGAAATATTTAAAGCACTAAAAGAAGGAAAAGAATTCATCAGTTCATTTATATTAAAACTCCAGTTATGTTAGAGTTTGTGTGACATAAAGAGACCGTGGTAACAGATACGAGATCCACATTCTGGTGTAGCAGTGACACTAAATAAGTGAGTGACCCTGGCTGAGTCAGATGTCTGACATACTGACTCTGAGAGCTGCCATAATATAGCGGCCAAGAATGGAGGCTCAAATTCAGTCCTGACTCCATTATTCTTAAGCTTGAAGCCTTCAGTTATTTTAATATCTCTAAACCTCAGTTTCCTTATTTGTAAAATGAAAAGAACAACACATACCTCACAGGAGCATTATGGAAAACAAACAAATGGCATATTGGGTGCAAAACATTCAACAAAGAATAAGACACATAGTAAGAGCACAAGCGGCTGTCGTTGTTATGATTATTTTAACTACAATGAGGGAAATAGATGAGAGGACTCCAAGGTCTTCTCAGGTTCAAAACATCTATGGTTCTGTGAACATATCACTCCCAAATGATGTCAGATAAATGAGGTTTCACTATATATTGGGCAAGAAATCAGTATGGCCCATTTTCAACTGTGCACAGGAAGGTAAGGTGAGCAGAGCATGAATTATTCAGAATTTGGTTGCACTCAGTAGATTTCTATTTGATCTTGGAATGCATAGAACTTTTAAAAAGAATATTCCTATCCTTCTCATACTGTATTTAGTGATTAAAGTGAGTTTGGCCTGTCTCTGTTTGCCAAGAGAAAAGAAATGGAACAGTCTTAGATGCTGTGTATGTGGTATCTCACTTAATCACTAGTGATTTAGATGAAATTATCCAGGAACTGACTGAGTAATAGAAAAATACAACCGGGTGATACGCTTTTAGCCGTGGCCATGGACATGCCTCTGATAGAGAGCTAGATCACAGCATCACCTCATGGAGCTTTTGCAAAATCTTAAGTAGCTCAGGTTTGTATGTGCTTTGAAATTTAAATTCTAAAAGTGAAAAAATGACTATCAAGTTCCACACTGCTTAGTAATGATTTCTGTTACTCGTTCATTCACTCATCAAACACTGGTTTACCAAGTATATACAGCATGGACATGTGTTCGGTGTGCAACACATGAAAGCCAATTTTCTGGAAAGGTAGACATTGAGGAGTAAGCCCACAGCTAAAACTGCTTACGTAACTTTGATAGCACCATCTTTGGGTGATTTAAAAAAATAAATCTTATATTTGTGGGCTATAACTCCTTGGTTTAGGTTCCCTGTAAAGCAAAATCTAAGACACAGGCTTCCTTATAGTTAAATCATTTGAGAATATAAACCGTTGGAGCTTGTACGAGGCCAGGGTACAGAAAAAGGAGAGAACTCTGTCCAAAACAGCGCTATCAGTGGGGGCATGGCTACCTGAGCCTGTGCTCAGTCCCACGGGGACTCTGAGGAACTGTAGGAAACTCACGGCAGAACTTTCTGCCCAGGATATAAAAGGATGAAATTGATTCCTGTCCCCCTTTGATGGTGGGCGGCCCCAAGAGCATTGATTTCGCCACATTTCTGTGGTATTCCTGCCAAGTCAGTTTCTGTGAACATCTTGCTCCACAGCATCAGTGAGCCCTCGGGCCAGGAGGCAGGAGAAGCATGGCAGATGTTGGTTCTGTGAAGAGCTGGACAAAGCCTCGGAGCATTAGTTACTACAGCAGTGGCTGGAATCAGAAGTAGGACCACGGGAAAATAAAGTGGTAACAAGAGGTGTCTTCTACGGTCCAAAAGTGAGATTTCCTCATGCCTTCCTTTAAATGCAGTCTGTCTTACAGTCAAGTTCAGGTGCTTGCTAGCAATCTCCAGAAAGACCCAACACAAAAGAGTTGTGGACTACACTACAGTCTGTTGTTCCAGCTAAATCCAGAGCGATAATTGGTGTTACTCACCCCTTCCTCCACCTCATGGTCAGCCAGCATTTTAGCTGATTGCTTGCGTGTAGTGACTCAGACCTTTCTCTGTAAGAGGTCTGCATCCTTAGTTACCTTGCCCTTGACCAGACATGGATGCTGCAGTTGCCCATTTGCCATTAACATGGAACACAGGGCACTGATAGGTGTTGCATTCGGTTCCCAAGGTTCCAGACATGCTCGCCCTGCCCCCCGTGTGGAGCAGCAGCCTCCTCTCCTCACCATAATCACGGCTCAGGTTCCCCAGCAGAATAGTAAATGCCTGCTTGAAGGTCCACTGGCCCAAGGAGCTCAGATCATAGCCACTGCTTCAAGGGCCAGGGATCCTGGACTTCAGGGATATGGTAAGACCAGTGGCTCCCATTGCCATCCACCCATTGGATATCTCTGCTGGTGGGTGCCAATCAACTATCACCCAGCTGTGGCTGGAAAAGAGGGTAAGACAAGGAGATAGGGGGCTATGAGCCAGATGTGTCCAATACAATAATACATACTTAGAGGAACTATTTATCCACCCCATTTCTTTCTTTTCTTTCCCCATTTTTTATCATCTACACATTGAAATCAGAACTGTACATTTATATAACACATGTGTTACACTCGAATTCTTAGTTCACATCTCTCACACAAAGCTGTGATCCATTTCTGTTAGGGTGTCGATCATTAACTTATTGTTTGATAAAAATTTCCCTTTTAGGAATTATCCCTTGAGGAAAAAAAACCACAATTTTTATAGAAGGATTTAGAAATTTTACTATATTCAGAAATGAGTACTACAGAGCCTTGGAAAATATAACGTCTTCTTCTTCCACTCTTAACAAAATGACTCACAGTGACCATAGACTGAACCTCTCACAGAACAGTGTTACCTGGCTGTCATTACTCTTGGTGTGTTGGGTGAACAGAGCATGCGTGGAAGAAAATCACACACTGACCTGAAGAGGAAGGAGGGGGCTTGTGGGGGGACTGGGATGTATACTCAGCAGCAACATGGTGTCTGTTTTGTCACTGGCCTCTAAGGAAGGGCAACATCAGTGAAGGATGGAACCGGACAAGCACACACTGACTCTCCTGACCCTCCGGTAACCCCGATGTGCTAACAATGCACCAGTGAAAAAACTGTTCAGAAGAAAGGAAAAAACATGTATGCTTAGAGCACACCATGATGCTGTAAGAAATCACTAAAGTAACTGGGAATACTGGGCAACAAGATACTCTCCATAAAAAATATTTTCCACACAACCTACATATTCAATGAGCTTTCATTGACTAGTATACCAGCTACTGTGCCACTGTATGGGACTCTAGAAAAAAAGTGTGACACGTCTCTTATGTGACTAAGATAAGTATTATCCAAAAATGTAACAGGTTTTCCTATCTCCTGGAAAGAGGAAGCAAACATAGATAGTTTGCTCCGGATGGCCTGGGTACATCGTTATCAGCATCAACTGTTCTATGAGGAGATGATCATATTGCTTCCCTTTTTCCCTCTGCTGTAAATAAGATCAGTAAACTCAGAGTGAAGACCACAGAACATTCCATAAGTGTGACTAGTTTAATACAGCAGTTTCAGTGTCTCTAGATTAGCAGCCAATAGTTCAAGATTCTGGAACATTTGAAAACATTGTTTGTCTGGCTCTTGGCTGTATAGAATACTGATGTCACTGACCACTAAATCTTCATTGAAGTGGATTTTTTTTAATTGAAAGATAGTTTATATACAATCTTGTATTGGTTTCAAGTGTATGACACAGAGGTTCAACAGTTACCCATATTGTTAAATCCTCAGCCCGACTAGCGCAACAGTTACTATCTGTCAACATAGGAAGATGCTACAGAGTCACTATGTTCTCCATGCTGCACTACCATCCCATGACCAACTAATATCATGATGGAGAGATGTGTGCCCTTTTATCCCCCTCACACTCCCCAGTCACCCACCCCAACCCCTCCCCCATGGTAACCACCGGTCCTTTCTCAGTGTCTGTGAGCCTACTGGCATTTCGTTCATTTTGTCCTGTTTTGTTTTTATATTCCGAAGTGGCTTATTTTGAAGAACAGTAATTCTATCATTGTTTCTGAGATTGCTTTGGCAGGACCTCAAGTAACAGGAAGTTTTGTGTGTCACACTTAACAATCCTAATAATAGCCTGATACTTTGAGAGCTGTTCTAAAACAAGACCACAATGCACATAATCCTCACATCTCAATAAAAGTTGGGGAAAGCCACTGTCAGGAAAGTCCTTTGTCCTGAATCTAAAGTTAATGCTGATGTCCTGGTGCTATTTCAGTTTTAGCAAAACAACTTCAGCCTTTCACCAAAGGATGTTCTCTAATTTCTCATATGGTTACCTGTATTTAAATGCTGCATTTTAATTTTGAGGAAAGAGCTCTGAAATCACCATTGATGTTTTAATCACTACACTAGTGTTTAAATAGTAGACAAGGTGTAATAAATGCTTAGCAAAGATACCCAGGCTATTATGGCTTTTTGAAATAAGAATCTTAAATTGTTAAGATCACATTGTCTTGGGCACAGTGAAACTTGAATACCATCCCATCACATTCCTCATTCCTTAGGTGATATGGAATTCCTTAAGTGGTAAACAATCCAAGTCATGTGGACATTAAGTTATAGAACCAGGATGCAAAGTGATCATTCTGTGTTTTAACCTAGACATCTTTCCACTGTATTATTCTTCCTTACTGGCTTTACTGGGTGGGGGGTGGGGGGACGGGGGGCTCTGTTTGGTTTGAGTTTGGTTATAGAATACTTTAGACACAATGTTTTCTGCTATGGGAAACAGCATATCTATTTCATTTTCAGGCTTCAGTACTTATAATTCTAATAGCTTTATTTGGCATTTAAAATCAGTCATACTGCCTCACTTATTAAATTAGGTAAATACAGTAAAAGTTATTTTAAGCTGGAAAAGTAGCATAAAGTTTTTATTATTTGAATTATCAGGACAACTTAATTCAAAATGACTAAAGTTAACAAAGGAATTAGCACTTTCCAATCAGAATCAGATTTTATTTTTTGTGGAACTGAGTTTTGTTTGGCTAAAAATGATTGGAGAATTGCATCGCCCATTTTTTGTTTTCCTCAACACATACACTCAGAGATATAAATAAGAAAGAAATCTGCTTTTCCTTCAAGGGACTTTTCTTCAGTGAAACACACCCTCTCATTCTTCTCCAAACCATCATTCAACAAAAAGAACAAAGTATCTTTTCCTTGATGAGATGAGTATGAACAATTCAGCATCACTGAAGAAGTAGGGACTGTAGCCAGAGCTCCCGAGCTCCATTGTGGTCGGCCCCTTCCAGGTCGCACGCCTTGCCCAAGTGAAGGAGCCCCCTCTGCAGAGGATAAAGACGGAGCACCAAGGACAAGCCCTCGGAAGACAGGTGGCTCTACAGGCCAGAAGAGACACGACAGTGCAGGACACAGGAAAGGCGTGGCAGAGGACACATGGGAGGGCCCAGAAACCTAGAGCAGAATACGTCTTCACAAGGGGAGGGCCAGCGGGGACCAAGCCTCCAGAAATCACCAAGAAGGAGGGCTCAGGAAAAAGTCGGTGCAGCCGTCAGCGGCAGCCCACCATGGCGGGCAGAAGTGATGACTTCCTGCTTGCGGGGTTAAGGTGCATGTGCTGAAGAAACAGAAGTTCCCTAGGTGGGGCTGATAAGAGGACTAGAGGGCAACGGGCATATTCTCTTTTCTTTCTTTTTTTTTTTTTTCTTCTTGCTACCCAAGATAGAGCACACTAGTGCAGATTAACAGACAGAGAAGATGGAGCTAATGGAAAAAAGAGAAAAGAAAAGTCAAGAAAATAATGATCGCAATTATCTGAGGACTGGCATGGAATTCCATGGCATTGGGAAGGAAATGTACGGGAGAATCCTTCTCTCCTGTTCCTGGCAAACCCCTACTCATCCTTTAAAACACAGCTTAAAGTGATTTCAAAAATGAAGCTTTACTAGACTGTCCTCAGGCAGGTTAAATAACCCCTTATCTGAAGTGTCCCAGTGCTTTGTATCTTTTTTATAATACTTAGCAAATTATATGGTATTTCGTCTCTCAACATGTGTCTGCCCCGTGTATTAGATAGCAAATTCCTAAGAGCCAGGACCTATGATTCATCAATTTTTTATTTCTAGTACATGGCATAGCACTAGATATTAACAAGCAATGAATGAGCAATAGGAAGGGGAAAGGCCCTATTTAGTGCGGTCACCAAGGAAGAAAATACGGGCATTCGCACATCTTGAGTCTATGTTCTTAGTTTCATCATTAGGTCACAGTGACAATGAGAGTGAGAAGGTTAGAGAAGGGAATAGGGATTCAGTACCTGGAGCAAGAAACAGCATAGGCAACCTCTATTGGATCCAAGCAAGTCATAAACAGGATTGTTGTGCTCCATTTTAGAGACATATTACTATAAGGAAGCATGAGTTTCGGGATTTTCTCCCCGTTTGTAGTCTTCTATAACTAAAAGTAGTGATGATGAGAATAGAAGTAGAGTGTGTCCAGACTGAGTCATGAAAAACCCGACATTTTGATGTTCTGTGGAGTGAAGGTCAAAGAATATCAAGAATGGGTGTGGATATCGCCAAAGAATATGGCAGTCATGATGACGTAGACATATGAGTCGTAGTTTTATGATTAGCATCGCGAAGGTATGGATTATTGTTTTAAGGAGCCGGTGCAGAGAATGGAGGGACTTGCCAAGAATCAAACAAAAAGCAGAAATGGGATGGATGTGGGTAAAAGAGAGAGAAGAAATGAAATCATAAATGTCAGTCTTACACTGATTTCCAAAAATGTCTTGAAGGATTTGTCAAATAAGAGAAGTATAAACTATTGACTTATTAACAGGAAATCAAAACTTTATCTTTTTTTCCCTCTGAACTGCCCTATTCCCTTGAGACTTGGACAGGTGAAAAACCCATTAGAGGATAATGATGAGTGACGTCTCCTGCAGAAACTGCATTCAGGGAAACATGATGACATAGTATAAGCATGCAGAATATTCGTCTTTAATCCCACACTCTCTCTGCCACCCCCATTTTCCATGTGCCAATTATGGAACAGTAGCTCCTCAGGGAAATAATGTAGTTTATTCAGGGCGTTCATCGAGCTTAGAAAAAAAAATCGAAAGAGACAGAGAACATACGAGGTTAATATTCAAGTGTTAATGAGGACCTAGGTATTGTGAAGCTTTCATTGTGCTAATTAAAAATAATTGCTTCGCCCCACAATTAGGGAGCTTTCTTAGGGGAAGGTCTCAAGGCCACTGTTGCCTGTACACAAGTAGTTATCTTCCCAGAAATAATGAGATGCTGGAAAAACTAGTTCTCCAACCAAATTCACTAAAGTCTGATTGAGATCAGAAAGTCAGTTCCATCATTTCAAATGAGTAATATCTCTTTCCAATAGAAAAACTTATTTCTGAGAGATGCATTAAGATCAGAAGGTGACTTAGTGATTAAAAGGGATGAGAATATGAAGGGCTCCAGAGACCATCCTGTTGTAACCACCACCCATCCAGAGATGGCCCAGGCCCCTTTCAAGGTCTGAAATATTTTGCTTTTTATGACATCCACATTAAAAGACTTCCTTATTAGTTCAAGGCTACAGTCTCCAGTAAACCAGTCTTCCTTTTTAGCACCGTGTCACCTGATCCCCCTAGTAAGTCTATACTAAGTATGTGGTCCCTCCGCTACAAGAGAGCAAAACAGTGGAGAATCATTCACAAACTATCAATTCCCAAAATGTCATGTAACAGCATTTACTAGCAAATGGACTATGAAATTATTTTATGCTTCTTCCCAATTTTATATCCATTCATTAGAAGTGAACTTTTCCCTTTCTGTGCAATCAGGGAAAGACTACTTATGATGATTCAAAGATAACCTGTATGCATGTGTTCATTTTTGACTTGTGATTAATTTTCCAGCATGTTTCATCCTCAGCCACGTTTAGCAATTGTCTGCTTGAGACGGTAATAACAGGAAGGATGTACACCACGTGCCTAATTGCCTCTCTCAAAGGCAAGCCTTCCTCAGCTCATCCATGGCAACTGAGCTCTAGAGAGCTCATGCTTTGTGCTAGTCAGAACACCTGCGTAAGGCCTTGCACATACCGGCCAGAAGGAACTGTTTTATCAGGAAGGTACTTCTCTCAGACATGGTAGAGTGTCTTCCTCCACATCACTAATAAAAAAGCTGGAAAAGCTCAGAGAGAGGGTAAGGAGAGCCTGCCAGTCAGTTGGCAGCTGCGTGTCTGTATTAGTTTCCTCAGGCTGCTGTAACAAAGCACCACAAATGGGTACTTCCGGGAGATTTATCACCTCACAGAAATGGAGGCTGGACATCCAAAATGAAGACATCTGCAGGGCTGGCTCCTCCTGAGTCTGAGGGGGGGTTCTGTACTTTCCCCTCCACTCCCAGGGGCCTGGATATTTTAATCATATATGTATATATGTCTTAGTCAATCACTTCTAACACGATATTCAAGGCCTTTATTGTCATAAATGGAGGATAATATATATTTAAAAGCTGTGAAAACAATTTTTAAGTAACAAATCTTAATAGATTTGGTGGTATGTAATATTTATACATCAAAAACTACATATTCAAGGTATAAGGCAAAAAGGGAAGACAAATATGACAGAACACAGATTTTAGTCTTGATTTACATTACACCAACTTAAGTCAATAAAAAATGTTGACATATAAATGGGCAAAAGTCCTAACTACATACCTCACAAAAAAGATTTTAAAAGTCTCTCTAGTATACATTTGGAAATGCATTTTCCAGCTCTTTATCAAAAAACACAAATAAAACAATAATGAAAAGCACTTTTTTTGTTAATCAAAGGAACTATTTTTTTCTTTTAGTTTTGTTTGAAATAAGAGTGTAGCCAGTGATGGGGAAGATGCATTCACAGGCAAAGGTATAGATTCTCAGGATTGTAAAATCAGCCATCAGACTTTAGAGCTTGCTTCGTGGGGTCAGAAAGTGAGGGGGCAGGGGGCCGTTACGTGTTCTGGTTTCTGACTGGCTACAGTAAGTTCTCATACCCTTGAACGAGGTCTACAAGAGAGGTAAGAAGGGCCCAGCATTCAAAAAGAGAAAGAAATACAGGCACCCCAAAACTGGCTACTGGAGGCAGGAAAAGAAGTTGTCTTTTTCTTTCTTATAATTTGTTACTTATCCAAAATTTGTCAAAAATGTAAATTCTTCTGATAATCAGAAATACCATTTTTTTAAAAAAAAAGAGGACTCCATCTCATACATCTCAACATAAACTCCCTCACGTGAACTCAGCACTCTCTATCAATTCTTACTGTATCTTTTCCTTTCATGGTCCAGATTCCTACAATAGAATGGTCACTGTCCAATTCCACCAACTAGTTCCTTTCCCTGTAATCTGGTTTCTACAGATACCTCCACCCTGAAATATTTAAAAAGTCCCCCAAATCTGATCACTGGATGCATCGCCACTTTCCCTACCTGCTTCCTGTCCCTGTTTTCTGCAGCAGTTCAGGCGTCTTGGGGGTTCTTCTGCTTGGGAGGAGCAGCTCCTGAGTGCTCCCCCTTCCTCTGACCATTCCTGAATGGCTGCTTTGTTTCCCAGCTGTGTATCTCTGGTCTTAAATTCTTTGCTCTTCTCTCTGCCTGTGAGTTGGCAAATCTTCAGAGGCCTCATGCCACATCTGCATGTGAGCAGAGGCAGCCTTCCTGCCTCCCCCCTTATTGACCTTGGTTTTGGCGGGGGGTGGGGTGGGGGATGGGGGAGAACATATATGTTGTTAGTATTTTACTGAAGGTCGCAATCTTTAAGGCCATACAGACCTTCACAGTTCAGTACAAACATTTGACTTTGTTCTTCCACCTTTATTATTCTACTTCATACTTGTTTTGTTAAGCAACAATACTGGGCACATTAGGTGCTTAATAAAGTGTGTTCATTAAGAAGAGACCTCATATTGTTTTTCATAGTGTGATAGGCTGAATAATACTCTCTCCCCTCAAATATGTCCATGTCCTAATCCATGGGACCAGTGAATACATTACATAATATGGCAAAGGGACTTTCTGATGAAATTAAGGGCCTTCACATAAGACTATCGGGGATTATCTGGGTGATCCTAATGTGATCACAGAGCTCCTTCAAATAACGAGATGTAACCATGAAAACAGAAAATCAGAGTGATGGAGCATGAAAGACTTCACCACCTTAGAAGATGGGGAACCAGGACAATGAGCCAAAGAATGTGGGTGAACTCTAGAAGCTGGTAAAGGCCAGAAAATATATCCTTCCCTAGAGTTTTCAGAAGGACCACAGAGTTCTCATATCCAGAACTGTGAGATCATAATTGTATTGTTTTTAGTCCACTGTTCAGTCATTTTTTACCTCAGCCAAATGAAACTAACACAATAGTACTTGTCTTTTTCCACTGTCCTAATATGATGTTACCCAGATAATATTCATTATTTAATGAAAATGAATAAGCTCTGTATGCTTTGTCACTTCCTGGAAACTTACATGCTATGAAACTCAATAAATAGTGATATTTCTGAGCATCTGAGATTTAAGAAGAGACCTCATATTTAAAATAAGTAGGACAATATGAGACCTTTTATTTGGAACAAGGAGTTGCAACAGAAACAAATTACTTTTCCAGTAAATCAATGGACTTGATGAGTCTATTTACCTTGCCAACAGCCCAATCACCTTTCTGCTCTTCAGCAGTCTACAGGCAAAACTCAGTGGTTGACAATGGCTCAGATCCTTCTCTTTCTTCGCCGGCTGCTGCCTTAGCCCTCATGCTCTGTCACCTCTGCAGGCTTGACGTGCTCAGATTGTGCCATCCCGCTAGGACTCCACTGGGTACAGTTAACTGGCTGAGTCTGGTTAGCTCATTCTCTGCATTAAAGTTTCAGTATTCTCAGTGCTGTTTGGTTTACAAAGTGTTTGATTTCATTAATCTCACACTAACTTGATGAAGGAGGCATCACTGCCTTCATTCTACAGTGGAGAAATCAAATAAGGGGACTTTCCAGGTAGTAAATGACAGGAGACTTGAATGAAAATCTCTTAATTTCTCATTCAATTATAAAATGAATGCAATGCTTCTCTATCGCAGCCTTCCATGTCATTGTACCTCAGTGCCAGGAATGTATTTTGCTAGTGTATTTTAAATGGTAACAGAACTTATGCACAGTATAAAGTGATGTGGGAAACACAGAAAAGAAAGAGGTTCAAGTCATCCATAATCTTACTCCCAGAGAAAACCATTCTTACTTACAGTTCGGGTGTATTTCTTCCCAAATACTTTTCTATGCATTCATCCAAGTCTATTTCTTTTGAAATGTGTTTTATTTAGACTGTCATATCTCATTCCATTTTAAAAAATTATTTTGAGGTGGCGTTCTAGTCATACTTTATTTAAAATTTTACTGTATTGCCTTTGAGTGACCGATTTCTCCTATGTATGTTTAAATATAAATAAAGAATTAGTCCACCCTTCTTGAGTTAGCTTTTTCTTTCAGGATTAGAGTCATGCTTCTCAAAGTGCAGTCAGGACCCCAGCAACAGCACCCATTGCCTCGGAACCTGTTAGAACTGCCAGTTCTCTACTGAGTCAGAATCTTTGAGGGAGACCCAGGAATCCCCGTCTTAACAAGCTCTCCAGGCGATTTTCACACATGATAAAGTTTGTGCTGAAATACTTAGCTTTCCATTTGTGTTGATGAGGCAAAAGCAACTATAAGCCTGTTCCAGGTTAAAGACAATCAGAATAATGTCACACTTTGAAAAAAAAGAAAAGTTTCTTGCTTACCCAAATTTCCTTCATCCACAACGCCTTCCACACTGCTCTTAAGTCACTGACTTGGTCTATAGCCCTCTTCAAAATGCCTCTGTGCTTCGTAAGAAAATCAGTTACCCACACTTCCCACCATCCACTCATGCTTTCACATGCATATGCTTCTTCAGATAGCCTGCTAATCATGTATCAAAATCAAAATAGGATGAAAAACAGATACATTGTCACGTTTCGTTCCGACAGCTTTTCTTAAACATCTACCATGTTAGATTATATGAAGTTGAAAAGAAAAATACATTTTCTAGACCCTCCCCTCAAGATAATTCACAGTCTTGTTAGGACATAAACATTTCATATATGAAACTCAATTAACAACAGTCAATCAAGTCCTCTAATCAAGCTGTACAGCCCCTGAGATGAGGCTTGCATGCCCTGGACCGGACAGAGAGGGAGGTAGAGCTGTTGAGTAGGGAGAGTCTCCTTCAGGAAGGGGCATGGGAGCAGGACTGAAATAATAATTATATTAATCATAAAAATTCTACCTATTGAATATTTATCATGGGCCAGACACAGTATTAAGAAACTTATGTTGATTATTTCCTCCAGTTCTCATTGTAATATGATACTTGTTCTCCAGACAAGGCTAGGAGGCCAGGGAACTCGGCCACTGTTGTATCATAATCCTCTGTGGAGTCAGAATTTCAACCCACGTCTGTTTGGCTGCAGAGCCTTGTTTCTTACCACTTCTGTATTAATAGTTAACTCTGAATGAGGAGGTTTATAGATTGAGAAAAAGGCTTGTAGTATATTTTAGATAAAGGCAAACCCAGAAAAAGTGAGCAAGTTCCTGAGTCAGATGTGCCTGACCAGAGTTCAGGCTAACATTGGCATTTTAATGTAATGTAATTGGCATTTTAATGAAAGCATTACTGGATGGTAAGAAGACATTTTAAGTTGCTAAAACCAAAAAAAAGGTCTGTTAGCATTATGGAAGGTCTTGAATGCATAGATGGTGTTCTGGGACGTAATAATATCAAAAATACTGAAGAACCATGATGCATTTTTCAATGTAATGAAAGTTATGTTTTAGGACTAGACTAACGTTGGATAAAAGCATAATTTGGTGGGAAGTAAAGAGATATTTGGGTAGGACAACAAATTAATAGTGTGATTGTTGTAAACCAGCTACCAGACAATGAGAAAGATGACTGGCATGTTGGCAGTGGAAAGAGAATGACTGATGCTTAAATATTAGAAAAGAAAGGTGAAAGGTTTTAATGGCAGATTGGCCAAAGCGACCAAGAGGGAAACTTTAGAATTTGAACCTGACACTCTGGCTAATTTTGAGCTATACACAAAAGTTGTAAGAATCTGGAAAAAGATTCATAAGTTAATAAGGCAGTTAGCTTATTTTCAGAGGTTGCGAGTTAGGTCACTCCCCATTCCCTTTCTTTCCGACCACCTACACCGCCTGGGTCTTCATGCCCACTTGATCTTAAAAAACACATGAATCGGTCCCATCTACCTTATCCTTTCTTATGTAGCTTCATCTTTTTTCATGTTTTCATGTAGCGCTGGTCACCTTTGCACTGTCCTATGCCAGTAATGGTCTGAATGCTGTCCGTACTTTCTCAATCACTTCTTTTAAAATCTATGGTTTTGCTACAGGAGTTTTCTTTCTAAAACCTATGTCTGATTATGACATCATTGTGTTTAAAATTTCAAAATACTTCCTCACTGCCTTTTATTGCAGTATTTTACTTGGTATGGCATTCAGAATGAGGACAACCATAGTTTATTATCCAAATAAAGCAGTTGGGAGATTGAATTTGGGCATGTTAACTATTATACTGGGACAAAAGGTATACAGGTTCTGTGTGACTTTACAACATCATCCTTCCAGCAGCTGTTTTGCATGAGCAATGCCAAAATAATTAGTGAGCAGACCCTACTCCACAGGTGCTTTATTTGGGTTGCTCACAGCTGTGTTTGTGTTGCCCAGTCCTCTGCTCAGCACATCACAGGCCCTCAGCAACGGTTCACAGAAGCACAGAAGAAAGGAAAGAAGGATTAAGTAAATCAAAGAGTTTTAGGATTGTTTTCATCAAGGGTATTGTTGAAATAGAATTTAAGGTCTAACATCTTTGGAAAGAGGAAATCATGGAAAGCCAGAGGAAGAAACAGAGAACATGGAAGAAAAGGGTAGAAAAGTGGGTTCCAGAATCAGTCCTCCTGCTTAATGTTTCAACAAACGACAGATCTGAGTTTGAATTCAGATGCGTTTTACTCCACCACTTTAAATCAGGTAGATTTCTGCAAGAATAGTTCTTAGTTATGTAAAGACATTTTTCAAATTTGTTATAAATGTCAGTGTGGAGCTGCTTAAAAAAAGCTTTTGCAATACCATTTTAGGAGTTCTAACTATGAAGGAGATGGGTCCATGTCCATTTAGTGCCTCTGACAACAGGTGCGGTCTTTGTGAAAAAAGAAAATCTATCAGAAATATGTGCACCAAAGATAAATAAGGCAAAAGAACCCATAAGTTAATTACATTGAGGCCAAGCTGGAGTCGATGTAAAGCACCTGAAACAAGTAAAATGAAGCAGAGATATATGGTTCCTTTTTCCTGAAACAAAGGAAGATTTGAGGGAAATTTATACTGTCTACACCAAAAAGTGTGTGTGTGTCTGTGTCTGTAAGAAACAAAGATCTCTGATCACTCAGTTGATAGCCCACCAAATCAGCAGATATTTATGGCCTTTCAAAATAAAGTTGTTTATAGTAAGAAGATGATGTCTATAAATAACTATAGACGAAATACTTTTTTCATTGATCTTGAGCCCCAGGGCAACAAACTTTACATTTAACGAGTGATTGTATTGGACTTTCCCCAACTGTAAAGCCACAGCTGGAACTTACTGTCTTTGTTTGTTAGGTCAGAAATGCTTATAGAGTAAGAACCAAATCATGCATTTGCATGTCGAGAAAAAGAATCCTCATTCTAACCCGAGGACACACACTCCAGAGAGTGGTTTGCCAGCGCTGGATACGTCACGTGGGCGTTTGTCTGGGGACCCCTTTGTCTTGCGCTGTACTCACGCAGGCTATTTCATTGCAGCCATCTACGAGCCTTCCTGTGAAGCGTATAAACACCTAGGCCAGACATCGAATTACTATTGGATAGATCCTGATGGCAGTGGACCTCTGGGGCCTCTGAAAGTTTACTGCAACATGACAGGTAACTATGCCATATTTATCTTTCATGAGGATTGCTTTCTGTGTTTTGAGAATAAATAGCACCGCTGAAGTCTACTTCCTCATGCTCCATTCTTAGCACAACATGTCATGAGCTAAATAGTGCTGGACTTGTTAGGCAACGTAGTATAATATCTTTCTAAAGCAATAAAATCTTCCGCCACTACACTTTTTAAAAAGTCTGCCTTCTGACTTGAACAGTTAATAATTAACACTTAGCAAAATTACTCTGTAGGGGAGAAACTCAGAGAGTGGAATTGCAAGATTGAAGTCCACAGAAAGAACTGGCCCGTGAAGCAGCCGCCACCAGCAGTCGACTGCAGGGCAATGTGGTGTCCCTGCTCAGGCAGCCGCACAGCCCTGCTGGCCACTCAGACATTCTCTCTTCCCCTTAGTTACAGAAGGAGGCTTTCTGAGCACTGAAACCCCATTCTGGAAAAGCAAAACTTACCCTCAGCTTTCATGAAACTTATCTGGGGTTTTCCATTGGAGAAGAAAACCTAGTTTTATTTACTCCCATATTTAATTTCAGGGCTATGAAATGAGATTGTGGGTTCTTGTAAGTTCCCACAGCAGAGTATAAGATGTACAGATCTAAGATAAGATCAGATTTTCCATCAGACACTTGGTAACGTGTTACCCTCCAAAAACCTGGAGGTGAGTGTAAGGCAGGCACTATCTGCCGGCTCGGGAGAGGGTCAGCCTTTGATGTGAACTCCTGAGGCATGCGGTGGTAGAGATGCTCTGATGTTGCTGGCAGGAGCCACAGGGCCTGTTACCACGGGCCAGGTGCCATGCTAAGTCCCTTATGTATCCTGTCTCCATTAATAATCACCAGATAAATAATCCAGGGTGCCTTATTCACTTTGTTAAATTCAGCAGGCCTCAGTTTGTTTAGCTGGAAAATGGATTAATAATAATAATAATATCTATCTCATAGCATTGTAGTATGAGTGAAATAAGATAACCTACATATGGCTCTTAGCATATTGTCTGACACAAAGCAAACTTTCCATGGTTATCCGGGAGTAGCGGCAGCACTTTTTAGAGCACTGGAGAGTTGAAGAAACTTGGTTGTATTTTCAGGCATGATTCAGAATTCAAATCTGCTTTGAAGCCAGTGGTTCTTAAATCTGGCTGTGCTTCAGAATAATTAATGGATATTCTTCTTTTCCAAATAAACTTGTTGGGTCCAGCCCTGGAGCCTTGGATTCAGTAGGTGTGAGGGGGAGATGGGATTGGGCAAGTGGGACCGAGAATCTTGCACAGGCCGTAGCAGGCAGACCCAGCGGAGAACTTTGAGCGGCATCAGGAGGCTGAGCGTGGCACAGAAGGAGGCAGTGAGCGGGAAGGGACGGAGTGTGTGCAGCAGGCGGTAAAGTGGGAGCTGTCAGCTCACAGACACCCTCTGCTGCCGGAGCTCTAGGCATGCCCGGAGAGTGACCCCGAGTGACCCCGCTCCCAGGAAGCTTGTTCTAGGAGTGCACTGATTGTTGGACTTGTCAGTGCGCTCAGATACTTTCTTGTTTACCTTTATTTTAATCTTGATTAGCAATTCTCCTAATATATACATATGTAGAGCAATTGAAGTCAACTGTTAACATCAAGGGAAATCAGGGCACCTGGTGACTAAACTTGGACAATTAAGATTTTATGCTGTTTTCCTATATGTGTCCCAGTGGAGAATTAGAAAACAAAACAAAACAAAACCATAATGTATATAATCCCCCAAATCCAAAACACACACAAAATGAAGGGCTGGTTTACTTTCAGGAGATACTACCTTTCTGTGAATTGAAGCCTTCCCTCGAAAACAGATTCCAGCCTATCACTGTCTTCCTTAAAGAGCAGTTTAACCTGCTGCTCTCCATGCAGTCTGGGCAGGGAAGAGTACAGCACAACTTTCTTCCGTGAGAATATTTTTCTTCTGTCATTCAAGACCTGGGCATCACTGTGCTCAAGGACCCTTGAAGGCCAGCGGGCACTCATCTAGAAAGGACATGAACTTGGATCATTAAGAAAGCATAGAAGCTGGCAATCTGGAAATGACAATGTGTACAAACAAAACCCCAGGAAAACCTGCTCTCTGTAACCATGGAACTGGGAAGAGGGCAGCCTGACAAGACAGAGAACTTTCAGATGATTCATGCTCTACTCCAGCCAAAGACCGAAAGAAAAACCAATGCCCCATCCCCACCCATGCCAGGATCGGCCAGGAGGGGATGATGAAGGGCCCAGCAGCGCCTCTGCGAAGGCACAGAGAATGCCGGGTAGAGAGCCAGGCTCTCGCTCTCCCCATCCAGTCGCATCTGTTCCTCCACAGGACCTGCGGAGACCGTGCTGGGGGCCTGGACACACACTCCTGCCCGCCAGTACAAGGTGCTGTCCCCCCGACATTGGGGTGGTACCAGAGGAGGCCCAGGGAGTCAGGACTCTCACCTGTGCCTTGAGATATTGAGGCCACCACAACGGAAGTGTCAGTGTGGACCACAGGGGTTCCTGAATTCCCACCTCAGCCCAGCCTCTCCCCTTGGGTGTCAAGGGAGGCCAAATGGGGAGCCTGGGCTTCTACCCGTACCAGGTAGAATGAGACAGCACCTCCCTTCCTTCCTCTGCCCAAGGGAAAAGCCAGTTAAAACAGAATGTTTAAATAACATACGGAGTATCATTACATAATGTGAAGATGTCTAGGCTTCAAACACAATTCACTCATCATACCAAGAACTAGGATGATTTTAATCTAAAGGGAAGAGAACAACCAATAGATGGCAACATTGAGATGACAGAAATACTAGAATTTTCTGACAATTATTTTAAAGCAGTCACCATCAAAATGCTTCAGTGAACACATATGACACATGTTTGACACATATGAAGAACAGCCTCAGCAAAAACATAGAAGATGTAAGTCATTTGGAAATTCCATAACGGAATGTACAATAACCAGAATTAAAAGCTCAGTGGTTGGGATCAATAAGAGGATGGAAGAGATAGCCACTCTGAAAACACTTCAGTAGTTTCTTTAAAAGCAAAACATGCAATCACTGTATGCCTCCGCTGTTGTGCTCTTGGGTATTCATCCCAGAGAAATGAAGACTTGTGTGCGTGCAGAAACCTGTACACAGGGATCATAGTAGCCTGATTGGGAATAGCCAGAAACTGGGGACAACCAGATGTCCTTCAATAGATAAATGATTAAAAAGACTTAGTGCCTCTGTACCGTGGAGGACTAGCCAGCAGCAAAAGGAACGAACTATTGATGCAATGCAACGGTGTGGATGAATCTCCAGAGAATTTTGCTAAGGGAAAAAAAACCCAATCTCAGAAGATTATATATTACATGATTTCATTTACGTAACACTCTTGAAATGACAAAATTACGGAAATGAAGAACAGATGAATGGTTGCCAGGGTCAAAGGAGGGACGGGGTCAGTGCAAAGTGGGCGTGGCTCTAAAAGAGCAGGATGGGGGATCCCCGTGTTGATGGAGGTGTTTGGTGTGTTGACGGCAGCAGCGTCCACATCCCAGCTGTCTTTCTGTCCTGTAGTTGTGCAAGGTGTGCCATGGTGGCACCGAATAAAGGGCACAACTTTTCATTACAACTGCATGTGAATCTACATTTCCTCAAATAAAAATTTTAAAAAACATATAATACGCACACAAAAAATGAAAAGTGTGGGTTTCTCCCTGGTCTTTATGGAAAGAAAAAAAAAAGAGTAGAGCATGTCTCTAGGATCCTTTTTCCAGGACTTTTCATTTGTGTATTCACTATGTACCAGGAACTGGGCCACGTGAGAATAAGTGGATATAATAAATGCCTTCACACAATTCATAACCAATAATGAAAATGCGTGTTAAAAAAGAAAATAAGTAAGTAATTTTTCTGCAAAGAGAAGTAATGAAATCGTGAGGAGTGATTCATTTTGGCGGGTGATTTTAGATGAGACCTCTCTAAGGAAGCAACATGTTAGCCACAATCTAACTTGTGAAAGAGACAAAGCCCTCAAAAAGGTGTGGAAGGGAAAGGAGCCCTCCATTACCTCCCCAGGGCATGAAAGATCAGCTCATCCTGAGGCACCGAACCCAGTGGCCTGAGGACAGTGGGCCTGGGGGAGGCACTCGAAAGGGGGGCGGGTGTTGGGGGGGTGGTCAGAGTGGACCAGCCAATGAAGATGCTTGTTTTCCCCCTTTTCAGTCATTTTTCAGTGCAGTGAGTGGGAACCCTTGGGGAGCTTTTTGGCCAGAGAATGAGAGGGTCTTGATGAAAACTACCACTTGGGCTGCCCTGAGCGATGGTGAGAACATGGAACCAAGTCCTGAAGTTGTTAAATCTCCTTCTTGGACTAGGCTGGTGACAGTTGAGGTGATGAGAAAGAGATGGATTTTAGATCTGTTTTGAAGGCGGTGCCATCGGGATTGGTGACAGACTGGATAAGGATGGTTAAAGACAGTTATTAAATATGTGACTTCCAAATATATGGATTTGAATAACTGGGAGATATGAAAAGTTAAGGAAAGAAGCAGATTAAGTGGGAATTCAAGAATTCAGTTTTGACCTAGTTAAATATGAAGTGCCGTGTGCGATCTAAATTGAGATATATACATTTTGCAGTTAGATAAGCCCCCCAAAAGATGTTTGGGTTACAGATATAAATGTGCTAATTGTTAGCATAAGAACATATAAGAAACGATAATATCACCTAGGGGACAGTGTAAATTGGGGAAAAGCATCTCAGGAAGGAACTCAATAGATAGACATCAGGTTTCTGGCAATGAATATTCTGTGAGCGTGTGAGAGAATGTCACTGAGAATAGGTGGAAGGAAAGTGTCTACAAGCACATGGGGGAAGAGTGGGTCATTTGTGTGGACACCGAAGAGGCTGCTGGGTCCCAGAGAATGAAACAAGATAGGAAGGATGGAAAGGGACTCCGGGTCAATGAGGCAGTCTACCTGTAACTATGGCAAACAACAGCCTCCGGGATGCAGGGCATGTGGTGGGGCCAGAAGTGATGAGTACCCCGCAAAGGGCTTGCAGAGATAACTTTAGGGAACTGGACTCAGGGACGAGCAGAAGCTTCCATGGTGCAGCTGACTCAAGCTGAGTTTTGAAAACAAGTGGGCACGCAAAGCAATTGAAACTTGGTCCCGAGGGAAAAGCAGACAATTGATAATACTATGTTTAGGCAACTGTGAAGAGGACTCTCCAAAGGACACCCAGGTGACTCTCCTGTACGCAGGGAGACAAGTTAGTTGTCAAGCAGGAGCTGAAACTGAGATTTAAGGTGGTGGCAGTCAGGTAGCAGTCAGGTGGAGGAGGACACTGATTTGGTGGATATTTAGAGTTGCCCAGACTGTGCTGGTGAGATGGGAGTTGGCAGTGATTCCCAGGTTTCTGCCTTGGGTAACTCCATGAGATGGGGCACAGAAGACCATGGGCAGATTAGGAAAGGGGTGTGCCTGTAACCAACCTGGTAGAGCTGTCCTGTAGGCAGGTACTACTCAAATTCCCTATAGGACTTTGACATATCCGTTAATCTCTCTGTCTCAGTTTCGTTATAAATAAAATGTAGGAATTGAAATGGGTTGATCTCTACACTGCCTTCCATGCTAAAAAAAAAAAAAGAAAGAAAGAAAGAAAAAGAAAAGTTCTGTTATTACTATGGAACATGAAAGAAAAATATCACTACTGGCAGTCAGGTAATTTACAGACAGAATCGTCTTATCTCAAACAAGCTTGAATTTATACATTTCTTGGCCAAGTTTGACCTAAATTGACACTCTTGATTTTTCCTCATAAGGCAGTTCTGCTATGAAGTTCTTCTTTTGACTATCTATCTGCCATTCAGAGTCACACTGCTTGGAAATTGGGAGGTGCCCTAAATGACAGAGCATTTCAAGTTGCGTACAGTTGACACTAAGGGGCGAATGTATTCATTGAACCTTTTGTAGAAGAATTCACCATTTTATGGCAGCCAAAGCCTGGTTTCTATTTTCAGATCTTGGGGCGCATGATAAAACATGGTCATTGTTATCTTCACCTTCCTTCTCCATTCTTATTTTCTTTCTGGAAATCTAGTATTATAATTTTTATGATTGTGTACTATCACATATTTTGGGTGTTTATCTCTTTTATTTGCATGTTTTCGTCACATTGAAGCTCCTTACTTCTGTTGCCTTAAGATGTTTACCAACGTCTTCTTATAGAAACCTTGAACGCTTACATTTAAAGCTTCATTTATTTCTTTCTGTCTGAGGATTAATAAGAACTATAGTAAGTAAATCTAGATCCCGCCATTATCCTTTGAAACTCACTACTTGTCCCTAAATCAAAAACTGTTTTTCTTCAAATTCCAGACTCTGATTCATGCCCTTTATAACTGTTTGCATGCATATTTAATTTTTTGTAAATTTAAGTAGGTATGTGCACCATAGCATGTAAAATTTAAAGTCCAAATAAGGAACCCCCCTGTACTCTCCCTAGCACTAGTTTTATAGTTTTATCAAAAAGCCATTAAGCTTGTTTACATAATTTGTGCTTTATAAAGCCCTGGGATTTAGCTGATCAAATTCTATTATCCTCTATAATGGTAAAAGCTGTTGGTGTCTTTTTAATCTAATATTTATACAGAGAGCCTGTTCCTCATTTCCTAAGCACTTGTACTCATTACTATCATTTTCCTTACTATCATGCTTCTCAGAAGTTTCAGTGGTGGAGTGTGGCTGGGCGATGCGTATCATGGGTGTGTGTGTTCAGGTTCGAGTGTAAAGTCTCGTGAGCCTACACTGCCAGCAGCCCTCACCCTCATCCCCAGCCAAGCAAAGCAGTTCTTCTCCAGCATGCTCATTTTCCTAGCAGCTTACAGTTATGCCAGCTTATCATCTCCCAGTTTCTGTGGGTCCGGAGTCTGCCACAGGGTAGCTGGGTCGGCTGCTCAGGGCCTCACAGCCTGAAGTGAAGGGGTCAGCAGGGCCACAGCCTCATGTGAGGCTTGGGAGCCTCTCTTGTGCTCATTCTGGTTGTTGAAAGGCTTCATTTCCTTGCAGTTGTAAGACTGAGGACCCCATTTTCTTGCTGGCTGTTGTCTGTGCATTGCTCGCAGCTCCTAGAGGCCGCTCCCTGGTCCCAGCCATGTGTCCTTCTCAGAGAAAGGCAGGCAGAGGATCTCTCTGACTTCTAGACTCTGTCTCAAGAGCACACCTGATGAGGTCAGGGCTACCCGCTCTAATTACCTTTCTGAGTAACTCAAGTCTAACTGATTGGGGACCTCACTCACATTTGCCATATCTCTTCACTGATGCCATACAGAGTAACCTAATCGCAGAAGTAACACCCCATCATATTCACCAGTCCCACCCATATTCAAGGATGGGGATCATGCAGGAGTGTACACCAGGTGCTGGGAATCCTAGGGACCATCCTTATATTCTTACTGCCCCTCCCTGTGTGCCTTTGTATAGGACTCGTAATTCCAGCTACATTTATTCTTGACTTCTGAGTAACAGCACCACATGTAGTTAGTAAAATATTAAGCTTATTATTATTTGTCTAATTTTTAATATATTGTTCAATGTAGAACATTTGAAAATATAGGTATGGAAAAATAAAAATTCCTTACCAGCTAGTGAAAAGAATTACTAACATGTTAGGAAATGCGTGATAAAGATTTTATATGCTAAACTTGCAGCTATATATATTATGGAGAGCTACCTAAATGCCTGGCTCTGTTCTAGTAGGTAATACACAAAAACCCATCTGGTAATTTACAACAGCCCCACAAGGTAGCTAATACTCTTACTCCCATTTTTTTTTTTTTAAGAACATTATGTTTACTAGGCTCCCCCCTTCACCAAGTCCCCCCCACAAACCCCATTACAGTCACTGTCCATCAGCATAGTAAGATGTTGTAGAATCACTATTTGTCTTCTCTCTGTTGCAAAGCAGCCCTCCCCTTTCCCCCAGCCGCCACATTATACATGCTAATCATAATACCCCCTTTCTTCTTCCCCACCCTTATCCCTCCCTACCCTCCCATCCTCCCCAGCCCCTTTCCCTTTGGTAACTGTTACTCTATTCTTGGGTTCTGTGATTCTCCTGCTGTTTTGTTTCTTCAGTTTTTCTTTTGTTCTTATACTCCACAGATGAGTGAAATCATTTGGTATTTGTCTTTCTCCACTTGGCTTATGTCACTGAGCATAATACCCTCTAGCTCCATCCATGTTGTTGCAAATGGTAGGATTTGTTTTCTTCTTATGGCTGAATAAAATTTCATTGTGTATATGTACCACATCTTCTTTATCCATTCATCTACTGATGGACACTTAGGTTGCTTCCATTTCTTGGCTATTGTAAATAGTGCTGCGATAAACATATGGGTGCATCTGTCTTTTTCAAACTGGAGTGCTGCATCCTTAGGGTAAATTCCTAGAAGAGGAATTCCTGGGTCAAATGGTAAGTCTATTTTGAGCATTTTGAGGAACCTCCATGTTGCTTTCCACAATGGTTGAACTAATTTATATTCCCACCAGCAGTGTAGGAGGGTTCCCCTTTCTCCACAACCTCACCAACATTTGTTGTTGTTTGTCTTTTGGATGGTGGCCATCCTTACTGGTGTGAGGTGATATCTCATTGTGGTTTTAATTTGCATTTCTCTGATAACTAGTGATGTGGAGCATCTTTTCATATGTCTGTTGGTCATCTGAATTTCTTCTTTGGAGAAGTGTCTGTTCAGCACCTCTGCCCATTTTTTAATTGGATTATTTACCTTTTGTTTGTTGAAGAGCGTGAGCTCTTTATATATTTTGGATGTCAACCCTTTATCAGATCTGTCATTTATGAAAATATTCTCCTATACTGTAGGGTACCTTTTTGTTCTATTGATGGTGTCCTTTGCTGTACAGAAGCTTTTCAGCTTGAAATAGTCCCACTTGTTCATTTTTTCTTTTGTTTTCCATGCCCAGGGAGATATATTCATGAAGAAGTTGCTAATGTTCACATCCAAGAGATTTTTGCCTATGTTTTTTTCTAAGAGTTTTATGGTTTCATGACTTACATTCAGGTCTTTGATCCATTTTGAATTTACTTTTGTGTATGGGGTTAGACAGTGATCCAGTTTCATTCTCTTACATGTAGCTGTCCAGTTCTGCCAGCACCATCTGTGGAAGAGACTGTCATTTCCCCATTGTATGTCCATGGCTCCTTTATCAAATATTAATTGACCATATATGTTTGGGTTAATGTCTGGAGTCTCTAATATGTTCCACTGGTCTGTGGCTCTGTTCTTGTTCCAGTACCAAATTGTCTTGATTACTATGGCTTTGTAGTAGAGCTTGAAGTTGAGGAGTGAGATACCCGCCACTTTATTCTTCTTTCTCAGGATTGCTTTGGCTATTCGGGGTCTTTGGTGTTTCCATATGAATTTTTGAACTAATTGTTCCTGTTCGTTGAAGAATGTTTTTGGTAATTTGATAGGCATTGCATCCAATCTGTACATTGCTTTGAGCAGGATGGCCATTTTGGCAATATTAATTCTTCCTAGCCAAGAGCATGGGATAAGTTTCCATTTGTTAGTGTCCTCTTTAATTTCTCTTAAGAGTGTCTTATAGTATTCAGAGTATAGGTCTTTCACTTCTTTGGTTAGGTTTATTCCTATGTATTTTATTCTTTTTGATGCAATTGTGAATGGAATTGTTTTCCTGATTTCTCTTTCTATTGGCTCATTGTTAGTGGATAGGAAAGCCACAGATTTCTGTGTGTTAATTTTGAATCCTGCAACTTTGCTGTATTCCGATATCAGTTCTAGTAGTTTTGGAGTGGAGTCTTTAGGGTTTTTTATGTACAATATCATGTCACCTGCAAATATTGACAGTTTAACTTCTTCGTTACCACTCTGGATTCCTTGTATTTCTTTGTTTTGTCTGATTGCCATGGCTAGGACCACCAGTACTATGTTGAATAACAGTGGGGAGAATGGGCATCCCTGTCTGGTTCCCGATCTCAGAAGAAAAGCTTTCAGCTTCTCGCTGTTAAGTATGATGTTGGCTGTGGGTTTATCATATATGGCCTTTATTGTGTTGAGGTACTTGCCCTCTATATCCATTTAGCTGAGAGTTTTTATCATGAATGGATGTTGAATTTTGTCAAATGCTTTTTCAGCATCTATGGAGATGATCATGTGGTTTTTGTCTTTCTCTTTGTTGATGTGGTGGATGATGTTGATGGATTTTCAAATGTTGTATCATCCTTGCATCTCTGGGATGAATCCCACTTTGTTGTAGTGTATGATCCTTTTGATATGTTTTTGAATTTGGTTTGCTAATATTTTATTGAGTATTTTTGCATCTATGTTCATCAAGGATATTGGTCTGTAATTTTCATTTTTGGTGGGGTCTTTGCCTGGTTTTGGTATTAGGGTGATGTTGGCTTCATAGAATGAGTTTGGGAGTATTCCCTCCTCTTCTATTTTTTTGGAAAACTTTAAGGAGAATGGGTACTATATCTTCTCTGTATGTCTGATAAAATTCTGAGGTAAATCCATCTGGCCCAGAGGTTTTATTCTTGGGTAGTTTTTTGATTACCACTTCAATTTCTTTGCTGGTAATTGGTTTGTTTAGATTTTGTGTTTCTTCCTTGGTCAGTCTTGGAAGGTTGTATTTTTCTAGGAAGTTGTCCATTTCTTCTAGGTTTTCCAGCTTCTTAGCATATAGGTTTTCATAGTAGTCTCTAATAATTCCTTGTATTTCTGTTGGGTCCGTCGTGATGTTTCCTTTCTCCTTTCTGATTCTGTTGATGTGTGGTGATTCTCTTTTTCTCTTAATAAGTCTGACTAGAGGCTTATCTATTTTATTAAATTTCTCAAACAACCAGCTCTTGGTTTCATTGATCTGTTCTATTGTTTTATTCTTCTCAATTTTGTTTATTTCATCTCTGATCTTTATTATGTCCCTCCTTCTGCTGACTTTAGGCCTCATTTGTTCTTCTTTTTCCAATTTTGATAACTGTGTTGTTAGACTATTCATTTGGGTTTGTTCTTACTTCTTTAAATATGCCTGGATTGCTGTATACTTTCCTCTTAAGACTGCTTTCGCTGCGTCCTACACAAGTTGGGGCTTTGTGTTGTTTTTGTCATTTATTTCCATATATTGATGGATCTCCATTTTAATTTGGTCGTTGATCTGTTGACTATTTAGAAGCATGTTGTTAAGCCTCCATGTGTTTGTGAGCCTTTTTGCTTTCTTGGTACAATTTATTTCTAGTTTTATACTTTGTGATCTGAAAAGTTGGTTGGTAGGATTTCAATCGGTTTGAATTTACTGAGGCTCTTTTTGTGGCCTAGTAAGTGGTCTATTCTGGAGAATCTTCCATGTGCACTTGAGAAGAATGTGTATCTTGTTGCTTTTGGATGCAGAGTTATATAGATGTCTATTAGGTCCATCTGTTCTACTGTGTTGTTCAGTGACTCTGTGTCCTTACCTATTTTCTGTCTGGTGGATCTGTCCTTTGGAGTGAATGGTGTGTTGAAGTCTCCTAAAATGAATGCATTGCAGCCTATTTCCTCCTTTAGTTCTGTTAGTATTTGTTTCACATATGCTGGTGCTCCTGTGTTGGGTGCATATATATTTAGAATGGTTATATCCTCTTGTTGGACTGAGCCCTTTATCATTATGTAACGTCCTTCTTTATCTCTTGTTACTTTCTTTGTTTTGAAGTCTATGTTGTCTGATACTAGTACTGCAACACCTGCTTTTTTCTCCCTATTGTTTGCATGAAATATCTTTTTCCATCCCTTGACTTTTAGTCTGTGCATGTCTTTGGGTTTGAGGTGAATCTCTTGTAAGCAGCATATAGATGGGTCTTGCTTTTTTATCCATTCCGTGACTCTATGTATTTTGATTGGTGCATTCAGTACATTTACATTTAGGGTGATTATCAATAGGTCTGTACGTATTGCCATTTCAGGCTTTAGATTCGTGGTTATCAAAGGTTCCAGGTTACTTTCCTTACTATCTAAGAGTCTAACGTAACTCACTTAGTATGCTGTTACAAACACAATCTAAAGGTTTTTTTCTATTTCTCCTCCTTTTACTTCCTCCTTTATTCTTTATATATTGGGTATCAGATTCTATACTTTTTCTCTAACCCTTGATTGGCTTTGGGGATAGTCAATTTAATTTTTCATTTGCCTTGCAATCCCACCCTCCCTACCATGATTTTACTACCTCTGGTGACAGCTATCCAACCCTAGGAACACTTCCATCTATAGCAGTCCCTCCAAAATAGATGCAGAGATGGTTTGTAGGAGGTAAACTCTCTCAGTTTTTGCTTATCTGGAAATTGTTTAATTCCCCTTCAAATTTAAATGATAATCTTGCTGGATAAGGTAATCTTGGTTCCAGGCCCTTCTGCTTAATGGCATTTAATACATCATGCCACTCCCTTCTGGCCTGTAAGGTTTCTGCTGAGAAGTCTGATGTTAGTCTGATAGGCTTTCCTTTGTGTGTGATCTTATTTCTGCCTCTGGCTGCTTTTAACAGTCTTTCCTTATCCTTGATCTTTCCCATTTCAATTACTATGTGTCTTGCTGTTGTCTTCCTTGGGTCCCTTGTGTTGGGGGATCTGTGGATCTCCATGGCCTGAGAGACTTTCTCCTTCCTCAGATTGGGGAAGTTTTCAGCAACTACGTCCTCAAAGGCACTTTCTATCCGTTTCTCTCTCTCTTCTTCTGGTATCCCTATAATGCGAATATTGTTCTGCTTGGTCACACAGTTCTCTCAATATTCTTTCATTTTTAGGGATCCTTTTTTCTCTCTGTGCCTCAGCTTCTTTGTATTCCTCTTCTCTAGTTTCTATTTCATTTATTGTCTCCTCCACCATATCCAACCTGCTTTTAATACCCTCCATCGTGTTCTTTAATGAATGGATCTCTGACCTGAATTCATTCCTGAGTTCTTGGATGTCTTTCCGTACCTCCATTAGGATGTGGATCATTTTTATTTTGAACTCCCTTTCAGGAAGAGTCACAAGGTCCATATCATTTAAATCTTTCTTGGGGGTTGTATTAACAATTTTACTCTGGACCAGGTTCCTTTGGTGTTTCATGTTTGTATATGGCACCCTCTAGTGTCCAGAAGCTCTATTCTGGAGCTTCTGAGCCCCTGAAGCAATGTCGGGGGTTGCAGGGGAGCGGTACTGAGGGTAGGAAAGAGCTGTTCCCCGCCTCCTGGCTGCTGTGCCTGTCTCCACTGCCTGAGCCAGTGGGCGGGGCACACAGGTATAAGTTTTTGTCCCAGAACAGCCAGATATGGGTCCCTGCTTTCCACAAGCGGCCGGAATCCCTGTCTGTCCAGGAACTCTGCCTGTATTAACTTTCCAACCCGGTAGTCATGCGAGTCTCATGAAAGCACCATGAAATGTAGGTTTGTGCTCCCAGTGCAGATCTCCAGAGCGAGGTATTCAGCAGTCCCAGGCCTTCCACTCCCTCCCTGCTCCATTTCTCTTCCTCCAGCCTGTGAGCTGAGGTGGGGGAGGGGCTCAGGTCCCGCAGAGCCACAGCTCTGGTACGTTACCGGGTTCACTGAGGTCTGCTCTTTTCTCCAGATGTGTGCAGTCTGATGCATCCTCTTTCCTGTTGCTCTCTCAGGATTAGTTGCACCAATTAAATTTTCCAATTGTATCCAGTTTTAGGAGGAAGCCTCTATCTCTCCTCTCACGCCACCATCTTTAATCTCTCTTGTTTACTCCCATTTTTTGCATGAGGGAAGTAAAGCTCAGAGAAATTAAGTCCTGTGTCACGCACCTACTAAGTTTTGGAGATGGACTTCTTACGCAGGCTCGTGTGATGCAGAGCCGGAGTTCCTACTTCCTGTGTGTGTTTGTGCATCTGTAGGGTCTCGTGTGGGCCCCCAAACAGTGCTCCTCCTCATTTTGATTCTGTCGTATGGTTTGCAATGTGACTTCTGAAATCATCTTGCATCTTACTCAGGTCTCACTCATGTCATTTCACTATCAACAAAACTTCCTTTCACAGCTCTAATTCATTATCTGTGGTTTGTCCGGCATTTTTTATATAAGCTGTTTACTTCTTAATTGTCCAACTAATGCCTTGGGGTTTTTAATCAGAGAACACATTTTAAATAAAATCAATATATAATAAGGCATTAAGCAATTATTATCAACTTTAGCTCTTAATTCAACTACAAGTATTTTCTCTAATATAATTTTCCAAGAGCTTTACAGAATAAACTCTGTATTCCTGTGTACCTAGGTTAATCATCTCTTGGGGTTTGAGCCTGACTTTTAGGATAATTTAAATTCTATCCCTAGTATCTCATTACTTATTCATTTTAAAATCTTAAATGAATCTTAAAATGAATCTAACAAAATTTGATTTGAGAATGTACCAAGGTTGAATGGAATTATTACTGGGTATCATCCATAATATTTAATGTGATTATAGTGCTTCCTTTTTCCCTTTTTTGCAAGAAAATCAGCTACAAATGAAGACAAACAGAATCTCCTATTTGCTGTTGGGATTTAGTAACATTCAGAAATCAGGCAATACTGGACACCGAGCCCCTTTGTCTGCCTGCATGTCAGGGACTGTTTCTCAGATGTGTTTGTGACCCAAAGGGCAGGCCTCACAAAGCTGGCTTCTCGCATTTTATTCCCGCCGCTCACTTTTGTTTTCTCTCATCAAAGGCTTCTCCCCTCCTCTGTCTGTCACGCAGCCTGATTCACCTGCTCTGTCACTAACCTGCACACAGAAGAGTTCTCTGTGTCTTCTTCCCGGCACATCTCTTCATCGCCCGCTCACAGGCTGTCTTTGTTATAAACCTTTATAATCACTGAGCAACTCCCGAGTTCCTCACGATCAGTATAAATCTTTGAATTCAATTCTGTACATACAGCTTCTGTTGAAAATCTAGGAAGCACGCACTGATCAAACACAGCCCAGAAGGAGCTCCTCTCCATGACCGATGACCCACTCGCCCAGGACTCCCTTTGGGCGCACGCTCGTATTCCACAGATGGCTCCTACCTGCCTGCCTTTCCTCTAAATCTCCTCATTGTGTGCCAGTCATAGCGACCGGTTAATACTAAAAAAGTTCTCAGGTTTTCGAACTTTAAGTCAAGAAAAGGAGAGGGAAGATCTCGTGAGGCCCACTGCCATGGGACAGGGCCCGGGAGAGGAGTGCAGGATGCCCTGAAATCAAGAGAAAGTGGCTTGAAATCTACAGCAGGCCCCTCAGAGTCCCTGCTGGAGCCTGCGGAATGGCACCCCAGGTGCAAATGCACTGCCTCCCAATATTTTTACATACCTGCGTAAACAATATTTTAAACACGCTTTTTGATGCTTTGAAAGTACTGCCTTAGTATGAAATCCCCCATTCAAAAGCTGAGAATGGCTTCATGTTGTTTATGGCTAGGGACCATTGTTTGGTTTCCTCTGACATTGGGGACCTGAAGCTCTTGTTTAGTCCACAGGAATCAGCTCCTGTTAGGCAGGAGATCAAACAAACAAACAAAAACAGCTCGGGGAATCCAATTAAGATCTGCTCATTGCTTTGCGATCAAAAACCAAAAAGCACGGGGGTAATCTCACACTTATTCACTGGAAATTCCAGGTTTCTGGCCAAACTTAGAGCTCATATACCTATGCTTCTGTCTCTCCAAACCCTGTTTTTCAGTTCTTTGGGGTCACTTTTCATTCCTTCTAAGTAAATCACTTTCCAATTCCCTGGTAAATTTATTCGGAGACTCTCATACAGCAGCTAATCTCTCTTTTTTTATCTTGTGTCTTGGGCTGCTAAGTATAACCGAGAAAGTTAAATAAGAGACTATGCCAATACTACATGTTGCCTAAACTGGCAAATATTAGAGTCATATTTCCTGGGACTGACAAACTAGAAGCCCTGAAGTTCATCAGTGCCATACATAAAAGGCTGCCACATGATGTATTTACCTCATTTGTGAAGAGTAAGAAAGTAACTCTGGAAAAAGACATGCCTGTGGATGAAGGTGTCAAAAATATCTTTATTGCATTTATGTACAAAGGATTTTATTAGGGCTGACTTCCCTTCGCATAATTACTGATCTCGTATACTGTCTTACTGATATTTTTGAGCAAAACAATCGGCATTAAAATGTCAAATGGGGCAGCAGCTTGCTATTTCCTCCTCCCCATCATCACTGTTATTCCTTTTTTGCTTTTATATGAATCTCTTTTATCTGTCTTGCTGGAACCATACTTGCCCTTTCTGCTTTTAAGTTCCCCTGGTCTACCTCTAGGTTTCAGAACTGAAGCAAGACTGCATGCTGTTGAGAGGTGAACTGAGCACCCGAGCGAACCTAGCAGCAGGACATGGAGATGAGAGCAGGGAGTTTATTGTACCTTGAGGAAAGCCAAGGGCAGAACTGAATCTGACTCTTATTTTGTTCTTAGTTTTTGAAGACTCTAAAATGATAGCGGACATACTGCTAGTGTTTCACATTACCCCAGTCCAACCTGTTTGTTCTCTGTGGGGCATACCATCTTCATGAAACCTCCCTTCACCCCACTAGTGCTTACCCATCCAAGAATCTGTCTCTCCATAGGTTGCAACTCATGCTTCCCATTCCCCATGTCTTCCTCTTTTTCAGCTCACTTTCCTTTCAGTGTAACATAGCCTCTGGTAGCCCCTTAATCCTTCAGTATGACCTGTCCCCTCTAGAAGTTAGGCGAGCATTCCTTTTGTCCCAGATGTTCTGAAATTTCACAATGACATGCATTAGAATATGTCTGTTTTCATCCATTCCCAGGTGCCCCCTTTCACACTGGCAACTCCTTAATTTTTTTTTTTTTATTTTTCTGTGCATAACTTTTTCTCTTCTGATTTCTCTGTTCTCCCATTCTAGAATGACTTTTCATTATGGCTTTAAATCAAAGAGCTCTTTTTCTGCCTGAAAAGTTCCCCTTTAATATCATTCTAGTATTGCTTTATGAGTGTGAAATACTTTTTGTATCTTCAGGATAATAAGCATCTTTCATTTTTTCCTTCTTCCTAAGTTTTCTCTCAGTTCCTTTATTTTGCTAAGTTTTCTGTTCGCTTGGTTTTTTTCCTGACCTCTAAGCTCCTCAGACTTCCTCAGATTCCTAATACTTATTAGCTCTGCATTTATTTTAACAATGAGGGGGTATCGTTGACTTTGAACTTCACTCTACATTAGACTGACCATATGCTCTGTGTGTCCAGCATAGGCCCATTTTACTCCTCTTACCCTAATTATTAACACTCTCACATTTATTTTCATTAGTGGCCTGGGTTGAATACACACACACACACACACACACACACACAATGTGTATATGTGTATGTATGTATGTGTATATATAATATACACTCCATCTTCAGTGGGGTTTTGGGGAGAGAAAAAAGTTAGATGCCAGTGTTTATTTGCCATCCTAACCTGGAAACCCCTTATTCTTTTTTACTTCCCAAATTTAATACCATAGAATAAAAGTTTCTCAAAACAGATATTTTTAAATTCATTTAAATATCCACATTTTTAATATCAATTCATGTTTTCCTTTTGTTTAAAGGAAGTCATCATCCCTAAAGTTTGTTTTTCAATCTGTAAGAGGTCATGATTTCATTTATTCCTCACAATAACCCTGAGAGGCATTAGTGCTGTGTGTTTAGAAAACTATAGCCCATGTGATGTTTAAGGGCTCTCCTGTGAAATGTTCTTGGTTGATAGCTGGTGAGCCACTATTTCTATTAACTACTCTATATTACTTTTGCCTTCATATCTACTTTATAGCAGATTTTTTTCCCCTCTCCCTCTCTATCCTATTCCATATATAAGGGCTAAAGGAAGATGAGATCAGGTAAAAAAAAATAGATATGACATAGAAACCAAATTTAAAGGAACACGCTGTGCAAAAGAACCCCTTACTCCCTCTGGGAAAAGAATCATCTGTTAGCATCATCTTCCCAACCTCTGCTTTCGTCAAGTTCTATCTTCCCTTCGAAAGCCCTGGATTCTATTTATTGAAAGATTTAGATTCCCCATATAGAATATTCATTTTTAATATTTTGAAATCCTAATCCCCATTCCTGTTTAAAAGTAAAGTACCCCTACTTTCGTGTAACACTTAGGAATCCCCTCCGCTGCGGCAGCAGACTGCTCAGACCTGTGTGTGATGAGGACGCCCGAGAACCCAGCGGCCCAGAGCACCTGTGGAGGCTGGGATTTGTCACTATGTCGCTTTTCCATCGGATACAGTTTTGATTGTCAGTAATTACAGCCTTATTTAGGTGTTTTTGGTAGAAGTGGAAAGGGCAAGGAGATAATAGTTTCAGCTATTCAAAAGAAGAGATTAGAAAGAAGTTAGATTTGGAGGAGATTCATTGTTAAAATCAGGGACTTCTTCTTTCTCCCAGATCATGCCCAGCAGAAACCTTATGAAACATTTGGATGGACTGTCATGGCGCCATCAAGCATCTGACTCCATGGCAGTGTCATTAAAATGAATTTTTGGTGCCAGTTCAATTTGCCTTTAGCTCAACAGACATGTCCTATTCGTATCGATTGCTGTCCCTCAAGGGCCATGTAATAAAGGAGAGTAGAAAACAATGTCAAAAATAGTCATTGTGATAGGGCTTTCTTTCTCAGTATTCATATATCATTATGTTTTAATAGACTGCAAGTCTATTAAAGATGTTCCCAGATGATGGTAATCTTGATTTAAAGGGAATAATATTAATTTTCTGTGTCATAGTAGGAAAATAGTATGTGATTTTTAAAATATAAAAATCATGGAAATTGTATAAGCATGTATATCTCAACTATCCTTGAACAAAATTACAAAAAAAATTATTTTTATCACAGAATTCAAGTATCGTTTTCAATATAAATATAACTTTTCCACCATTTGCCTTTTCTATGCTTGGAAAACTCACATAGTTTGTTACCTTTAACTCAAATTCAACTCTAATTTCTTAGTTTCCCACTACAGTTTTAAGAATACTGAGTAGCTTTAATAAATATGCAGAAAAAAATCAATTCTGAAATATCTTGCAAATCAGTCTCTTTTAACATAATCTTTAAGTCAGCACTTGGGCTTCCTCATTACTCTAGTAGATCCTTAATTGACATGGTCCCAAATCTCTTTCTAATTCTGCTCATTATTCTTTTCTTCCTTAACTTGAGTCACTCCATGATTTGGTTAGAAGAGACTTTAATGATAGATATGATACAGTGGAGTTCTATCAGACATTACATAGAGTATGAGTCCTTTTCCAGTCTTATAAAATATCTCTAATTGTTATTCTATGTTATTGCCTGGATACAATTTTTAGAATATTAATGTGTTTACCTAAGTTTGTATAATTATTTATTCACTTAACTAATATCTATTAGGCATATTATGTGCCAGGAACTAGGGATACAACAACAAACATATTAGATGTAACATCTGTTTGTGTGGAGCTCATATTATTTTAAACATACATAAAATTATTTCAAATAATCTAATACTCATTCATTAGTAACCATTTCATGGCTACCAGAGATATTGAATTATTGAGATGAGAAAAAGTTATAAAGCTATTAATGTGCAATTTGTAACAATTTATGGTAGACAAATCATTTATTACCTTAAGTCAGAGTTTTCCAAACTTTAGTGATTTGTATACCATTTTCAAATATTTAAGAAAGCCCAGAGACAACCAATTTAATTACTTAATCAATATTTTTTTCTCTCAATCAACTCACTTTTTTAAAACTTATCATGCAAAGCAACAATATCCATAAAATTTGTGTTTAATATACCTGCTGTTTTTCCTAATGTGCTGTTAAAATATTATTCTGGTCATACAACAGAACTAATGTGATATGATGTGATTATTTTTCAAAGTATCAGTGGTCTTCGTACTTTGAGAAATTCTGACTTCACCAAACCCTTGTACCCAATGTAATATTTTTTGTGTATGAAACTATTAATTTGTATGGCCTTGTATCAAGAATTGTAACTCGTACAGCCTACACATTTTCAAAATCTAATACCTAAGTTCGAGGAAGTCCTCTGCATGAGGACTTTATTTTAGACACAAACAATTGCAATTTGTTAGCAAATGTCAAACTTGGACCCTAATCAGTTATTCTACTAACAGTTTTTGCATGGTGACCCGTGTCCTTTATTATCCACATCTGACCTTCAGGCTGTCTCCTTCTTCTGTCCTTCCAACTATGACTCTGGTTTACTACTGAGTGAACAATTTTTGCCCTCAAGGAATGCAGGTGGTCCCAAGATATCCTAACGTGCCTCCTGTCCCTGTCCCTGTCCCTGCCAGCAGTGCCTCTCCTGCTCTTCCTCCGGCCTGACCCTTTGCCAAACCCAGTCCTGGGTACCAGATGATGGCTAGTAAATACTCTCACCGAATTTTGACCTCAAAAGAATCTTAATCACCCGGTCACACCCCATTTTACAGATGAGAGATCGCAGCTTACATTTTGACAGTCCCATCTGAAATGCTGATGCATATGTTGGAATGGGCCTATTCATAAACTGATTCCAATAGTAATACTTTGAACACTTCCCAAAAAGACTTCATACAGCCGTCTCTTTTTCAATCACCTTGCAAAATCATCTTATGTTTTTTACATTATTTACTTTTCTAATATCTTAGTTATTAGTCACCCACATTTGAAGCTTATAAACAACTACAACAGTAATAAAGTGCTGAAATTCAGCAGACACTGTGTGCTGGGCACTGTGCTTTATGTGCACACCTTCCCATGAGGTAGGGTGTATTATTAGCCCCTTTTATGTGTAAAGCAACTACGGCAGAGGTAAATGACCTGGTCTAGCTCAAAAACCATGAGGTGGCAGAGTGGAAACTAGGTCGATGTGACTTTGAGGGCCATGGTCTTTGTCACTTCATCATAGCACCCCCTTGATTCCTGGCACCTTGCTGGAGGAATAAGGCACTGTTCAAATGTATAAGGCCCAGTTCTTGTCTTCAGTAAGCCTTCAGTCTTACTTCAGACAGAAGTAACAATATTATTCACCAGAGTCAGAGCCTAATAACTTCTGGCAATCGTCAAGATTGAAAGCTGACTTCATAGAAGGATTCATGGTCATTGACATACAAACGGCCCAGGCTGAGGGGCAGTTCCAGCCGGGACTCTGCACATCGTCGCTTTAGGCGACAGCAGAATCATGGAAATACACTGATAGCACGACAAAATGAGCTTATGGTGTCATTTTCCCTTTCTGGCAATAAGGCCACTGGTCAACCAAAAAGAAAAATCCAGATTCCAGTAGCTTAGAGTAAGTGTGTAAGACTCCCCTGACAAAAACATGGTGACCTACCAGGTGAACTTACCTTCCCCTGTTAAAAGCTGGTGAATAATCGTTAGCACCAACCTCATAGCAACTCAACAATAACAGCATGTACTCAATTTAGTTACCTGAAATAAAACAAGAGAAATGTTTCTTGCGGCATGAGTGCTATAGAAGTACAGGCATCCCCGGGAGATAACACGGGCTTGGTTCTAGGTCACTGCAATAAAGTGAATATCGCAATGAAGCAAGTCAAATGAGCTCTTTGGTTTCCTAGTGCACATAAAAGTTAGGTTTAAACTGCACTGTAGTCTTATTAAGTGAATAATAATAATAGCATTATGTCTAAAAAAACAATGTACATACCTCAATTAAAAAACACTTTATTGCTAAAAAATGCCAACCATCTTCTGAACTTTCAGTGATTTATAATCACTGATCACAGATCATCATAACAATTAAAAGAATAATGAAGAAGCTTAAAATATTGTAAGAATTACCAAAATGTAGCACAAGACCAGGAATGTGCAAATGCTGCTCGTAAAAATGGTGCCAGTGGACTTGCTCAATGCAGGGTCACTACAGTCCTTCAATTTGTAAAAATCGCAATACCTGTGAAGTGCAATAAAGTGAAGCACAATAAAATAAGGTATCCCGAACACATAATATACAAAGCAGAGAACTTACACGTCATAGGAGCTCATTAAATAAACATTCTTGATTGATTATAGAAAATGCCATAATGAAGCACTGCTATTTGGTTACATAAGTAATATGAATTATGGAATATGATGCATAAATATGTTTTTTCTTCTCCTAATATAAAATATAAACAGATTTTGGGAACCAATGGAAGATATAAATAGTTTTTTAGCTTATTAAAAACTTAGAAGTTTATCGAAATTCTTTCCTAATAGATTTGGTACTTTTACAGAATTTTTATAATACCTTCAAGTTCCAAACAAGTGAGTATACATAATTGATAGCCAGATGTAATAATGAGAGTTGTGGTGCTGTAAATTAGCCTTGTAGCTTCAATTCTTCATCCTGAGCAGGTTTATATGGCACTTGTAGATCGTATGTTCTTTTTGCAGGTGACATTTAGAAATTATATTAAGTTGGTGATCGATCATACTGTATGGGTCCACTTTACTAAAAGGTAATCTCTGTTTCAATAAATCCAAATCTGACATAGTGTGCCATTTTCAGGCCATATACACTCAGCAAGAAGTGAGAAGAGAGGCTAGAGGTTTGTTCAGACCCTAAACTCTGATTTTCAGATATAACCCATTGTTGTTTAGCAACATTGAATTAGATGCTATATATGAAAATGGTTTTTATACACTAATATGCAGATGCAAAACTGTATATAGTACAAAACAAGTATCATTAAATACCCAGTCTCTACAGAACATTCCAGGGTATATCACAGTGAATAAATCATTCCCTCCAGGGATTGAGGAATAAAGCCCCTGTGACAGTATGTGATAATTATCACAGCAGAAGACGAAATAGCTTATAATTTTCCTCATTTCTAGATTCCATTACTAATTGTGTCAGCTTCAGTTCATGTTTTTTCCGTAGACATAGGAGCTGACCTGGTCCCATTCTTTCTGAGCTAACCCTCATCCTATTCTAACTGCCACGTGCAGAAGTCACCACAGCCAAGCTACTATTAAATCTCCATGTAAGAGAGTTTTCACACCCATTTTAACTTCTCACGATTGTCCCCATAACCTACTACCTAATTACTATTGCTATGTCCTATTTTTTTTAAAAAAATTGGTCCACAAACAGAAAAAATACATTTGGGTGTTCCTAGAAAATCAAACAAACAATCCCCAGGAAGCCTCGAAGGTGATCTTCATGGCACTGCTGACAGTATTATTGTCTGCACACCTTAATTTTTGAAAGATAAGAAGTGGTAAAGCCCTAGGAGAATGACCCATTAACTAAAACTCATACTGGTGTGAAAATCTAAGAAGTCCATTTATTATAATAAATAATAATTATGCAAAAACTCTGATACTGAGAAACTACTGCATCTTCCCCCTACTGGCAGTCCTACACAATCAGATCACTTTCGGGGTTTAGAATCTATACAGAAGGAATTATATAAATCACATGAATTGAAGATATCAGGCTAAACTGTTTGTTGCATTACTTTTTACTTTAGTCTGTTGACTAACTTTCCCTCTCTTTGGTAGTTTCTTGACCATCACCAACAACTTCTACAAATGCAGGGCGTCCAAGTTTGAACAAGTACCATTCTGATCATTTCTTCCTTTGAAAAGTACAAAACAAGTGTCATTAAATATCTATCTAGTCTCTACAGAACATTCTCGGGTGTATCACAGTGAATAAATCATTCCCTCCAGGGACTGAGGACTTCCCCTGTGACAATAGGCGCTAATTATCACAACAGAAGACAAAATAGCTTACGATTTTCCTCATTTCTAGTTTCCCTTATTAATTGTGTTAGCTTCTTTTCATGTTTTTCCTTATAGGAAAGGAGTTTATCTGGTCATCATATAAAGACATATAAATGACATTATGTAAATGATGCCTTTATAAATGACATCATATAAGTGATATCATATAGAAACATCATATAACTGGCATTGCATGAATGATATCAAACAAACTAAAGTTAGTTCTTCCAGACCTGCAAGTCAGCCTCTCTCTTAAGATTAGTTTCCATCTCTCCACTCTGTTCCATGTGTCAATCTTAGGTTTAAGCCATTGACAGGAATTGTATTCTCACATGCTCACGTTTTTAGGTTGCTCCTCAGCAAAGTTCCAAAGTACTCACATGTTCCCCCAGGGGAGATGCTCAGGAAAGCATCATTCTGAAATACAAATGATTATATTTATTGTCAGTGTCTCAGGGAAAACAATAGTTGATTGAATCTCAGATGCATGTTTCTTTCCACAATGTTCAGTCTCTGAACTCAGAGTGCATCTGACTGTTGGTGGCACCCCAGTCTCTGTTGGCCAAGCAGCGACTACATCACAGTCGTCTTTGTGTGCATGTGGTACCAGCATCAAAACTTGCAAATTAGGTCTCAGTGGCTTAGAAGGAAATTCCAGGGACGATAGAGGAGCCCTCTTTTTAAGATGCTCTCTGCACCTGTGGTTTTGTAGATACAGAAGACCATTCGGGGGATGTCGATGATTTCATTTGTGAAGTGTTTCAGGAGAGCTAGGCTGTGATTGTGAAGAAGTTTAGGGGACGCCTTAACTGACTCATTTCCCTGATGTTTTCCTTTGCAAGAATGCACAAGAGTGATGTCTCTAAATAACAAAAAGGAGTTCTTTTTAAATGTTTTACTTTTTCTTTCTTACTGGTGCATAAAATAGTAGAGTGTCTTACAACTCATGACCTCCTAAGTGATAAAATATGATAAGTATATTTTAAGAGTATTCCATTTGTATACATATATGTACAATGTTAGAAATTTTTAAGCCGGAATCAGCAGCTTTTTTGAGACAAACAAATCTTCATTTATTTTCTCCCCATGAAGGACGGTGGGAGGAGGTCATCCCTCTTATTCTGAAAGATGTAGTGGGAAAATTGAAGTGATATTTTCAAATTCAATAGCAAAGGGAAAATAAAAACTTTATTCATGAAGGGTGATAAAAACTATTCCTTTATCATACAGTCAAATCCTTCACATGGTTTGCATGTGAAAAAAATAGTAGAGAAATAATAAGCTTTTGTAAATGAGAAATGGTAGTAAAAATGTTGTATTTAAATTTGTAATTGGGATTTCCTGGAAGAGTAGGTTGGCATCACCACTACTATTTACATGAAAAATTCAGGGCTGCTTGCCTCTTACTCTGATGTGGCAGATGCTCCTGAGAGAGAAATGACTCCGCTCTGAAGCGGCTGCAGCCAGCATGCATGTTTATGCTCACACACAATGCTCTGCTGGGGTGTCCTCCGTGGGGAAGCCTCAGAGAACCCCTTGGAGCCCATCCCCAGCTCCCAGGCTCACGGAACAGGATGCCCTCAGGACCATGTGGAGTTCTTGAGGCCCACAGCCAGGTTAGGTATTAACTGGGGTGAGCCTCACTGAGAATCTATCACCCTTTCTGGGACCTCGGGGGTCAGCTAGCACACAGCTGTGTCTTGAATCTCTGTTCTGCCCAGGGCCTTCTGTCTGCACACTTTTTGACAGAAGCAGTTGCATATAGTCAAAAGCAGTTCCCAAGTCCCATTCCTGTAGTTTGATTCAATGTCCTCCCTGAATGTCAGCCCCAAGTCAGAAGCAGATATATTTACCGACTTGGGTGGAGTACCTTACCCAATTAAAGATATTAATTAAACTGTGCTATTTTAAATGTGTATCCTAATATATTGAATTATTTTTTATATATATTGAATTATTTTATATGCTGTTCTAATTATTAAAAGCAGCATAGAAAATATTTCTATGCATTAGGAATAACATAACTTCGGTGAGTGATTTTATATATATATATATATATATATATGCAAAATTTTATATATATATGAAAATTACAAATTACATATGTAATTACATATTCTACATAGTTATATCACTTATTTCAATATATAAATATATAATATATTTCATAGTATATAATATATAGAATATAATTATATATATAATTGTATATATAGTCAAAATTTTGCATATATATATAAATCACTCATCAGTTATATGTAAATAAATAGATAATATATAAAATGTAAGTATGTAATGTATATATTTTAGAAATTTTCATGTTATAACTATATAAATAGAAAAGGCTGGCATTACTGCTAGGTATAGGTAATGGGCAGAGTTAATCCGAGGCCAAATTATATGCTTGCTTATAATCTTCTGTTTCTAATTAGTTTATTTGAAATAATCGACCAATTCATTTTTAATTATTTTCTGTGAAATTCTCCACGTGTTTTACTCCTGCAAAAGAATATAGCGAGGGAAAGGAAGACCAGGAGAGAGATGGGGCAGGGCAAGAAAGGTGGCAGAGCACGACAGAGGTGCCCATCGCAGCCTAACCTGCCCTGCGCAGGTGCCAGGCTGCCCTGCTCTACGGAAGCTGAACTAGTGAGTCTAGGCTGAAACCGGCTCACGTCCTCTCAGAGTCCACATGCTCTGGGTCATGTCTGATTTCACGGAGCAAAAGGCACCTTTTTCTAATTCACACAAAGGCACCATATGAGCTACCTGGGCCCAAGTGGTAGAAATACCCTTTTCCCATCCAGGCAACACAATCTAAAATTAAACCCGTAGAAGTTCAAGCCGCTGTTTAATTATTACCTTTTCCAGACACCCTTTTTTAAAAGCCACTGAGACTCCAGTGAAGGTAGTTTAATGGTACCTCTTGTGGTGACTGGAGTAGGCGCTGGCCCCAGAAGATGCCGAAGGAATTGGAGCAGAGGAATTCAAAGGGGCGCAGTGAGAAAAGAGATGGGAGGCGTCAGTGCTGCAAGCTGGCCTAACCCCCTCCGTGGGATCGCCTGAGCACCCTGAGTGTCTGGGTCGCAGCTGCCTCATCATTAAACATTTGCTTTCTCTTTGATTAACAGTATGAAGGATCAGCACTTGAGAATTACCGTTATGACTGAAACAGTCATAGAATCTCAATTCAGAAGTGATATTGGGACTTCAGACTCAGGCCTAGAGCTCACGTAACAATGATGATTTCACTTATTTATGTCAAGAGAAATTTTGCGTCTGTGACTTGGCCAGCATAAAGTTGGCGAGCCTCCCTCTATGCAAACCTCACTATCTGGATACCACAGGCAATTGATGGAGACAAGAGAATCCCCAATCCTGGTTTCTGCCGGCTGCTTATGCCTGCATTTCAGTGTATTTTAGATTTCTCAGCTTCATTTTTTAAATCGATACAGTTTAAACTTTGTATAATCCTAAAAATTACTTAAAGTTACCTCTACCATCAACTGCTACTGAAAGCCAGACTTACAGAGTTGGAAGTGTTCTTTTGAAGAATCATTCATCTTTGCAACAGCACAGATTTATCAGTACTGGCAAAATCCTGCCAGGGTACCCTTCACTGTCCACCTCTCTCCTGAAGAGAAGACAGCGTTTTAGAGACAAGACTCACTGCGGTCTTCCACTTGGAACTTCATGATGCAGGACTCCATATATTTGAGCGCCGTAGCATTTGTTTGCAATTAATTATTTTGCATTTCTTTTTTGTGTTTCTTCCTTTCCATGGTGGAATTAGAGGAGAGAATGGCATTGTTTGAAAATACAGCTATCAAGAGTGAGAAGTCTTGAACCTATTTTTCCGCTTTCTGAATAGCTCTTAGACTGCAGGCAAATCAGTTGCCTATCTGAGCCTCTGCTTTCTTATTTACGAAAATGAGACAGTTGAACTAGATCAAATGTCAGCTCACCTTCAACCTTAAATGTACCATGATACTAGCATGGAAATAACAAATTACTCAGAGCTATTTCTGAAGCAAAATATGAGACAATTTTCTAAACTATAGAATTACTTTGTGGAGTCTCAGACTTTATTTAAAAGAGAAGGAGAAGCAGAAAGAGAAAAGAGGCACTCGTTATGCTTAGATCCTCCTGAGTGTAAGAAAGCCAATCACACTATCTAAAGGAAAGGGGAGTATTTTATAAGGACTTCAGGGTATTTTCAAAGAGCTAGAGTGACAGCCAGACCCAGGATAAAGACTTAGAAATCTAAGTACTCAAAAAACTTTGTTATTTTCAAAACCCAGTTCCATATTTCAAGAGGAGATAATCAACTTGACCCAGCTCAGGTCAATATTCTCTTCCTCCGATAATGAGCTATAACCAGATCTCTGGGGTCGTTTGGACAAACATCTCAGAAGGCCGTTTATGAGGAGACAGTTCTCCCACAAGAAGTTATAGTGTAAATACAGGGGCTGGAATCTGTCAAACAAAAGTGCCTGTGCCTCCGGCCCAGGGCCAACTGTAGTATCCCTGAGATTTGCATATTTAACATATAAGAAATAATACTGCTCTAGGGTTTAATTCTTGGCTACTCAAGAAAATGATCAATCTGTACATTACTGTCTTCTCTGCATTGATACAGTAATTAGAACCAAGCTAATCAGGTGTGCTGTTGTGTTCCCTCCCTCACATCACAGCACCGGGCTGCAGTGGAGGGTCAGCTGGGCCAGCCTGGTGTGGGAGGAGAGACATTCTGAGCCTCTTCAGGCAACTTGGAGCTCTGGTGAGGCATCAGAAATTCACAGAACCTCGTGGCAAGTGCTGGCAGCAGCTGGTCTACAGACAG
This sequence comes from Manis javanica, assembly GCF_040802235.1. NCBI lineage: Eukaryota > Metazoa > Chordata > Mammalia > Pholidota > Manidae > Manis > Manis javanica. The sequence continues at coordinate 7,512,153 of NC_133161.1, read as the reverse complement.
GGCCCTCATCACTTACTCATGTCTGAGACATTTTTACTGGGTCATTGCCTCGTTTTAAAGTTTCTTTAATTGCAGCAGCTACTGAAAGGATACAGCAGCTGAAGACTAAATCCACTCTACATTATAAGGGGTGAGCTGATTGCTTTGTGGACAGAGTATCTGACTTTTGAAGCCCTAAGTGAATGGCCACCAAAACCTAGTATTTTAAATGGTCCATTTATTTGTTTAACATTTGCTTGTATAATGAATTAAAAACACTCTTAGTACCACCTTATTTTATAGAACCACAGACATTCAGCATTTAATGGCTCCTTAGAAATGATCAAGTCCTTACTCTGTATTTTCTTTTTAAGAAATGAAGGCCTAGAGAACTAAAACAGATTTCCAAAAATCCCATTGCTTGTTCTTAAAAGTGCTAATACTGGAATTCAAGTCTGGTGGGATTTCTCCCGTAACTAGGCCTCACACGCACAGAATTAGATTAATCGTAAACTTGGTTTGTGTCATACTCTCATTATTCATCACTAACTAATCAACTTTTATTTAATAATAATACAGTAAGAGCCTGCAAACCCATCATCCCCCCTGAAAGAGCTAGGGCCTCGGCAATAATATGCTGAACTTATGGCCCCTCACATTCCATTCCCTCTCCCCCAAACGGAGGTAACTGTCACCCTCAGTCATGAATTTCCTTGATGTATTTTATATAGGTTTCTTGCATGTAGATGTAATACTTAAGAAAATATATTTTTAGTTTTCCTTAAGTTTATAAGAAATGTATTGTGTTGCATATGACTAAATATTATATTACTCAGGCTCATCCACATTATAGAATATGCATATACCACAGAGGATTTTTCATCCTCCCATTAATCGTCTTCTGGACTGTCTGTAAGTTTTCCTGTTGTGAACAGTGCTGCCAAGAATATTCTTGTGATGTTTCCTGCTCTAAAAGTGCAAGAGTTTCTCAGGGATATATACTTAGCAAAAATCACTAGGTAACAGACTGTAAAAATGTTCAACTTTGTAATGACTAATTGTGTCCCAAAGTGGTGGCACCAATATGCACTCCTACGCACAACATAGAAGATCCTGTAGATAGACTGTTATTCCAAAGAGCCAGACAGTAAATATTTTAGGCTTTGCAGGCCACGTACTTTAGGCTCTCGTGGCAGTTACTCAGCTCTGCCACCATCGGTAAAGGTGGCTACAGACAACATGTAAATGAATGAGCATGACTGTATCCCAATAAGATTTACTTTTTGGGCACCGAAATGTGAATTTTGTAAATTTATCATGCAAATATTCTTCCTTTGTTCTTTTTAACCACTTTAAAGTATTAAATCATTCTTAGTTTGTGGGTCACACAAAGACAGGGGGCAAGCTGTCGACATCGTCCCCTCTCCCTTCCTTCCTCCATTACTCCCTCCACTCTTTATTTTTGATTCACTTAAAAACATTATTGATAATTTGCTGTATGTCATACACTGTGCAGATGCTGAGGATTCTGTCCGTGAATGAAATACACCCGCTCCAGTGGTGATCAGTATAAAGACAAAGCAAGGGAAGCAGGTGTGGGTGACAGGAGGTGCTTTGGACGGAAAAGGCCAGGTCAGGAAAGGCCTCTCTGATAGAACGACGTTTGAGCCGAGCCCTTATTTTTAAACGAGGGTCTGGGACATGCAGATACCCAAGAGGAGACTTGTTTTGAGAGAAGCAGCCCGTCTCCACCTCTCTGAGCTTCACGTGGTGTTTCTGATACCGTCAGGCAGGCTCTTCCAGATGAGTCACAGGCTGCTCCGACTCTCTGCTGGCCCACCTGGGTGGACCCCCGTCTGCCGCCTGGGGTTTCCCAGCTTGGCAAAGGGCCTGCCTGTTCGCAGCCAATGGCCATCCAGACAAAACCGTTCCAGGTGTCTTGCCTTTCTCCTCCCCCTTCGCCCAAGCATCTGTTTAGTCCACAAGTAGTTCATTTCTATTTCCTCATTACCTGTATTAGTCTCCTTGGGCTGCTGTAACACAAAACCGTGGGCTGGGGGACTTTGCTTTCTCACAGCTCTGGAGGCTGGAAGTTCAAGATCAAGGTGTCAGCAGGGTGGGGATTCTCCAGAGGCCCCCGGCTTGGCTTGCAGAAGGCTGCCTTGTGGCCGAGCCCTCATGTGCCTTTTCTCTCTGTGTGCACACATCCCTGGGGTCTTTCCAAATTCTTATAAACAAACCAGTCCCATTGACGACTAAGAGCCTCATTTAACTTAATCACCTCCTTAAAGGCACGTCTCCAACCAGTCACATTCTGAGGCACCGTGAGTTAGGGGCTCAACATGTGAATTTGAAGGGACGCTCAACCCTTAAGATACCTTTTAATTTAAGTCCCCTTTTTTCTCAGTTCTGAATGCCATTTTCTACTTTCTCTTTTCATTTATGTTTATTGATTTCCTGATTCTGGTTCACACTCCTATGATCAGTGCTCCCTAAAGCTAGCAGAACAATTATGTAAAAGTGAAAACATCTTGTTTTATTCTGCTTGACCTTCATCAGGTCCCCAGGGGTCTCCGAGATCACGCCCACCAGCACATCCTTCGCTCAGGGACCGGCACCGGTCTGCACCCAGCCTCTCTCCCTGCACACTCTCCCCCTCAGTGGCAGCGATGGGAAACTCAGGGCTTTGCAAATTCTCTTTGCCGGAAATCCCACCTCTGCTCTGACCGGTCTTTTCACATGATTAATTAATATATTCCAGAAAGTTCAGCTCAATAATCACCTCACATGACAAACATTAGCAGACCCCTATTGTCAACACCATCTGAGTGAGCTCTTCTTCCCATGTGCCCTCAGAGCATCACAGTGTCATTTCACAACACAGCACCGTGTCATTATTTCTGCCCTGGCGTGTGAGTACTTTGTGAGCAGGGACTATGTCTTTATTTATTCTTTTATCTTTAGTGTAGTGAAGTGCTTTCTCCTCTTAGGCGATCAGTAAACACCTGATACATAAGTGAATGAATGAATAGATAAATGAATAAAAATGGTTAGCTAGAAGGAACATATTTTGCTAATTTATTTCAGTACTCTAATGCCAATATTATAAAAGTAATCACTTGTAGTTGAAAATAAACCTTTAGGTTTTACTAAGCATAAATGGTGACTCTAAAATGTCAGATGTGATGTAATTATGACAGTATATATGGCAAAAGACACTGAAAATGAATAACCAATATTTAAGCGTGGTCGTTTTTTTTGTTTGTAAGTAGTAAGTCTCTCTCTATATATAATCTATTTCCTTTTTCTTTTCTGAAGTTTTCAATTAGCCTTAGGTCTATGAAGTGTGCCTGACTCTACTCACATCAACAAATTCACCACTTTTTTCTCAACATTCCCAGTATTCTCTCTTCCACATTTCACTGTTCAGAAAATAATAAATGGTACCAGCCACAAAATATCCTGCCACAAATCCACATTTTCATGGGAACCAAAAGAAAACAGGCGACAAGACTTGGCGAATGAATCTCTCCAGCCACCTTGAAACTTCCCTTAAGCCCATCATACTTTCTCCAGGTCTCGGCCCTCAGGGCATGTGGAGAGTCTGATCTTTGATGAAGGGTTACTCCAAGCTAAAATATCTACTGTTCTGGAGAAGCCCTTCCCACCAGTCATCTCACGCTGCTGCTAAGAAGGGGCGAGCCACCCCTGCAGCTGACACATCGCGCAGCTGCAGAAGGCGAGGCAAAGACTTGGAAAAAAGATTAAACCTCCCTCAAAACATTATTTCCATGAAAATTGCATCAGAGTATTATCACCTAAATGTTTTTATTTTTCTATAGCTCTAACAAAACAAATATTGCCCTTGAGGCATCTTTGCAGAACAAATTTCACTTAAAAGAAATGCAGAAAGGAATAGACCTTATGATTTTAGGGAAAGGATAAAATAATGATGATGTGGTTTCTGGGAACCTCCCCTCTGATTTTTTTTCATGTCCTGATTATCTCCATGGCCAGATAATAAAACTGCAGAATTTCAGACATGGAAGGAGTCTTACAGATCATCTAGTATATATAGGCTTATTTACTGTGGAGGAAATTAAAGCCCAGAGAAGCCAAGGAACACGGTGAATGTACTCATTCTCCTTCCTCTGGGAGGCCTTGGAAACGGATTGCGTGATAAGCGACGTGTCTGTCTTATTGATTCCAGTCATTCCACTTGTCGCAGGCTCTGCATCAAAAAGAACTGGGGTCCATACTTTTTCCACCACAGACTAGTGTGATCTTGGGTAAATTATGTGGCTTTTAAAAGGCTCCAATGCCTCAATTGCAAAGTCCTAATTTTAGAAGCCCTGCCATGTAAAGCTGAATTAGGGTTAACTGAGAAGCTGCTTACTTGAGTACCTGGGTTCTTAAATAACCCTGGTGTTAACTATTGTTGTTGTCATTTTTTTCTACATCCAATCCCACTGTGTCAGATAGGGCATTCTGGGAGATCAAGATTTAGGAGGATATGAAGATGGTAGGTTTATTACTTTTGCATCAGACAATTTGGTATGTGTCCAACTTTAATATCCCCATTTCTTAGGACTTTTAAAAATTGACAGAGGAAGCAGAGGACCCCCAAACAACAGCAATCGGTGACACATAGTGAGTCTACTGTGACACACAGTGGTATGAGACTGGCTCTCTTCCAAGTGCTTTTCATGTACTTTTCCCATTTATTCCTCAAAACAAACTTCACGAGATAGACAGGTGCTGAGACAATCCCCATTTTAACAATGAGGAGACAGACCCAGAGGGATTAGACATGTGGACGTGTCACTTGATCACCACCTTCCCTGTTCCCTCCTCCAGTTCCAACAGTCACAGTCCAGGAGGTTTGCCACCCCCTGGGGTCTCAAATCCCATCTTTGGCTTCCGGCGCTGACTATGGCTTTTCTGGTGGCAGGAGGGATTCCTGCCAGTCCTCTGGCTGTCAAATCACAAAGCTCCCATATGCCCCAGGGAGCAAGGTTTTATGGGGTGCAAAGGTAGCCTCTGATGAGGGGCTTGCACACCTAGTTATAAATTAACACACAGCATGTCCAGCAATATAGAAGTTACACCACTGGTACGAGAAAGTGCTTTGAAATACCGTCTGGTAAGAGTCCTTCCTCGGTGACTCCCTTCTCCATTCCTGACAGGGCATGAAGATGAGGCTTGAGATGAGGGCAGACTGCCCCAGGGAAGGGAGGCAGACGCTCACTAGAATCAGAGTTATTATTGGGTTTTGAGCTTTGAATTAAGGCTTTTAGAAATCCTAAGCAAGATAGCAATTTTAAAGGAAGAAGTGATTTTTCTTGAACTTTTCAAACTAGGTTAGTCAAAAGCAGAGGTTAACTGAAGTCATCTATAGAGTAAGAAAGAATAGGTTAAAAACCAGTTCTTGCCACACAACGAAGAGAAAAGCCGTTCTGTGAATGTGGGGTGAAAAGCGAGAAGAAAGAGAGAGGAGAGGAGGATATAAGAAAAATGTGTGGAAGGAAAGAGAAGTAAGAGAATTGAGGTTAAGGTGACAAAGACTGAGAGGTAGGAAACAGGGAAATGAGCAAAAGGCAAAAATCCCAAAGTTCTCTCCTCTCCCCTACTTTCAGCTGCTGTCAAAATCCAAAGCGTAGGTCAAATGTAGGTACACCCAGATTATTCGCCGGCAACTAAGAGAGACGGGTGGGCTCCGAGAGAAGTGTAACGGGTCTCTGTAATAAAGAGATTATAAATACTCTTATAAACGTTCTCTATTCATGTGTCAGTTACTCTCCTTTGCAGCTATCGTCAGTAAACTTTTTGTGTATTCTCTTAAGTCTGTGACTCATGTCTGGATTTAGTAACCCTGATCCGTATTTACCGTTCTTAACCTTAGCCAATGATTCACCAATTTACGCGTGCAATTGTACTGTTACGCCTTATTTCCTAATCTCCAAAGAAGCATCCCTTTGGAAATGTTATGCTGGTCTGGATATAAATGTTACTCTATCTGATATATAACTCTTGCTTATAAATTGAAAAAGTTTTAGGATTTTTATAGGGACATTTCAAAACCTTAGGTGGCTTGAAATCCTCCCTACTGAAGTACATCATCTCATTTGAAATAATGTATTCAATGGAAGCAAATGATCTACTGAAAAGTATTCTTCATCTTGCTTCCCATAATAACTTACAGCCTTATCTCATTTCTCAAAATGCTTTTCCAATTACAGCCAGCACTTGATCGCTTGAGCACAGAGCCCTTTACCTGGACAGTTCTCCTGGTGCTTTTACCTTTTGCTTGTTACTGTCCTGTGACCCTCCTCAGAAGCCTAGTGGCTGAGGACGGTGTAGGGGAAGGCCCTGAGGGCATGAGAATGGTCTGCCTGCCCACTGTTAGGATCCTGCAGGATTCCATTGACCGCCGTCTCTGAAGACTCAAAACGTTGGAGCTCCACACGCCTTGGACCGGGCTTTCTCTGCTGCTCTTTCTAAACACCTCTGTCATTTCATTCATTTGCATGGCACTCTGTCACTTCATTGATTTGCATGGCACTCAGTGTGGTCTGTACACTACAACTCCCACATCCGCACCTCCAGCCATGACCTTTCTCTTAAGCCCCCGTGTTTATATCTAATTGTTTATTTGACATTAGCATTTAACTGTCTTCTGCACATCTCAAGTCTGGTTCGTTAAAAATGGCACTTTTCATTGCTCCACCAGCAAAGATGTGACTTTCGTTCTCCCATTCACTTCAGCCCAGAGCTGGCAGTCATCCTACATGCTACACTCCTCTGTCTTGCCCTCTCTCACCGTTACCTGCCACACCCACCCATCCTGGATTTCTACGTCCTTTCTATCAGATATATTTCAAACTCATCCACCTTACCTCCATTGCCACTGCCTGAATTCTTGCTGCCATCACCTCCATGGAGGGCCATACACCGCCTGCCAGCTTCCACTCGACCCACTCCAATCCGTTCTCCAAATCACAGCTAGAGTGACGCGCACCAACATCGTACGATTTAGGCTGGAAATGCCCTAAGCTCATCGTGGAGGAGCGCTCCCCGCATGTTTGATCCTCCCTTTCCTCTCAGCCCCTCACCACAGAAACCACATTCCTAAATAAACAGCTGGGGCTGTCTGAGCAAAAGTGGGAAATCAAAATTTGCAAATATGACTTTGATTGGCAATTCAGAAGTATTTTCCCAGGGGATCTAATCAGATGATCATTTCTTCTGCTTCAGGCCCTTTGCTGGGCATATATGTCCTGCTTCAACCAAGAACACCATGGTGTTCTGAGTGGAGGGTGCATTGGGAATGGTGCCCACGGCCTTCCAGGGCTCTGCATTGCTGGAAGCAATAGGTCATGCAAATACCAGAGTTTCTGGGGCTGCCCTAGGACTGTGCTGAAGTGGAGGGGGTGCAGGGAGCCGCTGGGAATGTGCAGTCAGGAAGAGGAGCTGCGAGGATCATAAATACTGTCAACAAAGGAAGCAAGCAGCAAGATATATTCCAAAGCCCATTGGCGTGATCCTGATTGGACAAGAACTTGGCCCCTGCAGGTAGATCACACCCTTTCTCCTTGATGTCTCCATCTGAACACTTCCCTCACATCTTACATCATGGTTATGGAGGCACAAGTCCCAGGGTGTGGGCTAATGAAGGACTGTGTCTTTTTCTTATGTTTACCACCATCCTGGGTAAAATGGTCCATACATATAAGGCAATTATAAAATATAAGGAGTTGGAAAACTCCTCCAGTGCTTCCCTCTTTGGCCTGGAGTACACACACAACAGGAGTTAGACACTTCCGCAGGACATGAAGTTGATTGATAGGTGTAACACAGTACCACCAAATGGGTGGGTGGCTTTAAACAAAAGCAATTTATTTTCTCATAGTTTTGGAGGCTAGAGGTCTGAAAACAAGGTGTCCCCAGGGCCATGTACTCTCTGCACGCTTTAGAAGAGACTTGCCTTACGTCTCCCATCTTCTGGCAGTTGCAACCCTTGACGTCCCTTGGCTTGTAGTTGCATCATTCCAGTGTCTGCCTCATTGTGTTCCCCTGTCTCTGTGTCCAGATTTCCCTCTTTTTCTGAGGACACCATCACTGGACACATACTAATCCAGCAGGACCTCATCTCAAACTGATTACTTCTGCAAAGACCCTATTTTCAAATAAGGCTGCATTGACAGGTTCAGGGTGGACATGGATTTGGGGAGGACCCTAGCAGCCTAGTACAGCAGGTTCACTGGGATTCAAATACATCATAGCCTGATGGTGCTTTTAAGGTATTCTTTGATATTTGAAACAACTTTATACTCATCACAGTAGATGAAATAACTAAATTTCAGAATTTAAGTGTACCTGTGCAAGAAATTACAAACATTTGTCAAACGGTTCACACTTAGATCACCAGCCTTTCATTATGCAGGAAACTGGAAAAAGCCCCGGACTTGGGTGTGTTCAATCCTCCGCTGATTTGCCCCAGCGCTCAGCGGCTCCTTTCGCACTTGCCATCATCTCTGTCTCAGTCCGATTGTAAGGAGGCTTAACAATTCCTGCAAACCTGCATGTTTTTCTTCTTTCTTCTTTTTCACTTGCCACATTCATTGAGGTATCAGTCAACATTTTCTGTCAAGGACCACAGAGTAAATATTTCAGGTTTTGAGGCCCCACGGGCTCTGCCACAGCTCTCGGACCCTGCCTTTGTACTGTGGCAGCAGGCAGGCAATGCACAAACATTATAACCATGACTGAGTTCCAGAAAGACTTCCTTTATGGGTATGGGCATGTGAAGTTCATGTAATTTCCATGTGCCATGAACTGTTATTATTATTTTGATTTTTCTACCCATTTTTAAAAAAGCATCCTACGTTAGCACTTTACAAAAAAGAGGCAGGCCAGTCTCCTGACCCCTTCTAGGTCCTGTTCCTTCTCTCTGCTGGTCTGTCTGCCCTCACCTCACCGTCTCCAGTATACACTACATTCTGGGCACCGTGTAACAGTCCAGGTCTTTTTTGCTCACTTTTTCCCCTTCTCTTTCCTTCCTTTCTCCCTCTCTCTCTCTCTCTTTCTCTCTCTCACTGGTTGCTGTATTCCTAAAATAAATACCCACTGCCTCTAAATTACATTTGACAATTGCACACTAATTTTTTTTTTCAAAGTCCAACTTCATTTCCTTTAGGGTCTGATTCAGAGAAGGCAAAGTCAGCATCACTATCAGAAGACATGTGGACATTTGATTAAATACAATGAATGGTTTTAGCTTGGCTGTCTATTAGCTGGAGGAGCAATCCAGTCTTTTAAGTAGCTCTAGACATCAGTAGCCCCTTTGCAAGGAACCTTAACTGCTCTGGGAGTAAAGAACCTTAAACAGTAGGGAAAGACATGGCATAATCAGTGCAAAACACCAGAAGCTGCTCACTCGTTCCTTGTCATTTTGGTAATGGCTGGCGTGGAAAAATACAGTTATTTATCTTCTATCCAGTGACCTTGATCAGCTCACTTATTAGTTCTAAGAATTTTTTGTAGATTACCTGGATTTTCTTTGCAGATAATTTATTCACTTGTTCAGTGCATCAGTGTGTCTGAGAAACCCTAGTGATAAACTAGAATAATGTGTACAGCATGTAAAACACTCACAATACTGTGCTATATACATATATAATATGAATATTACATATTAATTGTATATGGCATTTTGAAAAGTAGGTAACAAGGACACAAAATGCTAAGAGGACAGTAGTGCTTCTGTTGGTTAATGAGGCTAATTAGATCCTACACTGTATCCGGTGACATACTATCTGAGCAATAACAGTAATAACAATAAACAACCTCCTTCAGCAACAGCCACAAAAACACTGGGGCGCGTACAGCCCTTTAAGGACCCATGATGTTTTATTTTTATTAAGGTGCCATTGATATACAATCTTATAAGATTTCACATGGGCAGTATTGTGGTAACTACATTCAGCCATATTATCAAGTCCCCCCCACACCCCAGCACCGTCACTGTCCATCAGCATACTAAGATGGTATAGAGTCACTATGTGTCTTCTCAGTGCTACACTATCTTCCCCATGACCCACACACACACCATGTGTGCCAATCACAATGCCCCTCAATCCCCTTCTCCCTCCCTCCTCACCCGCCCTGCCCCCCCATCCCCTTAGGTAATTTCTAGTCCCTTATTGGAGTCTGTGAGTCTGCTGCTGTTTTGTTCCTTCAGTTTTGTTATGTTCTTATACTCCACAAATAAGGGAAATTATTTGGTACTTGTTTTTCTCCACCTGGCTTATTTCACTGAGCATAATACCCTCTAGCTCCATCCATGTTGTTGCAAATGGTAGGATTTGTTTTCTTCTTATGGCTGAATTGTGTATATGTATCACCTCTTCTTTATCCATTCATCTACTGATGGACACTTAGGTTGCATCCGTATCTTGGCTATTGTAAATAGTGCTGTGATAAACATAGGGGTGCATATGTCTTTTTGAATCTGAAAACTTGTTTTCTTTGGGTAAATTCCTAGGAGTGGAATTTCTGGGTCAAACGGTATTTCTATTTTTAGTTTTTTGAGGAATCTCCATGTTGCTTTCCACAATGGTTGAACTAATTTACATTCCCACCAGCATCGTAAGAAGATTCCCCTTTCTATCCATCCTCACCAGCATATGTTGTTCCTTGTCTTTTAGATGTTGGCCATCCTAACTGGTGTGTGAGGTGATATCTCAATGTGGTTTTAATGTACATTTCCCTGATAATTAGCGATGTAGAGCATCTTTTCATGTGCCTGTTGGCCATCTGAATTTCTTCTTTGGAGAAGTGTCTGTTCAGATCCTCTGCCCATTTTTAAATCAGGTTATTTACTTTTTTTGGGTGTTGAGGTGTGTGAGCACTTCATATATTTTGGATGTTAACCCTTTGTTGGATATGTCATTTACAAATATATTCTCCCATACTGTAGGATGCCTCTCTACTCCTCTGCTGTATAGAGCTTTTTAGTTTGATGTAGTCCCATTTGTTCATTTTTGCTTTTGTTTCCCTGACACGAGAGGATGTGTTCAGGGAAAAGTTGCTCAAGTTTATAGTCAAGAGATTTTTGCCAATGTCTTCTACTAAAATTTTTACAGTTTCATGACTTACATTCAGGTCTTTGATCCATTTAGAGTTTACTTTTCTCTACAGAGTTAGATAGTAATCCAGTTTCATTCTTACATGTAGCTGTACAGTTTTTTGCCAACACCAGTTATTGAAGAGGTGGTCATTTCCCCATTGTATGTCTATGGCTCCTTTATTATATATTAATTGGCCATATATGCTTGGGTTTATATCTGGACTCTCTAGTCTGTTCCATTGGTTTATGGGTCTGTTCTTGTGCCAGTACCAAATTGTCTTAATTACTGTGGCTTTGTAGTAGAGCTTGAAGTGGGGGAGCAGAATTCCCCCCCTTTATTCTTCCTTCTCATGATTGTTTTGGCTATTTAGGGTCTTTTGCAGTTCCATATGCATTTTAGAACTATTTATTCTAGTTCATTGAAGAACTCTGTAGGTATTTTGATAGGATTGCATTAAATCTTTAGATTACTTTAGGCAGGATGGCCATTTTGACAATATTAATTCTTTGTATCCATGAGCATGGATGTATTTCCATTTACTGGTGCCTTCTTTAATTTCTTTCATGAGTGCCTTCTAGTTTTCATGGTATAGGTCTTTCACCTCCTTGGATAGGTTTATTCCTAGGTATTTTATTCTTTTTGATGCAATTGTGAATGGAATTGTGTTCCTGAGTTCTCTTTCTGCTAATTCATTACTGTAAAGGAATGCAACAGATTTCTGTTATTAATTTTGCATCCTGCAACATTGCTGAATTCAGTTATTAGTTCTAGTAGACTTGGGGTAGATTCTTTAGGTTTCTTATGTACAATATCATGTTATCTGCAAACAGTGACAGTTTAAATTCTTCCTTACCAATCTGTATGCCTTTTATTTCTTTGTGTTGTCTGATTGCTGTGGGTAGGACCTCCAGTACTATGTTAAATAAAAGTGGGGAGAGTGGGCATCCTTGTCTTGTTTCTAATATTAAAGGAAAAGCTTCCAGCTTTTTGCTGTTAAGTATGATGTTGGCTGTGGGTTGTCTATATGGCCTTAATATGTTGAGGTACTTGCCCTCATACCCATTTTGCTGAGACTTTTTATCATGAATGGTTGTTGAATTTTGTCAAATGCTGTTTCAGCATCTGTGGAGATGATCATGTGATTTTTGTCCTCTTTTTATTAATGTAGTAGATGATGTTGATGGATTTTCGAATATTGTACCATCCTTGAATCCTTGGAATGAATCCCACTTGATCATGATGTGTGATCCTCCTGATGTAGTTTTGAATTCAGTTTGCTAATATTTTGTTGAGTATTTTTGCATTTCTGTTTATCAGGGATGTTGATCTGTAATTTTTGTGTGTGTGGGGTCTCTGCCTGGTTTTGGTATTAGAGTGATGCTGGCTTCACAGAATGAGTTTGGATGTTTTCTGTTCTCTTCTATTTTTTGGAAAACTTTAAGGAGGATGGGTATTAGGTCTTCTCTAAATGTCTGATAAAATTCAGTGGTGAAGCCATCTGGTCCAGTGTTTTTGTTCTTGGGTATTTTTTTGATTTCTGATTCAATTTCATTGCTGGAAATTGGTGTGTTCAGATTTTCTGTTTCTTCCTGGGTCAGCCTTGGAACGTTGTATTTTTCTAGAAAGTTTTCCATTTCTTGTAGGTTATCCTATTTGTAGTATATATTTTTCATAGTATTCTCTAATAAATTTGTATTTCAGTGGTGTCCACAGTGATTTTTCCTTTCTCATTTCTGATTCTGTTTATGTGTATAGGCTCTTTTTGTCTTGATAAGACTGGCTAGAAGGTTATCTATTTTGTTTATTTTCTCAAAGAACCAGCTCTTGGTTTCATTAATTCTTCCTATTGTTTTATTCTTCTCAATTTTATATATTTCTTCTCTGATGTTTATTATGTCCCTCCTTCTACTGACTTTGGGCCTCATTTGTTCTTCTTTTTCCAGTTTCAATTATTGTGAATTTAGACTGTTCATTTGGGATTGTTCCTCCTTCTTTAAATAGGTCTGAATTGCTTTATACTTTTCTCTTAGGACAGCCTTCACTGCATCCCACAAAAGTTGGGGCATTAAGCTGTTGTTTTCATTTGTCTCCATATATTGCTTGATTTCTGTTTTAATTTGGTCATTGATCCATTGATTATTCAGGAGCATGTTGTTAAGCCTCCATGTGTTTGTGAGCCTTTTTGTTTTCTTTGCACAATTTATTTCTAGTTTCATACATTTGTGATCTGAGAAGTTGGATGGTACAATTTCAAACTTTTTGCATTTGCTGAGGCTCTTTTTGTGGCCTAGTATGTGATCTATTCTCAAAAATGTTCCATGTGCACTTGAGAAGAATGTGTATTCTGCTGATTTTCGGTGGAGTATTGTATAGATGTCTATTGGGTCCATCTTTTCTAGTGTGTTATTCAGTGCCTCTGTCTCCTTACTTATTTTCTGCCTGGTTGATCTCTTTTAGAGTGAGTGATATTTTGACGTCTCCTAAAATGAATGTATTGCATTCTATTCGGTTAGTAATTTTTGTACATATTTGGGTGCCCCTATCTTGGGTACATAGATATTTATAATCATTATATCCTTTTGTTGGGCTGACCCCTTTATCATTATGTAATGTCCTTCTTTGTCTTGTGTTATTTTCTTTGTTTTGAAGTCTGTTTTATCTGATACAAGTACTGCAACTCCTGCCTTTTTCTCCCTATTGTTTGCATGAAATATCTTTTTCCATCCCTTCACTTTTAGTCAGTGTATGTCTTTGGGTTTGAAGTGAGTCTCTTATAGGCAGCATATAGATAGGTCTTGCTGTTTTATCCATTCTGTAACTCTGTGTCTTTTCATTGGTGCATTCAGTCCATTTACATTTAGAGTGATTATCAATAGATAAGTACTTATTGCCATTGCAGGCTTTGGATTCGTGGTTAGCAAAGGTTCAGGGCCACTTCTTTGCTATCTAATAGTATAACTTAACTCGTTTATTATGCTATTACAAACACAGTCTCCAGTTGGCCTGTTGCAATGGCAGGAGCAGCAGTTTTGTGAACCAGTACCTACTGGGCAGAAGAAGTTGCAGACTGCGTATTGTAGTGGGGGGCCTCAGGGCTGCATTTCCAGCCATGGGGATGTTCCCACGCATGAAGCTCATGAATGTTCCCAACCTGCTGGACTGGTATGGTATGATGATTTTGTCCACCCATCCTTTGAACTAAGCAGCAAGTTGTGTGTAATCCTTGCCCTTTTAACAGCCCTCACACTGTTGGGAAGTCTTTAAAAGCACCCACCTTTCTTTTGTACCAGAGCTACCAGCTGTGGGTAGCTGTTTCCACAAGCAGCTAGAATCTCTGTCTCTCCAAGTATTCTGCTTGTCTTTGCTTTTGAACCCCTCTAATCTCTAGAACACCATGTAATGTGGCTTTGTGCTCCCGAAGTAGGGGTGGGTATTTAGCAGTCCTGGGCTTCTAATCCCTCTCCACTCCATTTCTTTTCCTCCCACCTTTGAGCTGGGGCTGAAGGGGGCTTGGGTCCCACTGGATCGCAGCTTTGCTATTAATTAATTCTTATTTTAATGTGTTGTTAATTCAAATCTTCCCAGTGGTCTCAGGGTTTGGTCAGATTCAGAGTGTCTGTTCATCTGGGGACCTATGATATCTAGCTGTCTCTTCTTTGTGATATCAGCAGTCACTGATGACCACTAAGGCATCATGAGTGGTTGCAAAAGCATGATATTCTGATCTTATCATCATTTGTTCTTCAAATATTTGGTATATGTTTATAAAGAAAAACTTTTCCTCTTCAACTAGTTGGTTATCCTGAGTTTTTATAGGAAAGGCAGGATAAGTATTTAATTATTTCCTTTTATTTACAAGTTTTCAAAATAAGTTTGTTTTCCACTATTCTCAAAAGGTGACCAGTGAAGCCTGACATTTGTTTGTCTGGTACCATGAGCTTTAAGCCATTATTATTGATCAATCACATTGTCCCATTTTGGGCCCTTCAAATTGGCTTTTAAATCTTTACCACATGACTTTAATCATATTTGTCCTTTCTTATTTTCGGGTAAAACAAGATATTCTAGGCTAATTTTGTGTCCCAGATCTGGAGGCTGCCCCTGTTTTTCTTCCCCTTTTGCAGCAAGTACTATCTCCATTTGGAGTAAAAAGTACAAGTTCTTCACCTTTCAGGAAACTTGCTGTTTTATAGGGGAGAATAGCTCACTAGCAGTATCATCAAAGAAAAAATCCTGAAACCAACCACACCAGCAACTCTGATGCCTCTGAGATCACAGACTAGTAGGTCATCTTCTCTTCGCATTTGCATGCAACTGTGCTATGTTGCAGAGAGCAAACCAGACATACACTAAAAACAAGCCTCATTTGTGACTCAGCCTGACACCTTCAACAATGTGATCTTAGGGCCTCTAATCCCCTCACCATCCATGAGTTACAGCAAACATTATGTTCTGTGCATAACAGCATTCATTTAATGCTGCTTAAGCAAAAGTTAATAAATGAATAATATCTTCAGCTTTAGAAATGAAAGTGACTGCAGAGAGCATTTGATCTGATGCCTCATTTACTTGAAAAAGCAAAGATATTGATATTTCAAGTGATTTGTCCAAGTTCATAGTGCATGTTAATGGAAGAGTAAAGACCCAAGCACCCGACCTTTGGTGCCTTGTATTCCAACATGATACCTCTAAACTATATGGTTGACATGTGTCCTTTTGAGCACTGTCCACTTCAGTGATCTTTTGGTTTACAGACCCCCTTCCTTCCACCCTTCCTTCCTTTTCTCTTTCTCTCCCTCCCTCCCTCTCTCCATCTTTTCTTTCTTTCTAATATAAGTAATAGTGATCTGTATGGGATTGTCTCCCCCTTAATAGTGAGCAGCAAGTCAAACAGGTGCAGTCAAACCCCCAAGCCTGTGGGCTTCCTGGACAAAAGCAATCTGTCCAGTGAGGATTTACTGTAATCCCTATGCCTGCTCCCAAGTCTTGGATGATTTTTCCCTACACAATTCAAAAGTTACTTTCTTTAGTATTATGAACAACAATAATAACAATAATAATAATAAAACTCCGAATGTGTCCTGTCTCATTTGACCTGTAAGGGTGGTAACCCTTTAGACCACAGCAATACCCAGCACTTTATAAATCAATCCCCTTAACTCACTGAAATGGCGATGACAAAAAAAAATGGCTTTATAGTAACTTTATTGTCTCCCTGCAAAGTGCTAAAGAACTGATTTTTTTTCCTCAAATATTTCTCCAGAACAATTGGACCTTTTTGAGTCCCACATCAGGTGTCTGTTAGCTTAGCATCTGGAGAAAGTGATGATATATCTTATCTATGTATCAAAGTCTGTGTCTCTCAGGGTTTCAGACAGCTGAACAGGGCATCTTTTTTTTGCTTTATTCTTGACTATTGCCTGTCAAATGACAGAACTGAAACTACTGAGTAACAAGTTCGATGTCCTTTATTCAGGGGAAAGCATTCTGTGGATGGGGGAGTGCAGTGCTGTTCCTGAGGGACTTGGGGAAGAGCAGGTGGCACAGAGCACTAAAGAGGCAACGTGGAGGCAGGGCGTGACTGGCGAGGGGCTTGGGCATCCCCTTCCAGGCCCAGCAGGTTCCGTCTTCACGGGTAAGGTAAGCTAGCCAAAGCTGAGCAGGAGGATTGTGATTGGTGTGTGTTAGGCTTCCTGGACAGGTGCTTCCCCTAAGTGCAGACTGCCATAGGTTTGAATTTGTCATGTATGCTGGGCCACTGGGGTGGCTCCCATTTTCCCTGTATGTGAATTAACTCTCCTATGTCTAACATTATTCATTAGCTCAGCAAGTATTTCTTGAGCACTTGAGTACCGACACCAGGCACTCCATTGGACAGTAAGGAGTAAACAGTGACAGTGACACCCCCATTGTCCTTGGGGACTCAACAAAGCTGTGGCCACAGCAAACGTTACATATCCCACATGAGAAGCACAAACCCAGAGCTGACACAGGTTGTTGGGGAAGCAGCTGGAGATGGGTGAATATCTGATCTGACTTTGGGTGATGTTTTTCCTGCAAAGTGCTTAAAAGCTGAAACCTGATGAAGTAAGCAGAGCTGTGGTGGCAGGTATGGGGCGGGATTTGCTGGGGTTAGAGCTGCTGTAAGATTTGAGTGAGCTTCATAGAGAACCATGTTTAAAAGCAAAATCACCTAATACATTTGTAATAATGTTAAAATTAAGGGGAGACACCGGTTTTAGTCCCTTTGAATATGTTAACTCTGATCTTGGCATTTTCTTTCCCTAGGAAGTTATTTCTAGCTAATTATCCTTACCAAGAAACTTAATCTGTCAGACTGTCTTGCTAATGTTCCTCGCAATGGGGGCTGCTGCTTCAGTGAATAGAAACTGAATTAATGGAGAAAATTAAATACTTAAAGGAGTTGATTATTTGGGGATTCTCTTCCAAGGTAATAAATGCTATCTATATCACCAAAAAAGAAATCTTCAAATAAGCCTGTGCCTGGGTTGGAAAAAGAAAAGTCCACAAAACCTCTCCTGGGGAGTTGCTTATACCACAGCCCCTGTGACCCCAGAGGGGCAGATTGCTAGGATGTGTCTGATCTTTCCAAATTGCAAGGGGCAGACACTGATGTGAGTAGGGTCAACGTGAAAGGAAGGGCCATCTGTTAATAGAGAATCAAACTCCATGTTTGATTGTATGTTTTCTGCTACATTAAAGCTGTTTGGATGGAAACTTTAGAAAGAATATAATTTCTCAGGTTAGCCTGTTACAATTAAGGTTTAAACTCAGTGCTAACAGAAAATAAAATTCTCCAGCAATAAAATTAAAGTGCCATACTAAAATATTTTAAAGTGTTATATGATAAGGAATCTGGTACAGATAATAAGTGTGTTTATGATTTATATACGCAGTTTCATTAGTTGGATTATTCTGGCAGTTGCTTGAAAATTAGAAGCTACTTTTTCAGGTTGTACTGTGATTACTTACTTTGCGGACCTTCCTCCACTAGCTTTGGGGTGGAATTAAAGGCTAATTACTTGTCTTCACATGCCCAAGGCCTAGAATGGTGCTTGGAATAAAGCAACTTGTTCTAAAAAAAAGTTCCCGTGCTTATAACACTCTTACCTTGAAAGGAGATATACACACATCACAGAATAAATATTACCTTACTGTTCAACCCAGAAAGAAAATGTTAATGGTTTTCTTTGTGTCTTAGATATATTTTTAAGTAGTTCTTTAAAAAAAAACCTGCTCCTGACAGCGAGTCTGAGGAGATCTCTCCCTGCATGCTAGGCAAAACCTCAACCTGGATCGGAGAAGGCCCTTGACTCTGACCGGGAAAGAATTCTCAACCAGGTCAAACAACTATCAGCAAGAATAAAGCAAGAGTAGTGGCAATTGTCAGCAGCCGTGCAGTCAGTAGAGAGCAAGGAAGAACAGAGGGAAAAAAGAACTCTTGCCTGGCATAGGGCAAATCCCTTGCGTACTCCTGAAGCCAGGGTCACCTGGTGTCCATGTCTGTTTGATGTGCACCATGCAGGAATATATCCCTAGCACCCCAGAATTTAGGGGGGCCACGGGTCACTGGATGGAGTGAGTGAGATTATAGTCTGAGAACTTCCACTTCCCTACTGGTCTGAAATAAAACAGGGAAAGAGAAAAACAGTGTTTTTAAGACAGAAAGCTGAATGAAATTGCAAAGTTACAAAGACACTTTCCACCAGATGTGGATGTTGCTGAGTTCTTGTCTTTGTCCCAGAAAAAGAGGTCAGAGATGGAGAGCAATACGCTTACAGAGCAAGAAACTTTATTTGAAAAGACGGTACACACACAGGGTGCAGGTGCCCTCAGAGACGAGGCGCACTTAAGGGTTTGAGATTTGGGATTTTATAGGGCCTTTTGGGTATGCATGAGCATAAGGCATGATGTATACAGGTGATGAAGCATTCCTTTGAAGTTTTGTCTTAAGAATAGAGTTATTCAGGTGTCTGTGTTGATCCGGATCTTGGCAATAGGAAGGATCATTTACACCCCAGAGGTCCTTCTCTAGTCCTGGTTATGAAGTTATTTAATTGACTAAGGGGCTGGAAGAAGAAGAAGAACAGCATACAGATTAAGTTAAAAAATAAACTGGGCCTTTTTTGCAGGGTAAGTAGATTTTACAGTAGCATGACCTTTGTCCCATTTTCCTGCTTTATCTCATTTCCGGTCTAATAACTTGTAAATATTGCAAGTACAGTATCAGGATTCTGTAATTTCAAATATCATTTTGATTGTTTCTCTTGTAAAGACTTCCTAAATGCTTATTTTTTGAAATTTAATATTGTAGAACTATGTGGTGGGATCTATAACCCCATGGACTGTCTATATTTCAAATGGGTATTTTATAGGAATCATTAATGATGATAGTGATAGAAGGTTCTTGTACCCTAAATGAAGAAAGGGTTAACATATATTACTACCACAATATTTATTGGACTGCTAGGCACTAACCTAAAAATGTGAGATTCATCAGTAAACAAAATACGTATTTAAAAAAATTCTCTGACATGCTGGAGTTTATAGTCTATGAGGAAAGTGGGGGTGGGGGAGGTAGGTAATACAAAATAAACATTACAAACAAGTAAATTATATACCATGCTAGAAGCCTGTATGTGCTGCAGGAAAAAATAGAGAAGGTAAGGGGCAGAGTGGTTTATAAATTTAAATAAAACATCTGGGGTGGGACTCAATGAGAATATGCCGCTTGAATCAAGACTAAATAGCAGTGAGGGAGTTAGCCTGGAGACATGGCGGGGAACACCGTGTAGGCAGAGGAAACAGCCAAACAGGGACTTTATCACATGCACAGCTGGCACACTAGAGCCACAGGTAGGTCAATGTGGGGGAGTAAATGTTTGAAGTGATGCTTTTAACCATGTGTGTGTGGTATGTTTCAACACATTTTTAAGTAATACGAAGTAAGTGTTAACTGTGAAGTCTCCCAGGAATGGTCAGCTATTGACCCAAGATAAGATGTACTTAGTCTCTAAGTTTGAATTCAGATCAAAATCTAATTAGTGTTAAAAACAACAACAATCAAAAAGCAGCACTTCCTTGCTACACACAAAACTCCTTATTGCTGCAGAGATGAGCTGAGTATAAAATACACACAAACCACATTTCCACCCAGTGTGAGAGAAAAAGGAAAGAGAACATTATCTTGTCTAAGTATTGATATAAATGCAGTCAATAGCTCTAGGTGTGTTGTGAAGGAATGTTAACATCC
Source organism: Manis javanica (assembly GCF_040802235.1). NCBI lineage: Eukaryota > Metazoa > Chordata > Mammalia > Pholidota > Manidae > Manis > Manis javanica. The sequence continues at coordinate 7,491,771 of NC_133161.1, read as the reverse complement.
CTACAAATGGAACAAAAACATAAACAAATGTCCTTCTTCCCGGAAAATAGCTGATGTCTTCCTAGAAACAAAAGACACACATAAGCTCCGAATTGTTCTTCAGGTGGGTAAGAGTGATCCACCTTTATTTATACTTGTTCACAGCACTCAGTTTGTCATCCATCTTTGGGCTGGAATTGTGAGCATAAAAATAATCAACATTTTCCACCACCTGCCGCCCATCATCTGTAGTTTGAGCTCATTTCCTGGGCGCATCCTGCAGAGGCTCCATCTGCTTTACGTACCTTCTTTCTGCACCGGGCCACCTGAGTGGCATACTGAGCCGGGGAACAGCTCCGAATACCGCAGCCCACCACGGTGAGACGGCTTCTGTACGTTAGAGTCTCGGCTACAGAAATGCTGGTGATGTTCACATAGTATGTACTGAGGGAGAAAAAAATGCCACACCAAATTTGTAATCTTTTAGATTATGTCACTAGGATCATAATTATTGAGAAAACCTTCTGAACCAAATAATAATCTATAAAATGTATGGTCTGTAAACTTATCAATCTCAAAGAAATTTTCAAATAGTCTCTCTTAGTTAGAAGTTTTATAAACAATTTTGTAGAAATCAATTAATAGTTTCAATAGCTAGGAATGGTAACTAGTTAAAAGAAATTATTTTGTGACTTATTCAGTAAAGCATGTATACATCAGATAAAAAGACCAGTTATTTCTTAGATCATTACTTTTGTAAATCTGGATCATCATATAAAGTTTACCTGAAGTAAGTACATCTTAATTGTTTGTTCATTTCAATTTGGAATATTTCTTATTTGTATCTAAGACCCAGATTAAGAAATATAACAACAAATATAAAATTAAAACCTATGTCTAGCCCTAATCCTGTTCCCCTTGGCTTGTTCCTTATTTTAGAGGAAAAGCTTTTAGGTTTTTACTGTTGAGCATGATGTTAGCTGTGGGCATGTCATATATGTCCTTAAAGAAATGTTTTTAAAAATATGAGTTAATCTGTTATCTCTACAGATTTTCAACACCCACACCTATGACATGTTCTAGACCTTTCTACCCATGTACAATTGTTATGGCTCTGCAATCTCATATTTCACTATTCCAGACCCTTCAGTTTCCAGTTGATCCTGAAGCCATCTTCTAAGTCCTTTTTGCTTCCAAGGTATGAGCTATAAGACGAAGGGAATTGATCTTATCACCCTCTGCTTCATATGGAGAATAAAAAAGTAATACCTATATAACTTCCATGATTCACTGAAAGTGCCAAGTCCGTTTGGCCACTTCGTGGCTTTCTAGATCTGGGCCATATGGACTTCCTGATTCACAATGCACTGTGCCCCGGTTTGCAATTTGTGATTTCAAGCTGAATGTTCTCACGTCCACTGCTTTACAAGCTTATTGAGAGGACAGGACTCAAGTCCTTTTCATTCTCATATCTCCAGAACCCAACACCATGCTGAAACAGAACAGGAACACAAGAAATGGTTTGTGGATGTGTACATGCTTGAATTATATTACTATTGCATGACATTTTTCTGAATGCAATGGGTGATATATTGTCATCATCTCAAAATTATATTTTGAAAGTTTAAAATAGTATCTATATGTTCCCCCTGCCTCCTAAAAATTAGTAGGATGTTATGGGGAAGAAAATTAAAAATGTGATGTCACCAAGCCTATCACCATTGGGTCGAAAGATGTGGAGGGAGAAAAGCACTAAGTTCAGAATTTGGAGACAAAATTTCCATCATTTGCCGCTGACCCTTCATATACATTTGAGCAAGTCACTTGCCACTCCTGAGACTTGGTTTCTTGATCTCTAGTAGAAGACAGTCAAAATGTATGATCTCTAAGATGACTTCAATTGATAGTATTTGGGATTCAAAATTTTGCACTTGAGAAGTTGGCTTCCTTTAAATGGCCATTTCATCCCTTGGATATGTGCTCCTATAAGGCTGTAGATTTTTAAGTTTTGAAAAGGCAATTCTTATTAATGCTACAACATTTAATTGGAAATCCTTGCTCATATCTTGCTTATGTTGATGTCCAGTTGCCAGTTAATTGAATCATGATAACAGCCATTAAGACTTCTATGCCCAAAAAACCCCACAAAGTTATTGGAATGCAGTTTATAAGATAGAGGGGACATTTAAGGATATATACAATTAAATTCACTAGTTTTATCCAGCAGACCAAGATTTATATGCAATATGCAAAATTCAGTTCCCATTTTGTTGCTCTAAGAATGAGAGACCCAAAGTCACCCCTGAAGAGCAACTCTAATAGGTAGCAGGGTTGCTGAGGACTCAGAACTACAAGTGCGTGTTGGTTGTCCCTATCTAACAAGTTTTATTTATCATTTTAAACTTAGGTAGTTTGTAATATATTAATCCCTTCATTTTAGAGTTAATATGACTAAAGGTGAAAAAAGCTCTCAGACTAAAAAACTGGAAATTAACCAGTACAGTGATGTTTGGAAATCAAAAACATATGCATTTGCAGATGAATAGGACACAAAAATAATCCTTTCCACTGGGCACAGTTTAGAGTGCACTTTCATTAAAATATACTATATGTACGCCTGCTAATAACATGAACCTCAGATTGTATATGGATAACATGAAAGAGTCAGTGAACAGCCACATACATGACAGAGAAACTCGTTACATTCTGGGGGGACATGTTCTTTGCTTTTTTGCACAGGTCACTTCCTGGCTTAATCGGTTCCTGGCCAGAGCTCCAGCCGTGCAGGGAAGTGAGTTCTCCTGAAGTGAATTACTTGAACTATTTGAGACTTAAAATAGGATAAGACTGTGGGGTCAAAGGTAGCAGAGGCTCCTTTCTAATTCACTCATTTCAATATACCTAAGCTAGGTGACCTTGAAGACCCATTACTGCCATAGAGAGGGACATGCTTTCACAATATGATCCCTATGTGCCCCACGCAGTATTTGAAACATAACATTAAATAACTTTTCTTTTAAATTTACAAGGTGACAGTTTTTAAATAGTAATTGCATGATGAGACAGATTCTAAGCTCTCAGTAATCACAAAGGGCATTTCCATAACACTGTAATCCAGAGAGTACCTGAAATACTCCAGTGTATCAACTGTTTCTTCATGAAAATGGAACAGGGCAGAAATTTAGAATTTGCCATACACAGTGGCTGCTATTTGCATTACACACATATCTGATAATACATACTATATAAACATACTGTGAATATGGTAATAAGATTCTTAATTTTCCCACTTACAATACCAGCAAAGGAAAATCTAAACAACGTAACATTCTTGCTTCTAGATGCTGGATACCTGCAAAATCATTAATATCCATTTGTCACTTAAGATTTAATGGCTCCAAAGTTGCCATTGCAATGTGTAATATGTAAGCATTAAAAAATAATTTGCAAGATGCATTAACAGTAATTGCTTTATGCCATCAAAAGAAAGCCTATATATAGTACCTTTTATAGTGCTGTGACACCGTACAAAATTTTCAATCCTTATATATACTCATTCTTTGTTCAAACCTTTCTGAAGTATAATTTTATTGAAGCAAAGAATTGTATGTCAGAGAGTAACGTTAACTTGTTCAAAACCTTCCAATGTCAATGACTTTACATCTTGTTTTGAGATCACGTGCTCTGCCCCATCCCTGTTACATCTCTGACTTCATCTCTGCTGCTCCTTGCCCCTTCCTCACCACTGGCCTCCTTGCATACTTGAACAATAAGAGCAGGGATATGCCGGAACTAGAACATCTGCATTTGCATTCCCTCTGTCTGGACTACTTTTCCCAGACATGGCTAGCTGGATAATGAACTTATTTATTCAGATGACTTTCTCAGTGAGGGCTGTGGTGGTTTCGTCTGTGCTTAAAAATGCAGTCAGACAGAGAACAATAAATACTTTATGATTTTGCTTATATGTGGAATGTAAAAAACAAAACAAATGAGCAAATAAACACAACAACAAAAACAGGCTCATCCAGACAGGAAACAAACTGTTGGTTACTTGAGCTAGGAGGGGGTTGAGGGGCAGTGAAAAAGGGGAAGGGAATTAAGAGGTACAGACTTCCAGTTATAAAATAAGTCATGGGGATGCACTGCACACAGGGAATAATGTCAATAATATTGTACTAACTTTGTGTGGTGACAGGTGGTAAGTAAACCTATTGTGGGGATCACTTCAAATGTAGAAAAATATCAAGTCACTATGACACACACCTGAAATTAACAGGATATTGCATGTCAGTTATACTCCCCCCCAAAAAAAATGCAATCCATGCACACAACTATTCTTCCCTTCTCTGATTTAGTTTTGTCCTTTGCCATTATCACCTGCTAACTACATATTATTTTTCTATTTGGCTTATTATGCATTTTCCCCACTAGAATGTAAGAATGTAAGCTGCAAAAATTTAGGAATGTTTTTTTTTTCTGTTGTTTTCCTAGTACCTAGTTCCTTATCTGTCACACAGAAGGTGCTCAGTAGTAGTTGTTAAATGAATGAGTGAGCTATGACACAAAGAAGAAGACGGTGACCAGCAACTGATGCTGAAATGTGTGTGGTGAGGTGGGTGGAAGTAGAGATGAAGGCCCAAAAGTTACCAGGATCAAAATATAGAGACTCTTCAATATTAAAATGGTTAATGTTTTTAAAGTTCTTGACCGAGTGACCATTTTGCTTTACTTGCTTAATTAATGTTTGTCTTTATGAACTTTATTTTGTATATATTAAAAAGGCATTTATACTTGCTTAAAGAATGGTCCGATTAGAATGATATTCCATAAGGGGTTAAAGAAAGCCGTTCTGGAATATTGTTACAGGACAAGGTTCTTGAACGGATTTGATTTAAACAACAAAAAAAAAATAAAGTATGTCAAACATCTGAGAATTCAGTGCCAGAGGCAGATTGTAACAGAAAGGAGGTAAAATTGACTTAATTTAATTACAGGATCTGTACTCAGGTGACAGAAAATCTGCAGGTCTGCATTATAAATATATGAATGACAATCAGTTTATTGCCAGAATCATGTTAGAAAGTGACAGAATTACTAAAATGTATTATAGCTTCCTTGCTGTATCAGAGGAGCTAAAGAAAGGCTTTTCTGATCAGGCCAAAGATAAGACTAGAAAAATAATTCTCCTCTAGAAAACATTACAGCAGGGGGCACCATTGCTGAACTTGTTCTACTTGATCTAAGAACGTGCTGGAGAGACTTCTAGGAACCCTGTTGTGACAGAGGAAGGAGGTAACAGCTCAGGGAGGGAGTGGCCTGTTCAGAGTCTGTCAGGATAGTCAGAACCAGAGCCAGCACCGAAGTGATTTAGCAAGTTCCTAAGTCAAGCATCTGTATTCTATTTAATTCTTGTTAATTCTTTCTATTCAAAAAGAATGGTTTTTGAAGGCCTAGTCGGTGCCGATTGCTGTTCTAAGCACTGTGTGTGCAGCATTGACAACCCCGGCCTCTGTGCTTCCAGTGCGGGAGACAGACACACAGTGAACAGTGCACACGTGCCCCGGGGAAAACAAAGCGGGAAGAACCAGGGGCAGAAAGCAGCCGTGGCGGGGGAGGGGGGCTGCAAAGCGCAAGCTGGCGTTGCAGTGACCGTGGGAGGAAGAGAAGGGATGGGCCCTGAGGGGGGTGTTAGGAAAGGCGGCCCTACACTGGCAAAGAGCATGAGCGAAGGTGTTCAAGGAACAGGGAGGGCAGCGGGCGGGGCTGGCGCAGGGACGCGGATCAGGCCAGGTCTCGGCTATTTCAAATAAACGAGGCTTTTAGCTTAACAAGATCAAGCGCCACGTGAGCACATTGGGCAGAGGATCCGAACCTGGCTCTGCTCCCAGCGGCCCGTCCTGGCTGCCCGGCTGTGCGGAAGGCAGGTGTGCCGCGCAGGGTAGAAGTGGAGGCTGGGGCCAGTTACCGGCTCAGGCAGGCAGGAGGAGACGGGGCCTTGAGCAAGGTAGGGGTGCAGGTGCGCAGCCCTGGGGTCCTGAATGGATAGTGAAGGAGGAGAGGACGGGGTTCACCTGGAGGTGAGTGTAGGACAGAGGACGGAAAGGGGACTCCCAGGCCCCTGTCCTGAGCAGCTGGAAGAATGGAGTTGCCATCAACCGAAATAAGGAAGCCGGCATGAAGGGCAAGTTCAGGAAGTTCTGTTCATCTGCAGGTGTCTCTCTCTTTTCTCTCTTTTCTCTCTTTTCTCTCTTCCCTAGTCATGTATAATTTATCTTTTGAAAAACTAGCTGGTGTGATCCGCAGCGTTTCCCACAGCACAGAGTTGCTGTTTACTTTTGGTGTCATTTAACATGTTCCCCTCTCCCCATATTTCCAGAAATTGTCAGTCAGGCCTTCAAGCTGGGTGAAAGCCATGTCTGATTTTTGTCAGCTCTGCCTCGTAGGTAGTGGTGTGTGTTCCCACCAGGAGGCACAGCTCCTGAGGTTCTCAGGTGGTTAGATCAGCCCCCACCAATAGCCTTTGCTCAGATCCTACCTGTTAGAAGTCACAAAATGATCGTCGTACTGTCACTGAGTCTTCACTTACAAGCTTAAGTATTTCCACAAATGGAGCATTTAGTCACAGCTCATGTAAAACAGAATAAATGACTGATTCTTTGCCTGTATTTTCCAGTAGTCAAAATGATGCATTAGTTATATAGCATTTTCCAAATTTGAGCATTTCTTTTTATTTTAATGAAGTCATGGAATTAAATATACTTCATGTATTTTATTCCTTGCAGAAAATTCTTATTGATGTTAAAATCATCCTTGTGTGGCCCTGGGGGTTTTTGAACTGCCCTCTGCCTCCAGTAGCTTATTTCTGATGGGACAGTGTGTGCCAGGATCATCTTGCACATGTCCAGCCCTGGATTCAGTCACTGCTCCCAGTTTTCTCTCAATGAACAATGAATGGCATTGCGTGAGGACAGTCTGATGCTAGGTGTCGGTCCTTGTCTGGGAGCTCTTTCAGTGGACAGACCTAGAATATATATCTACCTTTTTGAAAGGATAACATCTTGGGCTCATAGTGATGCTTCTCATCCAAATTCAGAAGTATTTGGGGTTTTAATTTGGCCTAATTGGTCTGATACCTGTTTCTCTTTTTCACATACTGAAATTATCAGGGTCTGGAGCACCAAGATAATTGCTCACCTGTGTTGTCCCACATGTGTGGAGCATTTTCGTAGCAGTGAATGCAGAGTCTAATTTTACCTGAAAGGTCAGGGTGAAAGGAGCATTTGTTGACAAGGTGAGGATGCACATTCTGACTAGAGAAAATGGCATGTGCACACACGCAGAGGCCTGCGAGAGCGAGCACAGGAGGAAGCATTTCGTCCTGAAGTTCATTTAGGAAGAAGCAAACAGTGTGCTACCAGAGGAAGGAAGGGGTACAAAGTCAGGACGTAACAGGCCTCGCATCCCATGCTGGATGTTAGAGCGTCAACCAGATACACCGGCTGTTTGTTTTCAAGAGGTATCTTGCCTTTGTTTTAATAAAAAAATGCTTCTTTCCTACTTAGTCTGTGTAAGCAGAACTCAGGTGTGAGAAAAGGACAGGGGTTACTTTAAGGATCTCAGTCCTGGACTCTGTTCTATGTCAGGTCAGGGAGCACACCACTCTGAATGTAACTCAATTATTTTCTGACATTGGAAGAATCCTTTGCCCACTAATGATCCATTGTCGTGGTATTTTTCTCCCCACAGAGGACAAAGTGTGGACCATAGTGTCTCACGACTTGCAGATGCAGACGACGGTGGTGGGCTACAACCCAGAAAAATACTCGGTGACACAGCTCGTTTACAGCGCCTCCATGGACCAGATCGGTGCCATCACCAGCAGCGCCGAGTATTGTGAGCAGTATGTCTCCTATTTCTGCAAGATGTCCAGGCTGCTGAACACCCCAGGTAGGCTGAGAATGGAATGTTACTTTTAATTACTGTCTCAGCTGGTGCTTGGAATTGCCTAAACAGTCCAACAGGTGTGGCTTACTGTCTCACAGACCAGTCTTGAAAAGTGCAGGCAGCCATGGAAAAGTAAAATATCAGTTACTTTGTTCTCTGGGGGAATGAAGCTAAGAAAGTATGGTTTTTAAGAAAAAAAACTCCATTGTCTTAATGCAAAGATTTTTCCGTATTACGTGCGTATATGTGTATGTGAGTGTTTCCGGTCCTTAATCATCAGTACTGCTTTGGGCAGAACTTTTATCTGAGCTTCTGGTGAACTTTCAAGTCATTCCCTTTGCGTCCTTCAGTTGTCTTTAATGGAAAGCTGAAAGCATCCCAACGGCTGTCTGCAGAAGAGTACCATGTAGGATAGCGATAGAATTTAGAGCTCTTTGTGGTCTGTAGTCATTTAACAGGATCTGTTTGTCTCAAAAAGTTCAACCTAATTTTTTTCTCGTGATGGCTTACTTTAACAATGCTTCCGAATATGTGTGTGTGTGAAGGGTATAGAAAATAGTTTCCAAAGGATATCCTGGAAATATCTTTACTGCAAGATCCATATCCTCTGATGTTCTTGGCAGCAAGTTAAAGATGTTGATGGAAAACTAAATCCCTGAGTCTCTTGTGTGACAGTGGAAATAAAGCCTGTGACCTGAATCAGAGAAATATAGGCCCACACTGCTTAGCCTTCCCACTCCCCGGGTATGCGACTTTGGGGGAGTTCATTGAATTTTTCAGCCTCAGTTTCCAGTGTCTTTTTCAGGCACATAGGGGTCATCATGCCTGTTTCAGGTTAATTGTGGGGATTTAATAAGGTATTAAACCAAGTGTTTATTGTAGGGCTTGGTTCACTTAAGGAACTTAATAAATAGCAAACAATATATTAATTATTTTTCCATATTAAGCAACTGTAGAAGTGGCATTATCCTCTGGCAGAGGACCAATCAGTGGGCTGTTTGATGCCCCAGATCAGTACCGCCCTGGGGCCTGTGCTAGAGGGAGTAGTAGCTCACAGATGACAGTTATAAGCAAAACATATACAATATTTTAAAAGTTTGAGTGTTTTTTTATGTGCAGCCGTGTGCTAAAATTACAAACAAGTATAACATATGGACTCTGAGAAAGCAAAATCTGTAAAATGTGCAAATGGTTCAGACACTTAACGCCTGTGGGGTTGAAGAAAGAGGAGGGTGGCTGGGGCGCGTAAGTGGTGCCTCAGTAAAGAGGCAGAAAGATGGTCCGTGGCTGGTGAAAGACGGTAAGCAGAAGTCTAGAAGGCCGAGTCCGGACACTCCTTCAGGCCATGGTGAGAAACATCTCAGCCAAAACAGAGGTCAGGTTGAAGAGTGGTGAAAAATAAGGTTAGGCAGGAAAATGGGAGAAACTGCGGTGGAAACTAAATGCTGAGCTGCAGAGCCAGGCCCTTCCCTGCAGGGCAGTGCTTCTCCGACACCAGTGGGGAACTGGAGAGGCTGATAAGACACAAACTCAGGTTCTGATCAAGTGGGACTGAGTGGAGCTCACGCATTTGCGTCTGTGATGAGAACTCGGGGCCAGATGGTGTCGCTCCAAAACCCCTATGTTGAAATCCTCAAGTGTGGCTGTAAGAGGGGGCTTCTAGGAGGGAATTAGGTGGAAGGTGGACCTAAGGCTGGGTTCCCAACCTGCCTGCCTTGTGGCTTGTAAAAAGAGGAAGACAGCTCTTCTCTGTGCCCCGCATGAGGCCCTGCCAGATGGCAGGCATCTGCTAGCCGGGCGGAGAGCGCCCTCCACAGACCCAGTCGGCGCCGCTGCATCCGTTTTACAGTCCTCCATTCTTCCACTGAACGCCAAAGTCAACTTTCTCTTTTTGAATTTTGCTCTGGTGGTTAAAAAACACAGTATAACTCTTAAATAAGCCCAACTTGTAGTCAGGGCACCAGGGTTGGAGCTAAGAAAACCGGTTTGCCTTTAGTGCCCATTCATTCCTTTCTCTCCCCTCCCTGGTACCTTCTGCCCCACCTTCCCCCAGCCACCAAGAAGCCTTGCACATCACCCTCCGTTTGAAAATACAGGGTGACAAAAACATCAGGGAAAATAGGATCAATTTGTATTTAAGCAATACTTCAATTACATTTTCTAATAATAACCTGAACACACTTGTCTGCAACCTCTGGACACCTTTCCAGGGGAAGTACTACTCAATTGAAATCGAGAGTTAATTGTTCATCTGCACAATAAACACACTGTTTGTGCTTCCAGACATTCACACATTGTATTTCCAGTCATTTATAGTTGATTAATTATTGTACTGTGAAAATAAATTTATCATATACTTCTTGCCTTTTATGTATCATATTTCACATAGCTTCAGTGCTACATAAATGTTTTCTGATCAGGAAGAAATGAAAATATATAGCTTCAAATATTATCTCATCAACTTGCAGGTAGTCGTTTTGAAACAAGGGTGTGCATCAGAAGTTTTAGGCTTGTCAAAGTGCTGATGGCGTAGCTCTATTCCCAGAACTCTCGGATTTGTTAGAACTTGGTTGGAGCTCAGGAAAGTTTGCTTTTAAAAAACATACATTGGGAAATACCATCTTTAATTTATGGTGTGAAGGTCTCTCAGTTGGACACTAGACGTCAGTCCTCCAGGTGGGAGAGGATTCAAAGGTTCTTGGACCTTCCCTGGCCAACTGAAAAACAGTGGCATACAGAATAAGCACCTGCTCCCTCAGCTAAACTAGATAGGCATCGCAGTGTTTTTCTCCCCTTTCATAGACCGCTCTGTAAATATTGTAGAGTGCATTTCAGCCTCCCCTCAGAGTCACTTTTCACACTACCAGTTTCTATTTTCCCAGCCAACTAATCTGTGGAACAGCTAAAGCAAGAGGGAGGAAGAAATGATATAGCAAGTTTTCCTATATGATTGTATTCTGTGTATGTCCAAATAAGAAAGAATGCCATTTAATAAAAATCTTTAATTTGCTGTTTTAAGGAGCTAATGTTTGCTGTAATTGTTTTTTACCTCCTCCTTCCTGGTAACATCCAGTTTTAAATATCCATTTACTTGTTCTTAACTAAGACTGAATTATATTGGAACTTCTGTAGTAGTACTTGTGACATCTGTTTGAATACAGAGTATATTCATTATAGTCATGGCAATTAAAATGAATATCAAATGAGTTTGTAATAGCTATACACTTGAATTGTTATTCTTTATTTTAATAGCCTTACCCTCTAGAGTTCATTTGGGGCACTATAGTTTCTAGTGGTACTTAGAATAAAGGGTTGATTTTGTATGCACATGGACCTCATTTTTATTTTGATAAATGTTTGGTTGTACCATACCATTAGCTAACAAATGTAGAATTATTCATTATTGGTTTCTCACAACTTTTATAAGAATACTAATATATGGCTTGTGATGTTATCTCTTCTTTCTATTACTACAAAATTTTTAAATGAAATCGATTTTCATTCAATGATTTTGCCATCCTTTATTGTCATATCTCTTCTTGCAGTGTAACATTAATTCAGTTGTCATAATCAACTTTATAAAAGACACAGAGACAAGACAAAGTTATTTTCTTTCATAGAAGCGTGTGACTGGAGTGAGGCATACCAATTTGAGACTGAACAGATTAATTCTGGCCAAACCATTAATGCTGCCCAAACCAAAAGGGCATTAACATGTTTTATATTTATATCCCCAGAACTACAAATGTAATAATATCTGAACTTACGAAAAGCAAAAATCATTAAATAATGAAATCTACTTTTGAAATAAATACCTTAATTTGAATTTGATAAATAAGACACCAGGAGAAAGTTTCATTAGTCTTAATCAGCAATTCTAATGCTTTTAGATGATCAAAGTATTTCTGTTTGGAAAAGACCTGTTAGCCTGCTTTTAAAATGCTTATTTATGTGTCTCAGATGCACTGTCATCATGTATTTGTTTTACACACTATTACAAGTTCTAATTAAGATTTTCTGCTGAAGAATTTTTTCTCTACACATGTAAAGATTTAATTGTAGAGGTATAAAGTTGATATGTTTCCTATTTTTCTGACTATATTTAGTGTTGCTTTCATTGGGTTCCAGTGTTTCATTTCTTTTAATTTCTCAATGTAGTCTTGTTCTCATAAGTCATAGTTTTATTGCTTCTGTTTTTGAAAGAAACAATATAAATTATCCATCCTTTTGGGTAGTTTACTGTTAGATTTCATATCTATTGAAAAGGAGTTATGTTCACAATTTTTGCTTGTAAAGGAAGTTGTGTAAAATCCAATATACTTTGAAGATACTCTACTGTGATTTAGTGGCATCCGAAAGACAAGAAAACATGGCTCTGGCATTGTAACATAACCTATTTTTAGAAAAACATTTCTAAACTTTGGTGAAGTTACCAAGAAAGTGATTTTCTGAAGTCTGTGTTATGCATTATAAGAAACCATGGTGTTTAACTCTTGAAACAACAGAGATAAAAACCTTGCTCTATTGCAACTAAAGATTAGCATTTTCAGTAAATGAGATTTGTTGTGACTAGTCAGTATATCCAAAAATGAATCATTTATCTAGTTATTGTGTTAAATGTACTAAAATTGGAGGATACAATTAAACGGGATGAACAAGGAAGATTGATATAACTGAAACGTAAAATTAGAAAATTAAATCTAGCCATATTCCATACCCTGGCAACTAGAATCTTCATAGAGGTCACTAGTTAAAAGGGACACAATGGTCATAGAATAGTTAGAGGCTATTTCATCAATATGGATTGGAGCCGATGGAAGTTCTCAACCAGAATAATGAATGAAATAATCAATCCACAGATGTTTATTATTTCTTGTGCATCAAATATTGTGATATATAAGCTGAGATGTGAAGGAATCATATAAGTTAACTAAGTAAAAACAGCAGGGGAAGGTTCTAGACTAGAGATATTAGAATATGCAATGGTTCTGAAATGGAGGTCAAGGAGCACAGCACTTTGAAGGAAATGAGAGGGGTCAGGATGGCTGGAGTGGAGAACTTGGGCGTGAGAGAGAGGAAAGGACACTGAGGAGGTCGCTCCAGAGTCCCTGCAGGACGTCAAGGGTTTCCCTGGGAGGGCAGAGGAATGAGCTGGCATGGAGGGATTCTGCCTGTGGCTTGCGGAGGAGGGTGGAGGAAGTGGGGTTTGCATGAAGAGAGGGCTGGCACAGGGCCGCGGAGTCTAGCTGAGAGGGGTGACTGCGGGGCCCCCTCACAGTGAAGAGGAAAGTTGTTTTTCTTAAGTTGAGAGAGTAGAGTCAGCAAGACTCAGCATTGGTTGTATGTGGAGTCACTTCAGGGGAGGGGGAAGCAATGTCCCCACGTGCCCAGGAGCAAAGTTAAAGTGTGTGACTGTGGACCGTTGTCCCGCGTTCATAGGATGACTCAGAGAGGTCCTGGGAGGAGCACAAAAGGGCAAGAAAGAAAGAAAACACCAATTTGCAAAAGCGATTAAAGGAGAGGATGCAGCTCATTAAAGGGACTCACAGTCATGGTGGAGCAGCAGGGAGAGAATCGAATTAGGAAACCTTATAATGGGGACGCTTGGGGAAATGAGTGTTTAACAATAATCTTGTAAAAAAATAAGCAAAAACAAGAAAAGTAAAAGGTGGTCAGTGGTGAGGCATCATAGACAGGGAGCCAGCCCCCAGCTCTGGCTGTTGGGCGGCCACTGGAGTTTTGTGAGTAGGGTCTGGTGGGTGGAGCCACTGCAGAATGAGAGGAAAGGACACTGAGGGGGTCGCTCCAGAGTCCCTGCAGCAGGTGGAGGTTTTCAGAAGGTTCCGTGGTAGAGGGGATGGCTAAACATAGAACTGCTGCTTAATCGGAAGGCAGCGCCGAAGCCAGGGTTTGGGGATTCTGATATTTAAGGATGGGGTGGTTATGACTAAGTTTATAAATGGAGGAGGTAGTGGAGAGATTGAGACTAAAGAGGAAAACGGAAAGGAATGTAATGGGCCCCCAGAGAGGAAAGAGCCTGGAATGGTGCATGTAAAGAATGAGCACGTGCTCCAGGAAGGGGGATAAAGGAAAGGGCAGGGATTTCATTAAACTCTACTGACCAGCACCATTCTTGACATTTTATCTCATATAACTCTCATTTCTAAAAATGTTGATAAGTGTATTTTGCATGAGGTAATCCTTCCTCCCCTGTGTGCAAAGGTTGCATCTGAAGGGGAAGCTTAGAAATGGGAGGAGATAGGGGTTTAGAGTTCTGTTGGTCAATGTAACCAGAGAACAGAACCAGTGAAAAAACATATATTTAGAGATTTATTGCAAGGAATTGGTTTATCAATAGTGGAGCTTGGCTAGGCAAGTCCAAAATTGAGTTTCACTGCCCAGAAAGGCAGGCTGGAACTCAGGAAGTTGCTGCTGGCCGCAGGTCAGGTGGAATTTCTTCTTCAGTGAGGACTCAGCTGTGCTCCATGGCCTTTCAAACGATTAGATCTGGTGCCTCCAAATTATCTGGTGTACTCTCTCTTAAAGTCAATTATTAATGGACTTTAGAGATACCTACAAAATATCTAAACAGCAACACCTGAATTAGTGTATGGTTGAAAAACGGGGCCCTGTAGCCTAGCTAAGTTGACACATAAAACTGACTGTATAGCCAGCAAATGTTATTCTTCAAAAGACTAAGTAAGAAATCCAGTTCTAGAGAAGCAGTGATCTGTTCTTTCACCTGGGCAGCTATGCCCCACGGACAGGTGAGGTCGGCCTGGGAGAGGTGTTGAGGGAGCTTTCATTCTCATCTCTCTCCATTTTTGATGAAGGTACATTTCAGCCTGCTGTCAAATTGACAAATAAAATATAATTTATATGGTTATAGAAATGGCAACTTGAATGAATCAAGAAGATCAACTTAGGAAGATAAGTCAGACATTCTCCTTTTCTCTCTGTAGTTTCCAAAGAGATCTGAAGACACCTTTATTCCATATTTTAGCCAAGATAGTAAGTGTCTGCAAGGTATATGGAACTAACTCATTAATCACCCAGAGCTCAGTCTAACAGGAAGCACCTCTACAGATCCAGATAAGAACCCTCCATAACCATAACCTTAGGAAAGCTACAGAATAATTCCATCACTCCATCAACAGTATTTTCAGTGTGGTTTTTTTTTCATTCTTACAATTGAATCAAATCCCAGTGCCACTCAAAGTAAAGGTAATGTTTAAGAATCTCAGAGAAATAAACTTGAAAGAACTCATTTTTTAGACTCTCATGTGAAATAACACAGAAATTTTATTTCAAAGACATTGTTTTCCAAGCTTTTTTCCCACCAGTGAATGATAAAGCTTCTCTCTTGCTTCTTTCAGTTCCTAGAATGTGCCAAGGCACCCAAATGGCAGCTGGATTCTATTACCCTATTGTGTTTGCTTCCAATCAGTCAAAATTGGTGACTGGGTAGTTTGTATGGGACAGTGAATAATGTCACAGAAGTGTTCATGGACTGGGAATGCCATAGCCACTTTGACCTTCATCCCATCTCTTAAATCCTCTTCAAGAAAATGATAACTTTTTTTCTTTTGGTATTGAAAGAGTACCAGGCTAGTCTCCAGGCTAGATATGTTGTCACCTAAATAGTTGGATGATTAAAAATAATTATCTTCAAATTAGGTTATGATATAAATGAAAGGAGGGGAAATGGCACCTAGTATTCATTAAATGTACATGAGCATTTACATATATTGGTTCATTTAGTCCACCCCCAAAACTTATGTCATTATTTCCATTTTATAGCTGATGAAACATAACTTCAGAAGGGTTAATTAACTCACTGAACGGAAGACAGTAAATACAGTCCTGAGAGACCAAACCAAGATTAAAATGTAGTTTTATGTGTCTCTAGACACCATATATTTTCTACCAGAATATTAAAGAAACAAGAAATGGGAGAGAAAAAGAAAGGAAAAGGGATAGAAGGAAAGAGAAAGAGATGGGACCACTTAATAAGCTAATCAATTGGGAAATTTTTTGTTTTTTCTAGACGGTAGTATTAGTATGCACTTGCAGAATAATTAAAAATGAAGACTGAGCATTTTTGTTCAGCAGTAGGCCAAAAGACACATTTATAAGAGCTTCAAAAGCTTCATTTTGAAATCCTACCTTTTTTTCCCCCAATATATCCTATTTGGCCCTGACAAGTATACTAAAATATATAGTTTAAATGAGAATTTGTTTAGAACCATATTGAAAAACATTTAATGTCAAAGAAACAAGAGCATGCCTCTCTTTCTACAGAGTATTTGACTTTCATGTTTTTAATATCAGGGTATTTCAAATAGAACAGGTGAATTGTATATTGATGAAATAGAAAAATACTGCAAAAGGTTATCCACTTCTTTTCAGACATAAGATATGAAAACACATTTTTCTTTTGAAACTTGCGTATCTATGCTGAACACGCACGGCATTCTTACCTTATTCATTTGCTGTTGACGGATTGCTCAGGATCCTCTTAGAATGAGGAAGGGCAGAGATGGCCAGGCCGGCCAGCAGTGAGCAGTGCCCAGGGGTGGGCCCTGGGATGCCAGTGTGGACAGAAAAGTCAACCACAGACACATAGAGATTTGTTCTCTTAAGGATTGTTTCCTGTCAAAAGAATAAAGTAACTCTCAGTCTAGTCTCAGAGGTGGGACAGGGCAAGGGCGAGGGGAGGCCTGTGCCCACACTGGGTAACCAGGGGGAGGAACACGGGGCGGGTAATAAACTCCGCAGTCTGGCAGAACGGAACTGCGGGCGGACCGTTGGTTCCGGCTGTTTTCCCGTGTTGTCTCTGGCCTCTCGGGGAAATCACTCGAACCAACAGCCCAGCTCTGCGGTTCTGCTCAGCCAGACTGGTATTTTTTAGTATCTCATAATTTTTATAAAACCATATTAATCTGGTTAGTCCAAACATTGAAATCATTCATCTTTCTTCTTAGAAGGCAGCGATGCAAAGATCTCTAGGAACCAACATCTTTTGTTTTATTTCATTTTGAAAGATCACCATGGCAAGGTGATAAAAGCAACAAAATTAAGAGGATCGGTATTACAAGATGGTGAATTCTACGAAATGAAGTTTAATACATAATCATAGACAGACGTTTCAGCCCTGTCACTACAGTTAGGAGTTTGCATAAAGAGAACTGGTAGAACAATTTATATGGTTTTCTTGTAAAAATAGGAAGTATTAATGAAATAATTTCAATCAAAGCAGAGAAGAAATGTGCCCTTTATAAATGAATAGTCATTGTACATAGGTCTCATAGACTTTCACAAATAACTTGAATTTTTGAATCACTAGATACATATTATCCAAACCAATAAAAGGCAGTAGAAAGGTAAGTTAATGTAGTAGATTATTTTTAAGTGAGTATTTGGCTTTGGGGTGTTTAACATAATTTTTTTAGATATAGATGTAATCAATACCTAAAGGGCACTGTAAACTTGATAATGAAGTTACAGGATATTCAGTGGCAATGGCTTTTAACTCCTTCTATCCCTTGGCAACTTATTTTTCTTCCTTCCAGTATGGGAATAGATATTCAGATTAAACAAAGCACCCACCTTCATTATAGACATATATTTTTTCATCCCCTGGGGTATATATACCAGTGCATATGTCTCTGAGATAATGTAATGTATTTGTGTGTATTTTAAGTATATAAATGCCAGGCACACACACACACCCTCTATTAGTTCCAGAAATAACCAAGCCAAGTGGAATTTCTCCATCACCCTGTCCCTGAAATGAGAAACTGGTACTGTGAGGCACAGACTTCTTGAAAGTAACAATGCACCAAGTTTATTTGAAATGCAGACAATCAAATTATGTATGTAGAATAGGTATTTTCTGTTTAAGTTAAAAACAGTATGTGTGGGGAAAATAATCAGGCTGGAGATAACTAAAAGTTGTCTGTAATTTACTAAATTGTTAACTACAAGTGAATTTGAGATTAAAAGTGACAGAGGTGGGAAAAAAAATTGAAACTAAATGTAACTTGATACCACATTTCTGAAGCCAGAGTATTTTACCAAGAACAGATAAATTTTTAGTGGGGAGGGGTTGGCTGCAGTCACATTTGGAAGATAAATATCAAAGGTAACATTGACTAAATATGAATAAATAACAGAGGTAACACAGAATAACTATGAATCATCTGGGGTAAGAATACTGTGAAAATATGCAATGCTTTTTATTATTTTGTCTATTACCACTCAGAATTGTTACCCTGTTTTGTGTCACCTCAAGGTAAGGGAAAATGCGACTTCGGTAAAATGTATAAAATATGTGTAGGCATGGCTCAGAGAAATTCTTCAAAAGCAGAAACAATCTTGAGTAGGAGACATATAATTGGGTTATATGTGTAGGCAAAAGGTCTATAAAAAGAAGCCCTTGAGAAAATAAAAGTGTTGAACTGCCCTGGAAATTTCACTTTTTCATGAGAAAGTAGGAAAGGAAATTAGGCTTCACTTATATTAGAAAGGATTTAGTAGAGATTTTATCTGAAGCAACTTCTTAGGAAAGTGTAGATGAAATGCTTGCTTATGCATAGAAGTTTTAGAAAGGAAAAGAAACTTGCGGCATCAAATTCGGGGAGCTGAATTTACATCACCTGGAGAATTCTCGAAGGCTGTCTCTCAAGATATCCGACATTACCTTAATGAGTTTTCTACAATTCAAAGTCACATTCTTCTGATAGAACTTGATTTACCAGCACACTCTAGTTTGATCTCAGATATAATCAGAGTCTACAAGATTGAGATCTACAGTCAAAGTGCCACTGTATTAATCTAAACAGAGAAGAGTAACTGCCGAAGGGATCCAGCGGTCTGGCTGGCACAGTCTGTGCGGGCAGGGTGCGCGCAGAGCCGAGTAGCAGCTGGCAAGCCAGTGTATCCGTTTGTGATGAATGATGTCATGCTGAATGGACTGGACACTTTTGTTCTCTACCCGGCCAAATCCCTCCCTGTAGGGTTATCATCTGGGGGCCCAAATTAGAATCAGATGCCTGTTTCTTGAGCATGGAATTGGAACACAAGTAAATTATGATTTGAAAGCTGAAGAGAATAGGCTGCCTTTGGACCATGGAGCCCTCTCCCTTAAGCTGAGCCAGATGCAAAGATATCATGTTGCTCACGATTCTGTCGCCTCCATGTTGCCTATCTTTCCAGCTTCCTTCTGACCCTGTCGACCCTGTCCTTTATTAGCAGCTCTCTATGCAGTCAGATCACAGTGATGTCTTGGTGGCCTGGGAGCATTTAGTCTCTTTGTGGTAATTTTGTTTCATCCTTTCATGAAGCTTTGGTATTTTAGTTTAACTCATAAGAGTTCATGTTATTTTCAAAACTCAAGACCCCAATACTGACAACATAAGACAATGGAGATGATTTCTTAAAGTTATTTGCAATCCTCTATTTTGTGGGAGAAAGAAGTTTCTAATGCTATATTATTGTACTTAGATAACTGAATTTCCTTTCCTAGGAGAGAAGGAGGAAATTGGGCAGACTTAGGAGATGTGGCCTGCATAGAATTAAATCCTTGATGTTTCTCTGTTCTGAGAGGGGAAAAAGAAAGACAGTGAGTGGGATGCTTGCAGTCCTTGCCAGGAAACTTGAATTCTGGCTCCCCACAGGGATCGAATGGAATAGGCAGATATAGTACTTTACTTTTTAGAAGCTTTTACAGATATTTTGATCATTTTCTTCATATTAGAGCTTCTGATTTGGAATTGGCTGTGAAGATGTAGAAACACTTTCTCAGCAAAAACGTCTTATGACGTATTATACCATTGACTTCCTGGAAGCTTCCGTGATAACAGATACCACCAAGGTAGATAAATCAATGAAGTGAATACACCTTGTTGTCTATCTGTGTGTTATTGTTGATAGTACAGAAGGCAAACCATGTGTGTTTTGCATGGAACCCTACTGGAAAGTTATCATATAATAATACAAAGAAATATAAGGCAGAAGAAATATAAATGGCGATGACTAGAGAGTAATGTAATTAATTTATAGCCAGATATATTAAATTTGTTTAAGATTGACAGCAGATTTACCCCTGGGAAGGAGAAGGAGAGAACAGAATGGATTTAATTTTAACTCCTGAAACCTACCAGGATGTTGCCTAATGAGGTGATGTAATATAAAGCATCACTTGATGTGAAATTTGCATAATGCCTTTTTTTCCCTAAGAGATTGCTTTGAAAGAATAATAAAGAAACTGAAATGAGGTGGAAAACAAAATAGCAAAACACAAATATTTTCTCAGTGTTTGCAAATATTAAAAATAATTTCCTATCCTCTGATTCATTAATTCTCCTGAGAGCCCACCTGGATGTCCTCAGAATGCAAAATAAAACTTTAATTAATACACTAGGATTTAGATTTCTTAATAACTATGCCACTTATGTAAAAAATATTCAGGTCTACTTATGAATCATGCAAAGCAGTGGCCATGTGAATCATGCCATGCTGCTCCGGACCAGACAAACTCCTATAAACAGCTTTAATTTATGCACAAACTGTTATAAATAAGCCAGCTCTTAACAAGATTATTCAAAGAAGTCTATCTTTTGCAATTTATTCCCCTCATTTTGCATCTCTTTTCTTTTAACAGA
Source organism: Manis javanica (assembly GCF_040802235.1). Lineage (NCBI taxonomy): Eukaryota > Metazoa > Chordata > Mammalia > Pholidota > Manidae > Manis > Manis javanica. Next base: position 7,471,180 of record NC_133161.1, on the reverse strand, counting down.
AAACCTTCTCTTCTTATAGGCATCTGTTTTCTGACTGACTCTGCTTATCCAAAGAGGAAAAGTTTTGGCGCCCTCAGTTTTAGGTGACCCTGCAACCCCTGTGTCCACGTACCTTTGCCCTATTCGTCCTTCCTGCTTTCATGGGAGACCTAGTGCCCACGTTGGCTTGCTTTACAGGCCTCCCTACGGAGCTGCAGAAGACTCTGCTGCCAGACATTTCCCATTGGTTGCTTAATTCAGTTGTAGCATAAGAAAATGTCAGTCCCTGCATCCCCTTGTACATACAGTTTCACATTTAAAACTCCTATTTAATTTTGAAGTTGTTGATTCATTCCTTCACTTATTCATTCATTCTCTGCACCAGTGTTTATTGACCATCTATTCTGTTCCATCTCCTAAGCCAGTTTCTGTGGGCACTTAGAAAGTGAGGAAGACCTGGTGGCTCAAGGAAGGGATCTCCTGTTAAAGGTATTTCAAACAGCTTCTGCCTGGAGAGAAGTAGGAGGGCGGGAGACTGCTGAGCCTCTACAGTCATACTGTCCTAACATCAGCCCTAAAAATATGCCCTTTTGAGTCACTGCTAAGGGGCGTGTGAGCAGACGGGGCCAGACGCACGCTTCGTCCTCAGTGCCCTCGGGCCCCCACCGGGCACGCACACACACTAAGGCTAGTGCTTCTACCCAGACCCCTGTCTTCCAGAAGCTGCTGTTCCAGTCAGGGTGCTGTTATAAACCCATCTCCTGACAGTGGTGGCCCTTTTCCTGGGCCCCTTTCCTGAACGAGGTCCTATCCCCTCCCAGCTATATCATGGATATAAATAACGCATCTGCTAACCCAGCCCCAAACCTCCACGGTTTTGGTGTTTTCCCTTCCTTTGTCTCAAAAGCCCAAATGGTTTTATTGCAGAGTTGTAATTTTTAGAAAATATAATGTCACTTCCTTTCTGTAACTATGCTTTTCTAATTTTGTTGCATTTTATCTTAAAGTTGTGTATTTTTCTTTCTGTGAACAGAGTTTTGGCCAGCAGTGTTTCATGCAATTCCGTAAAGGTCATCTCCCCACCTGAGCCAGTGCCCACGCTCACCAGGCAGCCTCCCAGAGCTCCCAGTAGAACTTAGTGGGAGTGTGTTACTACTGAGTTCTGGAGAAAATTCCTCTGCTCCGGCCTTCCAAATTCAGAGGCTTCCTCTGGCGACTGCTCCTTGCTGTGAGCACCCACTCATCTACCAGCCTGTGCCATGATACGGTGCTGTCCTAATAGAAGGCTCACCTCATAGCTCAGTCACCAAAACCACTGGCCCTTCACAGCTATGTCACCAGCAGAAGTACCACAACTTTCTCCCAACATCCCATTTCTCAGGTGATGTGCACTAGTCTTGGTGTTATTCTTGGATTGCAAGAAAGGCAGGTCAGTCCTTTCTTAGAAAATTTAATACCAGTTTTCAACCTACTTCCTGTAATACCAGGATACTCCATGTGTTAATCAAAGATGCAAACATCCACATCTGATTTATATGATGCAAATGCAGCATCAGACACTTTGTCCAGTAAGCGTGCTCCCCTCCTCAAGGACCCTGTGTCCTTTACAAGCCATGTCCCCGGCTCTGCATCCACATCACAGCCTGAAGGGTAACATCCCGGTGTTGTTGGGAGTCATTTAGCCCACTGGTGGGATGGCACGGTCCCACGTGTGCTCCCGAATCAAGGGGCTGATTAACGGCGCATTGCAGCTCTTGGCAAGAAGTAAAGTAGGAAATAAAATGAAGGTAAGGGGGTTAGGCAGGAAATACAGATAAAACTACTTGGAAAATGTAGCTAAGCAAGATATAATTATCTAACTTATAATTAGACCAGCACACCAGGCCTACCCTCCCTAAGGCTTCTTCTTTGCAGTGAGACAAGTGATACCATCAAGTAGCAGATGGTACTTTCGTATGAGTGTGGGTGAGTAAGGCATGCTTCTTACCTTAAAAGTAGCCTGCTCAGAATTTGGTTATAGGAATTCCTACTGGCACTGACTGGTTAGCTGAAAAGTCCACTATTTCCATATCTTCCATTTCTTTGAACTAGTGCAATTATTATATTAACAGAAAAGAGTTCTGGAAAATTTCAGTAACATCCCTATAGGCCCGTTGGCCTCTGGCATCTGATCACCTAAAACTACCTAGGAAAACAACAAGACCAAATTAAACTTGGATTAATTTAATCAAAAGCCAACAAATGCAATTAATTTCAACATGACTCTAATAGTTTTTGATCATTGCAATTTTATCCCTTAAAAATTCTATGATATATGTTTTTTAGAAAAAAATTACTCAGGTCTAGAGTGTGTTTTTTTAGCCCCAGTGAGTTGACTTCAAAAGACCTTGCATATGGCTCTGTAAGTAGTGCAGTTACTACTAAGTGGTTTTAAAACAAGAAAAGCTAGCCAAAGTCCCCTTAGTTTAGGGAATGTGCTGGGGAGAGAGGGTGACCCAACACCAGGAAGGGTTTATGGCGTTGGTTTACAGAAGAGACCAGGTTAAATATGATACAAGTCTGTTCTTCCCCTCAGCCTGCAACAGGCATCTTACAGGCATCTTAGGTTCCTGAAAGCCCTTGGCCAAGAGCACGGTGCCCACCAGAAATGGGCTTTGATTGTGTTTCCCTCATGAAATGATATCCTGGAATTATTAGTTTATATACATTTGAAATCACAGCCACAATAGCATTTTAGCTTTTAAAACCCTTTATTTCTAAATGTGGACTTGCTCAGTTATTTACCCATTCATCCATCCTGCAATTCATTAATTCTCTGTATCAACATTTCCTAGGCATCTACTCTATGTAAGTCACTTTGCTAAGTTCTGTGGAGAATAATAACGAAGACCAGTGTTCTGTGTAGCAAAATCTGTTCAATCAGTAAGACATTAAACAGTATTAAGCTTATGTGAATTTCCCATTCTATTTAGGCAGTATAAAGGCATAGTAGTGAAATAAGTTCAAGCAGAAGTCCTTATATATAATATCAGAAATATACAAATATATGTAGTTTTATATGAGTATATATTTGTGTGTATATATATCTGTGTATTTTATATATAGATACAGCTTTAGAAGTAGTAAACATGATTTCCCATAATTACTTCTTTAATGGTAACAAGCAAAATGTCTTAAAGCTTATAAATAACGCAGAAGATACCCATTAGTAAACCGGCCAAGTAGGGTAATCATTCACTTGGGTGTGCAAAGAGAGCCACAGGAACAGGTTTGCTTAAGCTTTAGGTTAGGGCTTCCTAGCCTGTTTTTGGGGATCAAGAATGTTATCTCCATAAACAAGGATGTTGTCTTTCTGGATCATCACTGTATCACCAGCATTTACAACTGTGCCCAGCACATAGTAATAAACGGTACTATAATAACCATTAGTTGAATGATTAAGGGACAGAATGCAAGACCCTTTCAGTGGCCTGCAAAGACATGCAGAGCATCTCCACAACGTGCCAAAGTGGGTTCACACACCATTTCATTTACATTTCAGGAAAGCGATGCACTCTCCTAATGCTCGTCCATAGCCACCGGGTTAAGAACTCCAGCCATAGAGAAGAAAAAAAAGTCGCAATACATACAAAATAGGACAATGTATCTATCTCCTGTTACAGACCAGGCCAACCGCTCAAATGTCCATGCAATACTCTGATGTATTATTGACTACAGCTGATTTGGTGTGAAATAGCTTATTTTTAAAAAATCTATTTTAACTGAGAGGCCACCAGTATTCCAAATATGTAGAGTGAATACGATGTGGGAGATGGGACTCATGTTTTGAAGGGCTGGGGACAGATAATGAGTGATGCTCAGCATCAACTTCCATAGACATCATTTTGGGCCCTTAATAATTCCATAGGGGAGAAAGCTTCTCTGTAAGACGTTGTGTTTTTTCTTAAGATTACAATCATTTAAATAATTGAAAATATTGAAATTATTCCTAAATCCCCTACACACTGCAATTTGAGTGCCTGTAATTGTGTCCTCCCAAATTCATCTGTTGAAGGCCTAACTCCCAGTACCTCAGAATGTGAAGGTGTTTGGAGACAGGGCCTAGAAGGAGGTAGTCGAGGGACAGTGAGGCTGTTGGGTGGGTTCTGATCCAGTCAGCTCATACACGTGGACAGACATTGGGGGTGTGTGCGGAGAGACCACAAGAGGGCACAGTAAGAAGGCGGCCATCTTCAAGCCAAGGAGAGAGGCCTTGGAGAAAATAAACCTGCCGACACCTTCACCTTGGACGTACAGCCTCCAGAGGTGTGAGAAAATTGGCTTCTGTGGTTTAAGAGACCCAGTCCAGGAAATTTTGTTATGGGAGCCCTAGGAAATGAATGCACCATCTTTCATCTTATGAATTAAAGCACTGTCTTCAAAAAACAACAGTAAGAGTCATCATCTTTCTTCAAATCATAAGGTTTTAGTGTCCAGTTATAAGGACACTCTAGAAGAGCAGCTGCTTTGACAGCACTGTGGATACATGAAGCCATATCATTGTTACATTTCCTTTCTATACATAAAGGAAAGAAGGAAAATAATACTTATATAATAGCAACTCTTTATTAGGCAATTTCATGTTTTTTTTTCTCAAAGAATTTAAGGAGAGGTAGATATTAGTCATATGGATGAGAAAAACGGAGTTCTGGTGGGTTTGAGGCTGGGAGCAGAGCCTCCAGGAGTCTGAGTGGCAAAGCCAGGGTGCACGTGCACATCCCGACACTCAGAGCTGCCCTCTCTTCTGGGCACTGTGCTGATCATCCCTCTGGGCCATCACGTTCCAAGGTCCACCTGGGGTGTTTGCTTTTAAAGAAAGATCGGGGGTAGTGGTCACGTAGCTATAATGTGCAAAGTGATGATGCTAGAAATGTAAAAGCAGGTTTTTCTTTTCTGTGATGGGACCAAAAATTAATGTTTTCCTTTTTTTCAGGAAATATACCCAGCAATTAATGTGCAGAGAAAGAAATGTGCTAAGCCGGATACTAGTGCTTTCCATTCTTGTGTTTGTAGTAAAAAGCCAGAGAATGTGTAGTCAAGACAAATCAGTTAAATTGTTCATCTTGCCCCTAAGTAAGAATTAAGAGAGAGTTCTGAAAAGTCAGTTTAGCATGAGATAATTTGTAGTAGTGGAAAGATATAGGCTTAGCATATTTTGTCACTTCTATGTTTCTATAACAATTACAATAAAAATATTGTTTAATTGTTTATGACATTCTTTGAGAACAAAAATTGCCTGTTAATAAGCCTATTGGAGTAGAACCTAATGGATTTATTAATACAAGTTCCTTAAAATATTTATTAAAATATATGTCCAAAATGCCTAGAAATCAACATAGCAATTGGTTTCCTTTTGATTTAACACAAACACAGTTCCAATTTTATTTCTCTAGAAAAAAGCTTTATGTATTTAGGGAATATTCATTTTAGGTATAACTGTTAATCTGGTTGGACAGTATTACTTGATCCATCTTATTAATTTTTCCTCAATATAATGATTTCTCAATATACTCTAATATTTACAATTATTGAATAATGGTACAAATTTTAAATGGAGTCACATTTTATTTTTCATTTTATACTTTTAAATTGCCATCCTCATTTTTAGTTTCAATTACTTTGTTATTTTCTTAGTGCCTTTTTCTTCCCAAGTACATTGTCTACTAGATTTGGGAGGTTTTCCTTCATTTTACAACATAAGTATTTCCCCTTCCATGATTGTCATTATAAAACCCTATTTACTTTTAAGTGAGTGTCACCAGCTAAGAACATTCTCTCTCTATTACATGCAGTTCTGGCCCAGGAGTAATGCTAAACGATTTTAAGGCATCTGCCAGCATGGAGAAGAGAATATTTTATTTGGGTATCTGTCTGTGGTAGTAGTGACAGAACAGTGAAAGTTTTGTTTTGTTTTTTTAAGGTTTCTTTTTTTGTTGGGGGAGAGGAAGCAGGGTCTCTAGCTAACAAGATAAAGGCATTTCCTTTTATTCCAAAATGAGCCTCACCTGCTTGTGCACCTGCTGTGGTGCCTGCCCGCGCTCGCGTGTGATGGAAAGTCTGTCTCAACTGCATAGACTTGCTCTCACTGCATCCTTTTGGTTTTTCTGTCACAGTGTAAGATTTGTCTTCAAAATGCAGTTCTGTCTTTTTTTTTTCTTTCTTCAGGATGAGGGTGTTTTTAGGCAGAATACGAAGTATCCTCAGATTTTCATGGTTGGTTCTCCCAGCCTCGTACAGCTCCTGGTCTTTTATTCCTGAGAAATCTCCTTGGTCCTGTGCAGTAAGTAGGAATGGCTTCCCCTCACACTTAGAAGGAAAACCAAATCCTTGTCTTGACCTTACACGGTCTTCCCTGGGCTGGCCCCTGACTGTATCTCGGGCTTCCTCTGTCACTCTTCTGTTAGCCAGGAGCCACGAAGCAGGGGTTCAAATCCAGGTCTCACTCTAAACCCAGTGCCCTTAGTCAATGGGCTTCAGTGCCCATGTGAGTTCCTAGCCCTCTCCCGCACCGTGTAGGTACCAGGTGGCTCCTGGTCTAACTCTAACTCCTTCCCAACTTCATACCAGCCCTTTTCTTGAAGTAAATTTTGTTAATGTATAGTGTCCATGGAGATATGCATGAAATCATAGGTATAAAGCTTGGTTACTTTTCACAAAGCAAATACACCCATGTACACAAGGACCCAAACCAAGAAATACACTACTGTGCACCAGCCGACCCCTGGCAGCCCTTCCAGAACCTACTTCCCCTTCCAAGGGCAGCCACCATTCTGACTTGTGAAACATGTATTTACCTTGTTCTGAACTTTATGTAAGCGTACAGTATGTACGCTTTTGTATCTAGCTTCCCTTGCTCATCATTAAATTTGGCAGATGTGTCTATGTTGAAGGTAGTGTAGTCCATTCCCATTGCTGTGTATGTGAATATACTGCAGCTTGTTTTCTGTGTTACTGTAAATGGACCTTGTTTCCAGTTTGGAAATAATCCAGACGGTGCTGCTGAGAACAGCCTGGTCTGTCTACACCCTTCCAGCCTTTGGTAATGTGTCGTTGTAGCCATTCTCATTGGTATGTTGTGATAACAGCTCTTTCTAAAAATATTTTTTTCTTAGAATAACTAATGTATGTTAACCACAAGAAAAAGAATCAAACAGATAAGTACAGGAGAGATACTTCGTTTAGATGGCAAACAGATAAATTAAAAAGCACCTGAAGCCCCACCACCGAGGAATTCCTTGTGCTCTCTGGAGTCACATCTCCAGGGTAACTACTGGACTTGCTATGCTTTGAAATATGGAAAATAAGATTTAGCTTATGTTACTTAATTTAACAAAATGCAGTGAAAAGCTTTCAATCCAGATAAATGTATTTCTGTAACATAAATTTTAATGTCTGAATGCTGTTTTATCAAAAACCTTTATCACAACATTAAAATTAACAGCCCTGTAACTGTATCTTTGCATAGGTCCTTAATTAATGAATTTTCTAAAAATGCAGTCCTAGAGTGGAACTGCTATGTCAAGGGCAATGTGCTTTAATGCTTTTGAGGAATCATGTCAAACAACATCATACTCCCACCCAGCACATGCTGCCACCTTCCTACGTGTTTGTAAACCTGGCTGGAGGAATTCTGATCTAGGCCAGCGTGGCGGTAGTTTGTTGGAGGCTTTACTACTGGTGAAGCAAGCATACCAGGTCGCTTTGCCGTAGGCTTCCCAGTGTGGCACCTGGAGAGTGCCCGGGGCCTGGGCTCACAGGGTCTCTGACTTGGGGCTCAAGCAGTTCAGTGCCTTTCGGCCTCTGTCGGCATAAGGACTGTGCACTTCTGGGGCTCACCTGTGGGCCTTGTTCATCCTTCGGACTGTCACACAGCTACCACCGCAGACTTCAGACTCCGCCCCTTAAATTTCCTTAACAACTGTAAACTAGCCTCTGTTTTCCCCTAAGTGCACCTGTTTTTCTAACACACATATCTCTTCAGGAAGCAGCAATAACAGCAGGTAGCCTAGGATCCTGCCTCCTCTATTTCCTTCCATAAATATGGGAATTTCTATTCTCCTGGACCCATCTTTCTGAGATGACATTAATATTTCTTTTCCCTCTTTCTCCTTTGGGAGGTCTTTCCCATTATTAATAGATTCTGACTAAAGTGAAAATGATCATCCATAGACTATGTGGGATAACGTGTTTCCCAGTATGTAAAGGTCTGAAACAGTCCTCTCTAAGTCTGGATTTTCCTGTTTGTTTTTTCCTTCCTCCTGAGTTCATGGGTCCTTGTGGCCAAAACCCTCCTCAGTCTTCAATACGTGGCAGCAGCGATAAAGACGGAGCCTGACTGTGACTGTCCCAGTGCGCCAGGTGTGACTGCCCCTGGGAGTCCCCCGTTTGTCTGGAGCGAATGCCTCAGCCTCAGGGCACTGACAATGTGGTGCTGGGGAAGGCTTGGGCACAAGGAGGCCTGGCCTGACCTCCCTAACGAGGCTGTGGCTCTTAGAACACCTTCTGAGGAAGCAGGCCTTCAGCTGTCTCCACAGACTCAAGAGGTCTGTTCGTCAAATTATGTCTCATGAAAGGTGACAATGTGGTGATGTTCATCTGAGGGGAAAAAAATGGATCAAAATAATTAAGTTGATTTTATACCTTCTAAAAAGCACTCTGAATTCCTGCAAGTAGGATGCAATACAGAATGTTGCCACGTTGTTTCCATAGAACAGATAATAACGTGTAGAAAGAACACTAGCATTCATTGTGATGTGGTGAAACTCAAGTCCCTCTGGGGAAGAGGGGACTTCTGTCCCTTTTTAAAAGTGGGACTCTCAAGGACTCCATCCTCAAGATTTATGCCCTTCCCCTATTAATCAGCCTCTCTGTCAGTCCCTGCTGAAGGGGAAGACAGGCTACTTTAAATGGGTTGTCTCCAAAATAAATGGAATAGTGCGTGCTTAGATCAGGATACGGGCTGCACCAGCTAACAGGATTGTCCACATAAGCTTCAGTTCATTAACCGTAGTGGATATTAGGAGCCATTTAAAAAGGGCTTTGTCTTCCCCAAATCAAGGGAAGCCCCCTGGGATTCTGTGTCTCCTTTTAGGAGAGAATCCATTAGAGAATCAGACATTAGTCTGAGACAAAATGCTGGTTTGGACACTCACGCTATCACAAACGATCTGTTATTCAAATATATATAACACACAATTATCCTGTTGGGCTTTCTAAATTCGAATTGCTTAAACAGGGTAACACTGTAAATAGTCAAAGAAAATTACATTTAATATGGCCTAATTACAAGCTTTTGTATAAAACCTCTGGTCTTCCTTTTAACTTCTAGTGTTTTTTAATTTTTTTTATTTTTTGAGGAGGGCACATAGCAAAGCAATTAGCCCAGCAGAGAATGCTTTTAGAGGTTCATGGGACTCAGAAAGTATTCTGGGGAAAAGTTAGACTAACTTCTGAGCACACAGTTTGCAGAGACTTAAAGCTAGTAAATTACTTTTTGAGAAAGTGACCCAGTGCTGCCTTTTGAGGGTTTTTGTTTTGCTTTTTGTTTTATAATTTCCCTGTTAAAAGATGGTTTCAGACAAACCACTCTTTTAGATGCTCTTCATACTTGAAACATCCTTGCAACGTGCCTGTTCCCATTTTTCTCAGCCAAGTAAAAAATCAAGCTCAGAGAAGGAAAGTAATTATCTTTGGAGGCAAATCACCGGTCAGGATAAAGTTGTAATGAATCTAAAGCTCATCACCTTCCCGCTTTCAGGGAGCTCTTCCATTAGCTTCACTGGGCTGGCACCGGACCGTGATGTTGCGCAGCACACTTCCATGGCTTGAAACTTACAAGATCGTTCTTATTTGCATTGAATAGATTATTATTGTTAGATCGTCCACAATGTTGCTGCTTCTGTTTCAAAAATAGCTCATAGCTTTGGTTTAAATGCAGCTGGATTCAAAGCTACTCAAAGCCAACTTTGATCCTGAACCCATAAATCAAAAGTATTTGCATTGCAGCATACAGCTACGCTTGGCCTTGTGAACCAGAATTGTCACTAGAGGCAGTGTTTTATTTTGCGATCAGTCCTTTTTATGACTTAAAAATATAATAGGGAAAAAATTCCTATTCCAGACTAGAAACCAATGCATTTGATTTTATTACATGTTTGCCAATTGCCAGCAATGCTACTAAACAAAGCATTCGCTTAAGTTCTTTAAAATTTCTTTTATGCTATAAATTCTACATGATGTTGAATTAACAGTCACATGACTACTTTGCTACTCCCGGTGCATTTCTGTTGTTGGGATTGGCTTTTCTAGAAGGAAAAAGTGAAGTTGTGGGAGTACAGGAACTAACTGAAGGTAATTATCATGTAGCACTATCATTCCTGTTCTGAGTGTCATGCTATCTATTACATACATTATCTTATTTAATCCTTGCAACGTGCCTGTTCCCATTTTTTTCAGCCAAGTAAAAAATGAAGCTCAGAGAAGGAAAGTAATTATCTTTGGAGGCAAATCAGCGGTCAGGATAAAGTTGTAATGAATCTAAAGCTCATCACCTTCCCGCTTTCAGGGAGCTGTTTTTATTTACTCCCATTGAATCAAAATTAAATGCCTGCTGCTGACGATGACCACAGCCTTCGGGATAGTTCTAGGGAACAAATGGGAAGAATGAGCAAATTTCTAGACAGGGACATGAAATTTCCAGAAGCAGGCCACTGAAATGTAACTATGTCTTCAGTTAATAATATGAGTTGAGATGAATCTTTAAAAAAAACCCAGAGGACTCAAAGGCTACCTGTATTTCTTTATGACTTGAAAAGTAAAAAATAATTCTGAATACATATTAAGTCATAAAATAATCAGTTGAAGCTTTAAAAAGCAAGCCTCATGAGCCAAAATATATCTGAATACTATTAAATAGAAGTGGCATATCATTAACAGCCCTGGCTGTTTTGGGAGAGGTTTAATAAACAAGAAATACAGTGTAGCTGGGACTACTTACTTTTATTATTTTTTTAATTCTGAAGGAAATTTCAGACTGTGGAATACATAATCAGGAAGGAAATGAATAATGCATCTGAATAATTGGGCTAGCATGAGGTGTTAAGCCTCCCTCCCATTGGGGGCAGATAATATGGGAGAAAAGAATTTGGTAGAAAGATGTAGGAGCTGTTTAAATGGAGGACATTTTTGTTGAAAACATATCCAGCAACATCTGAATACCAAATAAAAGACTTTACAGTTTCATTTCTCCTTAGAGACTTTTTTTCAGTTGTTGTTTTGTTTGGGAGAAAATTGCCGTTTAAGATTTTCGAACCACTTCATTTGCAAACTGTTATTACTATAGTTTCTGTGTCTGAAAATGTTTAAAGCTGCAGGCAATGAAAAGAGTAAATTAGAGTTTTTCCTTACAAAGAAAGTTCTCATTCTGTTGTTTAAAAAAAGAGCCATATAATCTATTATTATTTATAGAGAGTTATTCATGTAAGTAGTATTTCGATGTGTCTTGCAGGTTTTGAGTTACTAGATAGCAGAATCTCTGAGAAAATATTTGCATAGTTTCTAAATGTGATAGAGTTCAAGTAATGAACTTCATCCTGATAAGATCCAGAGAAATTTACATTGTCAATTGGAACTTGTACATAAAATACATTCCTATCACAGAATAAAATCAAAGTTGTCACTTTTTTCCCCATGTAAAGTAAGGTCAGATTTTCCCTATTTAGAGTTGAGATTCTCAAACTAATAGTAGAAAAAGTCTTTATAACATTCCATTTATTCTTTGAAGATTTTTCTGTTTTTAATGTGTCTGTCTAAAAATATGCATGATCAATTGTTTATTTTTCTACTTTCCTATCAGCTTTTTCTCTTAGATCTTTTATCTAGAGCAATTATTCCTTTTACAGGGGTATATTAGTTTCCTCAGACTACCACACAATTCACCACAAACTTTGTGCTTAAAACAAGAGAAGTTTATTCTCTCACAATTGCAAAGTCCACAAGTTAGAAATCAAGGGGTCCGCAGGGCCAGGCTTCCTCCAGAGGCCCTTGGGGCACATCCTTCCTGCCTCTTCCAGCTTCCCGGCACCCTGGCATGACATCCACCATGCCCACCTTTACATGGCCTTCTCCTCTGTGTGTCTGTGTCAAATCCCCTTTCTCTTATAAAGACACCAGTCACTGGAGTTATAGCCCATTCTAAATCCAGGATGACTTATCTTGAGATCCTTAATTATATCTGCAAAGACACTTCCAAATAAGGTCCCATTCATGGGCATCAGTGGTTAGGCCTTGGTCGCATCTCTTGGCTGGATACAATGGAATTCATAACAAGGGATTAAGACTGGATAGCAGAGTGAGACAGGACAGGGCCAGATACTTGGCTGTGCCCCTTGGGATAAGGAAATGTCATCCTACCCATAATTCCCAGAACAGTGGTTTCCTCCTTTGTGAAATATAGGTGATAATAATAATGGCTTCAAACATATTGTGTGAGAATATAGGTAGTGTGTGTTTGTGAGATAATATGTGAAGCAATGCCTTCCTGGAAAATGGTAGCTGCAGTTGCTTTTTAGGGCACTGTTTTCCTCTTGTGAGCAATTTGATTGGCTTAGTTTCCATAGAGTTCCAGCAGAAGTTACAAAAGAGAAGGTTACATGAGTCACGTCTGTGTTGAGAATCAGAAATATGAAGACTAATTTTGTCCAAATAGAAGGAAGTTTACCTATGGGATTGTTGTAAAAATTAGGTGGAAATAATATATGTGAAGTGCTTAGCACTAGTGGTTTTAGTGTTAGGTACTGTTATCCACAGTTCCCTAAAACCTGCTAGATTTATAAGGATAAGGGCAACCCAAATTCCTTTTTAAACCTCATCACCCTTTAGGGTATCTAAAACAATTAACAAATGCACAGATATAATTCAGTGCCTTTCTAAATAAGCCATATATGTTTCCAAAATTGATAACCAATCATGTTTTCATCCAACTGTTGGTTCCTTTCTAACTTGCCCTGAATCTTGTTATTTTATTTCATACATATACTTTCCCAGGATGGCTACATTGTCTTCAGTTAAACTCGTCAAAACTCAGATCTCCAAAAGTCATTACATTCCAGCTAAACCCATGCCTGATGGTCTCCGCTCACTTTGAAAATGTGATGTTTCTTCTCCAGAATATTTTTTGGGCTGATCTCCCCAAATTTTGTGTGTGCTAAAATTGTTTTTCTAATAATTGAATTTTCTTCTTCTTCCCTAGTGGCTGGCCTCTTTGTTACTGGTTTCTTTGATGCATTAATCAGAAAAAGCTGGATAGCTGAGTTGATTCTTTGTTATAAGAATAATATGTCCTTAAAGGTTTCCGCTTTCTTAATACTGTCTCAAAAGACAATAGAATGAAGGTTTCTAGCTTGCAGCTGAGAGCGCTGCCTTCTTTCTTCATGGCAGGATCCAGAAAGATGGCAGGCTGAGAGCATGGGACCACGCCCACGGGCCGTGTGGGGAAGTGGTTCTCCCTTAGTTCCCCAAGCACAGCATCATTTGCATTTTAATTTTCATGTCTTTAGAATCATGATGGCATATTTAGGTAAATGTGCTAATTAGATCTCTGTAAAACAACCATATGTTATTTTGGTTTATGAAACTTAAAGAGCAATTAAAAACACATACATTTTACTGTTTATAAGTGGGGGTGGGGATGAAGTCAATCCACAGAGCATATGAATCAGAAGAAAGAGCTAAATTAGAGATGCACTTAAAGATCTTACAGGAGAAACTCACAGAAGATTGAAACTTTCCTTTAGAAAACCATAGGGCCAAGTGGTGGAACACACTATGCCTTGCCATAATTGAATAGAAATGTTTGAAAATTGCATTTCAAACTTCTTTTCAACTAGGGTACCTACCTTAGAGGATTTTGAAAGAAGTCTGTGGCATGTCTATTTTTAATGAGAGCATGTCATTCCTTCTCCGGTGCCTTATCCATTTTTATCACTGCTCTTTATCACTGTGAAGAGCAGGGTGATGTATGAGTGTGGTAACTGGAGATGACATCTTACAGTGTGATCCATTATCTGCAAGATTCAGGGGAAGAGCTCTCTGAAAAACATAATTAAGGAAACAAATGTTTTCAGAAATATAATAAAGATCTTTTATGGTTTGGGTTCAGGAACATCCATTTCTATAATATCCTACACTGAGGAAATGGTCTGCCAATCATCTAAATAACAGTTGTATTTTGATTTTTTTCTTGGTGTTGTTTTCCCCACACAGAAACTAACAAGCAAATCATAAACAGCATAAGGGAGAAGAAGTGTCTGCAGTGTGCTTAGAAATACCCTCCTGGAAACTATTAATTGAGAAATAGATTGAACTAGTAGACTAAAAATGGACTTCAGGAAAGTGAAGAGTGTATTTCAAAAATATGGCCACAGTGTAAGAGTATATTTATTTTCTCACCCATAAAGAGAGGCCGCGGATTGGTGGTTGTCTGGCCGCTTGGACTCCTGACGGTTTTTGGCCCCTGCCTCCTGGTCTAGGCCTGTGGAACCAACAGAAATGGTTTTAATCTATTTCCTAAGTACCTCCCAATTGACTCATTCAGGGAGACAAAGAATTCCATTTTTTTCAACAAATGCCCTCGTGCCTTGCTTTGGAATGATATTTATTATTTAACATTTACTTTTGGCTGATTTAAGAAGTCTTTAGTTTACAGGCAAAGGCCATAATCTGAAGATCGAGAACTCCTTAAAACTGAACCCCAATCTCAAATCAGGATTGCAAAAAAGACCCGAGTTAAATCAACCAAGGCAAAAAGTTTAAACGATGCTCTTAACTGTGCTTGTTTCAAATTGGCAGCTCTGAATGTCCTAGTTTTTAATTCCACTGGGTACAGATTCTAAATTTCATCCATTCCTTCTTGCCTGAAGCGGATCCTGTAACCTAAGCCTTCACTCAAATCTCCACTTCAGTGACTTGACACAATTATCACCCAAATAGCAGTGGCAATATGGGCATTGTATTAGACTTACAAAGATCAGAAACAAATAGAGTGGTAGGTTCAGAGGACCATGTGCTGCTTGTCAGTAAGGAAATAGTAGATGTGAGATATAAAAGAAAACTTTCCCATCGTTGAGTCCTGGCCATTATGGAACCACACTTACCACATTCTTACTCCTGAAAAATATATGTGTATTGTAACTGTAGTGCTTCTAAAGGGCTACGGCTATAACAACATCAGAACATCTCCTATTTCTCTTGGTGGTGGTTTGAGTCAAGCATATTAGGATGTAACAGGAGAAGTGTTTAAAATATTCAACTGCTGTTATGTCATGGGCACCAGTCGTTTAGAGTGGACACTGGCATTAGATATCAAAGGTGTTGAAGCAGTACCCTGGGGCCTCTGGCTGTTTCTGTGATGTGGAAATATTGGAAGAGAGGGTTCTGGGGGAACGGCCAGGGCAGGTGGTATGGCACATGTCAGGACCAGATTCAGGGAGCTTAAGCAATGACTGTTTGCCAGTTGTTCAAAGTGTTTTTATATTTAATAACTTTTGCAGCTAAACCAGGGCATTTTCACTAAATATCACTTGTGGACCATGTAAACCAAAGTAAGTAAACAGCTGAAGAAATTACTCTAAGAAAGTAACATCAACCCAGTCTTACTCCCATTTCATCCTTGCTGTCTCTCTCTCCCTACACACACATATATGCATTATATATATTAATAATTGGTGTAATATGTGCAAAATATTTAATACCATACAAGCATATTAGAAGTATTCTTGCATCCAGAGTTAAGGATTTTGTTTTCATGAATAAGCATACTTCTGGGCTAGAGTACAATTAGCACCATCTATCTATGTCTATACCTATATATACACATAACTTTAAGTGTTTTATATCTGTTATATATAGAGAGGGAGCAGTAATGACATTGGGATATTATATCCTTGTTTGAAATTTCTTTCAGTGTCCACTTTTACATCACATGAGAAATCAGAGTCAGGCTTTCATGATCATACCACACGTGTGTCAAAGAGCCACTTTGGCATGTCCGAGATGAGAGACTAAAGAGCATGTTCTTTACTGTCATCAGATGTTTGTGTTTGTTTCATTTGGTTATTATAGGAATAGATTGGATTTAGAAGCTCACTATAAACATTGTGAAACAGTAAAGACTTAAGAAGCTTTTCTTAAATCTCAAAACTACTGAGTGCTTTCTGGTATGACTGAATGATTATCATTCTTCAGCAAAGCATCGCAGCAAAATTCAGCCAGCTGCATCTGTGCTTTGGGAAGTAAAGGCCGTAAGTGTGAGTCCCAAGAACCGAAGGGCATACCAGGACCTCCAGAAGTGTATCTGCGGTGCCAGACAGGGATGGGACTAGGAGAAATCCCGCTTCTCTTCGCTGGCAGCCTCATTTTGGAACTTTCCAGAGCATTGGGCTTCTCTGGTTCATCATCGGCCCTGAGTAGCGTGCTGAGTCTTTGATGTGTAGAAGTGACCTAAAAGATGTTTTCTAAATTGATATGATTCTCTTCATGAACATTATCACCTGATGGTCTGAAAGAATGATTTTTCAACAGAAAGTTACTAGATCTGCTTTTTTGGGAGAAAGGGTATTATATTCTCTGAAAGGGAAATAGGAAGAAAGGGAGAAAAACAGGGAGATATTAAATAATTCCTTGAAAGCAAAGACTATTAGGAGCTATAAAAATTTTAATATAATGCAGGTGAGTGTGTAAGTGGGGAAAGACCTGTAACTGGAATAAGGAGATAGAATTTTCCATCTTCTAGCCATGACTCTAATACATAAACTGCTAAAAAATAATGTATATCAAAGCAATGTAATAAAGGAGTACGGTCATGAATTTTATGAGATTAAGCTGCAGTTAATTTTCTTATGCATTTAAGATTAATAAACTGCTAATTAGAATATGCAAATAAAGGGTTCTGAAGTCTTAAAAATATTTCCTAGCACCTAACCCACAAATCTCATTAGGTAACTATTTGTTATGTAATTGGGAAATAACAGATTGATGGGCCCAGCTAATTATGTGGAATTTACATGTGTACAGTATTTTATAATAAAGGACATGAAACTAATGTTAAAATAGGGAAAAGTAGTTGTCCCGTTCATTACAGGTACTACTTGCAAATTCAAGTTAGTTTGAAGGTACTTTGTGCCATACAAATCATAAGCCCCACAAAATACTCAGTCCTCCAGATCTGGGGCATGACTATAAGGTGAGGCCACGCTGTTTTAGCAAATATTGGGACTTTTGTGTTTACATCTCACATTCATCACACCGAAGCACGTATGTCAGGAATTTTGCCCGTTCAGAGACTGAGATAACAATTAATTGCCTCATTATGCAAAGCAAAGAAAAGGAATTCATGTACCATAAATTTTAGGTCTACAATGGTTAGAGATGCCTGGTTTATGGGAAGTACCACATGAAAGCATAGCCAGAAGGCAAAATGCAACTGTGAAACTTCCATGGTAAGAAATTCTAAAGGGTAGACACATACACACACAGAGCGAAGGAATTAGAATGGACTCCAATGATCAGATTATTCATTTATATGGCAAGATCTCAAATGGAGTAAGAATTAGAACCTTGAAAAATAATTTAACTGAATGGCCAGAATACCAGAATCATTTTGGACATTTTCTTTCATTTAATATCTAATGTATACTAACATATTCAAAGTAATATTCTCACCTTATAGCCATTCCCTAGATAATTTACCTGTTACAGTCCATCTATACTCTGTGTATTTGTCCAGCGTTCCCATGAAGGACAAATGTAATTAATGTAATCTAATTTAAAAAGGTCAAATTATGAAAATTTGAGATATGCAGACCATGATTCATATTAATAGTGAGAAAATGGAAACTGAAGGCCTTGCAGTCTGGTCCTGTGCTCTTTATTTTGGGCTTATTACTTGAGTAATGAATGGAAATATAATTCGACATAATTTTATTATAAATATCACAGAAGTGTGATTGTGGGGGCATTTATAACAATGGAAATATAATACCACCAAGTTGGTCATATTATGCTAGTTTTTTCTGGTTTTCCTTACTTTGATCGATATTTTATTAAATTTAGTTTAGTTTTATCTTTCTGTGTATATGAAGACACGGATATCAACAGCAACAGTAACTTTGTCAATATTTTTCTCTCTTTCCAGTGTTCTCAGAGCCATTCAAACAAGCAAATGAGAACCTGGGAAGTGTAAAGTGTAAAAGATGCCTGAGTAATAAATCAAGTATATACATAGTAATTGAAAAAAGGAACAGCTCCCAATTGTGTGTATACATTCAAGATTTTTGTGAATGTTCTCTCAGCATAATAGCTCCACAAAATTCACCTTTGTCCTGCTTCAGCCCTGAAATGAACAACTGAATGAGACTTCTTACTCTTTCTTATTCTTCACAATTGCTAAGATCCGCGGCGTGCGGTTGGCCCTCAGTAAGAGCTGCTGAATGACTGATTACTAACATCACAACAAAGTAATAAGCCAGATCCGAATTTTAAAGGCACAAATGAATTAAAATGCATATTTTTTTCATTCTCTGATACTTTCTCTAGCAATAAAAAAAGATCATGTAGATTTTAGATTCTTGAGAAAAATTTAAAACTGCTTTTACCCTTGTATGGTGTATTATCTTGTTATCCTAAATGTGAGAAAAGCAATAATAAGGTCATCTTATTTCTACTACTACCATCTTAAAGAAATAGTGACAGGCACAGTTTTTCAGTAAGTTAGACTATCTTCTAAAAGGCTAAGCGAATTTGCCGTTCCACAATGAAACGTTGTAAGAGTTGCTGTTAGGCCCTAATGCACCCTTGGCAGCATGCATGTCTTTAATGTGGTGCAGTTTAACACTCATTCCTGCTTTGCTCAGAGATTGTGAGTATACTTTAACACCATGGATTTCAAACACATTGAAAAAATAATTTTTTCTCTCAAAATTATTAAAATTCCCAAAAGGAACTTTACACCTTCCAAGAAGTATCCTTTTCAAAGATAAACACTATGTTGTGTTTTGACTGTCAGATCCCCATAAAACTCAATGAGGCAGATTTGATTCCATAGGAATTCTTAGTGTTGGCACACACGTGACACAGATACGCCTATTCACTTTTCAACTACAGCCTGAAATACCGCCCACCTTATCCATGGACAATCACGTAGCAGGCCGTAGTTATCTAAAATGACTCTCTTTACTACTTTAGCAAGTCCTAATAGAATGACCACTGATGGCCCTGAATTGCTTTTCAGATACTGCATTATCCTGAATTACTTTCTGTATTATGACATATGTCCAGGAAAGTCCTGTTAGCTTCATCATACTCAAAATTGGTAATACAAATATGATACACAACCTAGCATTTTACTAACCTAAATATTCAGTCACTTGTGACCACTGTGTGGGATGAGAATTCACCATACTTGTTTCTAACAAAAGAAAAAAGATAGTTAGCTACCGATGGGGGCCACTGGGAGACATTCTAACTTGGAGGCTGAAACTCACCACCAAACTGTTGAATGGGCACCATGCTAATTCACTTTGCTTGTCTGTGGCCTATTAAGTTTTCTGGATTTTATGCATGGGTGGAATGTTTCCTTTCCATGTAGCTTTTAAACACAACTAAAATTATGAACTAGATGGAAGAGATTTTTGAAATATGATTCCCTTTATATTGTGGACATAAGAGGATCTGAAATATCATTTTTTCACATCCCATCTCACCTGTCATTGCCATCTCAAAAATCAATTTCCACTTGCCTAACACCACAGAATTTAAAACTATAAAAGCAAACACAGCAGTGGAGAAATTTTCCCCTGGGTCTGTCTGTCATATGCTTTAAAATGGAACTGTTTGAATACCAAAAATGAGCTTTTTTTTTTTTAGAATAAAAGATTTGAAGATAGAGATTGTTGTTTTGTTTTACCACCTGCATGAGGGAAACTGGTTTAAGGATTAGTCTTCAAATTCTAATGGCTTGTTGAAAAATCATTTTTATACTGCAATGCGATGCTTCTCCCATATTGTCATGATTGGAAGAGTTTCCAAAGCAGAACAGACTCGACTTCCTTTGAAGGTACAACCCAAAATGAGAAATTCAGAGGTAGCTTCTCATTCTGTGTCCAGGTGCTCACTCTTAATCATAAGTAAAGTGTTTCAGATCCAAACAGTGGTAAAACTTTATTTCATTCTTTCAGTCATTCAACAGTGAGTGTTTTATTAAGTGCCTACTCTGAGTCAGGCATATGCTCTGCATATCAGATACAGCAATGAGCAAAACACATGAAAAATCATCACCTTACAAAGCTTATATTCTATAGGAGGATACAAGAAAACAAACAGAAACAAGCAAATGCGTGAATACATACATCAATGATAGAGCATGGCAGATGGTCATATTCTATAGAAAGAAATTCAGTAGAGAAGTGAGTGCAGGATTAGGTTTGGAGTGTTAAAATTAAAACAGATACCAGCAGGAAGAAAATGAAAGTGCAGAATACACAGATACCTGGTAGAAGTTTTCTGCACACGCTGGGACTAAGAGATGTGCAAGCCCTGACCCTGGAGCACAGCTGGGAAAGAGCAAGGAGGGCAGTGTGGCCAGAGCCCAGGGAACCAGAGGGGAAGTCGGGTTACCTGGAGGGGTGGGTGCGATTTACTGGGCCTCATGTGCAAGTATAAGGGCATTGACTTTAATACGAGTGAGGGAATGTGATTGGGAGCATTTGAACCGATTAATGAAATTTTCTACTTTTTAGAAAAAGTAACTTATTTTTAGCTGGTATACTTTTAGCCAAAAAGAACAACAGCAGTACCAGGCGACTTGAGTGTTCCAGGGGGAGGTGATGGTGTCCTGGGTCGGGGTGATGGTACAGGGGGTGAGACTTGGTCAGATTCTGGATATATTCTGGAGTTGAGCCAATTGACTTGTTTGGTTTAGATATAAAATGTGAGAGAGAGGATGAGTCGAGAGTCACTTCAAGGTATTTGATTTGAGTGAACATGGAATTGCTATTTACTACAACACAGAGAAAGGTAGGATAAGAAAGTTTGGGGGGAAATATCTGAAGTTTACTTTTAGTCTCGTTAAGTTTGACACTGAAAATAATATCCAAGTAGGAATGTTGAATAAACAACTCCACGCCTAATTCTGCATCTCTGAGCAAGAGGTCCAGTCCAGGGATACATATGTGGGTGTTGTTTACTGTGAAATTGGTGTTTATATCTGTGCATCCAAATAAGATCACCAAGAGAGATGTAGACAAAGGGAGCTGTTTGGAGGCTGAATCCTGGACTCTTCAAGATTTATAGTTTGCAGATGAGATAAACCAGGAAGGAGGACAATAGCCAGTCAACCTGGAGAACAGGTTGACCGGGAAGGCGGGTGGATGTTTTTGCTGGAGTTTTCAGTGAAATTGTGGATGTAATAGATTTGACAGACAACAGGAGGGAAATTGGAGGCAGTGATGTTTTGCTTAACAGGGAAATGAGACACAAAGGTGACAGCTAGAGGAGCAACAGGGTGAATGAAAGTTTTGTGCATTTTAAAGTTGGGTAAAATAGACATACTTTTTTTTGATGAATTAGCAGAGAGAAAAATAAATGATGATGTATGAGAAAGAAAAAAAGAAGAATTTTTGGAGACTTGACCTTGACTGTGGAGGGAAGGATGAGACAGTGGGCAGGTGGAGACATTACTGTGCATCCAAGCAAGGACTGCTGAGCCGCTGTGATGGGACAGGAGGCAGAGTCCCTGGGTCACTTGCAGGTTGGCTCATGGATATGATGAAAGCTCTGGCATATTTGTTCTGATTCCTTTTATTTTCTCAGTGTGGTAAGAAGCTAGGATGAGGATGTGTAGAAGCTCAAAAAGGAGAACCTGTAACAGCCATCAAGAGGCGAGGGAGGGCGAATGGGCTGCATGTGTATAGTAAGACTGCCAGACGGCAGTGTAGAGATGGCTCATGTGTAGGGTGGTCATGAACTTAAAATGAGGCTACTCTTTCAAATTCGAATCATTTTTCAGAGTTATATTTGGCATAGGCAGAGGGAATAATTTAACCATTGTTTGGGGATTGTGTAACATATACAACCCAAGAGAGGATCAAGAGATTTGTATAGAAGTCAATGAATGTAATGACTGAGTATGGGAGAGGCAGTGAGTGAAGGCATGAGGGATATGTGGGGCCAGTGCCAGGGTGGTTGAATCGATGCCAGGATGCTGGAGTTAGAGTTCTCCTCTTCCCAATGATATTGTCCATCTTTAAAAGAAAAGATATAGGTATATGTATGTTATGCTCTATTAAGCATTTTCCATTCTCCATTAGGAATGATTCTCATCCATTTGTGCTGTGCCTCATTTTGCAAGGAAGGCATTCTGATATAGGGAAGTCATAATAATTATAAATGCTCTGCATGTAGTCCATGCTGACTGAAGTCGTGTTTCATTGAAGGAAGAATATGCTAAATGTAATGAGAAAGAAGGCTGTGTGACCCATCCCCAACACTCTTTCTTTAGTTTCTCTCTCTCTCTTTTACTATTTTGCCTTTAACAATAAACTCTCTCTACCAGTTGACTTATAAAAATTCCTGGGAAGGCTGTTTTAATCACTAGATGTTGCTGGAGATAGGTAAAGGCGGAGAATGACAGAGGAAAGACCAGTGATTAAAGAATAAAATGACTAGATCCCAAAAGGGATATCTAATTTTAGAAAGCAAAACAAAACAAAAATAGAAAAAACAAACCTCAAAATCCTTGAAAGCATATAAGTACCTAAAAGAACAATTTTCTGAATGGAAGAACTCATGCCAGCTTCACCTCGCCATCTCAGTGTCTCTGTCCAGATGCCGGCCTCACCGCTCACGCCTTCCCCTTTCTCCCGTGTGTTAGAGTCCAGCAGGTCACAAACCATAACTGATCATTTTCATGTGCTGCATCAATTCTGTTTGCCTGGCAGCAATTTCTCTTTCAAAATTATTTCCCCCCTAAGGAGGGGGATGGAAGAGAGAAAGATAAAAATGTTAGCCTAAGACAGATAGGGTGAAGCTACCACTGAGCCCAGCACCAGGCTGGGCATGAATCTTTGGGAAATAAGACCTCCCGAGCTGTTGTGGTTATAGTTACACCGTGTTTCAGAGAAGAGAGCAAGTCACGCAGGACCAGCTATGATCCCACGAGAACTTAGTGACTGGCTGTGGGTTCTAGCAGTTGCTTTGTGCAGTTACAGCAATTACTGTAACTGTCATGAATATCTGAGCCACCTAACTCAACCCAAATGATGCTCTTAAATTCTCTACTGGAAACATCAAAATTTTGAGACTGCGCTGATTTTCTTATACAACAAAAGACCATCAAACAACCATTCAAAATACACACTGCTGATAACGTTCTAAGAAACAGCGACCACTTTGATTAACCAAATATTCTATCAAAAGCTGTGTAACTCAAACTGTCTGCAACTTATTCCACCTTTGAGGTGAAAACCAGAATTCGAATCAAACATAATATTCCTTCAGTGTTATAGGATATTCAGTTTTGATTCTTTGAAAGCAGAGTAGTCACAATTGCTCTGATATTCCTTTAATATAATTAAGAAAAGAATCTTCTTTTCTGTCGTATTTTTCTCTTTATACATTCTGCTTCTCTGTAGTCACTTATTTTACTCCTCATTTGTCATCCTATTATTATAGATGTGATTCAAAACATGTAGCAAAATTTACTTTGTGCCGAACATCTTAATTGTGTCCCATGAGTAATTACAAAAGAAATTAAAACCACCACTCTGTTTCTGAAGGTGTAAAACTCTAGAGAAAAGTCGTAGGCATGCGTAGAGGAACATGACTGTGAAAATCTTGTGTTCCTAGAATACGTGTGGCTTACGTGTGGGTAAGGTTATCGGGGAAAGTAAGTTTGCCTGGAGGGCCCAGGTTTGAATAAAGGGATGTTCATGGAAAGAATGAGAAACAAAGTTCAAATTGGAGAAGGTTACATGAGGAGAAGCTGGACTTGGCTACAATAACTTGCTTCTCCTTTTATATCAGCAATAGTTTCTCCCTTAAGCCTAAAGAAGTGCGTCAGGTGTATCTGCTCAGTGATGGAATTAGGCTGCTTCCCTCCCTCTGGGTGACAGGTGTGGGAACCTGAGCAGAGGACTCAGGTAATGCAGGGCGCTTCTCACCTCTTCCAGCTCCCTCCCTTCCCTTCTTCCCCTCTGCTTCCAGAGGATGCTTTAAGGAAGATCTCATCTCAGTTCTCTTCATTAAATACCCAGAAGTGGAAATGCTGGATCATGTGGTAGTTCTATTTTAATTTTTTGAGGAGCTTCCATACTGTTTTCCTTAGCGGCCGCACCATTTTGCATCCCCACCCACAGGGCACAAGGGTTCCCTTTTCTCCACATCCGTGCCATCATTCTTTTTAATAATAGCCATCTGAAAAGGTATGAGGAGATATTTGAACTCCCATGTTCATTGCAGCAATAGTTACAATTACCAAGATGTGGAAACAGCCTAAATGTTCATCACTGGATGAATGGATAAAGAAAAAGTTTTACCTACATATAATGAAATATTACTGAATCTTAAGGAAGAAAGAAACCCTGCCATATGCAACAACATGATTAGCCTGGGGGCGATATGCTAATGAAGTAAAGGAGTCGCCAAAGGACAGATACTGCGTGATCCCACTTACATGACGAATCTAGAATAGTGAAACTCAGAGATGCAGAGAGTAGAATAGTGGTTGCCAGGTGATGGCAGCGAGGGGAACTAGGGGAATGCCATTCAACAGCTATGACGTTCCAGTTATGCGAGGTGAATGTTCTAGAGAATCTGCTATACAACATCATGTCTATAGTCGACAATAGTGTATTGTACACTTATCTGTTGACAGGGTATATCGCCTGTTAAGTATATCTACCACAATAATAAAGAATCTGATCACACCATTTTCTCATGACTTACCAGATGGATTCTGTGTCCTTAGTAGAGTCTGCGGTCTTCCCCAGGATGTGGGCCCTGTTTCACTAGCCTCATCCCTCTCTGCTGGCTGTTTCCTTTCTCTAAAATGACTTCCTTCCCTGTTAGCCTGGCAAACTACCTGATTCTTCAAGATTCAGCTCAGATGCCACCTTCTTTATGAAGCCTTCCTCTAGGCAGAATACACTGATCCTTTTTCATTTCTTTAAACAAGGCTCCTTTCATTTTACGGCATTTATCTCTTGCCTTCCTTCTACTTCTGAGGATCCTTGAGGGCAGGAGCTATTCATTCATCATTACTAAGCAGCTGCTATGTCTCAGACATCACACCAGTATTGGTGACAGTGTGACCCAAATCAGACAGACATAGATCCTTCCTTCTCGAAGTTTATTGAATAACCAAAAAGTAAACATTCATCAAGTAATCATGCAACTAATTCTTTTAAACCTGTCAAACAAAAATAACACAAGTGAATGTGAACATAGCCCAGGGAAACGGAATAGATTTTGGGCTGTTGGGGAGTGGGCAGCATTGGGAGTCAGGAAAAGCCTCGTTGAGTCTGTAGATGCTTCTCTTTTAATAAATTGGAGTCTATAAACCATTTTTAGTTTTTCTACGGGTTACCCTTTTATATTTTAATAATATAATTAATCTTCTACTGCTAGTATTATTAACCTTACACTGTATCTATTGACTCTTCACTGTAGAAGGTGAGGAAATGAAGTTTTATTTGCAATGTAATTTTTGTAATTGATTTTTTTACTTGCAATATAATTATTGCTTATGCCTCTTTGCCCTTTGCCTCGGGATTCTGGTTCTGTTACATTTTCACTTCAGTTTTCCTAGCGGTTGTTTGTATAGTGTGCTGCTAACTGGCTCTCTGAGTGTAGCGCCAACATGAATGTTGGTTGATATTTTTGTTTATTTTAATAAGGAATATAATGAAGGTGAATGTCAGGACTTCACTCATTATCGATGTGAGAAAATTATTCACTAAATTAGATAATAGTTTTCAAATTCTGTTTTTTGTGCTATTCAAAACAGATACAGACGCAGCACATTTTTAAGTTTAATCTGCACTATTAACATGTTCTTCATTCTCTTCTTAAGTTTGACAACCAAAGAAGCCGTAAGTACAACCCTGGTTCGCCACGTTGGTCAATTTTTGTGGATTAATTCTCCGACCACAGCTAATTCCAAGCTACCAGCCTGTCCCTAGAGAATGCAGAGTAGGGGAAGGTGGGCAGCAGTCATATGAGGATTTCCATCATGCAGTGTCATGACATAAACAGCTTCGAGAGGATAGATAATAGCAAAAAAGTTGAAAAATAATTTAAAATTATGACTTTTGAATATTTAATACATTTGTTTTGATATAACTGATTTAATTATAGATTTATGTTCTTTTATTTTTAATAATGGCTTTGTTTGACAACTTGCAAATTTCCTGAGAATTTAATCTTTTGTGAACCAGTTTGGAAGTCAGGAGAGGGATGGGCTCCAGCACACCGCTGCCTTCATACCATTACATAACATCCTTAAGCATCTACTGCTGATTGGTTTGTTTTGAAATAGCATCTAATAGAAGATTTCTATTAAAGATGACAAAATTAGTTCATGCTGTTTTTTCTGACTCTTACCCCACCCATCCCTAAGTTTCTCAACGTGTTACTGAATATTATTACTTAACTCTCTTTAAAACCAAAGGCAAGCTATTGATACATTATCACATATCATCAGCCAATATAATTAGAAAAGAGAAAGAAAAAGAAAAAATTAAAGCCTTAGGGGAAAAAAAATCACCATGAAAAAGAAACTTAACCATGATGGAGAGAGAATCATCTTTCCAAGCTGGAAACAGAACCCAGACATTGTGAAGAAAGGACTGACTGACCCACTGAGATATATGAAGAGCCTGATAAATTGTACTATGTATAAACACTTACATATATGAGAAGGAAAGGGCTATAATGCCCTTAATAATTCCCTGTAAATTAATTTTTAATACTGTAACTTGATAGAGAAAAGGAATAAATATCTGGAGAGTTATCTATTGTGCCTTAAGAAAGACAAACAGGATCAAAGCTCATGTCTCCTCACCATTAATTTTGCTTTTTTGAAATAAGCTCTTTCTTAGAATAGCTTTTGTATTACAGGAAAAAAATTACAAAGATATGTTTCCCTTTTATGTTTTAGACTTTTTTATTGAGGTGAAAATCTCATGACATAAAAATAGCCATTTTAAAGTGAAAAATTCCATGGCATTTTATACATTCATAATGTTGTGCAACCACCCACTCGTCACATTCCAAAACATGTTTATCACCCTAAAAGGAAGCCGGTACTTCCTAAGTGTTTATCCCTCATTACCGCCTTCCCCAGTTCCTGGCAACCACCGCTCTGCACTCTGTCTTGATGGATTTCCCTGTTCTGAATATTTCATATATATAGAATCATACAATATGTGACTCATTGTGTCTGGCATCTTTCACTTAGTTTTTGAGGCTCATTGACCCACTAATTCTTAATGGCTTTTTGAGTTCTGACACAAACAAATTGGAGAATTTGTTTTCCTGCTTTATTCACAGCCTTTCTTTGTTCTTCATTCTGTGTTGTTAAGGGTCTGAATCATCTCTAGTCCTCAGTGGAACTGAAGCCTTTAGTAGTGTCTACAAAGTAAATACAGACATAGAGAATATAGGTAACAATATCAGTAAGAGAATGATGGATTAGCATGATTTAGGAAGCTACTGGGAGATACTTGTGAATTACTAACATTTAGTAAAATACAACCCAGGACACCATTGTACCGCTGCAGGGAGAGCCACTCCCTCTGGTGTCCACAGTCACACAGGACAACTTCGTGAGCATGAAGTCCATCGCCCACCCAGTTACAGCTGTTTTACTCTGTTCAACTGAATTCCATGCCTGAACACTTCAGAGTCATCCCCAGAAATTATTCTCACCATTTCCCACTTTTATTCTTAGAGGGCAAGAAGTTTCAAAGCCACAGAACATATGCCTAAAAGATGCAAGAACTGTGTCATAATATTAGTGCTAAGTTGGAGAAACATCTGAAGGAAGAAATGTAAGCAAGGATAAAGTGACGGAGACTTGGGAGCCTGTGGCCACTGTGTGAGGAGACACAGTCGCTCCCACAGCACCACCCTGAACAAAGCGCCAAACACCGAAAGAGCCCCAAAGAAGAACAGTGTGAGTCCAGTGCTGAATGATGCGCTTAAGAAAAGTGGCTTGCCGTGAGAGCGGTCCCTAAAGTCCTCGTGTCACCTGTCACTCGTCACCTGGCCCCCAGGGCCTCCTTGTGCACCAGACTGTGTGCTGAGTGGCTGCCTGTCATGGGCTAATTCTAGAGAGAAGGCTCCACCGGGTGCCTCTGTGTCTGCTGTGCAATCTGAATCCCGGAGGACAGGCATCTAGCCCGGCATATTCCTCTGGGAATCCTCATGTAGGGGAATCACTTAATTCTTTAAAATACCTCCAAACTGCTGTGAGGGCTCTTTGTGGAACTTCTCTCTGGCACGCATGCAACTCCTTAGAGGTGCATTTAGTGAAGTCATTCGCTATGTCAGGCTCCTTTCACTTAAACTAGACGTTTTATATGTTGGACCATTGTAGCTGAATATTTTCTTTCTTTGCCTTCCTGGAAAAATGACCCTTGGGTGTAGTGTAAATTAGGTTTGTTTTCAAGGAAAATGCACTCTTCCATTGCATGCTTCTGGGTGAAGGAATCTGTCAGGTACTGCCTTTAATTAATGATAACTGTAGCAAAATCAGCTTGCTTTACTGTAACATTAATTCATCATGTGACTTAGAGTGGGCATACAGCCCATAAAAAGCCATAAAAGTAAGTTATCAGCTAAGAGGTATTTCCTTTTTTTTAGCAATTCACCCTATAGCTTGCCCATAGATACATTTTATTAAATTATGTATCTAAACAGAATACATTATGAAAATCAGGTTGGCAATCTATCTTACACCTATGGGGTGATATCCCTCACTCCATCCAGCTCCGTGAGATATGACTCTGGGTCCCCACAGCCAGGGGGCAGCAGCATCAGTGGTGTTGCCAGAGATGTTTCTATCCAGTTCTAGCATAGTTTTGATCCCATGCCACCGCCTGATACGAAATGAGTTAGCTCTTCTCAGTCTATTATGACAAGCCAGTTTCTGAACCCCAAATCTTGATGTGTAGTGGAAGACATGGTCCAACATATATTTCAACGAGGATACAGAATATGTCAAAGTAGAAGGGTGCCCACTCAGCTTACATGCCAGTGAGAACTTGGGACTGAAAGGGGGTTTTTAAGCACTACATTCATTGGTAACCTTCCTTCCCAAGAGCCCAGAGGGCTAACAGGGCAGACCAGGCTAAAGGCCAAGTAATAGAACTTTCTAAGTGTAGGTAAAATTGCAGCATTTCCAGAATCTCTGCCCTGGCCTTAGTGCATCTCCATATCAATAAATATTTCCAACAGGTGGAGACAAACTGTGACAAACTGTCCATTTCTGTATCAGTAGGTGATTACAAGGGGGAGTGAGGGCATATCTGGACCAGAGAGGTTTGGTGGGGCCCCTTTTTTTGTAGCTGGGTCACAAGAGACACCGGCAAACAGAAGTAGACAACTGCTTGTAAGCAATAAATGGGTTTCTCCCACTTTATTTCCCCCTTTGACAGACTTTGGCTTCAAAGGTTATTTGCCCCAAGCTGGGAACATATTCCCTCCCGCCCCCCTCCCCAGAGTTACACTTAGGTTTACAGATGAGGCATTATTTAGTAATCTGAGAAAAAAATGCTTCGTCACTCTGTTGTTACCTTTTGAGTCTATGGCCAGGGCCAGCTTCATGGACATGTGACTGGTGCAGTCACACAAGGACTCAAGTCCAGCAGGGCCCCGGGCTTGTTTTAATGCTCTGCTGTCACTGTCTTGCAATTCTTAATTTCAGAGCAAGTGTCCTGCTTTCTCATTTTGCACTGACCCTTGCAAATCATGTAGCCAGTCTTGCTCGTGGCAGTAAAATCAAGCACTCCCTATAATTTCCTTTGAGGATTTCTTTTTAAGTACATAGTTCAGGGAAGGAGTGCACCCCTTCCCTGGCCACCACCCATACTTTAGCCACATGGCAAGTCCATCCTCTTCAGTTCTGATGGCAGACCCGTCTGGTCACTGCAGCTTTGTCCTGGAGAGTGGCTCTCCTTGCCCCCTGCCCGTACATCAACCTCATTACCAACCCTCTTGCCCTGGAAAGGAAGATTGGCTTTCCTAATGCCCAGATCCCAGTAATTGCACTTCAGGCTGACAGCTAAGGCAAGTGACTGCCACGTGGTCCTTATGCATCGGTCCTCCTGCTACAGTGCGTCTCAGTGATCATTTCCTTGCTACTAATAAAGCACTGGCAGGAAAAGGGAGAAAGCAACGAGCCTCCAGAAGTTTACGTCTTTAAATTTTTGTTGAAAGGCACTTTCAGATGTTTTAGTAAATAACTAGTTAGGATGACAAATCAGTAAAACTCCACAAATGATGAGTTATAATTTAGGTATTTTTAGAGTAGAGACATAAAAATATATGTAATTTTGTATTCAAATAGCTAAGAGATGATTCTCTCTCACTTTGGGATTGGATCAGATAAGGCCCAAGCTAAGACTTCATTACAGTTCATTTTGTAACGTGATCCAGGCCAGGACCCTGCCACGTATCTTACGGAGAGGTGGTTCTACTATGAGATCTAGTCTTTGGTTCAACTAGTTTATGTGCTTTCTAAGTAAAAAGGAAATCCCGAGAAATGGATAATACAGCAGTTATGGCATTAGTACTCACAGTGTATTTTATAAGATTCTGTTTGCTCCCCCTAAATGTAGCCCTTGAACCTCTTAGAAGCCAATGTATAGAAGAAAACATGATGAGCTACATGGACAGCAGTGCGCAGAGGCCCAGAGCACATCCCTGGGCAGGTTATGCACAGCTGGTCCTGCTTCCCAGTTCTGTTCTTTCCCACAGGGCCTCATAAAAAGGGTTTGCATAAAGGGTCTTCAAGACCTCTGTGGTGGGCATGGAGATGCACCGCTCAGATCCGTCATCATGAAAAACTCGCTGCCCAGCTGAGAGGGGGGCAGTCAGCTGATGCCCCAGCAGTCAGCTCCACCGGGGTGTGTCTCGGCTCTCAAGGGCAGGTCACACTTTCTCAGGGTGGCCTACAGGCCATGGCAGTAGATTAACAGCACAGGGGCTGGGCCATTTCCCCTCCCTGGGGGACGCCTCCGGCACGCTGCCCTTGCCCCAGAGCTCTTCTCTGGGCTGAGGAAAACTTGGCCTGGTCTGCACTGGGGCCGGCTGGCTCCACATGCCCAGCCCTGCATCCTGCTCGCTGCTTTCCCGGTGCTGCTCCCAGTAAAACTTCTATCATCCTCATTCCATCTCAGCTGCCGTTCCCCAGAGAGCCCAGCCTGCACAGACAGCAGCCTCCTCCAGGTAAATGCAGAGAGGAGTTTCACTGTGCTCCTTTCGGTTAGGTGCTGACCCATGACATCTGAGCTGATCTCACGGATCACAAAGAGCAGCAGCGCCACTAAATGAGACAGCATCATTCAGCTTGGGGCTCTTCCAGGAGGAGGGTCACCTCGCCTGACTTCCCCACGCTTGTCTGTCAACACTGTGCCTCTGGACTGAGCATTTGATACATGTGGAGCCACCTTGAGCTCAAGGTCAAAGTCCCTGGAAGGCAGACAAGATCCAGAGACAAGCCCCATGAGGCACCTGGAACTCCGACTTGAAGTCTCACTGTCATCTTAAACAACATGTCGTGGATTCATCTTTTGTACCTAAGTATCTTTCTTATTTTATTTTATGATCTTTACAAATCACTGGAAAGCTCAAAAAGCGATTTAGAATCAAAATTCAGTCACTCATCTTTTTCTTTAGCCTCTTTTGTCCAATTAATCACTGAGTTCTATTTACGTTTTCTTTGAAATCTCTTGCCTTTCTGCTGATCCTAGCACGCCTGGCTGATCTTTGGCCTGTAACTCCAAGGCAGAGATGAGCCAGTCTTACACCGACTGCTCTCCTCCTGGGCAAAATAGCTGGCTCGCACCTGATAAAGCACATCCAAGTATGAATTGTAAATTGGGGTTTGTGAGGAGGTGGTGTTCTGCCTGTTTGAGTTCTTGTAAATCACATTTACAACTCTTTGTTGGTATCCTGATGCTGACGCCTGTGAATACGTGTATTGACCATTGAACTGTGCCCTTAGCTAGCATTTGGTACAAATTTTAAGCTCCTTAGCTTAGCACAGTAGTCATGTCGTAATTTACGGCCTGCTTCCCCCGTCACTACCCCTGCAGCCCAGCTACGCCAAGTAGTATTCCAGCCACGGGCAGTTACAATGCTTCATGCTTTGTTTGTGCTCTGTTTCCTGTAGAATCCTCCTTCTTGCTTTCTTCTAAAGATAACTCCTGTGTTCCTTCAGTTTCATTTTAAGCATTACTTCCTATGTGACCTCTTCTCCAGTTTTTTCCCCACATGTATTTCCATCATTTCAATCACAGCTTTATCATAGCACTTGCCTTAGTGCTTCCTAGATGTTGCTCCACCCCAAATATATGTGAACACCTTGACCATAATCCTATATTATTTAACTTTACATCTGAATAAGCCCCAAAATGTTGAATGACGTTTTGTTTTCCATTTCCATATCTTCACGCTCTTTCTCTTCTACTCCAGGGCCTAAAATTAGCTGTCGGGACAGATGGCTGGTGGGAACTGGCCTGAAGTGTGCTGAAAAGTAGGTTTAATCGTGGTCACGGACATGCTTCTTTCTCAGGGGTTCCATTTCTGAAATGGAAATTAATTTGATGCTCCTCTAGAGTGATGTTCGGATTAATGTTATGCCATTTGCAAAGGCCTCTAGGACTCTCACATGAAGGGCATCTGATATTAGCCTCATTGTGACTTGGAGCTGTTTATAGGGTTCTTCTATTTGCTGCTCAGCAAGACATTTGACATTCTCTTAATACAGCACACCCTAGGATTAATTAAGAGGTTTCTGGAAGACTCAGGGACACACCTACTTCACACCAATGTGCTTTGAATGTTGATCTTGAAATCTTTACTTTGAATAGTTAATAGGGTGTTTAAATAATAACCTAAGTCACCTACAGTTAAGTCACCCTTGTCTCTGTAAAGATTCTGAGAATAATTTTATAGCAAGAGATAATGAGCATGTTCTCTAGGATCTTATACTCAATTTGAAAAGTGCCCAAGTTCTTGAGCTTTAGTCACGTAATGTGTCTTTCCAAATAAAGACTATTAGCAAAGCCGTAATAGGAGAGCTGAGGCTTTCACAAGCACAGAGAGTTGCGAAAGCAAGGGTTTGTAATTGTTCTGTCCTGTACCACCCCTGGTGCTTCCAGTGTAGGAGCAGATGCCCTTTCTTCAGTGACTTTTTGTAAGGGTCAAAATGTATTTGAACTCTGGAGCAGCAAAGCGCTGTTCTGCAGGATTTCCAAGTGTCCCTTACTTATGAGATCTGGAATAACTTGAGCATGTGGTCGTCCAGGCAGCTGCAGGCCCACAGGCAGGCCTCAAAGGAAACAGCCTCTGGAGCAGCCATTTCTGGATGTCACATCTCCTGCCCGGAAGCTGTAGAAATAAACTGCTAGAGGCAGCTGTGCCTCCCTTTTTCTAAACATTCAAAGATTCCATTTTTAACACAGGATATTTATTATTAAGACAGTCAGCTAAGATGTCAGTTCAGGGGATCTAGGTCTGCTTTCCTGTTGTGCTAGAACATCACTTCTTTCCTTCAGTAGGCAACACTCCTTCCACAATAATCATCTGAAACTCCTGCTTTTTCTGATAACTCCCCATTCAAGAACTCAGTTGCATTATGAAAAGAGTTCACTCTTACCACGGGCTGTATCCAAAAGTTAAGGCCCTCTGCAATCTGGCTCCATCATCTTTATCAAATCAATTTCTCATTACTTTCAAGTAATTACTTGAAAGAGTTACTTTCAACGCTAACTCTACTCCTCAGTCCTGCTCAGTACTCATCTGCTTTCAGGCAAAAATTATCTTTCAATTCTTTCTGCCCAGCCAGGTTCTGCCCATTCTTTTGATGTTTGGCACTGAGGCCCCTGTGAAGCCTAATCATTCTCCCTCCCACATTAATCAGTGATCCCTTTAAATTCAGGGTATCCCTGTCCCTAAACCTCATAATTCAGGAACAAATTATATGCTAGAACATGTGATTCCCTTATTTATGTGCATTTAGGCTCATCTCCTGAGAGATGAGGCACATAGGGGCATGATCCATGTTCTTAACTTTTAGGCTACAATTCTTTTTTTTCTTTTCTGTTTTATTAAACCAAGCTGAAATGTGCATAAGACAAATTCACCCTTTTTAGTGTACATTACTATGATTTTGACATATGAACACAGCTGTGTAAGCAACACTGCAGTCAAGGTGTAGAACAGTGCCATTGCCCAGATATTTATCTTGTGACCTTTGGGGTAATTCCACCACCCACCCACCCCCACAAGCAGGCCCTGATGACTGCCTCCTGAATCTGTAGTACGGAACCATACAGTAAGTAGACTTTTATACGTAGATTCTTTTACTCACAAAAAGTGCTGCCTGCCGTGGGGTTTCTGGGTAGCACTCCCTTGTATGGACATGCTCAGTATGTTTATACATTTACTGGTTGAGGAACATTTGCGTAGTTTTCAGCATGTGGCAATAAAGCCACTATAAACATTCTCATACAGATTTTTGTTTGAACATAGTTTTCATTTTAGTTGGATAAATACCTGGAAGTGGAGTTGCATGATAAAAGAATGACCACCTTTTTAGGAAACTTCCAGACTTCTCCATAGTGCTCACAGCATTTTGCATTTCTGCCACCAATAGATGAGATCCAGTTGCTCAGCATTGTAGTCATTCTTACAGGTGTGTAATGGTATCACACTATGGATTTAATTAACATTTTCCTAATGACATTGCTATTTCATGTGCTCGTTTATGCTGTATACTTTTCTCTATGGCTATTTTGTAGTCCTAGCAAAATGCTAAGAATATATTAAATGCTTAATGAATATTTATGGTTGTTTAATTGCAGAACATTATTACTTCTCTCTCTTGTGTACCAGTCACTTCCTGTTACTAGCTACTGCCATTTATTGAGCAATTACCATGTGCCAAACACTGTACTAAGTGCCTTACATACCGCATCTTATTTCTACCCCTAATAACCCTATGAGGGTGCTGGGTATTATTATCATCCCCATTTGATAAAGAACAAACAATATTGATTTGTCAATATTCAAATCCTTCTCTTTCCCCCAAGAGGTTTTGTGATTGATTGTTCAAGTTCTGGAGCTTTTTTATAGTGCTGTTAATGATGGATGAAGAGGTGAGTTAAAATAATCTAAAACAGGCTCAATGATCTTGTAATTAAGAGAGGATCTAGAGATTGGTGGGAGCCTGGGAGGGAAGGCGACCCATACTTGGGAGAAGTGAGGAGAAAAATAGTTGTAGAGGTGGAGGAAAGAAGAGGAAAGAGGGAAGGTTTTTGTTTGTGTGGTTGTTGGTTTTTGTGTTATTTGGTTTGGGCTGCAAGGAAAGACAGTGGGGAGCAGGAACTAGGAAGAAGAGACTTCGGGGAGCTCAGCAGGTGAGGAGGGTGCTGAGATGCTGCTGTTTGTATGAAACTTTGGAGTTTTTTGAGTGACTTAAGTAAAAGCAAGGTTGTGGCAGGGAGAACTGAACTTTTCTTCATTTTGGTAGTGGTGCAATCACAGAGCTTACTCAGATTTCACCACTTACATAGGCCCCTAGCTGTGTGTATATGTGAGTGTCTGTCATTCTGTGCAGTTTCACCAAATGTGTGCCTTTGTGCAACCTCTACTACGACCAAGATATTTAACTATGTCACCACCACAAAGCTCTCTGTGCTACCCACTTTTAGCCAGATCCACCCACCTCATCCTTACCCCATAACCACCGCTTTTGTTCTCTATGATGGTGTTATTTCACAAGTGTTACGTATGTAGAATCATGCGGTATGTATTCTGTTGAGGTTGTTTTTATTTTAACTCAGTGCAGTTTCTTTGAGGTCTATGCAAATTGTTGCACATAAACGTTCCTCTTTGCTGTTACTGAGGAATATTCCGTGGCATAAATGCACCACCATTTGCTTAAACGTTCACCTATTGAAGGGCATTTAGGTCGTTTCCAGTTTTCAGCTATTATGAATGAAACTACTGTGAACATATATTTACTAGTTTCTTCATGAAAATAAGTCTCCATTTCTCTAGGTTAAATGGCCAGGGTATGATTCCTGGATTGTATAGTAAATCCTATTTTTTTTTTTGTTTTTAGTTTAATAAAAGCTGTCGAATTGTTTTCCAGAGTGACTGTGCCATTTTCTGTTCCCACCAGCAGCGTATGAGTGACCCGCTTGCCCCACAGCATATTTCTAAATAAATCGTTTTTTGTCAGATATACAACATGCAGATATTTGCCCCCAGTCCATAGCGTGGCTTTGCATGTTTAGCAGGGTCTTTCATAGACTAATGTTCTTTTCACTTTGGTGAGACCCAGTTTATCATTTTTTTCTTTTTACAGGCCAGGCTTTTGGTGTCAATTCCAACAGCCCTTTACCTTGTCATAGGCACTGAAGTTTTGTCCTTATTTTATTTCCTGGAAATTCTGTGTTAAGTTTACATTTAAGCCCGTGGTCCATTTTACGTCGTTTTTTTTTATAAAGTATGAGTTTAAGGTCAAAGTTCATTTTATTTATTAATATATATTTTTTTGATTCTGGATATCCATTTATTTATTGAAAAGGTGTCTTTCTCTGAATTGCTTTTATTCTTTTTAGAAAATTAATTGTCTGCAGTCAGATTTTTATTTCTGTGAGATGCAGCTTGGGCTGAGACTGTTAATAAGACAGCCAGCTCTGACCCCAGTTCCAGGTGAATGGGGGGGACTGAAATTCAAGGAGTTTAAGTAGCATGATACAGCATCCACCTTTCTACTCCTAACTGCTTTCTTCAGTGTTTGTAAATGCTGTATTACTAGAATGAAGAAATGGACAAAACACTGTGTAATTTCTTAGATGTCAAAATGTCTTTGTCATCACTGCAAGATCAGTCTGGCCCTGAGCTCAAAGTCAGCGTCACATCTGTACCTTCGTTCTCTACGTCAGGAGGTTGGGAGCTGTTTGGCAAACTCACAAGAATCCTTCTTGTGTCCCTACTAAATATTTTGATAACATGAGCAGAATTCTTGGATGTTACCTAAATGTGGGTGAAACAAGCCTTCTGGTTCTTAAAGAAGGAGAATCAGTTGCTTTTCATTTAGTTACTGTGGCTAATATTAAAAGGACTGGGTAATTATGACTTAAATGAAATGGCAGATTCTTAAAACTCTGACATCTGCAGGGGCAACAGGCCTGGGGAAGTTCATGCCTATTTGTGGCAGATCAGATCTGCACAGAGCTCACAGCAACCCTGGAGGGAGTAGTATTGTGAAATTTTAAATCCCCAGCACTAATATATAAATACAGTGGAAAAGCAGCCCCAGAGGACTCAATTTACTGGCAGGCATTATCCTCACGTAATTTCACATACATTTTTCTAACTTGACTTTGAATTAGGTGATATCCCATTTTATGGATGTGGAGACCAAATTCACAGGAGAAAAGCAGCAAATTAGAGTGGCAGATTTGCATCTGACTCCATTGCTAATGCTGCCCCTTGGAATTGAATTTCTTCAAATTTAGGATGCACCATGGTCTTCACTGCAACTTGAATTAGTACCAAATCACAGAATGGTTATCTTGGAAGCAATCCCAGGGTCTCACTGTAGAGATTTAATATAATACTCTTGCATATTTTTGATGAAGACATTTTTATGTGGGGTTTTAAAAGGCAATGCAAAGATAACACCAATAGCATAATTCCATTTGTTTTCTATGAGTTCATTCATGTTTCTGTAACAGCACAATTGTGCTTTCTTACAGCTATTTCTTTACCTGTATATTCTTTCTTAACTGAATAGTAAGTCCCTTGAAAGCAAGGATGAATTTATGCTCATCCTTGTAATCACATTACCCGGTGCAGTGCGTGGCTTATGAATTCTGAGGTCAACATGGTTACTTGCAATTAAATGTGCCTAGCCATAATAACTTATTTATTTTGCTTTGACCATAGAAGGATACTTGTATTAGTCATGGAATAGCTGCCCCAATTACTTTCCATATGTAGGTGGGGTTAAAAACCTACATAGAACATTACTAAACTCCAGCTCTCAGCAGCCATTTGCGTGAGCACACACCACACAGGCGATTCATACAACTTGTAGCTAACTTTATGGATGGAAATGCTCTTAAAGGAGATGATTAGCTTCCCAATCACTTTGTGATGTGATGCACGAGGACACTGAAAAGTTTGTATTCTGCACGAAGGGTGCTGACTCTATAACATTACTTCATTAAGTTTCCAGTTTTCATATAAGAATCAGAGCACAAGTGTTAAAAAGAAAATTGAGACTCTTACAAAACAAAATACATTTCAGTCTTCAGAGAGTCAGATAATTATACACTAGAAGATCAAAAAGCATGATTTGAGATCATTTTTGGTGAGACCTTGCTGAATCTTTTATCACGATGGCATTTTCCCCACCCTCCTGCCTTGCACTCTATATAAACAGGTAGGGAGAGTGAGGGTTGTTCACTGAGCCCAATCAGACTGGCCACTGTTGGTTCCTGTGAGAAGTAATTACTAAGAAAATATCATGTAGCCATTTACCAACGTAAATACAACTTTCCATTGCGGAACAGCACTTCTGGAGCAAGTGTAATAGTATCACAGTGTAATTATGCACATATATGCTTGTAAACACATGTAGGTTTCCACTCGGCCATAATAATGCTCAGGATATACCTCAGAGCTTTACTATCACTGCTGCACTGAGACATAAATGTTTTCAATGATCTTCCCTTAAGGCTTTTTATTGAAAAAGCTATGAAACCCCCTAACAAGGAGCTTTTCTTAGAAAGGAAATAAGGATTAATGGGCATAAAAAGATGCTTATATTTTGAAGTTGTCTTAAAGGAAAATTATTAAATGATATTCAAAGAGGTTAACCTTCCATATTTGCAAATTCAGATGCATGCTCTCGGTGTCTTTATCGGGTGTCCAGCCATTTAGAGTTTCAGTGGGCCAGCTGGTTGTGGAGATCTGGGTGCCTAGGCAGTGCCAAGGGCTCCAGCCAGGAACGCTAGCTGCAGCTGGAGACAGGGCGGGAAGGAAGGTCGGTCACATCTCTCCCCTTCCATGCAACTGCTGGGCCTGCTTCACCCTGGAGGACACAGCTCCTGAAGACAGGGGTCACCTTGGCAAATGAAAAGGAAAGCCTGCCGCTAGGTTAATTTAACTGATGTGGCCGGTATTTTTGTTATGATTTAACATGACAGTCTGGCAGAATCTGGGTGAGTCTGCTAGCTGCCGTACACTGTTCCTAATGTCTCTAAATTATTCATGTGAATACTAATAGTCATAAATGTAATAATGGCAACAACAGGAAGTGAACTGAAATATTTTACACTGAGTAATATTTGGTTGGGCTGTGACACTGTCACTTATAATTATCTCACGGGCAGTATGCAAGTTCAGTTCAAATTGGGAATCAAGTCTAAGTTCTTTGATATCTGAATAATATTAAGAACCAGAGTGAAATACGTAAGCATGTTTTAATTTCCCAGCATTCTTCTCATAGCCACCTGCGCTGTGGCTTATGCGCCTCTATTTCTGAGCTTCCATTACTGCCTCTGTAATTGAAACACCCACGTATTTAGGTTTCCCAGACAGGCTTTATTTTCCATGTCTTTGTTACCGCTCCAGTAATTGAAAATTCCCTACCTTCTATATTTCCATCTGCCACATTGAAGTTAATATGTTCCCGCCTCTGACACACCCACCTTGTGCATTTTAATTAAGGCAGACAGCCCTATGTTCTTTATGTTCATCTCCTGAGCTTAACTAATTTTCTTCTCTTTTTCTTTGTTTCTTTTCCTGATAATCAATACCTATTATCACTTTGCCCCAAGATTCATATATCTTACACATTCCATTTTTCCAACTAGCAAATGACACATAGGTTCCTTCCAGTCTAAACTCAGCTGAATGCTAATAATTCTCAATTTTAGTCTAAGAGTAAGAGAGTGAAAGATAAAAAAGGCCTTTATGATATATAAACTATGTAAATGTGTTCACTAGACGTAATACTATTATAACTGTGGGAGAGAAGTTGTTCTAAAAATAGCTTCTCGAAAGCCAGCAGCAGACCCTGAGGAAGGTTAATGTAACACGCACGGTGTTTCAGTTCCCTTCTAACTGTTCTGTTGAGGATCATCAAATACACTAATAACCCCAAAGTTTAGGATCAGCTTAAACAAAAGCAGGACATTTTGATTCGTGGATGCACCGTGTTACAA
The DNA here is from genome assembly GCF_040802235.1 of Manis javanica. Taxonomy (NCBI): domain Eukaryota; kingdom Metazoa; phylum Chordata; class Mammalia; order Pholidota; family Manidae; genus Manis; species Manis javanica. The sequence goes on along the minus strand of NC_133161.1, from coordinate 7,430,639 downwards.
AACTCATCCTCTGAAGAGTTTACCACTGCACTTCCGGGCCCCTCGGGCCCCATGAGTACAGAGTCCTGGCCCGCAGCCTTGGGCTGTACCGTGTGGGGACTTGATCACCATGGCCATTTTAGTAGCTTCCAAGCCTGCTGAATTTATTAATTAACAGAACATTTCTACAAGTACGTGGTCAGTGTTTTCTCTCTCCATTTAGCACCCCATGAGATGTTGTCTGGTACACCAAATAAACTGACTGCAGAATTCTTAAAGAGAACCCTCGAGAGCTGCGTCAGGAGCAGTCAGGGCTAATGGGTGGCTGGGTTGGTGCCAAGATCCGTGTTTGGGGGGCTCTGTGTTGGGCTTTTTCACCTACATATTTCCACTTGAGTAATCCTCTTACAGCATTTTTGTTTTGTTTCCTTTGTTTTTGGTTTGGGGCTCCATTGAAAATATCAAGACACATGTGCTTAGGGTTTGTAGTTTTCAATTGTTTACTCAACCCTGTTAACTTTCCTCCCAAGTGAGAAAAAAAAAATCACGAAGCTCTCTGTTACCCTCCGTAGAGTGGCCTCAGGAGAATGGCAGGGTGTGTGGTGTGTGCCTTTTGTGCCTCCCTTCACCTGATATGTGAGTCTGACCTTTGTCCTCTAAGCTGGTGTCGGTCCCCATGGAAATGAGACTTTTAAGGAGCATTACTCTCTTCTCTTTCATCAGAATGTACTGTAACTTTGTGCCATCTCTTCAGGAAATGCCCTCTCATTTCATGTCTAAAAATGTACCAATTTTTCTTTAATTTCATGCCCTCCTTATTCCTTTGCCCCAATGGGTCCTGGGAAAAAGCCATCTGTAGAAAATCGAGTATGAAACTGAGACATTAATTAAAATAAAGGCTCACAGAATCCTGTGAAGCTGGCTGCTCTTTGAGAGGGACACTTCTCTGAGAATTACTTCTTCCAACTGCTATTATCTACATACTTCCATAATTTCCAAGGTGATCATGTCGTGGAGCACCGATTTGTAAACTCACAGGCAGTTGTTTAGCAGTACTTCAATTTATTGCTAAACTTTGGAAATTATACCAGATATCGTAATCCTGAATGGGGCATGTCCTTCTGATCTATAAATGTGTTCAGTTACAGACCAAAAGGCCAAACAGTATGAGGAGAATGAAAACGAAGGTGGATGGGTATTTGAAAGAGATTTTCTACCAACTCCAAGGATCAATTGTTTCCCATGCTTGGCTATTTCTGTTTAAGGAACTGGGGCCAGTTTTGCAATGTCAGCGTGCTCTCTCCTCCCAGACAGTGCTCGAGCGAGGCAGACCCATCCCTTCTCTTCCCTTCTCTGACTTTAGATTTCATGCAAATCACCACACTTGTAATTTCATTTGTCAGTAAGGTGCTCCAGTTTCTAAGATAACCATTGATCTTACATTAGCTACATTTTAAATGAACCGCAGTATACTTCTACGGCAGCACTTAAAATATCAACAGGACATTGCATACATCATTGCTGAGGATGGTTTACCTTTGAGGAGATTTCTGTAACTGATAATTCCTTGGAAAGCACATGGAGTCTTAAAACTCTTTAAAGTGTGATGTTTCTGGGATTTGACCATTGTGTATTAGACAGTTGGCACACACCTTCATCCAACTCTACTGACTAGTTATACTAATAAGCATGTGAGGGAAGATTTATTTTCTTCCATGGTTGTCTGTTTTGTCCATTTCAATAACCTGTCTTCTACATTTATGAACCTTACATGGCACAGTTATATGAGACGGTGATGATTAATTTTATGTGTCAAGGTGCCTAGGACACGGTGTGCCCAGACAGAGGATGTTTCTGGATGAGAACAGCATCTGAATCAGTGAACTCCATAGAGCAGGCGGCCCTGCCCAGGGTGGGCGGGAATCATGCAGTCCATGAGGGCCTGCACAGAAGAAGAGGGAGAAGGTCTGTCGTCGGCCTGCCTGAGCTGGGGCCTTGTCCTCCGCTCTTGCACCTTGGCTCCCTGGCCGCCAGGCCTTTGGACTCAGAACTGGAATCATACCACCGGCTCTGCTGGATCTCCAACTTCCAGACGGCAGATCGTGGGACTTCTCAGCCTCCATAATGTCACGTGAGCCAGGTCCTCATAATACATAAATAAATATATATCCTATCGGATCTGTTTCTCTGGAGAGTCCTAATACAGAGATCTATTCCAATTCTCTCCCTTCTAGTACCTCCATACCCCTAATGACACAGTTATGAGCATTCTCAAAGAGTGTTATCACTTCAGCAGAGAAGCCTATAGTGTTATTATAAATACATATGTATCTCAGTTGCCATGCCTGCTACTGTGGGCTGTGTCACAGGTCATTTCACCTCTCTGGACATTGATTTCCTCAACTGGCAAAATAAAGGAAACTAGAAACATAGACCCCTTGCAAATCTAAAATTCTGGTATTCTATGAATAATGCTATGGATTATTTTTTGGCTTATTCACATCATACTGACTGGTGTTGATTTTATCTCAAAAAGTAAGATTGTTACCTCTGGAGGGAGCTTCAAGATTATCAGCTCCAACACCTTCATTCTGCATAATAAGGAAACTTCAGGTTTGGGAGATGAAGTCACTTTCCAGACCTCCCACCACACCTCAGTTCTCCTGCTGATACAGTCCTCTCTCCTCTATGCCATGGAAATTCTTCCTGTATTTTTATTTAAAACAGAGATATTTTAAAGTGAATATGATCAATGAGATGCAACTCCTATGCACAGATATTTCAGAATATTAAAGTCAGGAAACAGGCAAAGGGAGATGAAAAACAGCATGTGTAATAGCACCCAGACAGCCAAATTAGCGTTGATTCACAGTACCGGGGACTGAAATGAAATACGGACAAACCTAAAGAAATTCAAAGGTTTGGCATAAGGAAGAAATTTAATAAAAATGGAAATAAGACCTGGAGAGGTACAGCTATGCTTTTGTCATTGATATTTAGCACCGTTAAGTTCACCTTTACTGGGACACTGGTAAAGAAAGGGGTGTGATCTCTTTGTAGACTAAAAGACTAGTTCACCCCAGAATGACAGACTTCATGTTTTTTCTTTAGAACTGTAGTTTCAAAACTCTACTTATGCGTGAAAAAAGGACCAATCTCCATCTGTCACTGTTGCTAATAGTAACGATCTTTCACACACACCAGCTTTTCATATCACATCAACATTTGGGTCAACTTCACTTCACCGTTTGCAGTCTTCAGGGCTCAGTTCTTTCCTTTCTACATTTTCAAGTGTTTCTGCCACCTCCAGGGAAGCTTTTTTGACTCTTCTCCCTGGTCTGTAGGGCGTGTTTTTTCTCATTTCACCTACTGCTTCTCCTATACCCTCATTTCTTCACAGCCATCCTACTGCATTTCAAGATCTTTAAAAGCATTACTGATAGAAAAAAATGGGGCTCTAACATTTTCTATATACACCATATTCCTACAAATCAACTAGTGTATAACATGCAGGAATTTTCTTTAAAAAAAAAAAAAGGCTTACCAAATCTCAAACTGCAATTGAATGTTAAATTTGCATAAAGAATAATTTTTTAAGTGCCTATAGGCACTAGTTTAAAGGCTGAGCACACCAGTCTGTAGTTTGTACAGTTGCCCCGGCTCTATGGACAGTCCAACCTTTCTTCTCCAAGGTTTCTTTAGAGTCTTAGAGGAATCGTTAAGATCCCTGAGCATGAATCAAATGGATTGAGTGATTTGTAAAGGTGACCTCGTAGGTTCTAGTAAGCTTGGGTAGGTGGCATAACTGTCTGGTTATGAGAGAAAGAGGCCCTCAAGCCTCACAGATGCTGCTTTTGATTCTCATGTCCAGGTCCTGCCCCTTGTCATCCAGTCCACCAGGCTCTTGAGGAGACAACTAGAGTCAGTCCCTCTTGAGGTGATGATCTAGGTAAATCCTCTCTCCAGAGAATGTGTTCCTTGGACGTTACCACAGGAAGTCCCTGTGATCCATGCATCATGTATCTAATAATCAGAACATGAAATTAATTCCTATTCCTTCTGGATAAACCTACTGAATGTAATTTCTGCTTCCTGAATTATAGTTTAGAAGCTAGAATTCAAAATAGCTTGCTTGTTTATCTTTTAAGGGTAATACAACTTGAAAACATATTTGCAGGAGGAAAGGTGGAATAAACAGAAAACTGTCAAACTAGACACTGCTATTGTAAGATTGCTGAAAAGGTTGAATGTCAGAAACAAGCATAATTAGACAGTAGAAGAAATGACCAGGTGCTTTCTCTAGTAACCACTTCCTCCTTGCATCTCAAGCACAGATTTACCCAGGACAGGCCAAAGGGATTGCCATAAATTTGATCTTCCCTCTTCTCAGACAAACAGGTAAACAGAAAAACATGATGTTGGGTTGGAACCTCTGCCTTTATGGTAGTTTTAAAGCTCTTCCACTCCAGCAAGGAGAGGAGTCACTCATTCCATTCCCTGTTTTCTTCTTCCTCTGCGCATACGGTTAACCTTGCACTGGCAGCGTTAAACCCAGTCATTAATCTTCTCATCTAATGCGTTAGGCATCAGTTGCATGATTTTTATCTGATTATCCTAATTCATCACATTTAATTACGTTATTATTTCTGCCTTCCATTAGTGAGGGAGAGAACACATTTGCCAAGAATTTGATGTGGTAGGACTATGCTAAGCCCCCCACATACTCCATTTAACAGCAATCTCCAGAACACTGAGATAGGAATTAGGACTCTCATTTTACAAGTAATTGTAGAGCTGGAGTAACTTGCCCAGATTCTTGTCACTAACAGCTCAGCTGCAACTAAAACGAGTCTGTGCCCACAGCCCACGTTCTTGACCCCTTCTGCACCGGCTGCTTCTTTCCTGACCAAGTAATGCGACATCATTTCTGCCATCACCTAATGTGATGATGGGGGTCTTGGGCAGGAAGCCAAGAAGGACTGTCTGTAATGACAGATCACACTGATCAGGTGACAAGCGCACCTCAGCCCTGTGGTCATCAGCATGCATTTTCTTGTGTGTTTTGCTGCATATCGTGGCACAAATGACATCACAGATAATACTCCTCATGTCAAGCACCAGGCTGTGTTAGATGCACCTCCCATGGCTTTTTTATTATTAGTGCTATATTCCACCCAATCCAGTGAGTGAAGTGCAGTTAATGCCTTTTCCTATGATAATGGCCAATGCTATTTTTTAATGCATGCAAGTAATCAATGCTTTCTGTTCTTTGAAAAAAAAAAAGTATTTGCATTTTTTTCAGTTAAAGTTTTTGACAGTTATAATGGTAAATGAATAGTTCTAATTTTTTATCTCAGGTGAAGTCCAATATAAAAGTACTCAGGTACTAATCATTGACTAAACTAGTAAGGAAATGTGCATAGCATATCGTTTTGGAGGAAGAGGATCTTTTACCTGAATTCCTAAAGTTATGAAAAGAGAAACTGAAATTCATGTCCTCTTTTTGGTCACAACTCTACAAAAACTCAAATCACTTCATTCACATAAATATAAAATGCAGATCGTAGTGGCCCCAAAATGATGCTGTAACACACCTTGCAGATTTCTGCCATTGTGAAATTAGTGAGGCCAATGACAGCTTTTCTCATGTGTTCAGCAGCCCCTTTATTGCCTGATTACGAAGGGCAAAGAAGGAAGGAGGGAGGAACTCAGTGGGCAGTGTAGGCCACAGCACCCAGTCAATTTCCTTCTGCAAGTTTTACTACACTGAGGCTTCTGGTGAAGGAAATTGATTGGGCGTATCCGCCAGCCCAGGAACCTTTAAGGAAACAAAGTGGGTTCTTTTACTTTTCTATCCCAACCTATTTTATGAGCCTAGAGCTAAAGAAAAATGAATGATCCTGCTTTAATCAGTTACTTTATTCTGGTTTTTATGCCAAGAGTTTAGAGAATTGGCAGAGAAATGAATGGGAGGGGAAAGGTAAAGAGAAAATTATACAAAAAAAAGAGCAGATCAAGTTTAATATAAACAGAGATGGGAGAAAAATAAGAAAATATGTTTTAAAGTACATGATTTAATCTCATCTCACCTCAGATATCCAGTCATTTATTGAGCACCTACTGTATGTCTAGTCCTAAACTCAATGCTAGAAACCCAAAGATGATAGATAAATCATCATAATTTCCAGCATCAAGGGCCTTCCACTCTAGTAAGAGAAAAATATGTATGTACATATTACATGCCTGCATTTGTGTGTATACATATATATAGACACATACCTGTATATCTGTATATGCATATATACCTATATATATACATACACATTACACACACACACACACACACACACACACATATAAATGTAGATAGAGAGGTGATGACAACATAAGCAGAGGTCCCTAAGTCTGCTGGCCAGGATAAAGTGAGTCTTCCAAAGGAACTAGAATATGATATAAAACTGACAGTAATACAGAGAGTTATGTAAGAAAGCAGTTGGCTTTGATGGGGGTAAAAGAAGAAATGTGACAAGAAACAGAGAAAAATTGTGTGGACCTTCAGGGTTGGGAGCTGTGTGTGCACACGGCACGCAGGACTCAGGAGACGAGGCTGGGGGCTGAGCGTGGCCGGTTGCAGATAGACGTGGAGCTCTGCCAGCGGAAGCAGGTCGCACTCAGTGGCAGAAGACCGCGGAGCGCTTACAGGCAGAGGATGATATGGGTGGACTTAGGTCCGGGTAGGTGACTCGGGAATGTCCTGGAGCATGAATTTTAATAGGAAAGGACAGGAGACCAGGAGGATATCCGGATGCCTTTTACACCATAAATGAAATGCCTCTGCCAAACTCATTTTGAGGTGATCTCCAGTGGTTTGAGTAGACAGTGCATTAAAAAACACATGAGTAGAGAGGAAAGGATTTATATATATACCCAACCATTCATATCTGTGGCTATGAAGATGGAGTTTGACTTCATTTAGCATGCTGGAAGACTGGGCTGATGAAGTATAGCACATCTGATCGGTGCATGGAAGGCCTTGTGAGGGGTGCTATTTTAGCTGCTCTCATTGGAGTTAAAGCATTTCCAAAGTTCTGGTCCCATTTCGTATGCTCAATGCTCTTTAACAAAATGGTGCACCAAGAAGGGCAGATGAAATCCAGTGAACTGCCACATTTCAGGCTTGCGTTCAGTGGTAGCTACTCCTCTTCAGACAGCTCACTCTCACTCTGAATCTTTGTTTTTGTGCAAAGTGTGGGCGTGCACTTCCCGTCCTGATGACTCCACGGGGCTGTTGTGATAGGGAAGGGAGGCGCCTTAAGTGAGCACCGGGCACGTTCACGGGTCCTCGTGTCTCCGGGACCATCTGTGCGGTGTGGGTGTGAGTTTGCTGTTCCTGCGTTACTCTCAGTGCCCTTCTTCCCTCTTGGCCCTTCTGGGGCCGCACCATCCACTCCCGTTTTCCCTCCAGGTGTAGTTTTCCAATGTCTTTCCCTCAAATGCTAAGTGCAAAAATATGATACAACTTCCTTACACATGGAATAAAAACAGAGAGTTTCTTTTCATAGGGATTGCAAATACAGTCTCAGCCCCATCAGAATTTTTAGCGTTCTTGTGGAGAGGTGGGCCTGGTGGTTGGGGGCAGGGTCCCATGTATGTGCGTGACATCAGTATTGTTAATTATGTTCTTCAAATCTTCAGTATTTTTATTCACTTTTGTCTGGAAACCATTCTAACTTTTTTTTTTAGTTGGCATTCTGGCAGCATAAGGGCCGTGGTCACTTTGTGCTCCACTCTCTGCATGACGCAAGTCTGGGGGCCCTAGGATGGAGCAGCGGGTAAAGAAGCCCAGTTTCCTTTACTCTTGTCTGGGCTCCTGGGTGGAGCTACTCTACCCATAGGGGACAGCCCTTTGGGGTTGCAGCACTTTGTCCAGTTCTCAAGGTCACTGCCCTGTGTTAGCTCACCCCTCCACGATGCCCAAGGCTGGCCATCCTCCACGCAGTCTGGTGGCTTTCTCCGCTGCCCACCCCCAGGTGCCTGTGTAGGTGTGATTAGCATCTCCGCAGAGCTGCCCTGCACCAGATCACACAGCTGGAAAGGTGTGCTGGGGATTCTCTCTTCCTCCAGGCATCGGCACTGGGCTGGCTTCAAGTTTATTTTAGCCCCACTGCCCACTGTGGGTCAGAGAAAGAGACTAATTAGGTTAGCTCCTGTGTGACACACCACTTTGCCAGTTAAAGTGGTCCTGAGTCTATTCCGGCATGAAAGGGTTTCAGAATTTTGTGGGACTGTGATATATGCAGCAACTATTTTTAGGCTTTTAAAAGTCTTTATTAAACTTCAAGGTCAAAAGTGATTTTTTAATATTGTCATTTGTAATGGACCAGGAAGTAGTAAAAATAGATGTTTGAGTGGAGGCGAACATGTGTGTAGCAGTGCCCATTCTCCACCCTACCTGACCGACCGCTGAAGCTTGTGGCCAGAAATAGCCTGTTAAATAGGTTCATAAGAGAGAGGTAATCATAGAGAGATCTGTGAGCTTTCCCACCTAAAGAATGAATTGTTAAACTGATAAGAATAAGGTTCAGGCAGTTCAGGATAAGTTTTATTTTTTATTTTTATTCTTTCCAGCTTTACTGAGATATAATTAACATAAAACACTGTGTGAGTTTGTACAACGTGATGATTTGATATGTGTGTATATTGTGAAAGGCTCACCACAGTAACGTTAGTCATACCTCCCTCACCTCACACAAATACCATTTTGTGGGGATTGTTAAGGTAACCTTAAAAACATATCTATTCCATAGCAGCTTTCAAGTATACAACACAGTTTTGTCAACTATAATCACCATGCAGTACATTAGATCCCCAGAATATATATTCATAGTATAACTGTAAGTTTGTCCCCTTTGACCAGCATCTACCCATTTCTCCCACCCCTCAGCCTCTGGCAACCCCCATTATACTCAGCATTTCTACAAGAAGATAATTTTAGATTCTGCATGTAAGGGAGAACATACAGTATTTGTCTTTCTGTGACTTATTTCACTTAGCATAATGCCCTCAAGTTTCATCCATGTTATTGCAGATGGCAGGATTTCTTTCTCATGACTGAATGATCATCCATTGTAAACACATGCCACATCTTCCTTATCTACTGATGGGCTACTCATTCACTGATGGACACTTAGGTTGCATCGTATCTTAGCCACTGTGAACATCGCTGCTGTGAACGTGGGAATGCAGAACTTTCTTAGAAGTGATTTCATCTCCTTTGGATATACACCCAGAAGTGAGATTGCTGGATCATATGGTAGTTCCATATTTTTTTAAGGAATCTGTATACTGATTTCCATAGTGGCTGTTGCAAGATGGATTTTGTGATTAGAAAGAGACTTGTAGTTCACTGTGTAGACAAATAAAGTATATGAATTTAGAAAATGTCATAAGTAACTTCCTGAAATTATTTTTGGAAGTAATAAAATGTCAACCATGTAATTAAATAATGAAACTAGTCTGTTTTATTAAATAAGGTTTCCCAGAAACAAATCCTGAGATGAGGATTTGTGTGCAGGAGATTTATTAAAGGGAGAGTGGTAAGGAAACAGGGAAGCAGGACAGCAGGAGATGGAAGCCAAGCCAAAGAGGGACCTTGGGCAAACGTCCTTAAGAATGATGGGTGTATGCCAGCCAATCCCACAGGGGGCCTCTGAGTGTTCCCAACAAAGACCAGGGCGCTTGGCTGTCATTCTGCCACAGCCACTGATTACCAGCAGTCAGTGATTACCAAGCCATGGGGGAGATGTCAGCCTCCAGGCACTGTGACTCCTGGAAGCTGTAGTAGGCAAAGGACAGTCAGCCGAAGAGCAGCCAGATGATGGTCATTGAAAGTGTTCCATGGTGCTGCAGACCGTTCATGTCCCCCCATGATTCCTGTGGGGAAACCCAGTCCCTCCCCAGTGTGTATTTGGAGATGGGGCCTTTGAGAGGCAACTAGGTCATGAGGGTGGAGTCCTCATGAATAGGATTAGTGCCTTATAAGACAGGCCCCAGAGAGCTACCTCGCACTTTTCAGCTGCGTGAGGACGCAGCAAGGAGAAGCTATTTGTGAGCCAGGAAGCCAGCTCTCACCAGACATTGACTCTGCCAGCCTCTTGACCTTGGACTTCCAGCCTTCAGAACTGCAAGAAGTAAATTTCTGCTGTTTACCAGCCCCCCTGTCCATGGTATTCTGTTATAGCAGCCCAAGTTACTAAGACCCCTAGGTTCAGATAAAAGGGATGTAAAATTACCTGGGTCATCACCGCATTGACCGTGGTTAACTGCTGTGATGGGCCTTGAATATTCTTCATGCCCAGGCATGGAATCAAGGGGTCATTTTCAACATGCACTTCACGTGCCTGCCTGACCATAAAGCTGATACCATCAGGAATATAATGGGGCAAACAAAATAGGTCCTTCATTGAACAATATACTGCTGGATCACAGTGGTCTGTGACCCCCTTTTGCTTAAGTCAGATCTTAAAGGAGTGTTAAATCGAGTTATCTTGTATCCTGGCATGAGGAACAAATCATTTTCCATGATAGAGAAAAAGAACATTTGAAACTTGCTGAATCTATTAAAATAAGAGTTTAACCAGAAATTAACGTACAGTCCTTTCTTTATGAAATGCTTAACTTCATGATTCATACATGCTTTTATCTTGTCTACCATAATAATTAAATAAAACTATGGGGATAGCATGGTACCAAAGAAAAGTTCCTACCAGCCAGATGTGTGACTCTTTTCAAGTAATGCAGTATGATAGCAAAGTTACCACCTCCCCCTCCCACCAGCATGTCTCTCCTTCCTTTTGTGCTCATCATAGCACTTGGTTTAAATAGCTCTATAGTAGTTCTCCTTTTCTATTTCATATTTTTATTATTTTGGAGGCAAAACAGTATAAGTTTCATCTTTAGATCATCCAAGACACTCATCACTGTACCAGCTCATAGTAGGTTTTTGAAAATACTCACCAGAGAAAATTGGCCCACAGTTCCCCTTCTTTGAAACAGGTTGTCATTATTTTAATAGCCAGGTACCTTTGCTCTCTGAGTAATGATTCACCATAGTCTCCTAGCTGCTTGTTAATTCTTAGCTTCCTCTCTCCTGCTCATTTGGAATCTGTTAGCACTGTTTCCACAGGATGTAACAAGCATCAGAGCATATGTTGTCTGCATATGTACTAAAGGAGGCATATCTTTTCTGTCCTCTATCCTCCAATATTCTTCTCTTTAACATAACTGTAAATTCCCAGAGTGTACGTCCTATTTTGAAATGAGAATCAAGCTTTGAACAAGAGTCTCAAGTAGAGCAACTTGAATACAGAAGTTAAGAATTTCATGGAAGTTTTCCTGCTACATCTGAAAACATAGTTTAAACTAGTCCTTGGCTGTGACTTTGTTCCTTCTCAGAAATAGAGTATATTTATATAAAACAAATGCACAGCACTTTCAGAGAGGAAAAGTAGGACTCTCTAATAGGCTTTAATACACTAGTGAATTTCATGAACTTATTTCAGAGCAGATCTTCCCGGATATGGTCCCAATACAGTCAGAAGCCTTCAGAAGCTGGAAATTGGGAAGAAAACTTGGATAGAATTCCATTTTCACTGCATACTAAAATCTATGTTGCCTGTCAGATGTTTCTATAATAAAATTTATCAGAATATAGTAAAAATTGCAAACTTAATGTGCTCTTGACCTTATATATTTTTAAACATACATTAGGGAACAAACCAATAGTATAGTCAGCTGTGTAATGTGAGAGTCACCCAAGAACAAGCCAGCCCCTAATAGCTCTGCTGTCACGTGGTCACGATGCGATCTTGACTATGGTATTTATTTTTTTGGGAGGGAAAAGCCTATCCATCAGAAACCTCCTTCCAAACAGTATGAGCTGGCAGAGGGGAATTAGTAGGAATTAGTTCATTAGACTATCACTGAGTAGAAGGAAGGTCCCTAGGTAAATGAGTTAAAGAAGAGCTCGAATTTGATCAGGCAGTCAGAGTCATAAAAAAATCTGAAGCTGGTAGGAAGGAATCAGACAGGGCGCCCCCAACCAGACTTGTTTTCTCTCCTTTCCTCCCAGACTCATGCCTTCTCTTCTCAGCTAATGGTACCACCATGCTCCCCAGGCACCACAGCTAAAGACTGTGGGTCATTTGGATGTTCAGCCTCTTACCTCGCTTGTCCAACCACTTGCAAAGATCCAGTTATTCATCTTGTATTTTATTCCTGCTGCTTCAGTTCAGGCTTTCATTGAGTCCAGTGCCATTTACTCCTTCCTGACGGACCTCGTATTTGTCCCCATGGGACTTTCTCTGTGCCAGTCATTCTTCAGTCCTTGGTTGGTCCACATCCCTGCCTCTTCCAGCAGCCCTGGGGGGGTCTCACCATTCCCTCCTTCTGTCCTGGTCTGTGGGTAGCTGCTACTGTGCCCAGGAAAGAGTCAGAACCAGGAAGTCGGAAAGACCTGGCTTCAGTGCCCAGGTTGGCCCCGTTAATGCCTGTGTGACTGTGGCTGTTAGGTAATCTCTTCAGATTTCTCTTTCTGTCTTTGTAAAACGGATAGTATTAGTGCCTACCTCAACTGTTTTTGAGAATATTAAATAAGATGATACCTTAACTTAGCGCAGGACCTGTTAATAAAGTTAAATATTCTCGATTAACAGAGCAGCAATATTAATGATCGGTGTTTCATGTCACTGAGTCTAGTAGATGTTGCAAGAACTTCAGTGGTGTGGGAAAATTTTAGGTAAACGGACAATTATCACTAACAGAGATGGGATCCCTGTCATCTGCCCTTTTTACAAGCTGAAAACATTTTTAAAAAATTAATACCAGAAGAATTCCTTGATATAATTATTAAATACCAGCTTTTCTAATTGACTTAATCAAAGCTATCTGTGTGTTGATATAGAAATACAAACTAAACTTCCAAAAACAATACCCATCGTGCTACTATCAGCAGTTTGTTTTTTAAAAAATATGTGGCGCTCTCCTTCATGCTGGGCTGGACTGAGCCCACTGTTGAGGGTGTCAGAGGGCAAGACAGGTCTAGTTCCTTCCCTGAGAAAACTTACTGTGTCTACTGAGAAAATCAGAAATAAAAGTTAAATCACAATTTAAGGCAATAAGGGCATACACCTCACTCAAGTCTTTTCGATGAATAGTGTCTTCACGAGTTAGCATTAAAGCATTTCTGAAAGAAAACAAGAAGCATTATGTCAGTACTCTAAGTCAAAGATGCCGGACTGAGCTTCGGGGTATTTGGGTCCTAATCTTCCTTCCACAGTGAAATTGCAGCTTCAGCAAATCAGTTGCTCAGGTCACTCTGCTTGTGTGTGACTGGATCAGATGAAGCCTGATGCTGGCGGTGTTGTTGGGAGACAGACGAGGTACAAGGGCAAAGAGCTGGGACTTCCATCATCCGCTTATAGCTGAAAGCTGAACCTGACGTATTTTTGCCATTTCAGAGAAGGTAATCTTCATCTCTAGCTCAATTATGTAACATAATTTCAAAGAATATTGACATTAAGATGGGGACTGCACTATCAATGCACTAATTAGACATGATTTTGAATATGTTAAAAGAGAAAACTTCAACCCAGAAGCCACCATTACTCATCAGCAGGCCCAGTCAAAAACATCTTTAGTAGAGAATTGAATTTCCCTTTGGTGAAAATTCCATGGTGCGTGTTGCTTTATTTCAGTTATAAGATGTCTGAACATGAAAATACAAAGTGATTTCCATTCAGGCCTTCATTTCAAAGAGGCGGAGAGTATGTCTTCTTCACTAATGGAAAGCATGACTATTACAAAGTCAGTGCTACTTGATAAAAAGAAAAAAGAAAGCTTTTTTCCTAACATGCTAACACTAGTCCAATTAATACTCTTATGCATAGAGGACATCTTTAATGTAAAGTGGGTCAAGGATGGCTATAAGATTTCTTGAGAACAATTAATTACTTGTTGACCCACCCATTTGGACATAAAACTTGTGTTGTGGGTCCCTGGACTGGCCAAGGAAGGCATTCAGAATGCAAGAACTCCAAAATGGAGCATAAGCTGACACCAGTCCTTCACAGAGCAGGCAGCCCTACGGAGTCCTTTTCGACTCAAGAGCAACTCAAGGTCTTCAGCTGAAGACCTGAATGGAAATCACTTTACATTTTCATGTTCAGACATCTTATCACTGGAATATTTGCATGGCAGAAAAAAAATTCTCATTTATATTGCAGATTGAATCAAGGTGTGCAGGAAGGGTGGAGATATAAAATGACCTTGACAACAAGCTAAGAAAATACCCTTAAGAGCATTGAGCTCAGTGATGTTTAATAAAGATATGGGTTAAGTTGTAACAACACATTTTTTTAAAAGTAAGGATATATAAAATAGAGTTTAAGTCACTGGAAAAGTCACATGAGAAAATTAACAGAAATGTAAGTTAGAGGATATAGGGAAATGACTATTCTATAAAAGTGTAGTGTTCAATCTGGCAATATATATCAAAATTGGAGATGTAAACCTTTTAATGCAGAAATTCTGTATTTGAAAATTTATCCAAGGTGGTATTTGATGAAATACACAAAAGTATACTTGATCATCAATGCACTTTTAATAACATCAAAAATATTTCTGAGTACCCATCAGTATTTATTTAAAAGAAATCCTGGATAGTCATTCAGGGAATACAATGCAGCCATTTTAAAGGAGTGTCTTAATTCAGAAAACCTGCACTGAAATCTTGTTCTACCCCAGTCAGATCAAATAACAGAACAGCTTTGTGCTCTTGAACAAATATCTTATCTCTGGTTCATATCTGTAAAAGTTATTTTGAGCACCAAGTTAGATTTTACAAAGAGAGAATTTACCAAGTCCTAGTTACCACAATTTTCATAATTTTTATTAAATGGAAAAAAGATGCATTAATTTGGTGTGAACAAGTGATTAAATAGCATGGATGAGAGTATCACATTTGTATAAAAGGATGTATGTGTATGTCTGCATGGAGATCCAAAATAACATTAACCACAATATGCATGTGATTATTTCCTGGTTGGAGAATACTGGGTGATTCTTTTTATTGCTTAATTTTCCATGGATCATAAACAGTTAATGATACCATTTACATTTTTTTTTAAATGTGATTATGTAAAAACTTCTTTAGCAAGTTCTGTACTTGCTAGGTGATTTGCCCAAAGCCATGTAGCCAGATAGTTGCAGAACAGCAGGAAAACAGAGCCCACTACTCCTGGGTGCATAGACCACTTGGCTGCCATCAGCTAAAATGATCAAGGAGTAAAGAAACCATCGGTGAGATTAGACGGAACAATGAGAAAGTTGCAGGCTGTAAAGACAAAAGCTAAAAGTTCTGGTATAGTTAAGCTATGCGACCTTAGCAAGACTCATGATCTCTCAGCTGCTGTTTTATTTTTTTCTTTTTAATCCCACTTCTAAATTCATTCTTTGAAAGGTCCTATCAACCTAGATACAGAGGTAAACTGAGGCAAACTTAAATTGCCAGAAACTGACTTTAATTCAGGAATAGCAGAGGAATTGCAATTTGGGAAGCACATGCTGTCGCAAGCTAGAGGCAGTTCACTGAGGGTTTGGGGCTGTGTTTGTGGGCACAGAATGCAAAGAGGAGGCAGGTCCAGCTAGAGCCAAGCAGGAAGCTCGTTGGCTTCAGGACAGGGAGGGACGCGTGGTGGACATTCACTGGTCAGGAAACACGTCTCAGCTTCCCGTACATCAAGCATTTGCAGGAAATCAGTGTCTCAGCTCGTAAATCCCGTTCTTCTGAGGATGCATGCATGAGATTTTCCATTTCAGGTCCTCTGCGTCCATTTTGGGTTGAAATCCTTTCACATTCCTGTGCCTTCAAAAACATAAGGAATGAGGCATATGACCCAGTGGAAACTGATATATTTATTTAGGTAATTCCCAGTTGGTTCATTTTAACCACATCTAAAAATGCTATTATTGAATTAAGTATTTATTCACAGTTGGGGTGGAAAAGTGAAATGGTTGACTCTGCACTTAAAATCTGAAAAAAGTGAATTTAGTAAAAATTAAAGGAAATTCTTCTTTAAAATCATATAGAATCTATGACCTTGAAAATTTTTTCAGGCTTGAAAAGATAAACAGATTTCATAAAGCTTTGGACAAATGTGTGATTAAGTATTTATCCTAGGTTAATGGGAGTTTTTTGCCCAGACTGTTGAGTCTGAATCATGAGAGGTAATATGGTCCCTTAACACCACTGTCAAGAGTCAGAATGAAATATCTATCGCCTAAAATATCACAAGGTAAAACTCAGATTTTTCTCTAATTCATTTTCCTTCTCTTATTTTACTAAGAGAATACTAAGAGAAATACCCCCTGAGTGCCCACGTTATAGCAGCCACTGCCTGGGAGTTACCGGCACCACCCTATTCAATCCTTACCCTTGACTGCTAGGGTGGTGTTACTCCCACCTGTGCACAGGAGAAACGGTTAAGTGCGTGCACAAGTCTCGGGAGTTGGAAGCAGCAGATCTGGATCCATCCACAGGTCATTCTGATGAGCAGCACATGGCCCCCAGCTCCTGGCACACTGGGCTCCTGCGGCTTCATGATCATGGTGGCTACTGGGGAGCGTGTGAGAAAATATGAAATTACTCCTCTGACTTAACGAGTCTGCTGAACACCAGAAGATGTTCCTTAGACTGTTTCTTTGATTCAGACTGTATTTCCTTTTACCCTTTTTAACTTTGACTTCCTTTTGAACTAAAGGGAAACAACACATTACCAACTCGCATAATGAATGATATTTTCAGAATGTATAAGGAATTGATCTGCACAAAGAAAACCTGTTAGGGAGTACTTTTTTTTTTTCTGAAGGGTAATCGTCAAGGTTTTCCCTTGAACTTTTTTTTCTGTGTAGATTATAGAGGAAGTGAAAAGACTGAGATAAAGCCCTTCCACCAGAACTTACGGTGACGGACGAGCGAGCTTAACCATGGCAGGCAGTGTCTGGGCCCTTTCCCGTTTTCTGTGTGAGAATGGAGCCGTCGCTCAGCCAGCCGGGAGCCTAGCCAGTCGGGTGTGCCCTGTGCAGAAGGGGCTGTGTGCTGGGTGCTGCGCACAGAAGGGGCCTTCCGTAATCGCTGCAGGGCAGACCATTCATCTGGAAGCTCTAGAAAATGAGAGGGGGAGAAATGAGCTCTGAATGTCCATCTGGGTTTAGAAAAGTAGATATTTGAAGTTGTGGCAGGCTGCTTTGTAATTAAATCAGTCACTGGAGATGGCTTTCATATGTGATGATAGTTCAATGAACCATGTCTTTATAAACATTACATTTCCCGGGATCTTAATATCTGCCAGGATTTTCCTCCTGATTTAAAGAGCTTAAATACCACACGATTTTGAATAGTGCTTCATTCTACTGCTGGTTTTGTGTCATGGAAAACAGTTGGAGGGCATGGCATGGAACAACAGAGAAAGGAAAACCTCCCTTCTGTTTTTATAAACACAGAATTCACTGGACTCGTATCCTGCTGTCCAGCCTTGATTCATGCGGCCCAATTTCTCTTCTCACTAAGATAAACGGAGTATTTACTGAATAAAGGGGATCATATTCTCTACTCTGTAATATACCAATCTTGAAGAGTCAGAAAGTACTTGTTCTCTGGACACACAATCCATTATATACAGAGGAATCTTACTCTTCTGTCATTTGAACCTCGCCTTTATTTCTGTCTCAAAATGAATTTCAAAGCTGATTATCTGTCAGAGAACGAGGCTGGCATAATCAAGTTAGACAAGGGGAGGCTCTTTGGAGTCTTCTTGGGTAGCTTTTCTAATGGACTGAAACTAATTCTGAGACTACCTGTCACTATGACAGTGTCTAATGCCCATGCACGCTGTTTGGTTTGTGGGAAATATTCTTTTTCTGAGACCCAGACAATTTCTATCAGTTATGAGGCGATGACTGTTAATACCCTGAACAGTTGTGGAGACACCCCCCTGTATTAAAAATGATGCAGACTGAATCATGCCAGTTCAGTGGTGGTAGACGTAATTAGAAAAATTAAGTAAATGAACTATGAGAGTAATTAGAACTGGAAATGATGAGTTAATCGCCATGTCTATGTACTGATGACATGGAAATTTTTTTTAAATTTGAAAAATTAGATATTTAAAGACAGAAAATAACTTGAAAACCATTAGAAATTATCTGTGATGGAGGCTAAAACTCCTCCCCACCATGGTCATTCAGGACTTGACAAGAGAGATGAAGATCTCAAAATTCTCTAGGCAGAATTAAGGATTTGAAAAGCCTGGTTCGTGTGACAGAGGCACTCATGCTTGCTGTGAACTAAGGGATGAATTAGGAGTCAAACCAGAAATGACCTTATCTGTTCAATCATTAGAAGTTAGAATCCAAAAGAAAAATTTAAAGTATAAACAAAGAAAACTTTAGAAAGAACTGGTAACAGAGTAGCAGTGCGAACACATTTTTTGTTCTCACTTTTTAAAAATATATGTTTCTGTCTGTGCTCATTGAAAAGGCCTGGAACCCCTGGCGGCTTGGCAGCTCTGACGGCCACTGAGGCCCAGCATGGGGGCCCCACACAGGAAGCACAGACTAATGTCACTTCAAAGGGGCCTAAAAGCCATCCTTAAAGGGATCAACTTCTGCAGACAAAAGTTGATACAATTTGAGTATCAAAAAGAATAATAGCTGCAACTGATTAAAACAATTATATATAATTTCTATACATAGACTATATATATACATATATATGTATGTATGTATATAATGTATGTATAATGAAATGTGTGTGCATGTCTCCATGATTCCATAATGATGCTCAAAAAAGGGCCAAAAAGTAAGAAAAACGATACCTGGAGAACAAATAACATTGACACTATGGAAGCCAGGGCACCTATTCCTTTCTTAAAATTGATAGTTAAAGAGATGATGCAGGCATCCATCCTGCCCACCAGTAGGATTTATACATCAGACTAACCAAAAACCCTTAAGAAAAGAGTGAAATTTTCTAAACAGGAGGAATTACAGGAACAGAAAAGCATCATTTTGCAACCCCTAGTGAAATCATTGACTTAGGTCACCAACACAAATGGTAAAAGATGAGTGAAGATTTGATGGGAACTTTTAGGGTGACGGGACCAGGCCAACCGCAGCCAAACCACAGAACCACACTGACGTATCTTTGCCTCACTAAAGTACGTTGCTCAGACTTAATGTGGCCCCTGAGATTTTGCAATGTAATATACTGAGTACCACTTCTGCAGTAGCTTGGAGGAAAACAACAGCTCTAATATAATCAAACCTTTAGATTTAGAGTCCAGTTTACAGGAAATGTGGGGGATAAAGGAGCAAGTGAAGGCCCAGAAGCAATCAGTCAAAGGCAGACCATCAAAGACTTAACAGGATAATTTCTACAGTTTCTTCAATATGTCAGAGAAAAAGAAATGAAAAAGTTAAGGATGAAGTTTTATTACTGCTTTAAAGACACAGATGCGATGTAACAAACAAATATAATATGAAACATTTTTGGATTCAAGCACATAAACTGTAATAATATACTTTTAAGACAATGGAAAATTTGAGGATGGCAGGTATTAGATGATTGGTAATCAGGAACATTTTTTCTAATTTTAGTAGAAGCAATAATGCATTGTATTATATAAGAAAATATTTTTAACATATACTGAAGTATCTATGGGTAAATGGCTTGGTATTTGGAATTTGGTTGAAAGCATCCCAGCCAAAAGGAAAGAGAGAAGGGAGAATAAAACATGGAGAAAAGATGGGAATAAATAAAAATGGCAAAATACTAGTTGTTGAGGCTTGGTGATGGCTTCATGTAGACTACGTTTTCTGCTTTTGGCGTGCTTAGGAATTTTCATAATAGTGAGTTAAAAATAAAGCATTGTCTAGGCAAACAACAAAAGACAGACAATAGAAGGTAATGCATGAAGTTCAATTGCAATTATCCATTTGTAAGTGTTCCCAAAAATCTTCATATAAAATAGACGATTGTGAATTCTAAGTAGATGCCGATGCATGTAGTTGACGTAATGAAAAAAGAAGTGCTGGTGCCTTGTGACCTCAGGCAGAAAATTAACACTCATATCATGGTTGGTGACGGCTTACACTTGTCATGAGAATCGTCAGACTTCTGTTCAGTGATTTTTGGAACAATGATCTTCCCAAACTTTATGTCCCTTGGTAATTCAGGCGTGAGGGAGACTCGAGGAACAATATACAAAAAGGCAGATCCCCTAATGATTTCTCACATTTCAGATGTTTTTGCTGTTTTCTTTTTGCTTTTCTACATGGTCACCGGTGTTAATTTAATAGCAAACAACAGTATTACGGTTAAAGTCAGGGCCAGCTTGCTGGGCGTGCACCGCTCGCGGTCGCATGGACACTGTGTCCCACGTCAGTTTCGGGCTCAGCTGTCACCGTCTTGACACTTTTCATACTTTCTGAATGAGGAACCTCATGTTCTCATTTTGCATTGGGCCTTCCACATTATGTCATCAGTCCTGGTTCAAGTGTATTATGTATAAATTGTGTATGTTAAAGACTATATTTAGTGGACTCAATTAAGTGTGTAACTCATTTTCTTGTAGAAGACGTGTCAGTCACTTCAGAGTCACTTTATAGTACCTTTTTTTTTTAATTGACAACTCTTTAGGGGACAGCTAGGTATTAACTTCATGAAAATGACACTATAAAGCAAAATCCAATTTTAAAACATGATTGCTATCTAGATCAAGAATTTTGTTTTGAAATACAATTTTCAGAAACAGGTGTGTTTCCTGCTAGTTTTAAAACACTGAACCTTAATAAAAAGTAAACCTTTCTAAACTTAAGAAATTCTTCTGGCAGTTTTTATTATGCAAACAAATATATTTTCTGAGTGTAGCTTTGTTTTTGTGTGTGTGATAAAAGAATATTTTCACTCAGGGAGTGTTAGCAAGACTTGCATGGTTACTATTTGGTATGTACATGGTTTAGTAAAATGTGATGCCCAATTATTAGCAATCTGTCAATGATCCCAATCATGTGGATATCTTTACTGAAGTCACCTAGAAAGTCGTGTGTCACTGTGCAATCCATACTCTTGCGTACTGAAGATTAGGGTGGCTGATGTTTTGTCACAGGACCAAAGTTAATCATGGCTTAAGAACACTGAAGAAAGGCTGATGTGAGTGAATTAATCACCCTTAAAAACATTTAAGAAGTAATCCTGTAGGACAACTTGTAAGATGAAATATTGTTTTGAATAATTCATACTTCTCCCAATATTGAAAAGATGCTTCTAGAAGGGAAGACTTTTCCTAAGAAGTTAGCATTAAAACTGTAGGCCGGAGATTGTTTTTTAGAAATTAACCTTTCATAGCAACTCCATCAGTCACTAGTTTTTATTACTCCCAAGGCACAAACTTCACATCACATTTCTAGGTGGGTTTTCATGTGAACTCTGATATTAAGGAAGGAACCAGACCATGGCATGGCCTCTCAAACGGATACCACTTTCTCTCCTTTACTCTCATGAGCATGTTTATATGTTTATCATATGTTTCTCTTCCTTTCCCTCTCTTTCTTTCCAAACAGTATTTTATCATGGCTAGTACATATAGATTTATTTCTTCTTTTACAGATGTACAATTTACATGGACTCTCTCATTTGGATAAAACAGTTTTATTGTTTCTAAATATTTACAATTCAAATACTGCTATATTATATACCTTAAAGATTTTTCCATGTTTGTCCTCTTATTTGTAAGGGATAAATTCCTAGGGGTGTAGTGTTGGGTTATATAAAGTGATACATTTAACACTTTGAAACATGCCTCCAAAGATTTGCCAGTATATTCCTCTTTGAACAGTGGTTTTAGACTGTCTGCCTTCCCTAACAATTAACAATTGTGCATATATTCATTTTGTTAAAATTCCAATATGATGGGCAGAAAATTTGTTATTTTAGTTTGTATTACTATTTTTCAGCTTTATCAAGGTATAATTGTAAGATATTTATAACATGATTTATAAAACTGTAAAATACTTTAAGTGTACAACGTGAGATTTTGACATTCATGTATACATTGTGAAAGAGTCCCCCATTGAGTTAATACATCCATCACCTGTCATATTTACTTATTTGTGTAAGAATGTTTAAGTATTTCACAGTGAATTTCAGTAATACAAAAAGTGTTATCAACTCCAGTCACCATGTTACACGATAGATCGTAAAACATTATTCATCTTTATAACTGAAAGCTTGTACCCTTTAACCAACCTCTCCCTTTTTCCCTATCCCCCAACTCCTGGCAACCTCCATTCTACTCTGTTTCTATGACTTTGACACTTTTTTTCCCATTTCTTTTCTTTGAGATTCCACATATAAGTGATACCATGCAATGTCTGTCCTCTGTCTGGCCTCTTTCACTTAGCACGATGCCCTCCAGGTTCATTCACGTTGTTGCAAATGACAGGATTCTCTTCGTTTCAGACTAAGTAATATCCCATTATATAGATATCGCCTTATCTTTATCCATTCATCTGTCAGCAGGCATGTGGATTGTTTCCACACCTTGGCTATTGTGACTAGAGCTTCAGTGAGCATGGGAGGGATCTAAGAGATATCTCTTAGAGATGATGATTTCATTTTCTTTGGATGTAGGCCTAGAAAAGATTGGTGGATCATACTGTAGTCATAATTTTAATGTCTTGAAGAGCCTCCATACTGTTTTCCATGGAACTGTACCAGTTGACATTCTTCTCAGCAGTGTAGGATTGTCCTCTTTTCTCCACATCCTGGCCAGCTTTTATTATCTCTTGCTTTTTTGATAACAGACATCCTACCAGACATGAGATTTTATTTCATTGTGGTTTTGATTTCCATTTCCTTGATGATTAGTGGTATTGAGCACCTTTTCATGAACCTATTGGGTGCTTGTATGTCTTCTTCAGAAAAATGTCTACTACTCAGGCCCTTTGCCCATTTTTCAACTGGGGTATTTGGGGGTTTTGTATTGATTTGTATTAGTATCTTATGTATTTGGGATAATAACTTCCTATTGGATATGTGGTTTGCAAAATATTTTTTCCAGTTCCATAGGTTGCCTTTTCACTTGTTAGATGGTTTCTTTTGCTGTGCACAAACTTTTTAGTTTGATGCAGTCCCACGTGTTTATTTTTGCTTTTGTTGCCTTTGTTTTTGGTGTAAAATCCAAAAAATCATTGCCAAAACCAGCATCAAGGAGCTTACCACCTTATGTTTTCTTTTAGAAGTATCCTGGTGTCATGTCTTATGTTCAAGTCTTCAATCAATTTTGAGTTGATTTTTGTGGATTGTGTAAAATAGGTAGGTGTCCAGTTTCATTCACACACGTGGCTGTCCAGTTTTCCCAACACCATTTACTGAAGAGACTATCTTTTCCCCCGTATATATTCTTATGTATTCTTGACTCATTTGTAGTAAGTTAATTGGCCATAGGTACATGGACATATTTCTGTATTCCACTGATGAGTGTGTGTGTGTGTGTGAGATGCCAATATCATGCTGTTTGTATTACTCTAACTTCATAATATAATTTGAAATCACGAAGTGTGATGCCTCCAGCTTTGCTGATTATCCTCAAGATTGCTTTGGCTCTTCAAGATCTTTTTGTGGTTCCACATGAATTTTAGAATTATTTGTTCTATTTCTGTGAAAAATGCCATTGGAATCCTGATAGGTATTGTGGTGAATTTCTCTCTTTTCGATTTCTCTCATCAATGTCTTACAGTTTCAACATGTAGATCTTTCATTTCCTTGGTTAAATAATTTGTATTTCTTTGTTACTTTTGGAGATCATCAGCCATTATTACATGTTTATTTTTGTGGGAATCATCTGTTTGTATCATTTTTCTTTTTTTCTATCATGTCTTTTTCCTGCTGGTTGTAAGAATTCTGTATCTTAGTGAGATTACTAAATTGTTACATGTATTGCTATCATGTTGTCCCAGCTTATCACTTTTCTTTTAACTTTTCGTGTATTATCCTTCCCCATATAGAAGTTTTCATAGTTTGAGATCGTTTAATGTTTTACATTTTTCCTTTGGGATTTCAAATTTGTTTCCTTAAAAGACCTCTCATTACAAATTTATTTTTAAATCCTATTTTTCTTCTAATGGCTTAATAATTGTATTTTTATACTTAGATCTTTAAGCCAACAGATAGGTACTTCTGTACATTATGTGAAATTTTACTCTAATTTAATTTTTCCAAAGTTTTTGTCAATTATCACAAAAAGAATTGACCAAATTTTCAGTTATTTCCCTTAGTGATTTGAAGTGCAACCTATATGTTAGCAAAACATATAACATGGACTTCAAATTTTAACCCTTCACCAATTTTTCTTTAGAAGATTTATTTTCATGGTAGACAATATATATGGATTGGGATATGTTTGGCATTTAAACTGTGCAGAGCTATCATGCATCTCCAATTCTTTCATCTTATATTTATTAATCATTTTCAAGGTAGTAGGCCATATGTGGATAAGATACACAGATGAACATTACATGTCTGTCTTTAGATGAAATGGGAAGAAATTTTTCTATCTAGTTACATTTATTGAGTGTCAATCATGTTCAAGGTATGGGGGAGGGTTTTTGTTGTTCTTCTGAAAAAAAATTCTTTCATTTAATTACTACAACAAACCTTTTAGTTATTGTTCTCTCCCCTGTTTTACTGATAGTGAGGCTGAAGTTCAGAGAGGTCATTAACCTGCCCAAGACCACAAGGTTGTTAGAGACAGAACCAGAATTGAAGCCTGTATCTTACTTGGAAGGCTACCTCCTTACGTTAATCAGCTGGTAAGGCCAGTTGTAATGAATGCCTTCAGCGTGGTACAACGTGTTGTAAAAGAGAAACATTTTAAGCAGAGGAAGGCAGGATTTCATAGAGAGGTCAGTGCCTCTGCTTTTGAAGAGGGTGCTCAAGTGTCAGCAGACTGACATGTCCTATGAGGTCTTTTTTTTTTTAATGGGAGTAAAGTTGATATACAATGTTATATTGGTTTCAGATATACAACATATTGACTCAGTAATTATATATACTAGGTGGTCTCTGCAGTAGGTATAGTTACCCCCTGTTACCATACCAACATATTACAATATTCTTGGTTATATTCTCTATGTTGTACTTCAATTCCTATGACTAATTCAGAACAAACACATACAGACACATAAACGTCGACAAAAGACTGTCGGTTACCATAGGAAGGGAGATGGGGTGAAATAGGTGAAGGGGATAGAGGCGCCAACTCCTATAGAGTATCTGCAGCCTGTTGTCATGACTTCAGGCTATATTGTCCTTAGGTAATTGTCTCCCATCAGGAGAACTACTCAGCAGCTCATGCTGGTATGAGGTTCCCTGCCGCTCATGTACTCCAGGCCTGTCACACAGGTTCATAGAGTATCCGTTCTCACCTAAGAGCTGAATGAGAATGTGAATTGGATTCTGCATTCAAGTTTCTTTGGCATCATCCCTTTAGTCAATTCATCAGTTAGCCAGAGGACTTTAAATTTCCAGATTACTCAAATGAGACCGTCTGTTAGACATGAAGGGAGGAAGATGATTATCTAACTAGTCAGATAGCTGTGGCATGAAAAGAAGTTAGTAAGCCCCAGGTGTAAGAACTTCAGAATCCACTTCCATGTTAGCTTTGATTCAGGGGAGTAATCTTGTCACCTACCTTTTGTTCTAATATTTACAAATGGATGTAAGAAAGGGAACACTGCAGACCTACCCCCCACTTGCTGCAAACAGCCAACCAACTTGCATCATGGCACCTGCTCTGGGGCAATTCCTCACCAGTCCTTTGTCCAAATATTTCTTTGCTCTTCCAGTCCTGACTCATGGCTTGCCTGACTTTTCCTGACAAATGGCTTTATTTTCCTTTCCCCACCTCTCCTCCCCTTTCCTTTTCTATTTTAAGGAGAACTTATTTCTGAGTAAGCCATTTCCTTTAATTATTTAAGGAAATGAATTCCCAGGCAGAAGGAAATTTGCATTGATGTTGTTTAGAGTTCCAAAGACTGATGGTTCCTCCTCAATAGCTCTCCAAGTCACTTCGCAGCCTGTCGTACTTAAGAAGACTCCTGTGAAGTCTTACACAGTTCACTTGAACCTTAATTCTGACCTCTCTCAATATAAATAGAACAGAAAACCAGTGCAGGAATCAGCACAAAATAATAATGCAACGTCCTCCTTCTTTCTTTGAATTTACGATATTGAAATTTTCTACTCTTACTTTTCTCTGAACTGACACTTGTGTTTCTGGTTATTTGTCATATTAGTTTCCTTAAACCGTCACACAAAAATCTGAGCCTGGCTTTTAATAATTATACCTGAAAAAAGCCAGAGCCGAGTTCAATCACCTAAATATTGTAAACAATCAAAGGCCAACTTATTAACATGTGACAACTGCAATGCTTCAATAAGAAATGAACAATAGTAAGTTGCATAGATGCAACACGGTCATTGTCTTCAAGCTACCTATTCTTGAAGGACATATTTAAGACTTTATTAAAAAGTTCCTTTTTTTCATGTTTCTTTTTTTTCTCTTTTTATTTTTTATTAAGGTATCATTGACATACGATCTTATGAAAGTTTCACATGAGCAACATTGTGGTTACTACATTCACCCGTATTATCAAGTCCCCCCCACCCCCTTGCAGTCACTGTCCATGAGCATAGTAAGATGCTATAGAGTCACTACTTGTCAACTCTGTGCTATACTGCCTTCCCCGTGATCCCCCCTACATTATGTGTGCTAATCATAATGCCCCTTAATCTGTTTCTCTCTCCCTCCCCGCCTGCCCTCCCCACCCTCTTTCGTTTTGGTAACTGTTTGTCCTTTCTGGGTTCTGTGAGTCTGCTGCTGATTTGTTCCTCAAGTTTTTGCTTTGTGGTTATACTCCACAGATGAGGAAAATCATTTGGTACTTGTCTTTCTCCACCTGGCTTATTTCACTGAGCATAATATCCGCTAACTCCATCCAATTTGTTGGAAATAGTAGGATTTGATTTCTTCTTATGGCTTAATAATATTCCACTGTGTATATGTACCACCTCTTCTTTATCTGTTCATCTACTGATGGTCGCTTAGGTTGCTTCCATGGCTTGGCTATTGTAAATAGTGCTGTGACAAACACAGGGGTGCATATGTCTTTCTGAGTCTGGGATGTTGTTTTCTTCAAGTAAATTCCTAGGAGTGGAATTCCTGGGTCAAATGGTATTTCTGCTTTTAGATTTTTGAGGTACTTCATATTGATTTCCACAATGGCTGAACTAATTTACATTCCCCCCAGCAGTGTAGGAGGGTTCCCCTTGCTCCTCATCCTCACCACCCTTTGTTGTTCCTTGTCTTTTCGATGTCGGCCATCTGAACTGGTGTGACGTGATAGCTCATTGTGGTTTTAATTTACATTTCCCTGATTATGGAGCATGTTTTCTTGTGCCTGTTGGCCATCTGAATTTCTTCTTTGGAGAAGTGTCTTTTTAGACCCTCTGCCCATTTTTAAACAGGTTATTTGCTTTTTGGGTGTTGAGGCATGTGAGTTCATTATATATTTTGGATGATAACCCCTTATAGGATATGTCATTTACAAATATATTCTCCCATATTTCAGTATGCCTTTTTTTCTAATGATGGTGTCCTTTGCTATACAGAAGCTTTTTAGTTTGATGTGGTCCCATTTTTCATTTTTGCTTTTGTTTCCCTTACTCAAGGAGGTGTGTTCAGGAAAAAGTTGCTCATGTTTATATGCAAGAGATTTTTGCCTTTATTTTCTTCTCAGAGTTTTATGGCCTCATGAATTACATTCAGGTCTTTGATCCATTTCAAGTTTACTTTTGTGTATGGAGTAATCCAGTTTCATTCTCTTGCATGAAGCTGTCCAGTTTTACCAACACAGTTGTTGAAAAGGCTGTCATTTCCCCATGGCTCCTTTATTGTATATTAATTGGCCATTTATGTGTGGGTTTATATCTGGGCTCTCTAGTCTGTTCCATTGGTCTATGGGTCTGTTCTTGTGCCAGTACCAAATTGTCTTAATTACTGTGGCTTTGTAGTAGAGTGTGAAGTTGAGGAGCATAATCCCCCCTGCTTTATTCTTCCTTCTCAGGATTTCTTTGGCTATTGGGGGTCTTTTGTGGTTCCATATGCATTTTAGAACTATTTGTTCTAGTTCATTGAAGAATGCTGTTGGTATTTTGGTAGGGATCATATTGAATATGTAGATTGCTTTAGGCAGAATGGCCATTATGACAATATTAATTCTTCTTATCCATGAGCATGGGATATATTTCCATTTATTGGTGTCTTCTTTAATGTCTCTCAAGAATATCTTGTAGTTTTTAGGGTATAGGTTTTTCACCTCCTTGGTTAGGTTTATTCCTAGGTATTTATTCTTTTTGATGCAATTAGAAATGGAACTGTGTTCCTGATTTCTCTTTCTGCTAGTTCATCATTAGTATTTAGGAATGCAACAGATTTCTGTCTATTACTTTTGTATCCTGCAACATTGCTGAATTCAATTGCTTTTGGATGAAGTGTTCTGTAGATGTCCGTTAGGTCTGTCTGTTCTAGTATGTTGTTCAGTACTTCTGTCTCTTTATTTATTTTCTGTCTGGTTGATCTGTCCTTTGGAGTTAGTGGTGTGTTGAAGTCTCCTAAAATGAATCCATTGCATTGTATTTCCCCCTTTAATTCTGTTAGTATTTGTTCCACATATTTGGGTGCCCCTATGTTGGGTACATAGATATTTATAATAATTATATCTTCTTGTTGGACTGACCCCTTTATCATTATGTAATGTCCTTCTTTGTCTCTTATTACTTTCTTTGTTTTGAAGTCCATTTTATCTGATACAAGTACTGCAGCTCCTGCTTTTTACTCCCTATTAATTGCATGAAATATCTTTTTCCATCCCTTCACTTTTAGGCTGTGTTTGTCTTTGGGTTTGAAGTGAGTCTCTTATAGGCAGCATAAGATGGGTCTTGCTTTTTGATCCTTTCTGTGATTCTATGTCTTTTAACTGGTGTATTCAGACCATTTACATTTAGGGTGATTATCGATAGATATGTACTTATTGCCATTGCAGACTTTGGATTTGTGGTTACCAAAGGTTCAAGGTCAGCTTCTTTACTATCTAACAGTCTAACTTAACTTGCATATTATGCTATTATAAACACCATCTAAAGATTCTTTTCCCTTCTTTTTCTTCCTCCTCCATTGTATGTTAGGCGTCATGGTCTGTTTTCTTCGTGTATCCTTTGACTAACTTTGTGGGTACCTGATTTAATTTTGCATTTGTTTAGTAATCTGCTTCCTTTACTGTGGTTTTTTGTTTTTTCTTGTGAGAGCTATTTAGCCTTAGGAGCACTCCATCTAGAGCAGTCCCTCCATAGTAAACTATGGGGACTGTTTGTGGGAGGTGAATTCCCTCAACTTTTGCTCATCTGGAAATTATTTACTCCCTTCTTCAAATTTAAATGATAATCTTACCAGGTAGAGTGTTCTTTGTTCAAGGCCCTTCTGTTTCATTGCATTAAATATATCATGCCACTACCTTCTGGCCTATAAGGTTTCTGTTGACAAGTCTGATGATAGCCTGATGGGTTTTCTTTTGTGTGTGATATTTTTTCTCTCTCTGGCTGCTTTTAATAGTCAGTTCTTTTTCTTGATCTTTGCCATTTTACTTATTTTATGTCTTGGTGTTGTCTTTCTTGGGTCCCTTGTGTTGGGAGACCTGTGTAGTTCCATGGCCTGAGAGACTCTTTCCTTCCCCAGATTGGGAAATTTTTCAGCAATTCTTTCTTCAAACACTTTTCTATCCCTTTCTCTCTCTCTTCTTCTTGTACCCCCATAACTCAAATATTGTTCCATTTGGATTGGTAAGAGTATTGTCTTATTATTCTTCTGTTCCTAGAGGTCCTTTTTCTCTCTGCCTCAATGTCTTTGTATTCCTGTTCTTTAACTTCTATTACATTTACTGTCTCCTCTACCTCTTCTAGTCTGCATTTAAATCTCTCCATTGTATATTTCCTTTCAGATACTGTATTTTTCAAAGTGTCGATCTCTTTCTTGAATTCATCCCTTAGATCTTGAATGTTATTCTGTAGCTCCGTTAGCATGTTTATGATTTTTATTTTGAAATCTTTTTCAAGAAGAGTGGTGATTTCAGTTTTATTGAGCCCTCTTTTGGGTGTTTGAGAAATTTTGGATTGAACAAGGTTCTTCTGCCTTTTCACAATCCTGCTGGATAATGTGTTATACTAACTTTGCGTAGGTGGCACCTTCTAGTGCCCATGATCTCTTCTCTTTGGAGCTTCCCAGCACCTGGAGCAATGGTGGGGCTTGCGGGTGAGCCACACCAGTGCCTGCAGGAGGAATGAGCTCTTTCCTGCTTCCTGGCCACAATGCCTTCCTCTGCTGTCAGGGCCAGTGAGCCCAATGCACATGAATCAGCCTCTGTGTTAAGCCCCTGTAGCTGCCAAGGGCAGGGCTGCCCACCTGCTGTCCTGGAGTGATGGCTGGGGCAGCAAGTTTGCCAGCAGGTACTCGTGGGAGGAAGGAGCGGCTGGCTGTGTTTCATGGTGGGGGGGCCTCAGGGCTGCATTGCCAGCCAGAGTAATGGTGCACCTGAAGCATTTGAAAGTTCCCAACCTGCTGGGCTGAGTGTGCCAAGATGTTTTTGTCCACCAGTCCCTTCTCCTGAGCAGCAAGCTCTGTGTAATCTTTGCCCCTTTAGTAGCCCTCTCACTGTTGGAAAGTTTTTCAAAGTGCCCAACTTTCTTTTGTCCCAGAGCAACTTATTGTAAGAACCTGTTCTCCATAAGTGGTTGGAATCTCAGTCTCTTTGAGTATTACCCCTGTCTTTGCTTTCCAACCCCTCTAATCTCCAGAGCACCATACAGTGTGAGTTTGTGCTCCCAGGGTAGATCTTCAGGGCTTGGTACTTAGCAGTCCTTGCCTTCTACTCCCTCCCTGCTCTTTTTCTCTTCCTTCTACCAGTGAGCTTGGGTTGGGGGGAGGTCTTGGGTCTCACCAGATCACAGCTTTGGTACTTTATCCTTTTCCATGAGGTCTGCTCCCCCGTCCATCCCCACCAGAGGTAGGCTTGCTATTGCAATCTTCTTTCTGGTCACTCCTTTAGGAATAGTTGTATTTGCTGTATTTTTGTATTATATGTAGTTTTGGGAGGAGATTTCTGTCTCACTTCTTATGCTGCCATCTTTTTCCACCTCTGATAAAGTTCTATTTTTTAAGAAAAATTGTATTTATGAAAAGTTATTTTAACTTCTAATAATTAGGAAAGAGGAAAATTGTTATTAAGGAAAATTTACATATATATGTCTCATAGTCTTTTTGCATTTAAGAAGGTAAAATTGAAAAATGAAGTAAACCTATATAAGGAACAAAATTCTCTGAGATTTCAGGAACACATAGTTTTTATGGTTCACCAACTAATTACAAAGCTGGTTACAAAGGCAAAATACAGTTGTGATGAGGAAATTAAATTCTGACATCAGCTGAAAGTCTGTTTCTTGGAGAATTGAGGCATCTGATAACTCTTTTACTTATCTTACTGAAAATTTATCTCCTAGAAGGTTATTGATAATGTTCTCTCTTTCCTTAGTTCCAAGAAGCCCACATGCCAGGCAGTGTAGGGCCATTTTTGCTGATTTTCCTGCCCTAAGCTCTGGTTTAGGTTCTGATGCCCTGACCTTCAAGGAAGAGCCAAATATCCTGCCCAAGCAAGGATAGTTCCGTTTTGGCAGTGGGACTGGGGAGAAGAGAAATAACAAGGGTGCTGAGCTTGGTTTTCAGTAGGCTAATTAGATATTTTATCTTCAGCAGCCACAGGCATTTGCTTTAGGTTCCTCAAAATGAAAGCTATTCTTTTTCTTTACATTTCCATCCATTAAAAGGCATTCTGCTAAATTTCCAAAGAGTTCTACTGATCAAGGTAATAAGCTATTTGCACTCCCTTTTTCACTGAGTTTTCCTGATAATAAACTACCCATGAAGCCTTGAACAAGAAGTTAAATTGACATTTGCTTGCATTTATTCCCACTTCATTTTCCTCAGGGCAGTCCAATCTCTCATCCCACATATAAACCTTTCTGTTAGTAGATTGTACCTTTGTTCCATGATTAGTTCTTGGTTGTTACTAATAGACATGAAATTATTTTTGGAGAATAAATTATGTTCCATGTAAATGTAGCAATCCAGGTAAAATTCCCTTAGTTCCTGCAGTCTTTTTGTCTAGACTAGTCAAAGGATTTTGAATCCCATAAGGAAGTTTCTCTGAGCATAGCAATTTTTTAATATGAGAGAAATCTTAGACATCCCAAATAAAATTAAATTTACTTTAAAAATAAAATGAAAGAGAATTACTGACAGCCCAGAGCTCTTTGAAATGAGCACCTGCAGCCTACCATTTTGAAGGAAATATTAAATTTACTTTCTACCAAAATCCATTTGTTGGCTGTAAAAACACCCATTACTCATTTAAATTCATTTCCAGACCTGAGATAACACAAATAGCCAGATTGTCGACTCAAACTCAAAAAAGCAGAAATCTGACCCAGTGTCAAACTTTACTAGTACAATTTAAACAGGCAGTGCATGGCAACGCCTGCTCCCAAGCCCCCAGTCACTGCCTGGGTCCTTCCCCACAACATTAGGTTGTGGCCTGGTCCAGATTTCACTTGAGATCTCCGGGTGATGCATGCAGTTATGAAACGATTCCCTCTGATTCATGAATAACTGTACTGTCAAATTAACACTTCCCAGTGGGCAATCCCACAAATCTAAAAGTTTCTCATTTGCTCTAAAGAACCTAGACAGACTGGATATAGCCTGCTAGAAGGATTCCACAGAAAACACTCCCATTACCTCTCTTCAGTAAATACCAGTAGGAAGTCTGATGAGCATGTTTACAAGGAGACTTTATTGGGTCATTTATTTCTTTTTCTCTCTCTCTACTCTTCTTGAATATCCCCAGGGGAGAGAAGGTGGATTATAAACAATCTACAAATGCTTTCCTTCCCAAGACTTATCCCTAGAGCAAATGTCATTATATGATGTGTGTTTAGGTATATGCTGCTGTCCATGATAACTTACCATTTGTAACACACTCACACAGCACTGTACACAAACCTTCAGAGTTACCATCTGCCACTTTGTGTCACTGTTGACAATGATAAAATTGTGGCTTCACTAAGGGGGAAAAAAAACATAGTGAAGCTTCCAGAGAGTGTTCCCAGGTCTCTGTGACTGGTCACACTCTCCATCCAAAGAAGTGAAAATGCCTTTCCCTTTAAACTGCAGCTTGGGATTATTGTGGAGTCTTCCACTAATCTCAGCATCTTCTCTTCATGGTGAATCTCCAACATGCTCACATACCCCCAGCCATTTAAAGTATAAGAAGGTACATCAGTCAAGCCTGGGAAATATGCAGAAACAATGTACACTTTGGAAATTTATACATTTGTAGTGAGTTACAGAATCTGGTTTGAACAAATTAAAAAATTGTTCTGGTTGATGTTCACAGCTCCTCGTGTTTCATGTCAGGCCATCTGCGTAGTGATTCTGGCCCTTTGGTTCTTGGGATGACAAAGCCCTCTGAGGCTCCCCAGGCAAACCTCTTGGTTGAAAGTAGACTAGCTAACCTAAGTAGTTCTAACCCATTAAATCCATTAATTCAGCAAATTGCTAGTGGACTCTGCTCTGTGGAGAGTCTTATCCTAGATGCTGGGGTTGCAAAGGGAGCATGATAATCATAGTCACTACAGTGATGGTGCTGACCTCTCTACAAATCTATAGGGGAATTCAAAGAAATAATTGCAAACTATGATAAGCCAAAAGATCTTTAAATAAGGCTCTTTATGGTGGTTATATTCTTTTGAGGTTATTCAACAAAGGTAACTAGCAGAGATAAGAAGATTGCACTTTGGATTCCAGCTGCTGGCATTATGCTATATGGCTGAGATCATTCTTCACTAGACTCAAGAATAAAATTAATCACCCAGCATCATAGGAAATCAGTAAACTTGAGGCTGCTCTGAAAATACTAACCTAAGAATGTTAATGCTTTGATTATGAGTTATCCGAAACAATAATGACAAATGTTTTGTCTCCTAAAACACACACTGGAAACTTCCTGAATTCATACTGAAACTGATGCGATGTTTTCCTTTGCATAATGTAATCACAAGACAGTAAACTCGAATGAGAAATTTTCTGTTTGAGGCATAGAGTGCCTGTCCTGCTTGCTTAAGCCTAACCACCTGTTTTCTGCTCTCCTCTTCCCACTCTGCACGTGGAGCTGCCTGTCCTTGGAGCTTGATGGTACGTAAAAATGCCATTCAAATTCTGTTTTGAATACAGTGAAGCTTTAGAAGTTTCCTTCAAAACAGAAACCGTATGAAGGGATAAAATACATTTTTGTCTTCTAGGTCCCCAAACTATCTCTTTCTGGGCATTCTCCTGTGTTTTGACAGTCACCATCTTAAGTATTTGCCTGTCCTTCATCCTACCACTGGGTCGCAAGCCCCAAGCCTGAAGAAGAGCCATACTAGGGATTACTGTTATGGATTATTGTTATGGATCCTATATGCATGGAGGTCATCACCTTATAGGAGAGACAGAAATAATCATAACACCATGAAGTATCTTAACAGACTTTGGGTTCTAAAATCAAAGAAGGCAAAAAGTATGTACTCAAAATAACACTTAAAAATTTTTAAATCACCCACAAAATGCAGAGTATATGGTCATAGTCATTGGCCAGATGAGAAACAATCTAAGGAATCCAACAGAGCCAGATTTCCTATAGGATTGGAACAGATAGCAGATCCTTCAACTATTTGAGCATCAAATAAAGTGGCTTATGTTTATAGGCCATGTTGTATAAAAAACACATACATGTTATACTCAGTCCTGGCAGAGCATGATGCTCACACTGTGAGAGACACTGAAAACTATGGAAAGATAAAGCAAATGCAAATTTGGGCCTTCCACCCCAAATTCACTAATACTTGAGGCACATATTCATTGACCAGAAGCTAAGTAGAATTGCCTGCTTTTCTTAATCTCTCTCTCTCTCTCGCAGACACACACACACACACACAATTATGGTCCACAGGAACAAGAAAAGCAAAGCCTCAGAAAGCATAGATTGTGTGACAGCAACGGAACAAAGAATACATGCAATTTTCGTAGAAAAAAGTAACAGTATACTAGTATGTCTGGGGATTCATTGTAGAAACCACAAATATTAGGCAAATGAGCCATATTTTAGTAAGTTTTATAAAGCCATTGAAGATTTTTGAGACAGATAGTAACATTATGATTTTGCTGAAAGGCAAACATGAAAGAACCTGCTCAGTCTGTGCTATTCCAGGGTGTGGAAATAGCTGGACACTCACAGGAGGTCTTAACTGGATATAGAGCCTGATGAGCCATTTCCAGAGATATCTTTTTGGTTTCTGGGTCTTCAATACCTAAAATAGTTCTGTGATAGTATGTATACGTGCAGTAAATGATACAGTACTGAATCAACAGTACTGGATGGAGGGAGCGGGGGAGATAGATCAGTTTTGTTTTCATAGCTAGAAGAGTAAAGGCGCAGCAGCTGAGCAGCCCACGGTGAAGCCCCGGAGGAGACACGAGCACCCCCGCCGGCTGCAGCCGCGATCAGCCGGAGCGCCCACCAGAGCAGGGAGCATCTGATGGAGCTGGAGAGCTGGGCAGTGCAGGCCGCTGGGGGTGAAAGCTCGGGTGCTGGGAGAGAGGGGAACGCACCGCATGCTCGTTTTTTTTTCTCTTTTCTGAGACCCGTGTGACTATAGGGTTAGAAGAGCATCCCAGCAGGCATGCGCTCTGACAGCGGAGGAGGGAGGCAGCTCTCTGGACGCTGAAGGCAGAACAGCTCACGGCCTGGGGAGGCAAACGCCCGTTAAAGGCATCAGTAACTTTAAGGGTAGCATTGAGGTTTTCTCTAAAAAAATCACAGACAGCGAGCTGTGCAGAGTGGAAAGGGGCTCAGAAAGGCATTCCCTGAAAGGGCACAGCCACGGCCCTCTCCCTGCAGTAGCTTCTGGGGGTGTGGCTACGCTCAGGCAGCTGGACCTCCCACTTGACCCTCCTGCCCTGGAAGCGGAGCAGCAGTGCGGGGAGCTCGGCCTGGTCCAAGAGAAGGTTCCCGCTTGAGGGCCTGGGAGCACAAATCCTCAAAATAGACCCAGAAGGGTTAGCAAGCGTCTGCACCCCCTGCCCCCTGTCCCGCTGCTCGGTCTCATGGGCGGGTTCAGGGCCTTCCAGCTTCTGGGATCAGCCCAGCGCTTAGTCACAATGGAAGGATCCCATGGGGGTTCCTGCCAGCTTTTGTTTTGTTTTAACAAGTGTCCTGTGTTTGTTTTTTAATTACAAAACACAGATAAACCAAAAGAAAACCCAACCTTAGTTCTGTTACGTAGAGGTAATCAGATAATCACTGTTAACATTTTGGTTTACATCCATTTTCACTTTTAAATTCTATTTATTTACTTTTCTCTGTTTTAGTGAGGTATAATTGATAAGAAATGTATATATTTAAGGTATACAACTTGATGATTTTATATGTACACATACTAATTTATATATGTTATTACATATATAGTTATACACATATGTATGTATGTACATATATATAGTGAAATAATAACCACGAACTAATTAATGTATCCATCACCTCTCATGGTTACCATTTTTCATTTCCTTCCTTCTTTTTTTTCTAGACCTGCCTTCTTTCTGGGAGCTTATCTTTACACTTTGACTTCTTCAAAAACTATGTTCTTAGCATTTTCCCTCATTCTGAATGTTCCAGCATATTCCAGAAGCAGAACCCTGCCTTGCTCGTGGCCGTTTTCATGGGCCCTGCTGCCTCGCCCTGCCCCACAGCTCCCCGAGGCCGGGGCCCAGCCTCCTCCGTGGAGGCCCACTGCCTCTCTGTGAACTGGCTCTCCCCAGCCGTCCAGCTGCCCACTGGCCTTTGGCTTGGTCGTCCTCATTCCTGCTGGAAGCTGCCAGCACTTCCGGGCTACATGCCTAGTTTTGCTTCCAACCTTAGAGGTGAGAGCACACCCCGCACCTTTCATTTCACTCTTCGGGCATTTTGAATCCTTCCTGTTCTCATCTTCCATCTGCTGGGTTCCCAGGCTGCCGCAGAGAAGCAGTGATGTGCACACTCTGATTTCCTAGTGAAAGGAAAAGGGCAGCTGAGTCAGAAAGTTGTGTTAACCTTTAAAGGTAGAACCTAGAAATGTTTACATAGATTCAAAGGTTGAGCGTAGGAAAATATTGATGGATCAATATAAAATTGGTTTATCTTTGTGATATGCCATGAAAACTCATGAGAAAGGTTACTACTTAAAATTTTGGCAACTAAAATTCCGGAAACTAAATTGCTGTTTTGCTGAACAGAGTCCGTGAGTAAATCAAAACACCGAAGTGGTTTGAACAGCCAAGAGGTTTACTCAAAGCAACCGTAGTTCACATGCCCATTTGGGACGGTTGCTCAAATGAATCACATCAGAGACTTAGGAATAATAAGTATAAAACAAAATAATGCCGTGTTCTGTGAGATTTCCTTACAACTTACCTCTGAAAAGCTTATAATGCTGCTGAGGCTCGGCAAATTTACTTATGCTTATAAAGTGTATCCTTCTGTATGTTAGTGAATCAAATACTGTGGTTTTTTTTTTTTTTTGAGAGGGCATCTCTCATCTTTATTGATCATATGGTTGTTAACAACAATAAAATTCTGTATAGGGGACTCAATGCACAATCGTTAATCAGCCCCAAGCCTAATTCTCAACAGTCTCCAATCTTCTGAAGCATAACGAACAAGTTCTTACATAGTGAGTAAGTTCTTACATGGTGAACAGTGCAAGGGCAGTCATCACAGAAACTTTCGGTTTTGATCACGCATCATGAACTATAAACGATCAGGTCAAATATGATTATTCGTTTGATTTTTATACTTGATTTATATGTGAATCCCACATTCCTCCCTTATTATTATTATTATTATTTTATTTTTAATAAAATGCTGAAGTGGTAGGTAGATGCAAGATAAAGGTAGAAAACATAGTTTAGTACTGTATAAGGGCTAATGTAGATGATCAGGTATGTGCCTATAGACTAAGTATTAATCCAAGCTAGATAAGGGCAACAAAACATCCACAGAAGCAGAAGATTTCTCTCAAAACAGGGGGGTGAGGTTCTAAGCCTCACCTCTGTTGATCCCCAATTTCTCACCTGATGGCCCCCCTGCGACTGTGCCTGTCTTAGGTTGTTCCTCCCTTGAGGAATCTTACCCGTCTCTGGCTAACCAGTCATCTTCTGGGGCCATACAGGGAAATGTAAAGTTGGTAAGTGAGAGAGAAGCAATATTGTTTGAAAAGGTTAGCTTTTTACTTCTTTGCAGATTTATGCCCTGTGACTTCTATGCCCAGCATTTGTCTTGAGGTATCTTTACCACTTGGAAGAATTATGATACTCGGTAATTTCGATATGAGACACGAATTCTACTTAAGGGTTGTAATTAGTAAGGAAGAAGAAAAGCTATAGAAGTAGCAGACGGAAGAAAACATGGGAAGATTGATTATTTCTTTGACGTATCTTCTTGTAGTGTAACATAAGCATGTATAGGTTTTAAACTACTAATTAAATTGTGTGCACACATTAACATAATAGGAATACCTCTACATAATCAAAGCAGACCTACAATTACCAGCCATCTCCAGTGAAACCAAGAAAACCAGTTAGGCACCCTAGGCATTTGTGAAAACTTATCAATGATATGATGGATATTGTCTAACTGAATTTGAATAGTTTGAGAAAAATCAGACATATTAAAACAACACATTCCTGGGAACTGTTCACATCCCGTATGTTCTTTTAACAGTATATAGTCTATAGTCGCAAGATTTTGGAGCGCTGCAACTTCCACTTCTCCTAATTCTTGGTTGAATTCCGACAGTATAGATCCAGTCAAATTTGTTGTTTTACTGTATGCACAGGCCAGCTTAGATATCTCCTTCTTCATTCCAATGGCAAGTCCAGGAACTGGTGGGATGGGTGCAGCTACAACTGCAGCATCGCCTGGATCTTTGTTGAAGTTTTTTGATGATCATCTTCTGGAATGATTCTTCCAGAGAATGTTGATGTTGGAAGTTCTTCTTCATATCATATCTTAATTCATTTTCTGGGTGGCCAAATTAGGCTTTGATCTTCTGTATAAACACAAACAAACCCTTTGCCCACACTTTGATATGCCCTTTATATCGTTGTGAAGAACTTATTGGAGATCACCACCCAGGAACTGCTTTTTTTTTTTAAGAGACAGGAGTATTATCATAAAAATGTACTTCCATAGCTGACCATCTGACACCCTTTAAATTATCAAAATTAAGGATATTTAAAGCATGCATTAATTGTTGATTTACAGTTAGTTTTATCCTATCAGGGAGTAATCCCCCTTTTCTTTCCTTTTTTTTTGGTTATCATTAATCTACAATTACACGAAGAATATTATGTTTACTAGGCTCTCCCCTATACCAGGTCCCTCCCACAAACCCCTTTACAGTCACTGTCCATCAGCATAGCAAAATGTTGTAGAATCACTACTTGTCTTCTCTGTGTGGTACAGCCCTCCCCTTTCTCCCACCCCGCCATTTATGCATGCTAATCATAATACCCCCTTTCTTCTTCCCCCCCCTTATCCCTCCCTACCCACTCATCCTCCCCAGTCCCTTTCCCTTTGGTACCTGTCAGTCCATTCTTGGGTTCTGTGATTCTGCTGCTGTTTTGTTCCTTCAGTTTTCCTTTGTTCTTTTACTCCACAGATGAGTGAAATCATTTCGTACTTGTCTTACTCCACCTGGTTTATTTCACTGAGATAATACCCTGTAGCTCCATCCATGGTGTTGCAAATGGTAGGATTTGTTTTCTTCTTATGGCTGAGTAGAATTCATTGTGTATATGTACCACATCTTCTTTATCCATCATCTATCAGTGGACATTTAGTTGCTTCCAATTCTTGGCTATTGTAAATAGTGCTACGATAAACATAGGGGTGCACCTGTCTTTCTCAAACTTGATTGCTGCGTTCTTAGGGTAAATTCCTAGGAGTGGAATTCCTGAGTCAAATGGTAAGTCTGTTTTGAGCATTTTGATGAACCTCCATACTGCTTTCCACAATGGTTGAACTAATTTACATTCCCACCAGCAGTGTAGGAGGGTTCCCCTTTCTCCACAGCCTCGCCAACATTTGTTGTGGTTTGTCTTTTGGATGGCAGCCATCCTTACTGGTATGAGGTGATACCTCATTGTAGTTTTAATTTGCATTTCTCTGATGACAAGCGATGTGGAGCATCTTTTCATGTGTCTGTTGGCCATCTGTATATCTTTTTTGGAGAACTGTCTGTTCAGTTCCTCTGCCCATTTTTTAATTGGGTTATTTGTTTTTTGTTTGTTGAGGCATGTGCGCACTTTATATATACTGGACGTCAAGCCTTTATTGGATCTGTCATTTACAAATATATTCTCCCATACTGTAGGGTACCTTTTTGTTCTACTGATGGTGTCTTTTGCTGAACAGAAGCTTTTCAGCTTAATATAGTCCCACTTGTTCATTTTGCTATTGTTTTCCTTGCCCGGGGAGATATGTTCAAGAAGAGGTCACTCATGTTTATGTCTAAGAGATTTTTGCCTATGTTTTTTTCTAAGAGTTTTATAGTTTCATGACTTACATTCAGGTCTTTGATCCATTTTGAATTTACTTTGGTGTATGGGGTTAGACAATGGTCCAGTTTCATTCTCCTACATGGAGCTGTCCAGTTTTGCCAGCACCATCTGTTTAAGAGACTGTCATTTCACCATTGTATGTCCATGGCTCCTTTATCAAATATTAATTGACCATATATGTTTAGGTTAATGTCTGGAGTCTCTAATCTGTTCCACTGGTCTGTGGCTCTGTTCTTGTGCCAGTACCAAATTGTCTTGATTACTATGGCTTTATAGTAGAGCTTGAAGTTGGGGAGTGAGATCCCCCCTACTTTATTCTTCTTTCTCAGGATTGCTTTGGCTATTTGGGGTCTTTGGTGTCTCCATATGAATTTTTAAACTATTTGTTCCAGTTCATTGAAGAATGTTGCTGGTTATTTGATAGGGATTGCATCAAATCTGTATATTGCTTTGGGCAGGATGGCCATTTTGATGAAATTAATTCTTCCTAGCCATGAGCATGAGATGAGTTTCCATTTGTTAGTGTCCCCTTTAATTTCTCTTAAGAGTGACTTGTAGTTTTCAGGGTATAGGTCTTTCACTTCTTTGGTTAGGTTTATTCCTAGGTATTTTATTCTTTTTGATGCAATTGTGAATGGAGTTGTTTTCCTGATTTCTCTTTCCATTGGTTCATTGTTAGTGTATAGGAAAGGTACAGATTTCTGTGTGTTAATTTTGTATCCTGCAACTTTGCTGTATCCTGATGTCAGTTCTAGTAGTTTTGGAGTGAAGTCTTTAGGGTTTTTTATGTATAATATCATGTCATCTGCAAAGAGTGACAGTTTAACTTCTTCTTTACCAATCTGGATTCCTTGTATTTCTTTGTTTTGTCTAATTGCCATGGCTAGGACCTCCAGTATTATGTTAAATAACAGTGGGAAGAGTGGGCATCCCTGTCTTGTTCCCAATATCAGAGGAAAAGCTTTCAGCTTCTTGCTCTTCAGTATGATGTTGGCTGTGGGTTTATCATATATGGCCTTTATTATGTTGCGGTACTTGCCCTCTATACCTATTTTGCTGAGAGTTTTTATCATGAATGGATGTTGAATTTTGTCAAATGCTTTTTCAGCATCTATGGAGATGATCATGTGGTTTTTATCTTCCTTTTTGTTCATTTGGTGGATGATGTTAATGGATTTTCGAATGTTGTACCATCCTTGCATCCTGGGATGAATCCCACTTGGTCATGGTGTATGATCCTTTTGATATATTTTTGAATTCGGTTTGCTAATATTTTATTGAGTATTTTTGCATCTACATTCATCAGAGATATTGTTCTGTAATTTTCTTTTTTTGGTGGGGTCTTTGCCTGGTTTTGTTATTAGGGTGATGTTAGCTTCATAGAATGAGTTTGGGAGTATTCCCTCCTCTTCTATTTTTTGGAAAACTTTAAGGAGAATGGGTATTTATGTCTTCTCTGTGTGTCTGATAAAATTCCGAGGTAAATCCTTCCGGCCCTTGGGGTTTTGTGCTTGGGTAGTTTTTTGATTACCATTTCTATTTCTTTGCTCGTAATTGATTTGTTTAACTTTTGTGTTTCTTCCTTGGTCAGTCTTGGAAGGTTGTATTTTTCTAGGAAGTTGTCCATTTCTTCTAGGTTTTCCAGCTTGTTGGCATATAGGTTTTCATAGTAGTCTTTAATAATTCTTTGTATTTCTGTGGAGTCTGTCGTGATTTTTCTATTCTCATTTCTGATTCTGTTGATTTGTGTTGATTCTCTTTTTCTCTTAATAAGTTTGGCTAGAGGCTCATCTATTTTGTTTATTTTCTCAAAGAACCAGCTCTTGGTTTCATTTATTTTTGCTATTGTTTTATTCTTCTCAATTTTGTTTATTTCTTCTCTGATCTTTATTATGTCCCTCCTTCTGCTGACTTTAGGCCTCATTTGTTCTTTTTTTTTTCCAGTTTTGATAATTGTGATGTTAGACTATTCATTTGGGATTGTTCTTCCTTCTTCAAGTGTGCCTGGATCGCTATATACTTTCCTCTTAAGACTGCTTTCACTGGTCCCACAGCAGTTGGGGCTTTGTGTTGTTGTTGTCATTTGTTTCCATATGTTCCTTGATCTCTATTTTAATTTGTTCATTGATCCATTTATTATTTAGGAGCATGTTGTTAAGCCTCCATGTGTTTGTAAGCCTTTTTGTTTTCTTTGTAGAATTTATTTCTAGTTTTATACCTTTGTGGTCTGAAAAGTTGGTTGGTAGAATTTCAATAGTTTGGAATTTACTGAGGCTCTTTTTGTGGGCTAGTATATGGTCTATTCTGGAGAATGTTCCATGTGCACTTGAGAAGAATGTATATTCTGTTGCTTTTGAATGTAGAGTTCTATGATGTCTATTAGGTCCATCTGTTCTAGTGTGTTGTTCAGTGCCTCCATGTCCTTACTTATTTTCTGCCCAGTGGATCTATCCTTTGGGGTGAGTGGCGTGTTGAAGTCTCCTAAAATGAATGCATTGCCGTCTATTTCCCCCTTTAGTTCTGTTAGTATTTGTTTCACATATGCTGGTGCTCCTGTGTTGGGTGCATATATATTTAAAATGGTTATATCCTCTTGTTGGACTGAGCCCTTTA
This sequence comes from Manis javanica, assembly GCF_040802235.1. Classification (NCBI taxonomy): domain Eukaryota; kingdom Metazoa; phylum Chordata; class Mammalia; order Pholidota; family Manidae; genus Manis; species Manis javanica. Next base: position 7,387,131 of record NC_133161.1, on the reverse strand, counting down.
TCATTATGTAATGTCCTTCTTTATCTCTTGTTACTTTCTTTGTTTTGAAGTCTATTTTGTCTGATATTAGTACTGCAACCCCTGCTTTCTTCTCTCTGTTGTTTGCCTGAAATATGTTTTTCCATCCCTTGACTTTTAGTCTGTGCATGTCTTTGGGTTTGAGGTGAGTTTCTTGTAAGCAGCATATAGATGGGTCTTGCTTTTTTTATCGATTCTATTACTCTGTGTCTTTTGATTGGTGCAAACAGTCCATTTACATTTAGGGTGGCTGTTGAAAGATATGCACTTATTGCCATTGCAGGCTTTAGATTCGTGGTTCCCAAAGATTCAAGGTTAGCCTCTTTAGTATCTTACTGCCTGACTTAACTCATGTATTGAGCTGTTATATACACTGTCTGGAGATTCTTTTCTTCTCTCCCTTCTTATTCCTCCTCCTCCATTCTTTACATGTTGGTTGTGTTATTCTGTGCTTTCCTGTTTCCTTTAACTGCTTTTAGTGGGTAGTTAATTTTATTTTTTGCCTTTAGTTTGTATTTGGTTGGTCTGCTTTCTTTGCTGTGATTTTATTTTCTCTGGTGACATCTGTTTTCATCTTAGGAGTGCTCCCGTCTAGAACAGTCCCTCTAAAATACCCTGTAGAGGTGGTTTGTGGGAGGCAAATTCCCTCAACTTTTGCTTGTTTGGGAATTGTTTAATCCCTCCTTCATATTTAAATGATAATTGTGCTGGGTACAGTATCCTTGGTTCAAGGCCCTTCTGTTTCATTGCATTAAATATATCATGCCATTCTCTTCTGGCCTGTAAGGTTTCTGTCGAGAAGTCTGATGATAGCCTGATGGGTTTTCCCTTATAGGTGACCTTTTTCCTCTCTCTAGCTGCCTTTAAAACTCTTTCCTTGTCCTTGATCTTTGCCATTTTAAATATTATGTGTCTTGGTGTTGTCCTCCTTGGGTCCTTTCTGTTGGGAGTTCTGTGTATTTCTGTGGTCTGTTAGATTATTTCCTCCCCCAGTTTGGGGAAGTTTTCAGCAATTATTTCTCCAAATACACTTTCTATCCCTTTTTCTCTCTCTTCTTCTTCTGGTACCCCTATAATGCAGATATTGTTCCTTTTGGATTGGTCACACAGTTCTCTTAATATTGTTTCATTCCTGGAGATCCTTTTATCTCTCTCTATGTCAGCTTCTACGCGTTCCTGTTCTCTGGTTTCTATTCCATCAATGGCCTCTTGCGTCTTATCCATTCTGCTCATAAATCCTTCCAGAGTTTGTTTCACTTCTGTAATCTCCCTCTGGACTTCAGCCCTTAGCTCTTGTATATTTCTCTGCATCTCCATCAACATGTTTATGATTTTTATTTTGAATTCTTTTTCAGAAAGACTGGTTAGGTCAGTCTCCTTCTCAGGTGTTGACTCTGTGATCTTTGTCTCCCTGCAATTTTGCCTTTTCGTGGTGATAGAGATAGTTTGCAGACCTGGCACGAGTGACGGCTGGAAGAACTTTACTTTTTTTGGTTTGTGGCCTTCCTCTCCTGGGAAAACAGCGACCTCTAGTGGCTTGTACTGGGCAGCTGTGTGCAGACAGGGCTTCTGCTTCCTGCCCAGTTGCTATGGAGTTTATCTCCGCTGTTGCCATGTGCATGGCTTGCTTTGGGCTGCTGCTCTGATATGGTGGAGCCGCGTTGGAGGGGGAGCAGCTGGGAGGCTATTTATCTCCATGAGGGGCCTCCATGCTCCCTGCTGCCCAGGGGGTTAGAGTGCCCAGAGATCCCCAGATTCCCTGCTGCTAGACTAAGTGTTCCAGGACACTTCCATCCAGTTTTGTGGGCCCTGTCCCTTTAAGACTTCCAGAAAGCACTCGCAAAAAAAAAATAATTAATTAATTAATTAAAATAAATAAATAATAATAATAAAAAAATAAAATAAAATAAAAATAAATAAAAAAGCCACTTGCTTTTCTTTGTCCCCGGGCGCCAGCCTCAGGGACCCACTCACAGGTCTTGCTGCCCTGTTTTTCTAGTATCCAGGACCCCATGCATGTACTGTGTCTGTGCTCTGGTCCGGATGGCTGGGGCTGGGTGTTCAGCCGTCCTGGGCTCTCTCTTCCTCCCTGCTGACTCCTCTCCACCCGCCGGGAGCTGGGGTGAGGGTCACTCGGGTCCCACCAGACCGGGGCTTGTATCTTACCCCCTTCGCGAGGTGCTGGGTTCTCCCAGGTGTGGATGTGGTCTGGATGTTGTCCTGTGTTCTCTGGTCTCTATTCTAGTAAGAGTTGTCTTTGTTACATTTTCATAAATATATGTGGTTTTGGGAGGAGATTTCCACTACTCTACTCACACCACCATCTTGGCTCCAAAGCCTAAATACTGTGGTTTTAAACAGAATAAGAATAATACTCTAAAACTACGTGTCTGATCATGCCATACGTCTGGCTGGAGCACTGTTGTTTTGTGCACATTCTCTGAGTTGCTGTGAAATAAAACATTGAGTAACTTACATTTTTACCATCCCTAACATTTCAGAAGTTTTACAACATTTCAGAAGCAACTATTACATTTTTACCATCCTCAACATTTATTCCTCTAGAATATATTTTTTACATTTACCTGGAGTTTGCCAGTGTAAGGGAGCCCCATCAGGCCATGTCTCACACTGTCTACACTCTGTACCTCTAGCATCTGCATTGTGCCCATATACAGGGTCGTCAGTCATCACATGATGACTGAGTGAATGAATGACAACAAAGAAGCATACCAATTAATCACTGTGAAAGAAAACATTTTCTGGCTGATACAGTTTTTTTGTAACTTTATTATAAAATAATTTCAGAACTCTGAAAGGATTGCTATACCATTAGGAAACCCACTATGAGGAATTTAAAAGTAAAGAGTTAAGGAAAGACATATGAAAATAAGCCCAACATCATTAGTCGGCAGGGTAATATTTATTATAACTGCAATGATAACCACTATACACCAAGAATTCCTAAAATAAAAAATATCAACTGCATGACACATTGGCAAGGATGGGGAGCAAATGGAATTTGCATTGATGTTTTAAGTTTACATTTGAACAACTTAAAAAAGTCAATACTACATAACTTCATGTATGTGAAATTCTAGCACAGGCAAACCTAATCAGTAGTGTAGATCATAAGTGGTCGTCTGGGGGCAGGTGTAGAGAGAGAATCGACCACAAAGAGCACAGGGGGCTTTTGGGTGATGGCAACGTCTGCATCTTGATTGCTGGGTGGTTACACAGGTGTATACACTTGTCAAAACTCACTGAACTATCCACCCAAATTAGTGCATTCTATTGTCTGCAACTTTTGCATCAATAAAGATGATTACAAATTAAAGAAAATTCCAAAAAATTTGAAAATTTGGTGTCGGTTTTCATAAAATTACAGAAATTTATTTAATGCATTTATCAGTGATATTTTTAGCCTACAGAACCAATTCTTTGTAAAAACCTGCTACAGGCACACCTTGTTTCATTGTACTTCATGGTGCACTTAGCAGATATTGAATTGTTTACAAATAAGTTTTGTGGCAGCCCTGCATGAAGTCAGTCAGTCAGTGACAGTTTTCCAACAGCGTCTACTCACAGCATGTCTGTGTCACATTTTAGAAATTCTCACAATACTTAAAACTTTTTCATTATTTTATATTTGTTATAGTGATCTGTGATCAGTGATCTTTGGTGTTACTATTGTAATTGTTTTGGGCACCACAAACCGCACCTGTATAAGTTGGTGAACTTAACTGATCAGCATATGTGTTCTAACTGCTCAGCTGTCTGTTTCTGCATCTTCCCCTCTCCTCGGGCCTCCCTATTTCCTGAGACACAACAATATTGAAATTAGGCTAATTAATACCCTACAGTGGCCTTAAGTGTTTAGTGACAGGAGGAGTCGCATGTCTCTTACTTTAAGTCAAAAGCTAGAAAGAATTAAGCTTAGTGAGGAAGACATGGCTACAGCCAAGGCAAGCTAAAAGCTCTTGCACCAAACAGTTGGCCAAGTTGTGAATGCAAAGGAAAAGTTCTTGGAGGAAATTAAAACTGCTGCTCCAGTAAGCTTAGGAATGATAAGAAAGTAAAACAGCCTTATTGTTAGTATGGAGAAAGTGAGTGGTCTGCATAAAAGATCAAACCAATCACAATATTCCCTTAAGCCAAAGCCTGATCCAGAGCAAGGCCCTGACACTCTTCAATATTTGATGAAGGCTGAGAGGGATGAGAAAGCAAAAGATAAGTTTGAAGCCAGCCGATGGTGGCTCATGAGGTTTAAAGAAGATTCATCTCCATAACATGAAAGTGCAAGTGCTGATGTAGAAGCCGCAGCAAGTGACCTGGAAGATCCGGCTCAGATCATTCGTGAAGGTGGCTACACTGAACCACAGAGTTTTGGTGTAGACAAAACAGCCTCCTATTAGGAGAAGATGCCATCTAGGACTTTCATAACCAGAGAGATAAAGTCAATGCCCGGCTTCAAAGCTTCAAAGGACAGGCTGACTCTCTTATTAGGAGCTAAGGCACCCAGTGACTTAAAGTTGAGGCCAATATCCATTTTCTAACCATTCCCCAAATTCCAGGGCCCTTAAGAATTATGCTAAATCTACTCTGCCTGTGCTCTATAAATGGCACAATAAAGCCTAGCTGACAGCACATCCTTTTACAACATGGTTCACTGAATATTTTAAGCCTGCTAGTGAGACCTCAGAGCTGAGAAAAGAAAAGAAAAATTATTTTCGAAGTATTACTGCTTATTAACAATGTACCTGGTAACCCAGGAACTCTAATGGAGATGGACAGTGAGATTAATGCTGTTTTATGCTGCTAACACAACATCCATTATGCAGCCCATGGATCAAGGAGTAATTTCAATTTGCAAGTCTTATTATTTAAGAGATGATGTTTTGTAAGTCTACAGCTGCCATAGATACTGATTCCTCTGATGGACCTGGGCAAAGTACATTAGACATTTTCTAGAAAGGATTCACCATTCTAGTTGCCATTAAGAACATTACGTTCATGATTCCTGAGAAGAGGCCAAAATATCAACATTCACAGGAGTTTGGAAGAAGCTGATTTCAACCCTCATGGATGCCTTTGAGGGATTCAAGACTTCACTGGAGGAAGCAACTGCAGATGCGGTGGAAACAGCAAGAGAACTGGGAGTGGAGATGGGGCCTGGGGATGGGACTGACGCTGAAATCCCATGATGAAGCCTGAGCAGGAGTTGCCTCTTATGGTTGTGCAAAGATAGTGGTTTCTTGAGATGAAATCTCCTCCTGGCGAAGTTGCTATGAAGACTGTTGAAATGACAACAGGGGGTTTGGAATATGACATGAAGTTAGTTGATAAAGCAGTGGCAGAATTTGAGAGAACAGAGTCCAGTTTTGAAGGAAGTCTTCTGTGAGTAAAACCCTATCAGAAGCATCACATGCTAGAGAAACTGTTCATGAAAAGAAGACTCCATTGTTGCAGCCAACTTCATTGTTGGCTTAAGAAGTTGCCGCAGCCACCCAGCCTTCAGCAGCATCAACATCAAGGCAAGACCCTCCACCGGCAAAAAGATTAGGACTTGCCACAAGCTCAGGTGATAGTTCACATTTTTTTGCAATCACGTTTTTTAATTAAGATATGTACATTTTTAAATATAATAATGCAGTGATGCTATTGTACACTTAGTAGACTAGAGTGTAAACATAACTTGTGTGTGCCCTGGAAAACCAAGAAATTCATTTGACTCACTTAGTTTTGATACTCACTCTGTTGCGGTGTCTGAAACCAAACCCACAGAGTCTCCAAGGCCTGCCTGCACCCGGCTGCTTGCTAGTGGCACCCATTGAATGATGACTATGTAGAAGAAGTAGGCGTGGGGTTATAGGTTCACAAAGTGTTGCCCAAGTTCCACTGTATTAAGGATGTATGGTAATGACTGTAAGGCAGAAATAATTTCTGAGGTCAAAATGACCACTTGGGAGAAGGCTGTGCTTCCAGCCTTTAGCTTTACAAGTTACTTTGCATAAAGTTGGTTTTGTTATGTTGTCTCAGATATAAAACCACTGAATGTCATTTACTTGTCACTTTAGAAAAGAATAGAAACTGACCCAAATGAAAGTCATCATAGATACATTTCAAATAGAGGTAAGTGTAGGGCCAGACATGAGGCCAGCGCACACTCAGCTCTATTCTGCCACCCACCTGCCTTCGTATCTCCAGCGCAGTGTGATATAGACCATGTGAACAAGAAGGTTAAATCACACTGAGGGGTGCCCTCTTAGGGCTGAGAAATACACAATCATTTTTTAAAGACTGTCATGAAAAGCAGTTGAAATACTGAAAGTCTTTGCCCCTAAGACAGTACCCTCAAGTTATCTGGCAAATTTACTTATCCAGAACAGTAGGTTCCTGAGAATGCCAGAAAGCCAAGATATCACAACTATTGGGAGACAGTTTCATAGACAAATTGCTAGAATTTAGGGTGATCATTTGACTTATCATCCAAACCAGGGCATATTAAGAAAGGAGGTGCTATTAATAATTATGCCGGGACAGCAGGCATAAACCAGAACTGTCCCAGGCAAATAGGACCTTGGCCACCCTTGTAATATCTAATATCTGAAGAGTGTCTTTATCCTGTAGTGCCTCCCAGGGCCAAACCATAGGAAAATGCCCAAAGAATGTGTAAGGAACACAAATGAATATGTTTTCAATGCAATATCATTCATTTTAACCCAAGTTTGCTTTTTAAGATAGGACAGAATGTGGGTTTTTATACATTTCGTCCAAAGTATGTGAAAAACATTTAGTCCTTCCTCCTACCACGCTTTTTCCCCTTTTACCAAAGAACTTTCTTCCCCCAGAAGGATGTTCTTTCTCTTAGCTTTGAGTCCCCCAACACAGAGCCAAACGCCTGACTAGCATGGGTGCCCTGACTGTTTAAGGGGTGGGGCATGTCCCCAAGGGGAGCAGTCCGTTTTCAGGGACTTTTGTGGGAGTCCAGGGGAGGGGACTATTGGCTCACAAATCCTAAGGGTCATTCGTACCTGTCTGTGCTGGCACCCAGGTGCGTCAGCACGGGGACAGTGAATTAGGAGGGAGAGCTCCCCAGTCAGAGCAGACGGAGGGGAGAGCGCGAGACCCCGGTCTGCTGGCCTCGATTCAGCTCCTGAGTCATTTTGTGTATATTAGCAGTCTTATACTTCCTCCTAACCTGGACTTGTGAAGTATTTGAACCTATAAATTCTGTTTTTTCTTAAATTAATTTGTACTGGGTTGATCTCTTTTCCTTGGATTAATTCTGCTGTACAACATTCAAAAGAACAGAAAATTTAATACATTAAAATATACATAGAGATTAGTAGCTTTATTCTCAAAAATACTGTCTTATAATTTCTCCTGTATCAGTCATCTGCTCTAGTTAAACAACTGGTAAACCTTTTTTTTTTTGGTTGAATAAGAATTAAGTGTTTCCACTCTTTATTGAAAGATTTCAGGTTATTAGAAATTTAACAAAGAATTTCTAAAATAAGCCTAAGTTTTCTTTCTATGAAGTGTGCCAGTATATATCAGTGAGTACTATTTATCTGTTGCTAAGTCATCCATACCATACCACATACCCTTATTTACTCCCTAATGAGTTGTTGAAGTTCAATTAAATTAGCTGTACTTTTCATCCCAACTCTAAACTATCATTACCAGAATTCATTTTAAAACAAACACATACAAAAAAGATTCTCCATATAAAATAATTAGATGATACTCGTAAATTGTTTACATTTATAGGATACAATATATAAACAGAATTTTGAATGAATAAAGAAAAATTTGACTAATACTTTTTTAAAAATCACTCTTTAGAGTTGCAATTTGAACTAAAACAAAACCTCCATTTTAATGTATCCCTGACAGCTCTGAGTTGACACCTGGATCATTAAAAAGAAATGATAATAATACATAGAATCTCTTAAGGTACAAATCTAAAAATCAGTTATGCCACAGCTGTAGTAAGTTGGTCACTAGTCTCTTTTCTCTTGTCCTTTATCTTCAGATATGTAGTCATTTGAGAATAATTTGCTTTCAGGAATCTCTCTTCTTATTTTATTACTTAATATTACCACTACTAGTTAATATTTATTGTGCCCAGGGCTGTGTTCTCTGCTTTTATGAATTACCCTATTTAACCCTCAAGCTCCACCGCTGCAGGTGGGGGAGCCCAGGGGCGCCCAGAACGTGAGAAGTGAGGCTGGTTCCGTTTCCTGGCAGGTGAAGAATCTTACAGAGAAGAACTGGTGTACTTTCCCAAGAAACAAAAGGCTTTCTTGTAAGAAAAGTGAACTGCAGATACATCATTTTTGTAAGAATTTTGAAGAAAGTTTCAAGAGGTAAAATGAGGGAAGGAGGGGAGGAGATTGTACTTTGTGGAAATCTGATGGCTGACCTGAAATGTGCGATCTGTGAACACGCTGGGACATCCAGAGCTGTGCGCCCTCGTCCCCGGCAGCTCATCTCCTGCTCTCAAGTGGCAGGAGAGTACGAGCTATCCCAGAGAGAAAACCGCTTTCACTCTTGGCCGTCTCCAATAAATGACAGCAAGAAATTCCCTCTGATTTACCGTAATATCCTCAAAGTTTGGGAATCAGGTTTCACCTAACATCTCATCTGAAAAGGTTGAAGACCACAGGAAAATTGAGTGCAGAGTCTGTTTGCAATGTGAGTCCACAGAAAGCACGGCTACCCAGGCCGCGCAGTATGTTCCGCCACTTTGCAATGCCCACAAAGGAGCTGAGTGGAAAAGACAAGAAGCCAGATCCTAAAAAGGAATTAGTAAGTGGGGAGAAATTTTAGGGTAAAACAAACCATATTAAAATGAATATTTCTAAACTTTTTTTTATAGTAATCTATTTATGTCCCACTTATAAACCTCTTTAAATACTATTTTAGGGCTAGGCATGTAAATTATTCTTAATGCATACAGATTGATTGATTTAGTGGATGATGGGATGAGTAGCAAAATATTTTTTGTTTTCTATTATTTTCTGAACTTTAATCATTAATGTGTGTGTTTATTTTGGAGTCCTCCATTGTCTTTAAAATAGCACTTCTGTAAAGATGATCAATTTAAGACTATTTTGGAATAGCCAAAGCAAGCAGCCAATGACCAATTTGCTCATTAATGGCCTAGGATGTCACAGCAAGTGATTGAGATGCCAGGAAACTCATCTCTAATGGCATTAATGATACCTTTTGAAGGTGCAATTACTACTATAAAACCAAAGTCAGTGGCTCATTGCAGTTTTTTTTTTTTCAAGCTGAGCTACAAAAATATCATGGAACAAAAAAAGTTGTAACTTTAGAAAGCCTCTTAGAATTAGCAAGCAGTTTTTGTTTAAGTATTATGTAGGTCATCATTGGAAAAGACACATGTAGAATCCTACTCCAAACACAGTATTTTCCTTCTCTTCCTTTCCCTTCTAGTGGAACAGGAGAAACAAAGGACTTTGTATAATTTTTAAAACTCAAAATGCAATTATTCAAATAAAAACACAATTTAATATATCTTGAGTACTTTTAGAAGTGAAAGTGAAATTGTACCAGCATAACTTTAATTAGCACATGTGATAAAAATGTTTTATGTGATTCTTTTAATAGATTTCATGACTGGCATCAATTAATGCTAATTGGTAAGTAACACAATAGAATCAAATAATGTATCATAAGAAGAAAGAGGAATAAACATTCTAATGACTTATTTTTAAAGAGTTCTATCCAGAAAGTTATTTCTAAAGAATCTTCCCCTTCTGAACAGTACCTACTGTGTTCCTTAGGAGCAGAGAGAGGGTGTAAGAACCATCTGAGACTTAAACACCAGCTGTGTCTAGAATAATAACTCTCTCAAAAGAACCCAGTATAAATACCATTTTTCTTGTTTGATTATTTTAAATAGCATGCATACTTCATATGGACTCAAGTGAACTATTTGATTAGGCAAAGAAAAAGCCAATATTTGAAAGGTGTTATTCACAGTGGAACTAAAATAGATATAAGGTAAAATTTTGATGAGATAACGGCAGAGAGGAACATGCTTTGCTGTTGAAATAATGGGCAACTAAGAATACACCTTTGGATTTCAAGGTAAAGTGTCTGGTGATGATCACTTCTTGTGTTTCTGTATGAAAAATACATGTATGACTAGTGTCGTTTGCCCCATAGGACATCTATAAAGAACATTGTTTGGCTTACATGAACATTCTGTTTACATAGTTTGGACGTGGGTAAGACTTAAGACATGTATAAGAAATTCTTAGATATAAAAGCAGTAGACTGGCTCTGGGGAAGTATGGGTGATGGAGCGCTCTAGGTCAGTCAGCATGCTATGGCTAATAGGAAGATACCATTTGATTTCCAAAAAATGTAGATTGCTACCATATGATCCAGCAATCCCAATTCTGGGTATCTATCCAAAGGCAACAAAATGACTGTCTCAAAGAAATACCTGTACTCCCATGCTCATAGCAGCATTCTTCACAGTAGCCAAGGTGTGGAAACAACCTAAGTGTCCATCAACAGATGAATGGAGAAAGATAAATAGATAAAATAATGATGAATGTATAATTATATGTTATATAAATAGATTACATATAATGTGGTATAAAGACAAGTAATATATATGTGTGTGTGTGTGTGTGTGCGCGCAACCACATGCACACACAATGGAATATTACTTAGCCCTTAAAAAAGAAGGAAATCCTGCCATTTGCAACAACATGGATGAGCCTGGAGAGCATTATGCTAAGTGAAATAAGCCAGTCAGAAAAAGAAAAATACTACATGGTATCACTAATATGTAGAATCTTCAAAAAAGAAAAAGAAAGTCAAACTCATAGAAAGATAGAGTAGAATGGTAGTTACCAGAGGCTGGGGGAAGGGGAAGGAGTAGGGAGGGTTTGATAAAAGAGTATGAATTTTCAGTGAAAAGATGAATAAGCTCTGAAAATCTAATATGTAACATAGTGACTCTACTTGATAACACTGTATCATATAATTGACATTTGGTTAGAAAGTAGAATTAAATGTTCTCAACAACAACATAATTAAATAGGTAAATGTGTGAGATTATGGATGTGTTAATTAACTTAGTGGGGAGGAATACTTTAATAATGTACATGTATATCAAATCATCATGTTGTACACTTAAAAAATTTTCTCACAGTTTTGTCAATTTTACTTCAGTAAAACGGTGGGGGGAGAGTAGAGTTCTGAATATGTAGGTTGATAACTAGATATTGACCTTGGAAATGAGCCTCAAATATATTTATAAAGGAACAGAAAAATAACAGTAACAGTACACACACAGGACACCAGGAGCAGGCAGGAACTGATCGAATTGTTAGCAAGTACTCACAGCAAGTCTGGCAGACAAAGGTGATACAGGAGCCTGGTGTCAATCTCCACCTTAAATGGCAGTGAGGTACAGGGTATTGGGCTGCCTCAGAGGTTCTGCTGGCGAAAACGTAACATGTGAAAGAAGACGGGAACCTTCAGATAGGCAGCTACGGGGTCTGAAGTTCCTGCCCAAGGCCCTATCTGTGGGTAGAATATTGTAAGCCCGGGTAAGTATGCCATTTTCTCCAGGGCTCTGACCACAGAGGCAAAGACCCTCACCTATTCGTCTAGGCTTGGGGAAGGTGCTTCGTTTCTACCGTGCCAACTAGCAAGAAAAGCAGGGAGCCTGTGCTTGTGCAGAAGTTATCATACATACATCCTGGAATAAGGATGAAGGAAGCATTTAGTTTCTTTTTTTCTTTTAATCATTTTTATTGAATATAGTTTATGTACAATATTGTCTTGGTTTCAGATGAACAGGTTAGTGATTCACCAATTATATACATTATTAAATGTTCACTGTGATAAGTGGCTTTACCATCTGTCCCCATACAAAGGTATTAGAATGTTATGACCTACCTTCCCTATGCTTGTCTTCCATCCCTGTGACTAAATTATTTTATATTGCATTCAGTTTCTTGAGCTTGAAACATTAAGAGCAGTAATTGAAAACAGGCCACTAAACCCATGATCAGTAGGGGAGCATGACATGAAAAGGGCTGTCACCTGGGGAACAAGAACAAATGGGGTCATGATGCAAGGTGCAGTAGCCAGGGTTGGTGCAGGTCAGGATTGGCTGAGCAGAGTGGATTCCGTATGAACCTGCACCACTAGTATTGGTAGGGGGATTGACTTGTTTTCCTCGGCTCTTGTCCCTGCTGCAAAAAAAGCATTGAAGGGCAGAGACACAGAAGTGAAGCAGAATGAACGTTTTATTCAAATACACTCCAAGGTGGAGTGGGCTAGAGTTAAGGTAGAAAAAGGCAGGTTTGCTAGAATAGAGCAGAGAGGAAGGAAAAACAGAGCAAGGAAAGGGAAGCTCATTGAACTGCTGCTCAGCATAGGACATAATCCCTTGCCAACTCCTAAGCCAGTGTCACCTGGTGCCCAGTGTCCACTTGACTAAGTCCTTACCACCCTGGCTTTGGCCGCAGACCACTGGATAGAATGAGATTATGTTCTGAGAACTTGCCAAAGGCAAAGAAAGGAATTTTCAGCAGGCAGCTAAGGAGCATGATGGTATAGCTGCAGTTCCGTCCAGGTCGCCCAGTCAACAGGAACTTGCAAGCGCAAATCAGAGCTCTCAGTAGCCCCTCCCTACTCATCTGAAGTAGCGCAGAGAGAGTGACACACTCAAAGAGAGACGAGTGCAGGCAACCTCAGATAGGAGGCGGTGCATCCAAAAGCTGGAATTCTGTCTTTTAAGGAGCTTCAAAAATGGGATAAAGGTAAAGGGTCAGGGGCTGTAGACTTGTTAGGCAGTCTCATTGATGTCTTCCTCTGGTGAGAGACAGTATGTCATTGTTTATAGTCAGTCCTTTAGGTAATTCTGTAGGACAAACTTTTTGTTCTTCTCTAAGATAGCGACCACTCCTAAGCACCGGGAACACATCCATTAAGACTGCTTGCTCTGCCTTAGGATAAGTCATTGGCTGATTGCCAAAGAATATATTAGGACTGTAACCCCCTAACTCTCTGCTCTTAGCCTCAAGATAAGTCTTTCTTATTCCCACTATGCTATTCACATCTCAGCATTTTTCATCGTAGGCAGGAAAAGTTAATCATGATGCTTGTCCCATGGCTTAGCTCTGTCTTACCTGCATTAGCTGGAGCAACTCTCAGGGTCAGCCTAGATGCAGAGCTTGTGGGTTGAACTCACACTGCAAAGGGCGTTGAGTACTTTCTGACTCTCTGGCTTTATCTGATTAGCTCTCTGAGTTCTTGGTGGGCCTCACCCTCTTTTTATCCTGCTCATATCTGTCTTTCTGCCTAATAATCTTCCAGCATGCAAGACCTACCTATACGTCTCTAAGTAGACCGTTATTGTTTATTTTTCCACGACTTTGCACAGATTGTTTCCTCTGCCTGGAATACCCCACCCTCCTGGTTTTATCCTAATAGTGAACTTCCTCCAGACCTAAGTCAAATGTTCGCTGCTCTGTGAAGTCTTCTCTGCCCCTCTCCAAGGGGAGTTAGATGATTTTCCCCCATCTCCTTTAATACATACACATACGTGTAACTGGGTTGCCTATAGGCCTGCCTACCTAAAGAAGCAGTGATTAACTCGAGCTCCAGGACTGCACTAACAGATCTATTCCTCTTTAATTTCCCTGGAGCCTGCCTCATTTCCTGGCATAAGTTAAATGCTTAATGAATGTTTGAATGAATGAGGAAGGAGTGAAGCTAAGAAGCTCTTGCTTAAGCTAACTACTTATTCACATGGAAAGAAGTAATTTAAAAAAGAAAGAGAAGGAGGTGGGGGGAAGAGCCAGACCATGCTTCATGGTCCTGAAATTCTGAAGGAGCAGGAGATAGGGAATAATATTCATCGTTGTTTCTCACTGAAGGTTATGACTTTGGAAAACTTGGCATAGTATTTGGAGAATAACAATTAGGCCCCCAAATGGAATGAAGTCACCAGTGTTGGGTTCCTGCAACACAACCTGAGAGCCCCTGTGAAGATGAGAAGTGGTGCCAGAGGGACACTGGCCAAACCATGCTGATGGCTTTGTATTGACACGTGAGGGGAGGAAGGAAAGGAAGAGAAAACCCTACAAACCTCAGGGCGGTGGGTGGACAGTCACCTAGGAAGACAAACCATAGTGGGAGCAGTACCTGATTGTTTCAAGAAGAAATGACTAGAAAACTAAGAATCCTTGGTACTCAGATGCATATTTTAAAATGAAAAGAGCTTGAGAAATAAAGACAAAAAGGTTTTGATACCTGTGTATCACAGACACAACCTTTGAAGCACTGATACTAGTAAAGAGACATAATTACAATCTTCCTGAGCTGACAAATCACCTAATATCCTTTTTAAATGATTTTTAAAGATTTGCACGTACTGTGTGTAAATACTTTGAAAGATAGAAAAAATTGTAAATTCCAAGCAACATTTTAGATAGGTGTATGTATGCACACACATGCACACACATACGTACACACACACACACACACACTGGGGCATACTATAATCACACTAAAGATATGATTTTCATCCTGCTCGTTAATTTCAAATTGTGGCCATAACTTCTTCGTCCCAAAATATTCTCTAGAAACATGTGTTCTGATAGAAATAAACTATTTTGTCATATAATAGACCACAATATATTTTTGGTCCCCTATTTTTGGATATTTAGAATTTTTCCAATTTTCATTTTAAGAAATAGATTGTTTATCTCAATATAAATAAATCTTTGAATTATTCCTTTAGAATATATTTGTTGTAATATTACTTGGGGGAAAGGGTATGGTAAACATTTAACATTTTAATGTTTCCTGGTTATAATCATAATATATGTATGTTTAGAGAATGGAAAATACAAAGACTTACAAAGCAAAAATATAAATGTCCAACCCAGCTCTTTTCTGCCTCAAATGCATATTTCAATCTATGATAGTTTTAGTTCATTTGCAGTCCCTGTTCATCTTATGCACGCCCCTTTTTTCCATCTCATCCTGCACCCTTGCTTTGTAAGTCTCTGCTTTCCTTCCACAGGGTTCTGAACTTGACCTCCTGCCCTCAGTTCCTGTTCTTTTTTAGAAGTTTTGTATAGGTTTTTTCTTCTGTCCTGCAGCATGTTTTCCTCTGGGCTGAGAGGCATGAGAACATGGAGGTTCAAAGCTTGTCCTAGGGCACAGATGTCTGGGTTTAACCCCAGCTCCACCATTTCTGCATGGTGTGATCCCAGCCACATCAAATATTTCTGGGCTATGGTTTCTTTGACTGCAAAACAGAGATAATCATAACTGATTTCTAGGGTTAAGATTAGATGAGCTAGTTCATGTGAATCATTTGGTAAACACTCAAGAAATGTTGACTCTCACTAGTTTGGCTCTGTATTGGGCTTTTTCTGTTTATTTTTCTTTAAAAGGGGGAAATTTTTTAAATGTACTGATGGCCAGTGTGTGTGTGTGTGTGTGTGAGACACTATATACACCTATTTTGAGGGGCAAAATTCAAATCGTCATGGAAGTCAAGCTGATGGGCCTAATTCATAGCACAGTTGCTAATTCGTAGCCACCTGCCATGGCTCTGCCACACCAAGAGGAACCTGCTTGCCGCCTCCCTAGTGTGTCTGGGTCACAGGGTCATGTCAGGTTGTCTGCGACAGTCCACAGTCTGTAGTACACACTGCTTCCAAAATGGCTCCCATCATTTCCCTGCCGAAAAGCTTGACTCCAGAGGTCCAACACGGCACCACTGGCCCCCTCTCTTCTGTCTGTCAGGATGAGAGGGAGGAATTTAGAGAGAGTAGCCAGGAAATGGATAAGATATACAAGGATATCAAAGAAACTAAAAATAGTATTATAGATTTGAAATATGCACTCAAGATAATAAAGAACAGGACTGGCACTGTGTATATTTTTGCCTTGTAGCTTTCTAAATTTTCCAAATTCTTCGATTTTCTGGCTCAGAACAGATTTAGAAGCAGATGTAATAAAAGCAGGAAACAGAAAATGAGATTTTTTAAAAGTGCTTTCAACAATAATCTCAACAATATCTATTCTGAATACTTGAATGGATATTAGTACTCCAGAGCAAAACTTGTAAACTTTGTAAGAGATATAATATAAAATCGAAATAAATGGAGAGATGTAATATGTTCATGAGTTGGAAGACTAAATATTTAATGACACTGCTATGGCCAAATTTGTCTAACAGGCTTTTCTGTGGTAAAAATAGATAAGCTAATTCTCAATTCTGGAAAAAGCAAAGGGTCAAAGCAGCCAAAACATTTTGAAAGAGGAAGAAAGAAGTGGGAGGATTTGCTTATCTATAAAGACTAATTGTAAAGAAAAAGGGCATCAGGAGAGTGTAATTTGGGTGGACAAAGAAACTAATAAGTCAATGGAGTAGAACACTTCTGGACACACAGCTTATGGATGAGGTAGTGAGAGAGA
Source organism: Manis javanica (assembly GCF_040802235.1). NCBI lineage: Eukaryota > Metazoa > Chordata > Mammalia > Pholidota > Manidae > Manis > Manis javanica. The sequence goes on along the minus strand of NC_133161.1, from coordinate 7,370,616 downwards.
GTAGCTATGGTAAAAATACTGTGTTTTTAAGGAGTGAAGCTGGGATTATTAGGTAAATATTTTAAGAATGAAATCAGACTTCTACATTGTGCCTTCACAATCCATACTTGATCACAGCACTGAAAGTGAAAGGTGAAATGAAAAAGCTTTCAGGAGGTAATGTAGGAAAATACCTTAATAACCTCAGAATAGAATATATTTTTTGACAAAAACTCAAATCATAAAAGTATTTAAGAACTTTTGTACATGAAAAGCTGTCATACAGTACAGCACGGAGACTAGTAATGCCTGTAGCGTCCTCCTACGCTGATAGACATTGAGCAACATTAGAGGAGGTGAGGACTTGATAGTATGGGTGAATGTTGAAACCATAGTGTTGTTTACGTGAAATCATTATAAGATTGTAAATCAATGATACTTTAATAAAAAAGAAAGAAAAGAAGCCAGAAATAAAGGGGAAATAAAAGTCACAGAAATAAAGATATTGGCAATTTGTAACTTTGACGAAACCTCTCATCGAGCAGGGGCTGAATGAGCGCATCGTGGTTGGCTCAGGGATGGGGCTCCTAAGGTAGGGAGGCCCTTGTTGGAAGAACAGAGTGCCTTTCCATCTTGTTAAGCTACGGGGTTTGCTGTGTTTCTAGTTGGCAGCCACATGGAGGCCACATGCACACAGAACTTAGTAAAAATTCTGTTCACACTGTGACACCAGATAGGGTATCATTTCTCCTTTTCAGTGCTGCTATTAGTTTTCACTTTTCCTTGTGTCTTCGTAGGAATTTTAGAAGGAATTTGAAATTGGCCCCAACCACTTGTCAGCTAGATGCATCTTTCCCTTTTCTTCATGTACCTAGGGTCTTTTATAATCTTTACTGTATGATTCTTTAGTATTGATATAAATTTGTGATGTAGATATATTTTATATCCTTCCTGTATTCCCTTAAAATCATATGAACAGTTTTCTTTGTTGAACTATAGTCTAATTTGTTCAGTTGTAAGTCTACCATTCCCCTATTGTGAAGAATTTTAGATTATATTTACTTTTTCATGTTGACAAAATTTCAGTGAGAGGCCTCTTGGACAGAATTTATAAACTGTAGGATTATATTTTTAGATAAATTCTCAGGAGTGAGATAATGAGGTATATACATCATTGTATGCTTCTATAATATATGGTAGCACTTTTATTGTATTTCAAAATACCAATGACTTTAACATTTTAGAATCAGAAGAGAAATATCTCCCCATGATTGGGGCTCAAATTAAATAGTATGGGACTCTGACCAGGAGGTGCCATATTTCCTCAAAGCAAAACAAGGTTTTTCTTTTATCTTCTCTTTCTCAGTTTATAGAGTTGCACCGCCGCACTGTGCACATTCACATGTCTGAATTGACTCCTACCTTTATATAATCCCTCACATCTGATTCAGCAAGTGATTCTGTCGGCTTTGCTTCCTGGAATCCCTAACACCACCTTCTTCATCTCTGCTGCTGCCTCCCTTTCAACAGAACAGAAGCAGCAGTAACCTAATTGGCCTCTGGCATTTCAAACTATTCTTTGCACTATCTCTGAAGATGTGTCCTACATCACAGAATAGCCATGGCATTGCACATCTGGTAACCCCCATTCTGCCCACAAAATAGATCCAGTCCTTAGCTTGTCATCTAGAACTTCCCTTGCCAGTGTCATACCCATGCCTTCTGACCAGTGGTGCCACAAGCTAATAAGCCATTCCCCTAAAATGCCTTTATGACAGGCCACCCTACCACCTTTCCCTTGTGCCCAACCCCTACCAGGTTTTCAGCATTTCTTAGGAGAATAGTATCTTGATTATATGTGAATTCCCTCACCGCCTGCCGCCACTCCTGTGCCTAGCAAGACCTGGTGCACATGGGAGATGTTCAACAGTAACGAACTAAAATTAAGAAGACTGAATCAAATCGAACCCAACTGGACTGATAGATGAACAATCATCGCTAAAAAGACATTGAATGATCAACCTTTATTAATGGGGGTAATTTGTACTGGTGCAGAGGTCTCTTCATGACCTTATCCCATCTGAAATTTTATAGCAACACTTAGATAATGATAGTCATGTTATTATAGATGCTGAAAACACAAATCAGAGATCCATAGCTGGTATGTTAGAAAAAATGATCAAAATTAAAAATAAATTTGCTAGGTCTAGGCAGAAACGGAGAGTCCAAAACAATAACAAATTCTGCTGTCTCTACCTTCAAACCATTTGGAGAAGTTGACTGCCTTCCAGCATCTTCCCAGCTACTGCAGAAGTTCAAGCCCTCATCTCTCACCTGGATGGTGGTCGGGCCTCCTAACTGGTCACTGTCCTTCCTTGCTTCCTCCAGACTATTCTCAATGCCCTAGTCAGAGTGATCTTGCTAAAACAGGAGTCAGATCTGACCTCCCCCAATCTGAACCCTCACATGCCTTCCTACCATATTCAGCAAAAACAGGTCTATTTTGTGACTGATTTGGTCCCTGTGACCTCGTGAACCTCCTCTCCTGCTACCCCGACCCTCCTTCACTCTGCTCCAGTGACACCTCCCTCCTCCTGTCCTCTGGACAGGCAGCCCTGCTCCGGCCTCACCCTCTTTGGTACTTGCTGCCCCTTCTGCTCAGAATGTTCTCCTTGGAGATGCTGCTTCTCTCACTGCCTTTACCATAAAGTTCCTACTCCTCCATCCCAAAATATTTAATAACCCCCTTTCCTGCTTTACTTTGGTGCCTTAATACCATCTAGCATATATTTTACTCATTCACTGTCTACCTTCCCAGTAGAATATGAGCTCCATGTGGAGGTGGGTTTTTGTTTATTAATAATTTCTCAAATCTGGGACATTGCCTGATGGATAACAGATATTCCATTATGAACTCAGTTGTGAACAAATAAGAAATTCCAGGGAGAAAAAGAATAACTTGCTTTTTAGTTAAATATATCTCTTATAAAACAAGACAGACATGACTTAAGGTGGTTTAAGTTCTTAAAAACACAGAGAGTTAAAACATTAGAATTTGGTGATGGACACTCTATGGACCAAATATTTGATCCAAAAAAAAATTCATATATTAAAGTTTCAACTGCCACTGTGACTATTGGGAAGAAAAGGCCTTTATGCAAGTAAATAAGGTTAAAGGAAAGCATAAGGTAGGGCCCCGGTGGTTTGGTGCCCTTAAAGAAGAAACATGAAGAACCCACTCTCCCTGTCTCCCCATGTGCGGTCATAGTGAGAAGGCAGCGGTGCACAAGCCAGGAAAAGAGCCCTCGCAGCCACCAAACAAGCCTTGGTCTGGGACTTCCGCCCCTGCTGTGTAGCAGAATTGAACTCGGTAGCCAGTCGGCAGCTCAGTGCTTCCTCCACCCGCTGTGCTGGCTCCTGTCCCATTTCCTGTGACGTACCATCAGTATAAGGCAGGAATTCTCAAGTCCTCTTCCCATGGAACTCTCTTCTTCCAAGGGCCATGCCGGTTTTGCCACTAAATGTGATCTTCTCATAATATCTTCAGAGAGTGAGCAGGTATTTTATTTTCCCCTCAATTTTATGGTCTTTTGCCGATAAATTTTTATCAGTCCTAAAAAAAAGATATAAGGTGTGGGGGAAATATTACTGGAAAAACTGAGCCATAATTCTCTTAAAGTAATTCTGACCTTGGTAGATGTGGGGGGCCAGATACATTTAATATGGGCATTATTTTCTGCCACTCAGTTGATCCTGGTTCAAAAGGAAGATTGAATGCTACTCACAATTTCAGTATGTCCCAAAAAGAGTCTCAGGACTTCTCAGAGGCCTGCTTTCTGGACATGTTTGAAGGGCACTGATATAACAGCATGTCCCAGCCACTCAAAAAGCTATAATAAGCCGGGGCTGAATCAATAGAAGAGAAGTGTTCTCATTAAAGAGCTCTCGGTCCCTCTGCACTCGGGCTTTTAGAACATACACATTGCATTTATGTGGGTTGCCTATTGCTGGGCCCCATATTTAAGTTGTTAGTGACTAGCATCTAGAGGTAATATTAAAGAGATGGAAATGGTTAGTTTGGGAAGTGAAGATTCAGGAGAACATAAAGCTGTTTTCAGAATTTTGAAAGACTGAAATAAACGTGAGGGTATAGGTTTATTTGGTATTTTTTCCATGTACAAAATCAAGCTCTGTGCATAGACACCTCAAGTAAGTAGACTGACTCAGGATAGGAACAACTAGAGTTGGTACCACTGGAGAATGTTCCCCAGTAAAAGTATTAAGATATATTAAACAGTTCTGAAAATGTTCTAGACATAACCATGGAATATGCAGAAGAAATCCTGTTTGGGAAGTGATTTAAGATAACCTCAAAAGTCATTCCAACATGAAGATCCTGTCATTCTGTGGATACAAAGAACTGGATTATTGTTTATGAAAATGAATATGTTACAATCCAGTACAAATAGCTGGTTCCTTTCTTGTACATGGGAAGAAGTAGAAAGCAGAAAGGCCTTGGATAACCAAAATGAATGTGGAAGAGAAAGAGTTGGGTGATTCCATACTTTCATATTATTTATATAGCATGTCAAACCCAAATACAAATTCGCTTCCTGTACTTTTAGGAATTTATGGAAGAGAAAAAAGAGAAAAATTTACCTTTAGGTTTCAGAAAATCATTACATTTGGAATATATAAACCCCCATGTATCTCTTTAAGGACAGCATATTATTTTAAACATTGAAGTAGAAAATTCTAAAGTGGAGAGAAAATCAGGTCATCTTGTCCTTTATGTGGAAATGAAAGATGGCTGCTTAAAGGATAATTAAGAATGACAAATGTTTGAAGGTTTGCCGTTATAAATTCCCAAAGAGGTCAACCTTCTACCTGCAGAAATGGCATCCGTGAGGAATGGTCCTCAACAAACGGAACCGGGGTCCTGCTTCCCAGCAACCCTCGCCTCCAGGGACGGGCTCATGTCCCCTGCCTGGGGCAGCCCTGCAGAGCTGTGGCTCTTGCCCTGGGCCTCTGCCCTTCATGCTCCACAGCTTACTTCGGTGTGAATTCCTTTTTTTTCAAGGTCTTCGTAAGTGACAGTAATAAAACTGATCATCTAATCCACACCAAGGCATTAGAGATTAATAGTGGCTTAATACAATTTCCCTCATAGTTAATTTTTGTATTACAAGGGCTTTTATGACTTAACCAAAAGTGGTGGTGGGAATTTTAGGCCCAGATGCATATAAACATACACATGTAACCCATTTTTTTCTCACAGCTGTAATATATATTGACATTGTATTTACTTCCTACAATTTCATGTTAATGCATCACTTTGCTCTATATTCTGCATTTTAAATAATACAGATTCTTGATGTGTCTTTCAAATATTTTTGGACCTAATCCCATGTCTATTATAGAGTTTATTCATGCATACACATTTATCTTTTTCTTCCTACCTTAATCCCTTTGGTTTATTCTTCCTTTGTTCCAATTCACTCTCTCAGAGACTACTTTCTGTCTGATGCAATCAGACATTTTAAAGAAATTTGAAAATAACAGGAATGTCAGAAATGCTTTCACCTGAGCGTGTGCTTCAGCATGAACTCCCATTCTGTCTCCTAACTCACAACATCGTTTCCCAACTTGCGGTATCGCCTTTTGATTACTATGCCACTGAAGACGTATATTCATTCCTTTACGCGGTGCTTTCTAAACAGAGACAAGTGGCACTGTGATATATTTCTACTATGCTAGCCACAATTTGGAATAAAGAGAAAATAATTTGTTGAGGAAACAAGTATTGAAACACAATTTGTCATCATGTACTTAGAACATTGAGAATGATTTGAGGTGTAATTAAAACCAAGGAACATATAAAATGGTTTTGTGGGATTCAGATTCTGGAATAATTGTTTAATATTAATACCATGCTAGAAGACCTGGGACTATTATCTGTGGAAATCAAATGTGGGGAAAAAAGTGATTATCTGCTCACTGACCATTGACAGGTTAGAAGTAGTAGTATGTTCAGTTTCAGTGAAGCCACAGTGACGTGGAAGATGCCTGGGTTTCCTGATTGAAGAATTAAGCTTTGACTTGCAGAAGTTCCCCAAAGAGATAAATATATTATGACATTTAAGTAACTGTTACATCTTTTTTTTCTTTTGAAACACATGTAAGACTTCCCTTACTTGAACCTGGGCTTTGACCCTCAGAGTGCTCGTGTGTGGAACGGAGAAATCATTTGCAGAGGATCTCAGTTATACACAATCATAACAGAAACTTCAAGGTACACCTCCTTAGCATTTCCAGTTTCCTGTACAGCCTATTATAAATCAGGTATTGAGTTAAATTTCTTAAAGCTTCATATGTTGGTGGGTTGCACCACTTTTTATAATCGAAACAGAAGCTATTCACAAAAGGAGCTTTAAAAAGGCTAGAAGAATTACCAAAATTATTCTTTTCCTGTTATGAAATTAGCATGCAACAATCGTTCTTGTAAATGATGCAACCGTTTCGAAGAGGATGTACCCTCCAGATAATAGTGAATAAAAAATTGAGTGAAAGAAAGTAAGCTTATAGCCACTGTATTTTTCCAGAATCGTTATGTGTCCCACTGCGGCTGGGTTTTGGTGCTGCCAGGCACGTCCTCCCGGGCCCACCCGATCAGTATTCATAGGCATCAAAGAAGGACTCAAGGAAGGTGCCGAGAGTGAAAGTAATAAATACTAGTGAATGTAAGTTTGGCAATAACTAGTATTCTGTGAATATCACACATAATTTAAACCAACGGTAATTTTCATGTCTGTCATATATGCAGAAGGACCCATTGGCTTCTCTGTGACCTACCTTTATAAATTTGGATATATAAATGAAGGAAAAATCTAGAGTAGGAGGAAAAAATTTCTACCTCTGTGAATAAAAGGGCTAAAACAAATAATAATTCCCTCACAGTCCGCTGATTTGTGTTTTATATGTGATTAATGTAACTTCATTTTTTTCAAATTTTCCGTTTGACAGCAGTCCCCACATGGAAGAACATAGGTCCTCTTGTATAACTGTTAGGTGGCTGAGTCAGGATTCCTCCCTGTGTTTCTTGACCCCCAAGGCCTATATTTAAATTTCTACAACATTCTTTGAAAGTCCCAGACTCAGAAAAGCTGATGTATATTTAATTGAAAGTATGTAAATGTTGAATCCCTATTTTCTACACCTGAAACCAACAAAATGTTATGTATCACACTATATTTCAATAAAAATAAGCTCAGAACGTTTTGGCAAAGTAGTGGACATTTTAGCAGAGCAATAGGTTCTGGAAAAATCTGTGAAATGGCCTTAAAACTTGCAATCTCCTTTCAAGTCATCAGAAGCTCACCCAAGTCCACCTTTTTCTACTGGTTTCCTTATGTGAGAATTTTAAAAAGTGAATAGAAAGCATCACACTTTTGAGAAATTTTAGGGATCCTTGAAAACATAATTTATTCCCGTTTAACAGTACATATCTCACTATGATGCAGTCTGAGACTACATAGAGTCATTTTAGGTATATGTTTCCTATGTCCTCATGCCACAAAATCATTGTTCCATATACCCTTTGGATTCCTACAAATGATTTTCAAGGGGTTTTTTGGCATGTGCAATTATTTATCATCAAAAATTTGTAGGTGAAAATTCTAGAGATGACACAGAATATAGACAGCTCATCTTAGAGTGGCACTGGATGACAGGCACAGAGGCAACATTTCCAAAAGAACAGAGTGTCAGTCTGCAAAATTGCCTTTCCTAGCTTGATATTGGTCCTTATGCTTCAGAAATGAAGATGTAAATTATTTGCAAGACCTCCTAGTAGAATGGGCAGCCGCTGCTTCACTGTATACAATTAATTAATATGTGCATGTACACTTTTAAAAAGCAATAACCATTATTTAAAGGTTAATATGTTTAGAAAAAAGTTTGAATATTCTAAGATTATTTCTGAAGTCAGTATTTACATCTAGCCACTGAAAATCGGAACGCAATTCATCTTGGAAATAAATAAAGTTTCTTATCTGCTGGTCCTTAAGAGTAATTGCTGGTTCCAGTTTGAATTATTGAATGGTATCCAGGATCAAAAAAGAGTAAGATGCATGAAAATACTGTCCATTGCTGCCATCAGCAAGGGAATGATTCAGTTTGAGTTTCCTCAAGTTGCCTTATCTGTGCTCACTGCAAAAGCCTGTCTAATGCTATGCTGTGGTCTTCTTGAGGCGAACACAGTGGATTTCTAAGTCTAACTCATGGAAAAGAAGTATTACAAGTGGGATCTGCTAAATAATAAGGTTTTGGGGCATGTATCCCAGGATTTGTTTGTTTTTTGTTTTTTGAGTATGAAAGTCTAAATCCAGAAGAGGGAATACCATTTAATGAGTATACATAATTTTCCAGGTACTGTAAAAGAACGTATTATTTTCTTAGCTTTAAAATGAAGAAATAGAGGCCCCCAGAAGTTCTGTGCTCACACAGTCTCACTTTTGGGACAAACTGTGTCCCTATTCTATGACCCAAATGGTTATAGAATGCCCAATACAGCAAAGAGGCCTGAGCTCCAGGGACTAAGTTGCTAAGTTAGCTTTTTCTTTCACCAAGAAATCAAAGTGAAAATAATAAAAAATATTTATATCTCTGTATAAAAGTGCTGATTTCTTTCTTGGAAAATATTTCACTTCTCTAATATTAGGGGAGTTCTTTAGGTCATCTCCATAACTGCTGAAATTTGGTTTACTTAAGGAAACCAAGTTATTACTAGCAGACTGTTGTAAAGAAGACTGGACATTAAGTAGAAGATCTAGATTCAAGTCTCAGATTTGCCACTTTTGCTTGTGGTGAAAGCAAGCAAGTCCCTCAACTTCTCCCGTCTCAGCTTGTGCATCATTAAGAGGAAGCAATTGGACTCCCTTCCAGCTCCCCCAAGGGCAGCGGACATGGCCCAGGCCGAGGAAGTGCTGGGGGAGAAGGGGGGACACTGGGGAAGGTAAACATCGGAGAAAATGAAGTATTTGTCAAAGATGGCAGTTCCCTGAAGGGAGTCCTTCTAGCATATGAATGGCTTTCAAGAGGGAAAGTACTAGCAGAATGGATCCTTCTGCATATTGCTCAGAATCAGCCTGGATTTGAGATTAAATTGAGGGAAAGAAGCTCCTTAGAATCTTCAAAGTCGATACAGCCTTGCACACACCTGACAGAATCCCCATCGAGTCTGCATGACTACAAATGACACTCTCTAATTGGGGCTAGGATGTTCATTTTGTACCAGTACATGTCCAACACCCCATTAGAAGAGTACAGACATCTATCTCACCATGAGAGTGAATTTGAAATGAAAATATATTACAACAGGAACTTTGAAAATAAATAGTGAATTCTAATGTCCTTTCTAGGTTCAGATATTTGTGCAAGATCAAGAATATGCGAAAGCAAAGCAAGAGTCTCAGTCCTTTCACAAACATACAAATACAGAATCATTATGTTGTGCAACTGAAACTAATGTTATATGTCAATTACACTTCATAGAATTAAGTTTTTTAAATAATAATTTAAAAACCAAATTTTTAAAAAAGAGTCTCTAACCCAAAATTTGGAAAGTATCTCTTGGAACCAAAGCATTGTATTTGTATTTTGCCTATTTATGTCACTTCCTTTTTGAACCCTAACCATTGCCCCACCCACCCACTTTAGTCTTTCTCTTCTCTGCCCTCCCAGGTACCTACTGTGTGCTTGTGTAGTAACAATATATGTGCTAATCATCTCTGGCTTTTATGTAGATGATCCTTAGAGTATAATCAAGAAAAGAATGCATCATGTTGGAAATTAATCCTGAAATCTAAATTTTGTCCACATTACATTTATTTAGGCAAGTTGGAACTTGTGGGACCAGGTAATTCATAGTGAGTTCATGAAACTATGAAACTCTATTTTAACTCCTTTTCCATCAAATTACAGGTTTTTCAGTAATTTAGCTGCTGTTGTTTGGTTTGGTTTGATAATTGTTTATGAATGTGCAGGCATATTTTAAGGTCTTAATTTAGAATGACTTTTTTATAGAAATTCATCATGACCCAAGCTGCTGAGTGGTCTGGTCCCCTCCAAATGCAATAGTTAAGTCAGCAGCCTTTTGGGTACTTAAGTTAGTTTCCTGGGTGGCTGGCACACCAGAGGTTCATTGCTTCACAATTCCGGAGGCTGCAAGTCTGAAATCAAGGTGTTGGCATGGTCAGCTCCTTCCGAGGCTGTGAGGCGCCTGACTCGCACCTCTCGCCTGCTTCTGGTGGCTTCCTGGTAATCTTTGGCATTCCTTGGCTAATAGACACATGAGCCTGATGTCTGTCTTTATGTTCACGTGGCTTTCTCTCTGTCTCTGTATCCAAATGTCCCCTTTTAAAAGAGAAACCAGTTATGCTGAATTAGTGCCCACCCTCATGACCTCACCTGAACTAATCACATCTGCAATAAAAATTTTTCCAAATAAGGTCACATTCTGAGGTACTGGGGATGAGGACTTCAGCAGGGGAATTGAGCAGGGGGATGGGGAAGCACAGCGCAACACATGACAGTAACCGTGTGTCACAATAGAGCCAAAGAAAAAGAAAAAGTTAGGG